>NW_027361679.1:62435000-63075000 GCF_039654945.1 Dendrobates tinctorius
ACTAATATGGTTTTAACTACTCTACATTATACCAAGCTTTAAACTGATTTAAAGGAGTTTCACATCTTCTCTTGTCAGGAGCACACTTTTGGCTACCTGCTTTTGGGTGCTAGGTGCTCTTATTTAATTGACATCTTTGCACTGCTGGCCCTAACTGTGTGACCTCCAGTGCTGTCTTAGGCCAGTTTCACACTTCCTGATATTTCTGGTAGTGGAAAAAACAGTACCAGAGATATCAGTGTCAGTGTGTCTGTGTGTGTGTAATACTTGCGGCACATGTGTGGCAACCATGTGCCACCTGTGTGCCGCATTAGTGTGACACGTACCGGCACCTGGGAAGCAGCGATACTATTAGGTGCCAGGTGCTGAAGATGGCTTTCATCATTCTTCTCCCCTGCTTGC
This sequence comes from Dendrobates tinctorius, assembly GCF_039654945.1. Lineage (NCBI taxonomy): Eukaryota > Metazoa > Chordata > Amphibia > Anura > Dendrobatidae > Dendrobates > Dendrobates tinctorius. The sequence goes on from NW_027361679.1 coordinate 62,435,403, forward strand.
ACTGCGATCAGCACTAGCGTGAGAGAATGTTGAGAGTAGTATTCAACTGATAACAGCGAGAGCAGGTGGCGGCTGATGGGACTACTACTCCCATCAGCCTACACCTGCTGCCACTAATAACAGTGAGAGCAGGCAGCGGCTGATGGGAGCATTCATCAGCCAACGCCTGTGCTATAAATGAAAAAAACACATGAGATTGCCTATATTTTTAATAACCAGCCAGGGAAAACTGACAGCTGTGAGCTGCAACCCTCAGTTGACAGCTTCAGCAAGGCTAGTTATCAAGAATAGAAGGGTCCCCATGCTCTTTTTTTTTAATTATTTAAATAAATAATTTTAAAAAATGTTGTGGTGTCCCAACCCACATTTTTGTCATGCAGCCTTGATAAAGCAGACAGCTGGGGGCTGGTATTCTCAACCTGGTAAGGTGCTATTTATATTGGCCCCCCCTAGCCTAAAAGGTCACTGCAGTTCAGCCAGGATGGGAATGCAGCCTCAGTGACTCGATGAGGTCACCGCTGCTCACTGATGCTATGCTCGCAGCAGCTCATTTATCAGTGGTTCTCAGCCTGGATGGTCGCATCTCGGCACTAACTGTACCGCTGCTTCCCACGCACCGGTAAGTGTCACACTGATGTCATCCATGTGTCATCAGTGTGCACATATGCAGGACGTTTTGTGGCCCATGCTGCTGATATAAAATGAACAGGTCAGCAGCATATTTTGCCCATAGACCCACGGTCTGTGGAAACACATTAACATGTGCACAGACCCAGTCACTTGAATGGATCTAAGTGTGTAAGTGTCTCCGGTATGTGTGAAAACCACACTTACCGGACACACTGACGTATGAAAGAGCCTATCAAGAAGCCACTTTGCTTTTGCAAAATCATGGGAGCATAGCAGCACCACGATCCTGGATAGCTTCAGTGCAGTGCTGACAAGCTCAGTTTAAAGAGGTCGTAAGCCCAGTGCATTTTGGGCCACTGCTGGTACACTTCAGGGTGACCAGTATCCTACGAATTGAACTGAAAATAATAGAAAAACACAATACTAGTTGTCAGGGCAATGACAGGTATTGTAAGAAGTATTCTGAAAAGGCATTTTAGCTTTCTAGAGATGTACGTCAGGGGGATATCTGTATGTACAAGTCCGTTATAAGACCGTCATAAGATTCTAATGCTTGCTACTATAGAGGAATTTCCACTTCTTGGTCCCTGGCAGGACTCCTCTTCTTTCCTTTTGGGTGTAGAGGCTGCAGAGGTGATGTGTAGTCACTGCTGTGGCCATTAATTAACTGCAGTGGTCAAAGGTTGATAACAAGGGAACGAGTTGTGGGAGGTCAGAAAGGCCGGAGTCACACGTGCCATATGAAAAATTGGTCCGATTTTCTCGGCAGAGAATCGCAGGAGTGTTCTCCATATGGTATTCCATATGTAATCCATTTGCAATGCGATGATGCGATTTCCTTGCATCTAGCATCCGTATGACATCCGTATGCAATGCGATTTTAACATGAGCCTTTACATACAGCAGTTCTCTGTCATTGACACATCATTTTAAAACAAAATATTCTTCAAAACACACACACACATACAGTATATATATATATATATATATATATATATATATATATATATATATATATTAGATTGATAGATATATAGACAGATTAAAAGCCGGCAAATGATATGCTGCATACAGCATAATCAGAGTGTGACAGGTTAGAATAGAATAGATATATACACATAGACTAGGTGTATTTATATATACAGTGCCTTGTGAAAGTATTTGGCCCCCCGGAACATTTCAACCTTTCCCCACATATCATGCTTCAAACAGAAAGATACCAAATGTAAATTTTTGGTGAAGAATCAACAACAAGTGGGACACAATTGTGTAGTTGAATTAAATTTATTGGTTATTTTAAATTTTTGTGGAAAGTCAAAAACTGAAAAGTGGGGCGTGCAATATTATTCGGCCCCTTTAACTTAATACTTTTGTGCGCCACCTTTTGCTGCCATTACAGCTGCAAGTCGCTTGGGGTATGTCTCTATCAGTTTTGTACATCGAGAGACTGAAATTCTTGCCCATTCTTCCTTGGCAAACAGCTCGAGCTCAGTGAGGTTTGATGGAGATTGTTTGTGAACAGCAGTTTTCAGCTCTTTCCACAGATTCTCGATTGAATTCAGGTCTAGACTTTGACTTGGCCATTCTAACACCTGGATACGTTTATTTGTGAACCATTCCATTGTAGATTTTGCTTTATGTTTGGGATCATTGTCTTGTTGGAAGACAAATCTCCGTCCCAGTCTCAGGTCTTTTGCAGACTCTAACAGGTTTTCTTCAAGAATGGTCCTGTATTTGGTTCCATCCATCTTCCCATCAATTTTAACCATCTTCCCTGTCCCTGCTGAAGAAAAGCAGGCCCAAACCATGATGCTGCCACCACCATGTTTGACAGTGGGGATGGTGTGTTCAGGGTGATGAGCTGTGTTGCCTTTATGCCAAACATATAGTTTGGCATTGTTGTCAAAAAGTTCGATTTTGGTTTCATCTGACCTGAGCACCTTCTTTCACATGTTTGGTGTGTCTCCCAGGTGGCTTGTTGCAAACTTTAAATTACATTTTTTATGGATCACTTTTAGAAATGGCTTTCTTCTTGCCACTCTTCCGTAAAGGCCAGATTTGAGCAGCGTACGACTGATTGTTGTCCTATGGACAGACTGTCCCACCTCAGCTGTAGATCTCTGCAGTTCATCCAGAGTGATCATGGACCTCTTGGCTGTATCTCTGATCAGTCTTCTCCTTGTTTGAAATGAAAGTTTAGAGTGACGGCCGGGTCTTGGAAGATTTGCAGTGGTATGATACTCCCTCCATTTCAATTTGATCACTTGCACAGTGCTCCTTGGGATGTTTAAAGATTTGGAAATCATTTTGTATCCAAATCCGGCTTTAAACTTCTCCACAACAGTATCACGAATCTGCCAGTTCTGTTCCTTGGTCTTCATGATGCTCTCCGTGCATCAAACAGAACCCTGAGACTATCACAGAGCAGGTGCATTTATACGGAGACTTGATTACACACAGGTGGATTATATTTATCATCATTAGTCATTTAGGACAACATTGGATCATTCAGAGATCCACAATGAACTTCTGGAGTGAGTTTGCTGCACTGAAAGAAAAGGGGCCGAATAATATCGCACGCCCCACTTTTCAGTTTTTGAATTTCCACAAAAATTTAAAATAACCAATAAATTTTGTTCAACTTCACAATTGTGTCCCACTTGTTGTTGATTCTTCACCAAAAATTTACATTTGGTATCTTTATGTTTGAAGCATGATATGTGGGAAAAGGTTGAAAAGTTCCAGGGGGCCGAATACTTTCGCAAGGCACTGTATATGTCAGTGACACACATGTATATATGTTTTTATATTTCATAGAGAGATAGATAGAAGAATAGCCGTTAATTCATTTGTCGGCTTCTGCAAAATCATTAAAGGAGCCGAGACGATAAGGGGATATGGATTACATACAGTAAATCCATATAGAATAGGTAGATATATAGATTTCAGTGACAAATACAATTAGTATAGTGTGTACAAAATTCTGGACATGTATTTAATGAATAAAAGATTATTTTAAAGAAATAAATGGTGTGGGGTCCACCTATAATTAATAGCCAGCAATGGCTATGCAGACAGCTGAGGGCTGATGTTAATAGCCTAGAAAAAGGCCATGGCTCCTGGCCACCCCCCTGTCTAAAAACATCAGCTCTCAGCCACCCCAGAAAAGGCACATCTCTAAGATGCGCCAATTCTGGCACATTTCTTGCTCTTCCCACTGCCCTCTAGCGGTGGCATATGGGGTAATAGTTGGGGGGTTGATGTCACCTTTCATTTTCCCACACTCACCTTTCATTGCCAGTTCATTTTCCCATGCTCCAGACTTCATCCAGACTGAGGGAGCGGCAGCATCAGTGATATCACCGCTATTCACTGAAGCTGTTCTCACAGCTGGGCTGAACTGCTGTGACCTTAGGACCATGGGAAAATGCCAGTGATGAGGTCACGGCAGTTCATGCTCAGTGTCTTCAAAGCAGATAACCATGAGAAAACGAATGAACTGGCATTTTCCCACACTCCAGCGCGGGTCAGGCTGTGAGGGAGCGCAGACTCAGTGACGTTAGCGCTAGTCCCTGAGGCTGTGGTGGCAGCATCTCTTAGAATCGTAGAGTTGGAAGGGACCTCCTGGGCCATCTGGTCCAACCCCCTGCTCAAAGCAGGATTCAAGGAAAATCCACAAGCACCCCAGATGGGACTCGAACCCACAATCCCTGGCTTAGGAGACCAGTGCCTTATCCATTAGGCCACTGGGTCTTCATTTACCAGTGGTTTTTAGGCCACTGGGTCTTCATTTACCAGTGGTTTTTCAGCTGGGATGAACGCACCTTAGCACTGTCCAGGTTGAAAAATGTATATCCCCCTGATATGGATTACGGCATGGGGCACAACGACGGACAGGTATGGTATATTGTTGTTTTTTTATTTTATTTTTATTACAGGAGAACGAGGGCTTTGCATGGATTAGGTGTGTTTGTAATTATGGTTTAAAGGGGGGAATCTGTCACCTATTTTTTCTCATATAAGATACGGCCACCGCCATCAGGGGCTTATCTACATATACTACTATATATTATACTATATACTATATGCTACTACTATATACAATATACTACTATTATATATATATATATTCTATGCGTAAATATCAATTCTTTTCTAACTTGTCAGTGTGATTTTACTGTACAGCGCACATGAATTACTAACTTTTCAAAGGACACCAGAGCGTATTTCTCGCAAGTCACACGGATTGTCCATGTGATGTGTGATTTTTTCTCACACCCATAGACTTTCATTGGCGATGGAAACCCATAGATTAAGATAGATGGATGCCCCATAGATTAACAGCGGTCCAAGTGCTATGCGTTGTTTTATCGCATAGCACTCGTCCGTATTCCTGGCAAGTGTGACTCCGGCCTAAGAGTGAGTATGTGCTTTTTATTATTTTTAAAGCACACACATCCTCTTGAAAAGTTTGGTCAATTTCTTTTTCAGATTCTTAGTTTTTCTTCAGTCTTTCTGTATGTTTTGGTGGATGGATTGAAAGGTAATGATGTAATAGTAAAAAAAAAAAGCAAAAGTGATGGATGATGGTGAAAGCATAACTGGATTCCTATATTCTTTTTGTCACTGTTTTGAGATCTTGATCTTTCATGGACAGTTACTTCTGCCATCTGCATTGATCTTCTCTGACCGTGACTTCACATTCATAATCATTAGGCTGCAGTTTCCTTAATGGTCTGAAATGCCAGTATGATGGCAAAAGATGCTTCCTGAATCCTGAGGCTGCAGCTGTGAATCAGGGAGGAGGTGAACTGTTTCGTTTTTCTATTGTGATGATGATTGAGGATTTGGGAGTTTTTCAAGATACTGCTAGAGCAAATAAATCCGAAACAATAAGGAGCAAAGCAAACACACCCTACTCTTGTCACTTCCAACAATGCTTCCTCTCCAGAAATATGGGCCATAGTTAATGAACTGAAGGAAACTCTCAAGTACAACTGCTCCTAGTAGAGCCTCCAGCTGTCCCTACCTAATCTTCAGGGACATTTCCTGCTTTATTTCCTCCGTAATTTTGGACAGAGAAAATAGATTTTTGTTTTCTGTAGTATTAACAAACTCCATCTCCAAAATATCCATCTTCTTGATGGATGATAGTGACATATTGAACATAGCCTAAATTAGACCCATGTACAGTATGTAATGAAACAACATGCCAAAAGGAAGAGTTTCCCTATGCCATGAGCCTCTGTTTGGGAGGTCCTAACAGTTTTGAGATATGAAAGATCCATTTATACCATAGGGCCCAATTTTTGAAGGTGTTTTCTATGGGGAAAATCCACACATAAAACTCAGCGTATTGCAGGTCAGTTTACACTGAGGAAAAAAAAACACAATAGTAAGGAGATTTCTATGAGGCTACGTTCTCACAATGAGTTTTTGGTGAGTTTTTTGTGCTGCGTATTCTCTAAAAAATGCAAGTAACTATTTCAAAAACTCACCAAACGCTCATCATGGGAACGTAGCCTAAATGCCATTCACTTTGCCACTTTGCCAGAATCGTAAGGCCATGTTCACACATTCAGTATTTAGTGAGTTTTTACCTCAGTATGTCTAAGGCCGGTTTCACATTAGCGCTTTTTAAGCGCACGCACGGCCGGGGGTAGCTCCGCCCCCGAGCCGGCTCTCTGCCCGGCGTGCCCGCCCCTTGCTTATAGCGCCGCCTCCTAGCGGACAGCGGCGCCTGCGATCGGCGCACCCTATCTTTAGCATAGGGTGCGCAGGCCGTGCGCTAGTTGCGCTTTGACCTGCGCTGCGCACTTTTGACGGTGCGCCGTGCGCGCCAAAATCGAACTTTTCGGATTTTGGCGCGCACGGCGCACCGTCAGAAGTGCGCAGCGCAGGTCAAAGCGCAACTAGCGCACGGCCTGCGCACGATCTGCGCACCCTATGCTAAAGATAGGGTGCGCCGATCGCAGGCGCCGCTGTCCGCTAGGAGGCGGCGCTATAAGCAAGGGGCGGGCACGCCGGGCAGAGAGCCGGCTCGGGGGCGGAGCTACCCCCGGCCGTGCGTGCGCTTAAAAAGCGCTAATGTGAAACCGGCCTTAGCCAAAACTAGGAGTGGAAGAATCAGAGGAAAAATATAATAGAAGCACATCACCACTTCTGTTTTTATCACCCACTCCTGGTTTTGGCTTACAAATGCTGAGGTAAAAAACTCACCAAATACTCAATGTGTGCACATGGGCTAAGCCTACTTTCCCACGATGAGCTTTTGGTGAATTTTTGAGGTTGTAAATTTTCTGCCCCCTTTAAGTAAAATAGATTACGTGCATTTTTTCGAAAATAGGCTATGTAAAAAACTCACTGGAAACTCACTGTGGGAACATAACCTAAGACACTATGTTTTTTGTGTCAAAACCTCACCAAAAACTCATTGTGGGAACTTAACCTTACAGTTTCAGCAATGGGAAAATTATTATTCTCATTAATTCTATTAGGAGCACCATTGATTCCAGGGTGCAGTACATGAGAAGAGGTTACATATAAATTACAGTGAGCAATCTAACAGTGACAGACTGGCACTGAAAGGTGGGTGCCCTGCCCTTGTGGTCTTGCAGTCTACAGGTAATAGGGAAGGAGACCGCAGGTTAGGGGGGTTGCAGCAACAGGATTGTTGTGGTCTGTGAGCTTTCTTGTAGAGATACGTTTTCAAGTTGTGTCTGAAAGATAATTGGACGTGTTGGGGCACAGAATTCCAGAGGATGAGGGATACTCTAGAGAAATTTTGGCGATTGGGTGAGGAACGTGGAAGGTAGAGTAGAGCAGGCGGTCTTGAGATGTGGATGTGCGGATATGGATGTAGAAAATCCACTGGTAAAAAATGCACATGCATTTATAGGGCATTTCCACTGCGGAATAGCACTAGTCATCACATGCCTATATCAATAAAGTTTTGTCAAAGCTAAATGCCAGAAATTATTAAAAACAAAGAAGCTTTATTTAAAAGAAACCTAAAAGAAACAAAAGCCGCAGTGCCAAAAACGTAAAAAAAACTCACTCAAAAATATTATAAAAAAAAACACAAGAAACCTAATTTACCTAATAGGTAAAAACTCACCAAATACTCATCGTGGGAATGTAGCCTGAGGATAACGGATGCTATAAATATGCCCAAAGTACAAGTCACACAACAAATCTTACCCGCCTGCATTGTTTCCTGCAAATCAGTGAATATTAAACAGAACTTACCTGAGGCTCTTCATAAGCGTGATACGGCAGTGCTCAGTGCCCCTACATGAATGTTTAATGACCCTCTTTAGTGATGAGCCTACAAGGCATCATCTTTGCTAGTTTTCTAAATGAAATTATGCTTGATCGTAATCTGAAATATTGAGGAAAATTATACTCATTACCTTATTTTTACAAATATGTTGCCTGAAGGTATTGTAAATACTCAATAAATCATCTGTAGATCACAGCATGATCTAATACAGTTTAAAATGTTTGAGGCTGATCATACCATAAGGGATACTGAAGAATGAGTTTTTCCGCCATATGTACAGCCCCTTCTTTATTGTAAATTGTGACGGTTAGGTCTATTAGGAGTTTGGGCCCTCCACACCCTTTCATTAGTCAATATCAAAAATTACTTTGTACTTAATGGAATAATATGTGGGTAAATGCGGGCAGCACGGTGGCTCAGTGATTAGCACTGCAGCCTTGCAGCGCTGGGGTCCTGGATACAAATCCCACCAAGGACAACATCTGCAAGGAGTTTGTATGTTCTCCCCGTGCTTGCGTGGGTTTCCTCCCACACTCCAAAGACATACTGATAGGAAATTTAGATTGTGAGCCCCAATGGGGACAGTGATGAAAATGTCTTTTAAGCGCTGCGAAATAATGGTGCTATATGAGTGAGTATAATAAATAAATCATGATAGGAATGAATTTTTTAATAAATATTAGAATGCAAGCATGGGCTTCCATATCGGTACAAGTTTATCATCGTCCAGTTCTGGCAATATTTACAATTGACAGGCTGATAATTGTTTATGAAGCTAGAACATGTTTCGGTGATAATGGAGCCAATAAATTGCCATATTGATATTATCCCTGCCACCGTATATAAGGGGCAAGACTCCGTCCCCCTTATTTTGATCTCCAGATCAAAAAAACTTTGTTTTAAATTATATTGCCAGATGGTGCTTCCTATAATACTGCCATGCTGACATTTCGGAGAGACGTAAAGTAATATGTTAGATTATAAGTTGGATTGTGTTGATGACATAACTTCATCCACATCTTACTGGAATCTTTGTACTGTGCTGAAGTTGCCGAACCTGACAGATGTTTTTTCTCTCCTATTCCCTTCCTGCATTAATCAGATACTGAATTAAATAGTTTCAAACTGAGATGATTTATTCAGCATGCTATTAGGATCCCTACAGTCTTCTTCCCAGTGGGGTGCTCTCCTTCACCCACTGCCACCTGTGCTTTCTTCATCTGTGTTGCTAATGCTGTCCAGGGTCTCATGTGTTCTTGTCATTTCAGAGTGGGGGTCTGGGAGGCCCTTGGCCATCAGTGTGGATTCACCTCTACTTGTTAACCCCCTCGCATTGTGCCTCATTATTCCCAGACATTGCTTCCTGCCATGCATTCCTCACTGAGAACATACCTGAGCTTGTATAATACACTAAAATTAATAAGTGAATCAAAAATTTTTTAGTCTAAAAAAAAAAAAAACTTTGTGTTAACTACATTCGCTTCAGTTAGAATGAAATTCTCATTTACTTATCAGGGCATTTTATTTAGCGCAAAACTTATACAGGGCTAGTCTTAAAGAACAGGTTTTTTCTAACTCACCTGAGAGCACAGTAATGTAGGAAACGATACCCTGAATCCAGTGATGTATCACTTTGTTTACTGGATGCAGCAGTTGTGGCAGAGTTTTTTACATGTAAGAGAGCTGAGAAAGCTAACCCTGCCCACACCACAGCTTAGTGTGTACATTGTATATTGACAATGAGCTGCTTATCAGAGGGGAAGGTGTGGTCAGACCACTGGGCATGTGGGAGTTTGTCTGGGTAATGATAATCTCCTGGTGACAAAGCATTCATTGTATGGAAACAACAGACCACAGCCTAATAAGTGAGTGACCTCTGAAATCAGTGTCTCAGCCCCTAAATTATGCTGTCTTCAATTACATAGCAAAAACCTGCTGACAGTTTCCCATTAAGCCAGCCTAACAAAGTAGAAAGCTGTCTGCCAAACGAAGCTTTGGCTGATCATTCATCCAACAGCTATCTAAGCCGACTCTCCCATACACAGAAGTGCTCGTTCGGCCAAGCGCTCCTGTGTTCTCTATGAGAAAGCCACCGGCCGACATGAGAAAAATGCGATCAGCAGTCCCAAATCAGTCAAGCCGGTTGACATATCCCCAGACGATCTGGTGCCCCCATACACATTAGGATTGTGATCTGATTTGAAGAGGGCACCCATCACTGGTGAATTATGACAAGCACAAAGATATTGTAGACATTGTGCAACATGGTTAAGAGATTACTTTATGTTATTTGGTAATTTTATATTGGTATTATGTTTGCACCGTATGATGACATTTACTCTACAGTCAAGGTCAGGTACCTCTACTTAAGGCCCCGTTACAAGCAACGATATTGTGAATGATATCGTTGCAACGTCTCCAGTTTGGTGACGTGCAGCGATGTGGAAATGACATCGTTACATGTGACACGTAGCAACAATCAACGATCAGTTGGCTGATCGTTAATCGTTGCCTAATGGTCAGAGCCATAAATCTATCGGTCTCCCGCTGGGCAGCACACATCGCTGCGTGTGACAGCAAGAGACCAACAATCAGCGAGCCACCAGCGCCATACAGCAGTCGCTGGGAGCTGGTATCCAGGGTAAACAGCGGGTAACTAAGAGCCACGCGGCGCTTAGATACCCGCTGTTTACCCTGGATACCAGCGTGCTTGCTGGTCCTGATCGGGTATTCAGGGTAAACAGCGGGTAACTAAGAGCCGCGCGGCGCTTAGATACCCGCTGTTTACCCTGGATACCAGCGTGCTCGCTGGTCCTGATCGCTGGTGAGTCTGCCTATGTGACAGCTCACCGGCGATCAGCTAACTATGTCCCAACGATCCCAAGTCGGATCGTTAGTGGGATCGCTGGGACATTGAAGCGGGTAACGGCGCCTTTAGGCTCTGAGCAGTAGATTATTATTACAATGTATAGCAATGGGAGAACTGTATAGTATTGGTATTTACATATATGTAAAGAAGTGCACTGTGGTCAATCACTGACACTTTTACTTTGGATTTATCTAGCAGAACTCACAAAAGCTTTCAAATCAACAAATTATATTGGTAGAAAAAGAAGTGATAGCAAAACACAAAGAAAGTTATATCACAATGGTTCAACTTCTTCGTAATTGTTCTAATCTGCAGAATAAAATTACTGTACTCAATTTACCGCACATTGAAACTGTAAAAACCCGAGAAGCAAAGACAGATTTGCATTCTTTCTTTTTCACCCTTGCACCTTCCAAAGAACTATTTATCAGTTTTGGACTAAAAGTACAGTAGAAATTTAATGGTGGCTTTCAACATTACAGCATCCAAAAAGTTATGGATCTTGGAAGAAAAAGCATGAAAAAAATGAAAGATATAGTGACTGATTCTGTATAATTCTGCTCTTTTTCCCATCACAGCTCTTTTCAACCAGTCAATATATTATCAATATAAATAATCTTTATTTTTATATAGCGCTAACATATTCCGCAGCGCTTTACAGTTTGCACACATTATCATCACTGTCCCCGATGGGGCTCACAATCTAAATTCCCTATCAGTATGTCTTTGGAATGTGGGAGGAAACCGGAGTACCCGGAGGAAACCCACGCAAACACGGGGAGAACATACAAACTCCTTGCAATATGAATGTCTTTACACTATTGTACCTGTGAATTATATCAGGAAACAATCATTAACGGTGCTGACACCTACTTCACAAAATATAGTTAATAGACCCTGGGTAAAGAAAGAAATAAAAACTTTACTCACCTCCTAGACAGGCATTGATAATCCACACACAATACTAATTCCCCCACTGTTTTGCTAGCATCAACTTCCGGCAAGGGACACCACATGATCAGCAGCCACTGATCAGCTGGAGCGGTCACATGAGGCACACTTTGTATGGCTGAATTTTGATGCCAGCAAATACAGTAAGAAGAGTGTGGGAGCATAGGTGAGAATGTCTGTTTTTATTCTTACACCAAAAAACCTAAATAGATGAAGTGAAGTATAAGATGGTATGCATGAAGTGTATAAGCGCATGTTCACACTGCCCACTAAACAGACTAAATCTAAATAAAAACATAACAGGAAAATACCCAGAAGTAAATAAATATACAGCAATAGTGCATAAAAATAAAATACAGTGTTTACTTAGCATAATTTTGATTAAAAAAAAAAAATTAAAAAGCCATTCCACCATGTCACGATGACCCTATTCGGGACAGTCCAAGCCTCTAGTATTAAAACCTTACTATTTGTCAAGTGACGTACATGTGGATAAGGGCTGAGAAGGACTGAGCCCTTTTTCACATGTATATGGATAGGGTAATCGGCATTGTGTGCTATAATATCAGTGCGTTGGTCAGCAAGTCCCTCTTCAGGATCCTAGATTAGGTGACTATATGATATTTTTATTTTAAATAAAACTTGTGATGTGAACATAAACAATGAGGGACCCTAATACAGTGTGTGGGTTACTATGGGGGACCCTGAATTAGTGGCTCTTATACATTTTGGGGACTATTGTGGGGGCGCTCATAAAGTGTGGGGGCCACTATACAGCGTGAGAGCCAATGTAGGGGCCTTTATTCATTTTAGGGACTACTGTGGGGAGCCCTCTTAAAGTGTGGGGGCCACTATACAGCGTGGAAGCTAAAGTGGGGGCCATTGTACAGCTTGGGACTAGTGTGAGCGCCATAATTAGGGCGCATTACCATAGTTGTAATCAGCTAGGGACCCACTCAGATGTTTTGCCACATTGAGCTGAATCCCTAGCTACACCTCTGCTCCAAAGACATGCCGATGGGGAATGTAGATTGTGAGACCCAATGGGGACAGTGATGACAATGTCTATAAAGTGCTGTGGAATTAAAGGTGCTATATAAGTGGGTAAAATTAATAAAGTAGTAAACAGTTTAAAACAATGTTGTTAGAAACTTGAAATTGAGCAGTTTCTCACTGTATCCTCTCAGGCCATTCACAGATTTAAGAACAGATGTAATTTCATTGTATTATTCACAGGAAATTCAGCAACTCTTCAATGTTACTGAGAGCAATCCATCAGATGAAGTGCCACAGATTCCTACAGCTGTTTATGGAATGCAGTAGCCACTAAGCTCCTGTAATTTTCCTCTGCTGTCAGTATTAGTTTTGGAAACATTTCAAATGTCTTGAGAAAGCAAAGCAGCAAAACAAGTCATGAAGGATCTTGAAATGTTCTATTTGGCAACTGTTCTAAACAAATATCCCTTTTGGTCCTTCAGCTGTTTAATTGCTCTGGAAGTTTCTAAAAATATTGCTTGTCTCTGTCATTAGCATCACTGTCGAAGAAAATTCTGCTTTCCCGTTCTATTCTGGCGGGCCAGATTGCAATAATGTTATCACAGATGCAAAGATAACGTGTTATGAATGAGTCACCGAGGAGGAAAAACAAAAACAAGCTAAGCCACAAAAAACCAGAGAGGTTGGTAACTAAGCGGATTGCAGACCCCTGATCCTATCCACACAACTAGCAGTAGCCGTGGAGCGTACCTACGATGATCCTAGACGCCTCGTCACAGCCGGAGAACTAAATAAGCCTAAAGCAAGAAAAGGGGAAATCTAAACTGCCCCAGAGCAGAACCCAAAGCAATAGACAGCCCCCAAACATGTATTGTCAGTGAGACAAGATGAAAACACAAACACAGATAGAAAAATAGGCTGAGCAAACGATGGGGCCCACACTAACTAGAAAGGACAGGAAAGGAAAGATGCTGTCTGCAATCACGCACAAAACCCTGCCAAAGAATGACCAACACTTTCTGATAACAAAAACCCTGAAGTCGCTAGACTTCAATTCCCTATATCAGCACTCTGGTATATTCTGAAGACAGAGCAAAAAGAGATCAATCTGATCAGGGACAAAAAACAAACTGGCATAAACTGAGACATAAGAATGGAAATTCAGCACAGCCCCAGCAGGGACTGGCTGACCATAAAAACTGAGTAAACCAGACAAAATCTCATGTGAAAAAATAGCAGAGCACACTTAGCTTGAGAAGGCAGGAACAGAACTGGAAACCAGAACCTCAGGGCAGGAAAAAATCACCAGCACAAAATTAGGGAGTCGGCTGTCTTAAATCCAGTCAGAGACTCCTGATGTCCACTCACAGTCCTCCTCCTCAGGTGGCATGTCTCTGCCATTTAGATCAGCTTCATTACCTCCTGTCACCACTAGATGGAGCCCGGATGGAGAACTCACGACTCCTCAACACAGCCAGCTCCACCACCCTCACCAGAAGCCAGATGTAAACCAGAAAATGAGTTCACAACAATAACGTTTAGTTGTTTTCAAAACTTCTTCTGAGAACTAACCACTAAAGATGATTGAATCTTTTTAAATTCGAATTCACCAGAAATTAAATTGCAGTTGTTGCCACCATGTAATGTGGGATATTCTGAGAAGATGTGTCTGTTCCAAATTGAAATGTAAAATCAAAGTACATACAGGCGAGAGAACCACGCTGACACGCTAAGTATTAGGCCGGAGTCACACTACCGTAGAATATGGCCGAGTGCTTTGCGAGAAAACATCATATAGCACCCAGCCTAGTGTTACTCTATGGGGCAGCTCACATCACCATTTATTTTCCCAGGTGTATTCGACGTGCGTGTAAAAAATCACAACATGCTGCTATTCTTTGTGTATATCGCCCGAGACTCACCAATACAAGTCAATGGGTGTGAGAAAAACACCACACGGACCATCCATATAGCGTGCAACAAATACGCACATATTTTCCTGAAGGCAAAAACAGGAAACTCGGCGTGAAGATTTTCCTGGCAACCTATAAAAAATCAAGGAAACTGTCTCAACGGATCCACAAGCAGTGGGTAAGACTCCCCAAAACGTTGATGCAAGACCCAATGTAAAAAAACCCATTCAGTTGTATTTAAGGTTAGCCTGTCACACATGTTTGTCACAAACCAGGACAAACAAGACACCAGCAGGGACTCAATTTGAAAGACTGGAGGAGGGAACTTCTTGTGGAGCCAATATATGGGCTCCTTAATTAGGTTTTGATTCATTTCCGACCATTGAGCCACTTAATTTAATGGAGAAAATCAGTGAAAAATTGAAAACCATACGCATGTTATACGGATGTCATATGGATAAATGGCTGAGAGGAAGTCACATCATCGCATTGGAAACGCATTACGCATGAATTACCATACGAAGAACACTCGTCGGACTCTCGACAGTGAGACTGGGACCGATTTTACATACGTTTAGTGTGACGCCTTCCTTAGAACAGAACTCTGTCTATATACATCATCAGTCAAGGTTTACATAGGTTTTCACTGTACATACATTGCAGCAATATAATTGGTTCAGCTTATCTCTACATATGTGCTGGCATTAGCATACATATGTCAAATTGGCTAAGGTTAATATCATCTACATCCTAGGTGTGGCTCTCACTTCTTTCCTCCATTTTCCTATATTATCTCTAAGTCCCGTGAGACAAAGAAATTCCTGAGACTCCTTATCTCAAAACATACACAGACTCCATTTTACAAAGCAAGGAGATGCACATAGAAAAAACAAAAAGGAGTCAGGATTGATAAATTAATCCTGCTCTCAGAATTTTCTTCTCTTGTGGCAGTGGATGGATGTTCCAGCAAAAGTGCACGCCTACAGACTCCCCCAGATACATTCTGCTCCCCGTCATAGAAGAAGCCGGTGTTCCTACACCACTTTACCAGATTCTCTGGATTAAGGCCCCTTTACATTTAGGGATGCACCAGCGATCCCGACCATGATATGACTCGGTCAGGATCGCCGGTGCATCGCTAAATGGTCGCTAGTGAGCTGCCAAACAGGCAGATCTCACCAGCGACGCAGCGATGCTCGGCGGTCATTATTCACCTGTCAGACGTGGCGATGATGACGTCTTCCACCCGCGTCCACGCGTCGCTCGTTGGCACCAGCAGGAAGCCGACGGCGAGAAATGGACCAGGATGATCTCGCGTCATCACCGATATCCAGTGGGGGGCCGGTCAGAGGTGAGTGTCACATGTAGCGATATCGCTAGCGATATTGCTGCTGCGTCACAAAATCGGTGACGCTTTAGCGATATCACTAGTGATATCACTATGTTTAAAAGGCCATTTAACACTAGAAGTCCCAGAGAGGGGTCATTTAACATTTCTACCTTTGGAACCCAGAGATGGGTCGAATGACCTGAAGGATTTTATCTAACATCCTATAATCAACGTCTTTTGTTATTTAATTAAGGCCACAACTGTAGCACCACAGGAGGTTGTTTTCCATTGAGTTTAACCATTTAGTTTCTAGTGAGTTCTATTCAGTTTATTGTATTTGATAATATAAAGACTATACATATTGTATTTAGTTTAGTTTTAATTGAGCAAAAAAGCACTGAAACAATGAATCATTTTTTATATATATGCAGAGCTATGAGGGGCCTGTACCGCCATATAGTGCACAGTCACAGAGCTATGAGGGGCCTGTAGCACCATATAGTGCACAGTCACACAGCTATGAGGGGCCTGTACCGCCAAATAGTGCACAGTCACACAGCTATGAGGGGCCATACCACCATATAGTGCACAGTCACACTGCTATGGGTGGCCTGTACCGCCATATAGTGCACAGTCACAGAGCTATGAGGGGCCTGTACTGCCATATAGTGCACAGTCACAGAGCTATGAGGGGCCTGTACCACCAAATAGTGCACAGTGACACAGCTATGAGGGGCCGTACCACCATATAGTGCAAAGTCACACTGCTATGGGTGGCCTGTACCGCCATATAGTGCACAGTCACAGAGCTATGAGGGGCCTGTACCGCCATATAGTGCACAGTCACAGAGCTATGAGGCGCCTGTACCGCCATATAGTGCACAGTCACACAGCTGTAAACGTCTGTACCGCCATATAGTGCACAGCCACACTGCTATGGGTGGCCTGTACCGCCATATAGTGCACAGTCACACTGCTATGAGGGGCCTGTAGCACCATATAGTGCACAGTCACACTGCTATGAGGGGCCTGTAGCACCATAAAGTGCACAGTCACAGAGCTATGAGGGGCCTGTGCCGCCATATAGTGCACAGTCACACAGCTGTAAGGTGTCTGTACTGCCATATAGCGCACAGTCATTTGAGCAAAAAAGCACTGAAACAATTAATCATTTTTTATATATTTTAAATAGAGAATTAGAAATTTTAGAGCAAGGTACAGCTGTGAGTGATGACCAGAAGCATTTGTGTCTAAGTCAAGAGGACTGAAACTTCAGTGTGAAAAATATACAAAAGAACAACTGTTATTTGTCTCCATGCTTTTTATTTTTGATATAAAAAAAATACAAGGAATAAAACAATTCCACACATATTTACAATAGGCTGCAGTGGGGGCTGCATGTGTGTGTGTGAGTGGCATGTCCTTCTTGTGTGACTAGCATTTCAGCACTCACCGAGCAGTCTGTCTGCACTGTCGGAACATACCTGGCACTGCCTGGGCATGTCCCTGGTACATTTGCCACACATGTATTTGTAGCAGTCAACACATCTCTCAGTTGCACAATTGTCGTGCATCGATGGCTGACCTGACACTTCGCCCTTTTGCCAGGGCTGGGTGTGGAAGGTTGTTGCCGAAGGAGTTTCTCCTCACTCTCTTGAGAGCCACCTAACTCTTTTCCAAGCTCAACCAGGAAGTCCACCCGTCTCTCCTGCACTTCAGTGCATGCCTGATAAAGAACATGCGCATTCAGTGCTACCATGTCAATCATGTTGTAGAACACGGCGACTGGCCATCTCCGTGCTCCTGCACGCACGCTGTACTCCCTCATCATTTGGTCCATTACATCCACACCGCACTTTGTGTGGTTGTATTGTGTGACCGTGTTTGGCTTCCTTTTGCTGGTATCCTCAGTCTCAACCATGCTGTGCATGCTGCTGAGAATGTAGACGGCCTTCTTTCGTTTGGGATGCATACCCTGTCAGTGTGGCACCAGTGGTCGAAAACACCTGAGTGGTGAATTCAGTGCGGTCCATCTGTCTAGCAGATTGAGGAATTTCCCGGCGACTCTTGTTGACTGTGCCGAGGATAGTGGTTTTCCGGCTAAGCAGTCGTTGTGCAAGTGACAATGATGTAAAGAAATTGTCCGTGGTTAAACGATCTCCACACATCGGAGATTGCAGAAAACTTATCGGTCTCTGCTCGCTCACTGCGTGTGAACATGTCATCAAAGCGTAGGTGTTGCATGATGTCTTGGAAGTGGTTTCGGGCCATAGTTGCAATGATCCTTGGGTTTGCCAGGTTTCCTGACCAGCTGTCACATAGTGATGGAACCTTGGTCACCCCCGCAAGATAATGACTGAAATAAATGCCATTAGTTCCGGGACACCCATGAACCAATCCACCTGCTCCGTGTGACGTGCATGTTGAGTAGTCCATTCTTGAATGCTACGAAGCATGTCAAGAGTGATAAAACAGAGGAAGCTCTGAAGGCGACTCCGGACACTTTGTCTGGCCTTAGCACTTGGCTCTCCTTCTGCAGGGTATGGTTCTATTGGGGTGAAATGGAGACGTTTCCTCACCTGTACTTCACGCCACACTGTGCCATCTTTTGCGGTCTCTGTCGGCTCACTCGCCAACCGAGCTCTCTTTTTTGGTAGAGGAGGAGTCTCATCATCTGCAATATAAATAATTTCAAATTAACATTTTGTTTTGGTTCTACTGAGACAGCCCTGACCAAAATCACTAATGATCTACTTACAGCCAAAGCAAATGGACAATATTCTATACTCCTGCTTCTAGACCTGTCCTCTGCTTTCGACACAGTTGACCACTGCCTCCTACTACAGATCCTCTCCTCCTTTGGCATCAAAGACCTAGCCCTATCCTGGATCTCCTCATACCTTTCAAACCGCACATTCAGCGTCTCCCCCTCCCACACTACCTCCTCATCCCACCCTCTCTCTGTTGGAGTCCCCCAAGGCTCTGCTCCTCACCCAACGGCCTCCAAGACTTCTCCCGAATAGCCCTCATCCTCTGGAATTCCCTGACCCAACACGTCCGGCTATCAACCACACTCGGATCCTTCAGACGGAACCTGAAAACCCACCTCTTCAGGAAAGCCTACAGCCTGCAGTGATACCTCACCACTACTGGAGCTACCGCCTCACCATCACTGGAACTGCTATAACCCCCCAACCTACTGTCTCCTTCCCCACCAAACTGTAGCATGTAAGCCTGAAAGGGCAGGGTCCTCTCTCCCCTCTGTATCAGTCTGTGATTGTTAGTTTGTTTACTGTAAGTGATATCTGTAATCTGTATGTAACCCCTTCTCATGTACAGCACCATGGAACCAATGGTGCTATATAAATAAATAATAATAATAATAATAATAAATAAAAAAGATAGTCAGGAAATAAAAATAGGTAATTTGAAAAATCTAATCTGAAGACAGCTCAGAGTCCGAATCCGGTCGAAGGGTTGGTGTTGCTCAGGATCAGTTCCAATGCCTGTTGAATGGTGTGCCTTCTCTGCATTTTGTTTCTTGTGAACAAAAAAGGTGAAGCAGTCACCTATCTATCCCCCACAGCACAAAAGGACAATGCAGCTGGGGGGTGGGCAGACACACTCAAGAGCAGCTTACATTCTTTTGTTTACACTCTCATACAAGACCTTTGTTGAGGTGGATCAACATAATTGCCCCCTGCAGATTCCTCAGGCAATGGCCACATTTACAAATGAAAGGATGCTAATTGGAGTCATCAGAGTTGTCAGTTTGGACTATAGATACTGTCACACTTAGGGATGTACTAGTGATCCCGACCAGCGACATGACGCGGTCAGGATCACTGGTACATCGCTAAAGGGCATGTCACATTAAGAGATATCGCTAGCAATATCGCTATAACTAGTGACGTTATAGCGATATTGCTAGCGATATCGCTGTGTCTGATACCTACGACCGGCTCCCCCGCTGCTTATCGCTGATCGCGCGAGAACGTTCAGGACTGTTTCTCGTCGTCTGCTTCCTGCGGCGCTTCCTGCTGTGAAGACGAGCGACGCGTGGAGCCGGGCGGGAGGACGCAGGATCGCCTGGTGTGACAGGTAAGTAGCGACCCCCGACCCCTGCGATGTCGCTGGTGAGATCTGCCTGTGTGGCAGCTCACTAGCGACCACTTAGCGATGTACCAGCGATCCTGACCGCGTCATATCGCTGGTCGGGATCGCTGGTACATCGCTAAGTGTGACAGTACCTTTAGTGGTCGCTAGTGAGCTGCCACACAGGCAGGTCTCACCAGCGACATCGCTGGGGACGGGGGGCGCTACTTACCTGTCACACTAGGCGATCCTGTGTCCTCCCGCCCGGCTCCACGCTCGTCTCTCGTCTCTCCACAGGAAGCGCCGCAGGAAGCTGACGACGAGAAACAGTCCTGAACGTTCTCGCGCGATCAGCGATAACCAGCGGGGGAGCAGATTGTAGGTAAGTATCAGACACAGCGATGTCACTAGCAATATCGCAATAACGTCACAAGTTATAGAGATATTGCTAGCGATATCGCTTAGTGTGACAGGCCCGGGTCATTTGACCCTCTTTCAGGACTTCAGGGGGGAGCTCGAAATTTCTGGGACTTCCAGTGTTAAACTGCCTGTCACACCATTGGATAGACACACACGGAATGCCAAAACAAGCAAGCAAACTATAAGGGTGCCACATTTTTGTGCTGATCAGAGTTAGTATCCTAAAGTTGGTCATAGTGCTTGCCATGTTTCACTATCACAGGGTGTAATCCAGCAACAGGTCTTGTCTCTGACTTTGTCTGTACCTTTCAAAACAATGCCCCAGAGTAAAGGAGAATGCAACTAAGTACCGCAATAAATTCTGCTCTCACACGGTGAATCGATTAGCTGCAAAATTCAACATTGCAAAGCCCCCAATTGCCCTAAAAACATTCATGGTTAAAAAGGACAAAAGTACTTTAGTGGTGATACCTTTATTGGTTACCCACAAAAATTATATCTGCAAGCTTTCAGAGCACCTTAACTTGTAAATATATTTTTTCTGGTTTGCCAATAAAGTATTACGCCTAGAATACTTTTGTCTTTTTTGGAAATAAAAGTATTTACAAAGCTCTTTATCACCAACAGAGGCTTACTACGAAAAGAAAAAAGCTACTCACCAAAGCAGGGATCACCACAAATAGACAAATTTTATAAGGTACAAAACAGGCACAACCATGTAAAAACAGTTAAAAGTCATAAAAATGACAAATACAATAGACCCTTTAGGCTCATAATAGAGCCTTACAAGCTCCCCTCAAAAAGTAAAGGTAAACAGATGGTGTGGCCAAATGTTCAATAAATAAACAATGATTAATCAACACAATAGTTTAATATTTCAAAAAAATGCACAAAAAGTAATCATTGTATGTTCAAGTAACCAAGCTGCCTTGCCGTGGCGACACACGTTGGGCATCTCCACAAGCTCCCCCACAAGTGGTATTGTATTAGGACAGCACACCCAGCGCCCATATATTGTCATTTTGCAGGGCACTTGCCTTCTCTCTGGGTAATTCGTATCCGGTGCCTAGATGCACCACTAGGGTGTTCCTGTCCATCTGTTCCTTTTTCTGACTGTTAGATATATTGCTGGTTTTCAATTTTGAACAAATATGTGTACTTTTATTGTAGACTAGCGACATTGATCTCTCTGTATATGTTTTTTCTAAGATTTTCTATTATGGGTTTGATTTATTTTAGCAGGGTAGTATAATTTTTTTTGACTACGAGATAAGTTCTATTTTTCTGCTGATACCCATTCTGTGAATTATTAAGAATTTTTAGACTACGAGATAAGTTTACAGTCCTATACTACGAAATAAGTTTACAGCACCTAGCACTATTTTAGCACGAGACAATAATTGTCTCTCCACTATTTTCGGCATTGTGGGTGTGAGTGTGGGTATTTTTTGTGTCCCCTATTTTTGTATCTGTAGGGAGGTCTAGGGCGTTACTGGGGACGCCAACGTTGAGCGGGGGCGCCACATCGTCAACAACTAGGGTGCCAACCTCCGCGGTCAGGAAGGGTCTTGGTAGGGCATACTAGGGCGAAGTAGTTTTTGGCCCTTAATGTCTGTGAATTATTGAACCATTTGGTTACCTGACCCTCTATCTATTTATCTACTTCCCTATGTATTGAGGTAATTTTACTGTATTATGCTTTTTAGTGATTGAATTAAAAGTTAATTTTTAGGGATTCTTCTTTTTCTGGTTCTGTTTAGAGTACATAATCCTGAATATATAATCTACTGGAGGTTTGCAATATATATTTTTTGTACCTGTTTTGGACATAATTCAAATGGCTGCACATGGTTATCCGAGTCAGGGTATTGGTTACTTGAACATACAATGATTACTTTTTGTGCATTTTTTTGAAATATTAAACTATTGTGTTGATTAATCATTGTTTATTTATTGAACATTTGGCCACACCATCTGTTTACCTTTACTTTTTGAGGGGAGCTTGTAAGGCTCTATTATGAGCCTAAAGGGTCTATTGTGTTTGTCATTTTTATGACTTTTAACTGTTTTTACATGGTTGTGTCTGCTTTGTACCTAATAAAATTTGTCTATTTGTGGTGATCCCTGCTTTGGTCAGTAGCTTTTTTCTATTCTTATCTTTTTTACTGACTGTAGGCGTATCCCCAATCTTATTTGGTGGTGCCCTCCCAGGTTTTGTTATTATAAACAGAGGCTTACTAATGTCAAAGTGAGCTCAGCATAGAAAGGAATGGTAACCTTGTAGCAATCAACAGCCCATTTATTAACACAACGCATTGGCAGATTTTTCATGTCCTTTAACCCCTTCACCCCCAAGGGTGGTTTGCACGTTCATGACCAGGCCAATTTTTACAATTCTGACCACTGTACCTTTATGAGGTCATAACTCTGGAACGCTTCTATGGATCCCGGTGATTCTGACATTGTTTTCTCGTGACATATTGTACTTCATGTTAGTGGTAACATTTCATTTAAAATAACTTGCGTTTATTTGTGAAAAAAACGAAAATTTGGCAAAAATTTTGAAAATTTTGCAATTTTTCAACTTTGAATTTTTATGCCCTTAAATCACAGAGATATGGCACACAAAAAACTTGATAACTAACATTTCCCACATGTTTACTTTACATCAGCACAATTTTGGAACCAAAATTTTTTTTTGTTAGGAAGTTATAAGGGTTAAAAGTTGACCAGTGATTTCTCATTTTTACAACACCATTTTATTTTTAGGACCACATCACATTTGAAGCCACTTTGAGGGGTCTATATGATAGAAAATACCCAAAAGTGACACGATTCTAAAAACTGCACCCCTTAAGGTGCTCAAAACCACATTCAAGAAGTTTATTAACCCTTTAGGTGCATCACAGGAAATTTTTTGAATATTTAAAAAAAAATGAACATCTAACTTTTTTTCACAAAAAAAATACTTCAGGTTCAATTTTTTTTAATTTTACCAAGGGTAACAGGAGAAATTGGACTGCAAAAGTTATTGTGCAATTTGTCCTGAGTACACTGATACCTGATTTGTGGGGGGGAACGACTGTTTCGGCGCATGGCAGAGCTCAGAATGGAAGGAGCGCCGTTTGACTTTTTCAATGCAAAATTGGCTGGAATTCAGATCGGACGCCATGTCACGTTTGGAGAGTCCCTGATGTACCTAAACAGTGGAAACCCCCTACAAGTGACCCCATTTTGGAAACTAGACCCCCCAAGGAACTTATCTAGATATGTGGTGAGAACTTTGAACCCACAAGGGCTTTACAGAAGTTTATAACGTACAGCGGTACAATTAAAAAATCATATTTTTTCCACAAAAATGATCTTTTCACCCCAATTTTTATTTTCCCAAGGGTAACAGGACCCTAAAAGTTATTGTGCAATTTGTCCTGAGTATGCTGATACCCCACATGTGGGGGTAAACCACTATTTGGGCGCATGGCAGAGCTCGGAAGGGAAGCAGCGCCATTTGACGTTTTTGGCTGGAATTGAGATCAGACATCACGTCGCGATTGGAAAACCCCTGATGTACCAAAACAGTGGAAACCCCCCACAAATGACACCATTTTGGAAACTAGACCCCCTAAGGAACTTATCTAGATGTGTGGTGAGAACTTTGAACCCCCAAGGGCTTCACAGAAGTTTATAACATAAAGCCGTACAATTAAAAAATCATATTTTTTCCACAAAAATGATCTTTTCACCCTCAATTCTTATTTTTCCAAGGGTAACAGCACCCTAAAAGTTATTGTGCAATTTGTCCTGAGTACGCTGATACCCCACATGTGGGGGTAAACCACTATTTGGGCGCATGGCAGAGCTCGGAAGGGAAGCAGCGCCATTTGACGTTTTTGGCTGGAATTGAGATCGGACACCATGTCGCGATTGGAAAACCCCTGATGTACCTAAACAGTGGAAACCCCCCACAAATGACACCATTTTGTAAACTAGACCCCCCAAGGAACTTATCTAGATGTGTGGTGAGCACTTTGAACCCCCCTGTGCTTCACAGAAGTTTATAACGCCCGGGCGTGAAAATAAAAAATTCGTATTTTTTCCACAAACATGATCTTTTAGTCACCATTTTTTTATTTTCCCAAGGGTAACAGGAGAAATTGGACCCCAAAAGTTGTTGTCCAATTTGTCCTGAGTATGCTGATACCCCATATGTGGGAGAAAACTACTGTATGGGCACACGTCGGGGATCGGAAGGGAAGTAGTGACGTTTTGGAATGCAGACATTGATGGAATGGTCTGCGGGTGTCATGTTGCCTTTGGAGAGCCCCTAATGTACCTAAACAGTGGAAACCCCCCACAAATGACCCCATTTTGAAAACTAGACCCCCTAAGGAACTTATCTAGATGTGAGGTGAGCACTTTGAACCCCCAAGGGCTTCATAGAAGTTTATAATGCCAGGGCATGAAAATAAAAAAATCGTATTTTTTCCATAAACATGATCAATTATTCCCCAATTTTTTTATTTTCCCAAGGGTAACAGGAGAAATTGAACCCCAAAAGTTGTTGTCCAATTTGTCCTGAGTAAGCTGACACCCCATATGTGGGAGAAAACTACTGTATGGACACACGTCAGGGCTCGGAAGGGAAGTAGTGACGTTTTGGAATGCAGACTTTGATGGAATGTTCTGCGGGTGTCATGTTGCCTTTGGAGAGCCCCTAATGTACCTAAACAGTGGAAACCCCCACAAATGACCCCATTTTGAAAACTAGACCCCCTAAGGAACTTATCTAGATGTGAGGTGAGCACTTTGAACCCCCAAGGGCTTCACAGAAGTTTATAATGCCAGGGCATGAAAATAAAAAAATCATATTTTTTCCACAAACATGATCAATTAGTCCACAATTTTTTCATTTTCCCAAGGGTAATAGGAGAAATTGGACCGCAAAAGTTGTTGTCCAATTTGTCATGAGTACGCTGACACCCCATATGTGGGAGAAAACTACTGTATGGACACACGTCGGGGCTCGGAAGGGAAGCAGTGCCATTTTGGAATGCAGACTTTGATGGAATGGTCTGCGGGTGTCATGTGCGTTTGGAGAGCCCCTGATGTACCTAAACTATTGAAACTCCCCACAAGTGACCCCATTTTGGACACTAGACCCCCCACAGAACTTATCTAGATGTGTGGTGAGCACTTTGAACCCCCAAGTGCTTCACAGAAGTTTATAACACTCGGACGTGAAAATAAAAAAATCATTTTTTTCCACAAAAATGATATTTTTGCCCCCAATTTTTTATTTTCCTAAGGGTAACAGGAGAAATTGGACCCCAAAAATTGTTTTGCAATTTGTCCTGAGTAGGCTGATACCCTACATGTGGGGGTAAAACACTGTTTGGGCGCATGGCAGAGCTTGGAAGGGAAGGAGCACCATATGACTTTTTCAACTCAAAATTGGCTGGAATTGAGATCAGACGCAATGTTGCATTTGGAGAGCCCCTGATGTGCCCAAACAGTGGAAACCCCCAATTCTAACTCCAACCCGAACCCCAACATACCCCTAACCCTAATCTCAGCCCTAACCCTAGCCCTAACCCAAGCCCTAACCCTAGCCCTAACCCTAACCCTAGCCCTAACCCTAACCCTAACCCTAGCCCTAACCCTAGCCCTAACCCTAATGGAAAAATGGAAATAAATACATTTTTTTAATTTTATTATTTTTACCTAACTAAGGGGGTGATAACGGGGGGTTTGATTTACTATTTATGGCGGTTTTTATGTTTGGCGGCTGTCGCACGCTAAAAGACGCTTTTTATTGTAAAAATAGTTTTTGCATCACCACATATTGAGAGCTATAATTTTTCCGTATTTTGACCCACCAAGTCATGTGAGGTCTTATTTTTTGTGGGACGAGTTGACGTTTTTATTGGTACCATTTTCGGGCATGTGACATTTTTTGATCGCTTTTTATTCCGATTTTTGGGACGCAGAATGAACAAAAACCAGCGTTTCATGAATTTCTTTTGGGGGAGTGCGTTTACACCGTTCCGCGTGCGGTAAAATTGATAAAGCGGTTTTATTCTTCGGGTCAGTACGGTTACAGCGATACCTCATTTAGGTCTTTTTTTATGTTTTGTCGGTTTTATGCAATGAAACCTATTTTATATAAAAAATAATTATTTTTGCATCGCTTTATTCTGCGAGCTATAACTTTTTTATTTTTTCGCTGATGATGCTGTGTGGCGGCTCGTTTTTTGCGGGACAAGATGACGTTTTTAGCGGTATCATGGATATTTATATGCGTCTTTTTGATCGTGTGTTATTACACTTTTTGTTTGGCGGTATGATAATAAATCATTATTTTTTGCTTCGTTTTTTATTTTTATTTTTTAAGGGGTTCGCTAAAGGGGTTAACTAATGGGACAGTTTTATAGGGCGGGTTGTTACGGACGTGGCCATACCTAATATGTGTACTTTTATTGTTTTGTTTTTTTTTTATTTTCAAAAAAGGAATTTATTGGGGAATATTTTTTTTTTTTTTTACTAATTTATTTGGCGATTTTTTTTAAATTATTTTTACACTTTTTTTTAATTTTTTTTTACTTTATTACCTTGTCCCAGGTGGGACATCACTGTCCTGTGACAGATCGCTGATCTGTCACATCACAGATCACTGTGACAGATCAGCAATCTGTCACAGGCATTGAAGAAGACTTCCTCTTGCTGCGCTTTGCAGGCACTGAGGAAGCCAGCTTCCTGCAGGCCCCCGAAGGCCCCCGTCGCCATCTTGGATTCGGGGGCCTGGTGGAAAGGAGTCCCCCGCAGCAGCGCTGCACATTGCGCTGCCGTGGGGGGCTCAGGGAAGCAAGGAGGGAGCCCCCTCCCTGCCGATGCTTCCCTTTAACTCCCGGTACACCGCGATCATGTTTGATCGTGGTGTGCAAGGGGTTAACGTGTCGGGGGCGGTCCGTGACCGCCCCTAACACATTGTGCCGGGTGTCAGCTGTGATAATCAGCTGACACCCGGCCGCGATCAGCGGCGCTCACCACGTGGGCGCCGCTGATCGCGGTAGACGTACTATCCCGTCCATGGGCATAGGGGCCCGGGTCCCATGGACGGGATAGTACGTCGGATGTCAGGAAGGGGTTAAAATTAAAAAATCATCCAAGACTTATCATTTTAAGTCATTTGTGATCAAGCAGATCATTCTGTGCAAAACGCTGACTCAAACTGATGGTGTCACTCTCAGAAGTAACATCATCCTGCTGTAACTAAGATGAGTGATGTACTCAGACAACTGTTACTAGTAGTAGTCCTTTTTGCCAGCAGCTCCCACATTCTTAGCCATGTTATATTTTTTATTTTTATCTTACAGTACCTTGTTTATTGCTATTGCCACTTCTTTTACCATACATTTTGTACAACACTATAATTATCTTTTGACAATTTTTTTTAATACCAATTCTTCAACTCACAGCAAACAGGCATAACACAAGAAATTCTAAGTAGGTACATGTACAGAAAGTAGAAAGGGGAAGCAGGCCACAGCATAGTTGTGGCATGTACAGTTGTGAAATTGCACTAGAAAAAGTTAAATGTTTACAATAAAAAAAAAATTCTAAAACTATTTTTAAAAATATTTTTAACCCCTACTACCTTTGCCATATCCACATGTCAACGTTGGGAAGGAGTTCCTGACGTTTGATGTATGGGTTCATCATGGCGATCATGCGGGGCACAGAAGCTGTGCCCACGCGATCGCCGAGACCCTGCTGTCGTTACCCGCACCGCCATGGACATTTTAACCCCCTAAATGCCACAATCAATATACCATGAGTGATTAAATCAGGGTTTCCGTATAAATCCGATGAATACCCCAGCGGAAGATTCCCTATATTTTTGTAGATGAAGACACTGTGAACTCTGTCTGACCTATGATTCGGCGGTGTCTGTCTTTTTAAGTGTGCATAATGGCATGATTGGCCACAGTTTTATGCACCTCTGAAAAGAAGGATCCACAGAACAGAGGCCAGAGTTACTCTGCTGATTAGATCCCTTGGAGGTGTCATCTGAATCAGGTCATTTGGAGGTTTAGATGGAAACCCCGATGTAAGTGTTCAGTGTAGACCATGGGAGAAATGTGATCCAAAATGTTAAGTAAAATTTTCCCAGCAAAAGCTTCAACTCAATTCACAAAAAAAAGCAAGTCTCCAATCAGGTCTGTCATCTGTGAATAGAATTATAGGGGGCTTCTATGTTACTGGTAGCACAAAAGCTATGGAAAAGTGCTATGACTCCTCGCCCCCCAAAATAATTCAGCAAATTCTGCCCTCCCAAATTCGAATGCCCCCTACTTTCTGAGCTCCAGTGTGCCTAAACCACATTTAGTGCCCACATAGCCTTTCCCTAGCTATGAGAGCCCTCTTAATTTATGGGGTCCAGAAGCATGAATTGGGAATAATGTATGGGCACTACAATGTACTGGGCACTACAATGACAAATTTGCAAGTTTCACTCTGGAACATCCACTATTGCTTGTTTCTGGAAAACACACATAGAGTCAAAATCATCACTACACCTGTAGGTAAATTCCTAGAAGGGTGTAATTTCCAAAATGGGGTCAATTGAGGGAGGATTTTGCTCTTCTGACACTTAGGAGCTCTGTATATGGAAACTATTCTGCAAAAATTTGCTAGCAGTACTGTACAAGCACATATGGGGTATTTTGTCTCAGGTATAAAATTCTGTAATAAGCAAATTATGCATGCTGTAATGCTATATTATGCAAACATGGAATATATGAAATTGGAATTGCTTTGCTGCTATAGAAAATAAGTTAAAAATGAAGGTACTTAGCATACTTAGCACATAAATAGGCCAATTCATGTGTGCCTAGCAGTCAGTGGAATGGCGAACTTCTCTGCTGGGAACCAAACTTAACATGATACTTCTCCCTGGCTGAATGACTACAATTATATGGGTAGGCAGGACCGCCATAGGCTAATGGGTGGAGTGCTCAGTCAGAAGGAAAATATTATAAATTCATTATAAATTCATTGTTAAGTGTAGTTTGTAAAATGGGATCACTTATGGGGGGTTCTGCTGTTCTGCACTTCGTGGGCTCTTCCTGTGGGTCATGGCACTGGCAAACCATAACAGCAAAATTTGCACTACAATATGGCACGCCTTCCCTTCTGAGCTTTCCACTGTGCCTTCAAAGTAGTTCCCAATTACATATTGGCGAATTCAGAAGAAATTGCACAACAAGCTATGCAGTTATGCAGTCCACTTTCTGCTATTAGCCTTTATAAAAAAAATTAACAACTTGGAACTAAAACAACATTTTAGTGGTAAAAATGTAATTATTCTTTCTACACTGCCCAATGGTATAAAATTCGGTGACACACTAGTACAGCCAATATGATCACTTCACCCTTAAATTCATTGAGAGGTGTAGCTTTTAAAATGGGGTCACTTATGGGGGGTTCTGCTGTTCTTGCATCTTAGGGGTTCTTCCAGTGGGTGAAGTCACCTGCAAACTGTAACAGCCAAATCTGAATTATAATATGGCACTCCTTCTCTTCTGAGCTTTCCACTATGACTGTATAGTAGTTTCCTATTACATGTAGGGTGTTGGCGCACTCAGGAGAAAAAACTGTGAGGTCCATGTTTTCAATTAGCCCTTATAAAAATTTAAAACTTGGGGCTAAAAAAGCATTTTAGTGGTAAAAATGTACAAATTCATTGAAAGGTGTAGTTTGTTAAATGAATGGGGTTTTGGTACCTCAGGGTCTATGCCAATGTGACATGGCACCCTCAAACCATTTCAGCAAAATCTGAACTCCAATATGGCACTCCTTCCCTTCTGAGCTTTCCTCTGTAAATCAAAAGTGGTTTTTGACCACATATGGGGTATTTTCATAATCAGGAGAAATTGTATGGTTCTTTCTTTCCTATTACCCCTTCTGAAAATTAAAAACTTGAGGCAAAAGCAACATTTCAGTAAAAAAAATGTTAATTTTCCATTGACTCAACCTAATGTTATAGAATTCTGTTAATTACGTGAGGGACGGGTTAAAAATGCGCACTACACCGTTAGATGAATTCCTCAAAAGGAGTAATTTCC
Source organism: Dendrobates tinctorius (assembly GCF_039654945.1). Lineage (NCBI taxonomy): Eukaryota > Metazoa > Chordata > Amphibia > Anura > Dendrobatidae > Dendrobates > Dendrobates tinctorius. The sequence continues at coordinate 62,466,013 of NW_027361679.1, forward strand.
AAAATGGGGTTTTTGCTGTTTTGGCATGTCAGTGGCTCTTCAAATGTGATATGACATCCGTAATCTATTCCAAACCAAAATTGTGCCCTGCCGTGTGTCCAAACAGTAGTTTTCCACCACATTTACGATATCATTGTACTCAGAACAAATTGGATAACATTTTTTTGGTCAATTTTCTCCTGATACACTTGTGAAAAGGAAAAGTCTGGGGCTAAAGAAACATTTTTGTGCGAAAAATTCTGCGTAGCACTTATGGGTTCAAGGTGCTCACCACACAACTAGATAAGTTCCTAGAGGGTTGTCGTTTGCAGAATGGGGTCAATTGTGGGGGGTTTCCACTGATTAGGCACATCAGGGGCTCTACAAATCCAACATGGCATCTAATCCAGACAATTTTGCACTTCAAAAGTTGAAGGGTACTCCTCCCTTTCAAGCCCTGCTGTGCATCAAAACAGTAGTTTTCCACCCCATATGGGGTATCGGCATACTCAGGAAAAATTCCACAACAAATTGTATGGTCCTCTTTTCCCTTTTTGAATATTCTAAATGTAGGGCTAATTCAATATTTTGATGGGAAAAATTAAACTTTATTCCACATTGCTTTAATTCTGGTATAGCCCTTAAAGGGTTAACAAACTTCAAAAACGTGGCATTGAGCACTTTCCGGGGTGTTATTTTTGAATTGCTTGACTTTTGGGTATTTTATGTCATATAAGGTCCTCAAATTCACTTAAAAAGGGATGTGGTCCCTAAAAAAATGGTTTTGTAAATTTGGTTGGAAAAATGAATAATTGCTGATAAACTTTTAACCCTTCTAACTTCCTAACAAAAAAATAATGTTTCAAAAATTATGCTGATGTGAAATAGACATGTGGTAAATATTATTTATTAACTATTTTGTGTGATATAACTATATGGTGTAAGAGCATATAAATTAAAATTTTTTAAATTTCAAAATTTTCTAATTTTTTTGTCAATTTTTTGCTATTTTATAAATAAAGGCAAACCATATCAACCTATATTTACCACTAATGTAAAGTACATGTCACAAAAAAACATTCTCAGAATCACCAGGATACATTGAAGTGTTTCAGAATTATTGCCTCATAAAGTGACACAGGTAAGAATTGAAAAAATTGGCCCGGTCAGGAAGGTGAAAACAAGGGGAAAACAAGCTGTGTGATGAAGGGGTTAAACAAATCAAAAATCGAATGGCACTTGTCTCAGTTATACGCTGGCTACACGCATTTTTTCCGCTGCGGATCCGCAATTAATCCGCAAGTGTGTATGAAAACAATGTTAACCTATGTAAAAAAAAAATTGCTGCGCACATGCTGCGGAACAAAACACACGGAATCACAGCGTTTTTGTTCCGCACTGTGTCAATTCCTTGTGCGGATCTGCAGCGTTTTTGCACCCATTGACTTGCATTGAGTCTGGCACATCCGCAGCAAAATCGCAGATGTAAAAAAGATCTGCGGTTTTGCTGCGGATGAAACGTTGTAGATCGGGAGGAGGGAAGTGTGTGGGTGGTGACTGTGTGCGTGTATAGTGCGTGCCAGGCTATGTGTGTGTGCGTGTATAGTGTGTGCCGGGGTCTGCAAGCCAGTGCTGGGGGTTGCCAAGACTGTGGTCGGGTTACCAGGGCTATTCGAGGGGTTACCAGGGCTGTGTGATGAAGGGGTTAAACAAATCAAAAATCGGATGGCACTTGTCTCAGTTATACGCTGGCTACATGCATTTTTTCTGCTGCGGATCCGCAATTAATCCGCAAGTGTGTATGAAAACAATGTTAACCTATGTAAAAAAAAATTGCTGTGCACATGCTGCGGAAAAAAACGCACGGAATCACAGCGCTTTTTTTCCGCAGCATGTCAATTCCTTGTGCGGATCTGCAGCGTTTTTGCACCCATTGACTTGCATTGAGTCAGGCACATTAGCAGCAAAATCGCAGATGTAAAAATGATCTGCGGTTTTGCTGTGGATGAAACGCTATAGATCGGGAGGAGGGAAGTGTGTGGGTGGAGTGTGGGTGGTGACTGTGTGCGTGTATAATGTGTGCCAGGCTATGTATGTGTGAGTGTATAGTGTGTGCCAGGCTATGTGTATGTGCGTGTATAGTGTGTGCCGGGGTCTGCAAGCCAGTGCTGGGGGTTGCCAGGGCTGTGGTCGGGTTACCAGGGCTATTCGAGGGTCTGTGGGGCTGTGCGGGGGTTGCTGGGGGTCTGCAGGACTGTCTGTGGGCATCTGCCAGGGCTTTGCGTGGGGTCTGCGGGGATGTGCGGGAGTTGCTGGGGCTATCTTGGGGTCTGCGGGGCTGTCCGGGGGTCTGCGAGCATCTGCCAGGGCTGTGCGGGGTGGGTCTGCGGGTCTGTATGGGGGTCTGCGGGGGTTGCCGGGGCTGTGCAGGGGTTGCCGGGGGTCTGTGGGGTTGTCCGGGGGGTCTGTGGGCGTCTGCCAGGGCTTTGTGGGGGGTCTGCGGGGCTGTCCGGGGGTCTGGGGGAATCTGTCGGGGCTGTGCAGGGGGGTCTGTGAGGCTTTCCGGGGTTGCTGGGGCTCTGTGGGAGGCTGTGTGTGTATTCAGGCTTCGGCCGATGGGACTACAAGTCCCATCCGGCTATGCCTGCTACAGTGACAGTGAGTGACACATTAGCCAATGATGGGACAGTAGTAGTCCCATCATCCGGCTAATGTGTTGAATGAAAAAAAACCATACAGAACATATAGTACATATACACATACATTACATACAGTAAATAAAACATATAACACAGAGTACATACTCAGCATATACACCTAATTCACCAAAGCCCTCGATCTCCTGTAATAAAAATAAAAATAAAGAAAACCTATACTTACCTTTCCGCCGTAGTCCAATTATTACCGAGTGTCCCACGACAATCTCCGATGTAGAACACTGACATCGGGTGATGTCAGTGCTCTACAGGGGCTCCCGCAATAAAATGACAGGCTGAGGTAATCCTCCGCTGTGTATCCCTCCGCCGCCAGGAACAGGTCCCATAACCCTAACCCTAATTCTCATGCAGCATTGCTGTAAAGTGAGCATGAACTCAGGTAACCTCAGTTATGCAATGCAGGAGCCATTGTCTCCTGTCAGTGTGTTACTGGAGGCCCTGTAGAGAGGTCACATCTCCTGATGTGACTTGTCTATAGGGGAGAATGTCGTGGGACACTCGTTATTAAATGGATTACATCAGAACAGGGAGTATTTGTGTGTTTATTATTTTTCTTTTTCTTTCAGGAGATCGAGGGCGTCGCATGGATTAGGCATACAATAAAATAATAAAATGGAAAAACTGTGTAGTGTTTTATTTCATTAAAATACTTTTTTCTGACAGTGTGTGTTTATTTAACCCTTAACAACTATAGGATTAGTAATGAATAGGTGTCTTATTGACACCTCTCCATAACTAACTGGGCTTAATGTCACCTTACAATACAAAGGTGACATTAACCCCTTATTACTCCATATGCCACCACTACATGGCAGTGGGAAGAGAGAGGCCAAGTGCCGGAATTTCTGGGGCGTCTGTGGGATGGTGTTTGTAGCCGGGGGGGGGGCAATATCCATGGCCCCTTCCTAGGCCATGAATATCAGCCAGCAGCTGTCTGTGTAGCCTTTCTGGCTATTAATTATAGGGGGCCCCACATCATTTTTTTAGGGGGGGCTCCCCTATAGCCAGTAAAGGCTACGCAGACAGCTGCGGGCTGATATTCATATCCTGGGAAGATCCATTAGTATTACCCGCTTCCCAGGCTATAAACACCGGCCCCCAGTCAAGGGCTTTCCCTCTCTGGACTTGAAAATTGCACGGGAGCCCACACAATTTTTTTTCCATTTTTTTTAAAATTAAACAGATATTGCATTTAAGGCCGGGGTCACACTTGCGAGAAACTCGCACGAGTCTCGCACCTCAATACCCAGCACGGCCATCGGCACTCAGGACTGAAGTGTGTGGCTGCATGTATTTCTATCTATCTATCTATCTATCTATCTATCTATCTGTCTGTCTGTCTGTCTGTCTGTCTGTCTATCTATCAAAAACATGTGGATTTTTACCTGCGTTTTCTGCCAAGAGGTGCAGATTCTGTGCAGAAAATTCTGCAGGCAAATCTGCAATGTGTGCACATACCCTTAAAGTCACCAAAAGGATTGCACAAAAAAATTGCTTGTGACAAATGAGCACACCATCTCTTATACTGATTTCAAATTTATTTATTTTTTTTGTAAAAAATATTGTGTTGTCCTGCTGCTGCTTTCCAGTGCATTCTAGTGCATTATGCTGTCTATTATAGGGACTCCCATGCGGTTTCACTTGAGGTCATGTCAGCCTTTGGTGCCCTATGCAGTCTTCTACAATGTGTAAAAAGGAGGCATGCATTATTTGTGATTCATGTAAATTGAATCCTAAATTGTCTGTATTTGCTGGAATTTCATGAAATTTGATCCACATCGAATTGATTTGCTCATCTCCTCCCAAGCACACAGAGGTGGAGCCACAGATGTTGTGTGACAAAATATTTTCAAGCTAACTTTCATTCAAGAATGACTGATTTAACTGGCAATTCTAAATAAGAAAGTGGGGTAAAACCATGCCATCTAGGAGCTTTGACAATGTTGGGTAAAGCAGAAGCTCCTAGGGTTACATTTTTATTGAATTTAAATGGGAACAACTACTATCCAATACTCTTAGGCTATGTGCACACATTCTGCACCATTTCTACATTTCTTGGCAGTAAAAACGCAGCTGTCAAAGCGAGCGTTTTTGACTGATCTGAGTGAATTCAATGGTGAAAAACACACAGAGAATTGACATGCTGCACATTATTTTCTGCACCAAATCTCCAAGTCAAAAATGCTCAACGTGTGCACTTCAGATTTCTCATTCAGTTTGCTGGCATCAGATTTTGCTTTAGATTTTGTCACAAATCCGCTCAGAAAAAATGCGGCAAAAACACAATGTGTGAGCCCAGCCTTAAAGATCTGTTATCCCTCATCACCCTGCTCTTCTGAATTACAAAAAATGTGGTTATTTTTATGGAATATTAGCAAGAACAAAGCTTATCCTATGTACAGTTGAGGAAATAAGTATTTGATACAGTGACGATTTTGCAAGTCTTTCCACCTGCAAGAGTGGAGAGGGCTGTAATGTTTTATTGTAGGTGCACTTCAACTGTGAGAGACAGAATCTAACAATAAAATCCAGAAAATCACATTGTATGATTTTTACATAATTAATTTACATTTTATTCCATGAAATAACTATTTGATACAATAGAAAAACAGAACTTAATATTTGGTACAGAAACCTTTGTTTGCAATTACAGAGGTCAGACATTTCCTGTAGTTCTTGACCAAGTTTGCACACACTGCAGCAGGGATTTGGCCCACTCCATACAGATCTTCTCCAGATCTTTCAGGTTTCAGGGCTCTCCATTCTTTGTAGGTGGGAAAACTTGCAAAATCGGCAGTGTATGAAATATTTATTTTCCCCACTGAAAGTCTGGCTATACATAATAACAAAGGAAACAGAAATAAACATTCAACAGTTGTAAAAGTCAAGAGGATGAACGTTTATGTGTCAGTTTATACAGTGGAAAGATCAGAGTATGGCGGCAGACAAGATGAAAGACATAGACGTTCTTAGAAGTTTTAGCTGTTTGTGGTTACAATACGCGTGAAGATTATTTAAAGTTTATGACAAGCGCAGGTGCACTGGAGAATATTCACAGTCAAACTAAATCTGTATTGCTACCAGCAATTTTAAATGCCAGGTCTTTGAAATGACGTATTGCTGTGATTTAAAGTGTTAATTGATATCTGCAAATAATGTGTAGTATTGTAATATATGTATACTGTACAATATACAGTAACGTAATAATGCTAATGTAAAGACACCTTATGGGAACTTTCACATTTATGCAAATTTAATAGTCACAAAAGCAGTGGTAAAAAAAAGACTACAAGGCATTTTAAAAATATATGATAAAAATAAAATATGAAGGGTTAGAAAACTCACGGCCGCTCTAACCCGATATGAAGATCCTTGATCCAATAATATAAAGGAGTGGCCCCTGTACCACAACACGCATGGCCTTTCCACTTGAGGAGGACACTAGTACAGTGTGGAAGCATGTTGTAGAATAGGGGTCACACAGTTGGTTTTTATTCTTGAGGTGGAGGCCAGTCTGGCATGTAAGCGTGTTGTGGAATAGGGTCCGCTACTTTATATTATTTGATCATTGGACACTTGAGGAGGACGTCAGTTCAGTTTGGAAGCACGTTGCGTAATATGGGCAGATCCTTTATAATTTTGGATCAAAGATCTTCAGTTCGGTTAGTGCAGCCCAAAACCGTGAATTGTCTTATCCTTCTGGAGTCCTGGTGGAGGTCATCCCCTAGCCACGGGGCACCACAACCGTTATTGAGCTTTCAGAGGAGTTGTGCCTGCACAATTCACCCAGCTGAACATGTTACTTGGATCTACTGTGTCTTTTTATAAAGGTATCATCATATGGCCTAGTGCGCCCTGTTTCTCTAGAGGGTTTATCTAAAAATAAAATATGAATATAATAGTGACTTGTGCATTGTATGGCAGTGTAATTTGGACACTATGGTGCCTATTCATTATTGTTCATGCCGGTCTGCATAAGGGGGCAATAAGTTCCTGTGTTTGGTTTGAACAGTCATTTTGTGCTGACAGACTGACATTAATGTAATTATTTGGACCCCCTATTATTATAATAATTTGGAATTCTCTAGCATTATTGTCTGGGCTCTACATGACCATATTATTTAGGCTTTATGTCCCATCCTTAGGTATGTATTGTTTCCAAAAATGCATTCCTAATAATTAGATATCATAAATAGTGTTTCCAAAATATTTGATCTGAAATACCCAATGTTTTCCTGAAGATCCAATTTAACAATGTGCTCATAAAATATGTTAAACATGATGATAATTTGTGCTTAAGAAAGATAGAAGACTGTACTATACAAAGATGAGGGTGGGTATGACCATAATCTATTGATGTGGCTTCAGATGGGAGGGAGTAGTCAGTCTGTTGGTTTCCAAGCTTGCTCATTCCCATGGTCTGCTTATTAAGATTTGTTTAAAAGGGGCAATTCACCCATCCCATCTTTGGTGTTTACACTAGGTCAGATAATGACATCAGGAGTTGGAGTTTTGCTTAGGAAGTATAAATGATAGCAAAGGGTCTTTTTGTTCCACGTCCACGCTCATTTCTATTTCAAGGCTTAGAAAATAAGAATGTACTTCTACGGTAAAAGAAAAATAAAATTCAGATGCTATATAAGAATAGGAATAATAATAATAATAATCTTTATTTAGCACCAACATATTCCGCAGCGCTTTACAGTTTAACAGTTTTAAAACACAAGTCAAAAGTTACAACGTTAACAATACAATAATTAAAGCAAAATAAGATGTCCCTGCTCGTGAGAGCTTACAATCTGCAATGAGGTGGGGGAGATACAAAGTACAGGTGTGTATTTACAATGGTGTATTTACAATAATGGTCCAGCCATCTTGAGGGAGTGAGGGATGGATGGAGATAGGGAATGGGCTACACATGCACACTTACACATAAAATGACTTTGATTAGTGAACGTGATATGCCGCTCTGAACAGATGCATTTTGAGGGAGCGCCTAAAACTGTACAAATGGTGGCTAGCCCTAATTTCTTCGGGTAGAACATTCCAGAGGATTGGCGCAGCATAGGAGAAGTCTTGGAGTTGGGAGTGGGAGGTGCGGATTAGTGCAGAGGTTAGTCAAAAAGTCATTTGCAGAGCGCAGCGGTCAGTTAGGCTGATAGACAGAAATGAGGGAGGAGATGTAGGGGGGTGCCGCACTGTGGAGAGCTTTATGGGTGAGAACAAGTACTTTGAATTGGATCCTATAATGAATGTGCAGCCAGTGTAACGATTGGTGAAGAGTGGATGCGCCGGAGTACCGATTAGCCAGATGGATGACCCTGGCTGCTGCATTAAGTTTGGACTGTAGAGGGGAAAGTCGAGTAACGGGGAGGCCAATTAATAGAGTGTTGCAGTAATCCAGGCGGGAGTGGATCAATGCGACAATGAGGGTTTTTGTTGTTTCCATGGTGAGAAAAGGGGGATTCTGGAGATGTTCTTTAGGTGTAAGCCACAAGAGCGAGCAAGAGATTGTATATGGGATGTGAAGGAGAGATTGGTGTCAAACGTAACACCCAGAGAGCACGCCTGCTGCTGGGGTATTATTATGGTGCCACCCACAGAGAGGGAAATTTCAGATTTAGGGAGGTTAGTAGACGATGGGGGAAGAAATTCAGTTTTTGAGAGGTTAAGTTTCAGATAGAGAGCGGACATTATATTGGAGACTGCAGACAGACAGTCACTGGCGTTCTGTAGTACTGCGGGTGTAAGGTCTGGGGATGATGTATATAGTGGTGCGTCATCAGCATAAAGATGGTATTGAAAGCCAAATCTGCTGATGGTCTGTCCAATTGGGGCCATGTAGAGAGAGAAGAGAAGGGGGCCAAGGACTGAGCCCTGAGGTACCCTGACAGCGAGAGGCAAAGGAGATGAAGCGTAGCCAGCGAACAAAACAGGAATACATATTAATAACATTGCACACAACAAATGTATTATTTTCTTGTTTTATTAATTCTACATTCTTAACAAGTCAGTTTTAAATTAACTTCAAGAAAAATAACATCAAAGCTAGGACACAACACATTTGTGATACGGATGAACATGTTAAAATGGTTGACTACAATATTTTACTTTCTGGATGAAGAAATCCCAGTATAAAGCTTTATCCAGTATACTTACATATACATTTGTGTGAAAAAGTGTTTCACCCCTTCCTGATTTCCTATTCTTTTGCAAGTTTGTCAATGTTTTAGATCACCAAACAAATTTAAATAATAGACACAGATAACACAAATATACACAAAATGGGCGGTGCTCAATGTAAAACTCAAATCCCCGCCCCCCATGTTGAGCGCCTGTTACGTAGTCAATAAGCACGCAGGGATTGCCTGTGAGTCACTGTAATGCTGCAACCATCTTGGTTGTGGCATTACAGTGATTAACCAGCTGTGTGACATGATCAGAGGTTGTAAAAGAACAGGCGCCGCCCGACTCAACACACTGATGCCATTGCACAAGTCTGTGACACTTCGTATTGGAGGGTGAGAGTACTTTCTGCACAATCTAACGAATCAGAGGCCCGTCATGTTGATACTGGTGCTGAAGCTGAGCCATCATTCTAACAGCCCTTCTAAGGATTAATCGTTTGCTTTGATGTTTGTATGACATATAATTTTCATTTAGCCTAGGTAGGGATAGAGAGTCGTAGCAGCAGGGAGAGTGAAATAATCCAGTCTGTAACAGGGATTAGGTCTGTGCAGTCTGTTAGCAAATATATAGCTGCAACTTTTTTTTGTGGGGGCTGAAAAAATTTAATTTATTTTGATCCATCAAGTGTTACTTGCTTTGAGGTCCTTTGTTGTGTTATATACACACCCAAAAATCATTGAAACATTTTCCTGGGCTACATTTTTCAGCCATACACTATTCCGTAGTGTGGAGTACATTTCTATGGAAAAAAAGAGTACATTTCTATGAGAAAAACCTTTTAAAAATTTTGTATGCTTCCATTTCTTGTCATTCAGTGTTACTTGGTCCGTGAACATTTCTGTGATCTTTAAAACTGAAAAAAAGCATTGAAACATTTTTCTGGATTGAATTTGATTGTCATCCATACACTTTTGCAACCTTTTTGTTACATTACAGTGGAGTAAACTGGCAAAAACCGCTTTGATTGCTGCAGGTGACCAATTTTTTTCTTTTATTAAAAATAAACTTGGTTTCAAGAGACATAGCAATTACAAAATGTGTAAGGCATGCTTTAAGGGACGGGGAAGTAGAAGTACTGATGATGGTGTACATAGATGCAGAGGACATGGGGCAAGTGCGACTATGCCTGTTGTTGGAGCACAAGAAACATGCCCATCCACGACACATAGGTTCCTGTCCCACTTTGCAGGGAGGCACAGTACACCACTTCTGAAGCCAGAGTAGTGCAAACAAGTGGTCGGTTGGATAGCAGATAATGCTTCCAGCAGGCTTGGCAGCACCACAGTCTTCCAAACGGTCCTGCCTAAATTCTTGATTACTTAATCCTCACATTGATCCTCCTTCTTCCCAACATGTTGAGTCCCAGCAGACTAGTGATCCCATACTAGGACACTCCGACGAGCTCTTTACCACAACATTGTGTAAAAAGAGGGGGTACTGGCCACATTGGGGGTGACACTATAGGGTCCACTCGGGGCCTGTCATTGTGAGGACAGGAGTAAAACTTTGGGCACGACAGGGAGGATAGGGATTATCATACATTTATATCCCTTTCCCTATATGCTGTCCTGCTCTGCCGTGCGGATCCATTACCTGGCAGAATACAACCGAAAATAGACCAGGAGTACCATGTCCGTGATTAATGGTGAGACTGAACCATTTTTTAATGAGCACTGATTTGCACGAGCACTATCATGTTTGTCTATGTGTTTTTGTGATGTCCTAGGTTTCAATGACTGATTAAAGGTTATGTTTTATGAATTAGGGAATCCTCCTAGCTATTTGATAACAAAGCCTGAATTAGCTCACACTTTTCTACACCACCAGATGACAGCAATACATAAAGTGTATATAATATTCAATAGTTTAATGAGGCCCACCAGTTGTTGCCATTCAGGGGTCAATGGATGACCCTCCTCATAATTTCTGTCTGGCTTTCTACTTTCGGCAAAGCCTTTATGACTGTATAAGTACATCAATTACACTTTCAAAATATTTGCATTCAAAATTTTGTATGGATTCAATGACTTATACAAATAGTTTAACACGGTTGTTGTTGCATTACGGTGGTATGTAAAATTTACAAAAGGTATAGAAAAATATTTCAGGATTAGATTATTCATCCACAGTGTATTACATGCTTTCTGTCACTTTTTGGTAGTATATAACAGAGCAAAAAAAGTGTTTGAAAATTTTGCATGTTTGTTCACATTTACCCATACACTTTTCCATGTTTTGTTGTACATTTTTGTGATGTACTGTATAAGACTCAAAAAAACTTTAAAAAATTTAGCTGGATTACATTTCTCAGCCATACAGTATTACATGTTCTTGGGTACATTTTGATGGGATATAACCCTCAAAAAAATTGTTCAAAATTGTATCAGTATTATATTGCTCATCCTTAGACTTACATATTGTTGGGTAGATTTCAGTGGTATATAAGCCTCAAAAATTTGTTCAAAATTTTATCAGTATTATATTGCTCAACATATTCTATTCCATGGTCTGGAGTACTGTACATTTCCTTGGTATATAACCCTCATAAAACTTGCTCAAAATTTAATCAGTGTTTTATTGCTCATCTGTAGATTATTGCATCTTCTTGGGTACACTTTGTTGCTATAAAAGACACAAAAAAACTTACTTGTTAAAAAATTTATCGGTATTTTATTGCTCAACCATAGACTATTTTGTGCTCTAGAGTCAATTTTGTTGCTATAAAAGCCTTAAAACACTAGTTAAAAAATGTATCAGTATTATATTGCTCACTCATACACTATTCTATGGTCTGGAGTACATTTCCTTGGTATATAATCCTCAAAAGTGTATAGCCTTTATGAGTTTAGGAGTACCAATACATGACTATTTGAACAGAATGTGTATCAGGCCCTCCTTCATGTCTAATACAGTGTGTATCTGAGTCCCTTACTTTTGACAGTTCTTGCTTCCTTCATAAATTGCACAAACATTTCCTTTAAAAAAAAAAAATTTGGTTAACTTAAATTATATTTTTTTTAAATCTTTTAAAACGTCACCTTATATACAAGTCATTATAGAGGAAAAAATGTTTCTTAACATTTTTTTTCCCGTAAAATGCAATTTCTAGTCGGTTTGGAATGTTTTATTGTCAGTCCTTAAAGTGGAGTATGACACCATTGTTCTCAGCAGTGATCTGGGAGTCAGAGATGCTTCCAGGGGTCTTCCCCATGCTGTTCTCCTTTCATTCAGCATTTTTTCCATCCATTTGAACATTTCACTGACCCCCAGACCTCTTTATAAAGTCTACTGGAAAAAAACTTGGCTTTCCCATTGACTCCCATTATACTCTTTACTCGAAACGAGCATGTGAGTATTAGCAATTGCTCAGTTCGAACAATGAGCAGCTGAGCATTTTAATGCTTGCTCATCTCTAGTCTTTATTATTAAGGGGAAAATAAATCCAAACCAACAGAGCCCTGTGTGAAAAAAGGATTGCTCCCATCCTTAAAACATAAATTAATTGTGGTTTATCACATGTTTGGGACGCTGAGTTCAATTTCCCTAGCCACACGTAGGCCTGATTACTTAGACACCTGTTCTCAATCAAGAACACACAGAAATAGGACCTGCCTGACAAAGTGAAGTTGACAAAAAGATCCTCAAATGCTAGACATCATGCCGCGATTCAAAGAATTTCTGGAACAAATGAGAAACAAAGTAAATAAGAACTATCACTCTGGAAAAGGTTATAAAGCCATTTCTAAAGCTTTGGGACTCCAATGAACTACTATGAGAATCTTTATCCACAAATGTTGAAAACATGGAACAGTGGTGAGCCTTCCCAGGAGTGTCCAGCCAACCAAAAATTTTCCCAAGAGCACAGCAACGACTCATCTAAGAGGTCATAAAATTTACCTTATTTATACTTACTTGTCTAATATTTGTCTAATATTTACATTGGTGATCTGAATCATTTAAGTTTGAAAAACATGCAAAAGAATAGGAAATCAGGAAGGGGGCAAACACTTTTTCACACAACTGTACATTTTTGTGTTCCTTCTTTTCCCTTCCTCTTATTTTTTACCTTATGTCTCAGTTCACAGAGCAGAGGAGAGATTTTCAAAGCAGGAAACTTCCCAACATCCAGACTTACTCGAATTCCAAAGTATTCAACACACTGGGTGTTCTTCAACATTATCAATTCCCCCTCAGAGTATTCAATACCCTCATCCAATGTCAGCAGTTACCGTAATTTCCAATTGATTTCCAAGCCAGAATGGACACAAAAATTCAACTATTGCTCAAATCACTTTTGGAAGTGAATAAGGGGTATGTTTCAAACCCAAGAGAATATCATCAGCGTATAGCAAATTCTGGCCCACTTCTCCCCAACAGCCAAACCATTGTATCTCTCTGTCTTACTTGATTTTAATTGCATGGGGTTTTGATAAAAAGAGCAAATAGTAAAGGGGAGAGAGGACAGCCCTGTTGTATGCCCCTACAGTCCTGGGCACATATAACTTAATAATAATTCATTGGCCCCAAATTAATTGGCAACCATGGTGACGATGATGTCATAATAGGTTGCTATGGTGATGGTTATGTCATAATGGTTGCCATGGTGACGATGATGACTTAATAGGTTGCAATGGTGACGGTTATGTCAAAACGGTTGCCATGGTGATGATGATGTCATAATGGGTATATGAGCACGGGACTATGGGATGGAGGAAGTGTGATGGATATATGGGCACTGGACTATGGGATAGAGGATATGTATGACGGGTATATGGGCAAGGGACTATGGGATGGTGGATATGTATGATGGGTATATGGGCACTGGACTATGGGATGGAGGATATGTATGATGGGTATATGGGCATGGGACTATGGGATGAAGGATGTGTGATGGGTATATGGGCACTCGACTATGGGATGGCGAATATGTATGATGGGTATACGGGTATGGGACTATGGGATGGAGAATATGTATGATGGGTATATGGGCATGGGACTATGGGATGGAGGATGTGAGATGGGTATATGGGCACTCGATTATGGGATGGAGGATATGTATGATGGGTATATGGGCATGGGACTATGGGATGGAGGATGTGAGATGGGTATATGGGCACTCGATTATGGGATGGCGGATATGTATGATGGGTATATGGGCACAGGACTATGGGATGGGGGATATGTATGATGGGTATATGGGCATGGGACTATGGGATGAAGGATATGTGATGGGTATATGGGCACTCGACTATGGGATGGAGGATATGTATGATGGGTATATGGACATGGAACTATGGGATGGAGTATATGTATGATGGTTATATGGGCACGGGAATATGGGATTGAGGATATGTATGATGGGTAAATGGGCACGGGACTATGGGATGGAGGATAATTATAATTTGTTATAACTAACCACAGTTAGTTACTATGCCCGGGCAATGCCGAGCTCTTCAGCTAGTAATAAAGTTCTAAATGTATCATATAGAGGGAATTCTTCTACATACTGTAATTCAGTGAGGCTGTTAGAGCATGATAAGCCATTGTAAAGTGTCTAAAACTTAAGATACTGAGATTGTCCACTTGAAAAAATATCTTAAAATGTGTTTAAAAATATAAATGTATGCCAATAACTTGTATTAACCCCTTTCCTACATTGGACGTACTATTCTGTCCATGTGACTTGGGACCTAAGTCCCAAGGATGGAATAGTACGTCTAGTGAGATCAGCGACGCTCACGTGGTGAGCGCCGCTGATCGCGGCCAGGTGTCAGCTGATTATCACAGCTGACACCCGACACAATGTGTCAGGGGCGGTCACGGACCGCCCCGACACGTTAACCCCTTGCACACCACGATCAAACACGATCGTGGTGTACCAGGGGTTAAAGGGAAGCATCGGCAGGGAGGGGGCTCCATCCGTGCTTCCCTGAGCCCCCCCACCGCAGCGCAATGTGCAGCGCTGCTGCGGGGGTCTCTTATCCTACAGGTCCCCGGATCCAATATGGCGACGGGGACCTTCGGGGGCCTGCAGGGAGCTGGCTTCCTCAGTGCCTGCAAAGCACAGGCACGAGGAAGCCAAGTGCAGTGCCTGTGACAGATCGCTGATCTGTCACAGTGATCTGTGATGTGACAGATCAGCGATCTGTCACAGGACAGTGATGTCCCCCCTGGGACAACCTAATAAAGTTAAAAAAAAGTGTAAAAATAATTTTTTAAAAATCGCTAAATAAATTCCAAAAAAAAATAAATAAATATTCCCTAATAAATTCATTTTTTGGAAATAAAAAAAAAAACAATAAAAGTGCACATATTTGGTATCGCCGCGTCCGTATCGACCCGCCCTATAAAACTGTCCCATTAGTTAACCTCTTTAGCAAACCCCTTAAAAAATAAAAAACGAAGCAAAAAACAATGATTTATTATCATACTGCCGAACAAAAACTGCAACAACGCACGATTAAAAAGACACATATAAATATCCATGGTACCGCTGAAAACGTCATCTTGTCCCGCAAAAAAGTTATCGCTCGCAGAATAAAGCGATGCAAAAATAATTATTTTTTATATAAAATTGTTTTCATTGCATAAAAGCGCCAAAACATAAAAAAAGACATAACTGAGGTATCGCTGTAACCGTACTGACCCGAAGAATAAAAAGGCTTTATCAATTTTACCGCACGCGGAACGGTGTAAACGCACCCCCCAAAAGAAATTCATGAAACGCTGGTTTTTGTGCATTCTGCGTCCCAAAAATCAGAATAAAAAGCGATCAAAAGATGTCACATGCCCGAAAATGGTACCAATAAAACGTCAACTCGTTCCGCAAAAAATAACACCTCACATGACTCGGTGGGTAAAAATATGGAAAAATTATAGCTCCCAATATGTGGTGATGCAAAAACTATTTTTACAATAAAAAGCGTCTTTTAGCGTGTGACAGCTGCCAAACATAAAACCCGCCATAAATACTAAATCAAACCCCCGTTTTCACCCCCCTTAGTTAGGGAAAAATAATAAAATAAAAAAAATGTAGGGTTAGGGTTAGGGCTAGGGTTAAGGTTAGGGCTAGGGTTAGGGCTAGGGTTAGGACTGAGATTAGGGTTAGGGGTGTGTTGGGGTTAGGGTTGGAGTTAGAATTGGGGGGTTTCCACTGTTTGGGCACATCACGTGCTCTCCAAACGCAACATGGCGTCTGATCTCAATTCCAGCCTATTCTGCGTTGAAAAAGTCAAATGGTGCTCCTTCCCCTCCAAGCTCTGCCATGCACCCAAACAGTGTTTTACCCCCACATATGGGGTATCAGCCTACTCAGGACAAATTGCAAAACAACTTTTGGGGTCCAATTTCTCCTGTTGCCCTCAGGAAAATAAAAAATTGGGGGCAAAAATATAATTTTCGTGGAAAAAAATGATTTTTTTTATTTTCACGCCGGGTGTTATAAACTTCTGTGAAGCACTTGGGGGTTCAAAGTGCTCACCACATATCTAGGTAAATTCCGTGGGGGGTCTAGTTTCCAAAATGTGGTCACTTGTGGGGAGCTTGAATAGTTTAGGCACATCAGAGGCTCTCCAAACGCACATGACACCTGCAGACCATTCCATCAAAGTCTGCATTCCAAAACATCACTCCTTCCCTTCCGAGCCCCGACGTGTGCCCATACAGCAGTTTTCTCCCACATATGAGGTATCAGCGTACTCAGGACAAATTGGACAGCAACTTTTGGGGTCCAATTTCTCCTGGTACCCTTAGGAAAATAAAAAATTGGGGACTAAATGATCATGTTTGTGGAAAAAATACGATTTTTGTATTTTCACGCCCGGGCATTATAAACTTTTGTGAAGCACTGGGGGGTTCAAAGTGCTCACCACACATCTAGATAAGTTCCTTGGGGGATCTAGTTTCCAAAATGGTGTCATTTGTGGGGGGTTTCCGCTGTTTTGGTACATCAGGGGCTTTCCAAACGCAACATGGTGTCCGATCTCAATTCCAGCCAAAAACTTCAAATGGCGCTGCTTCCCTTCCGAGCTCTGCCATGCGCCCAAATAGTCGTTTACACCCACATATGGGGTATTAGCGTACTCAGGACAAATTTCACAATAACTTTTAGGGTCCTGTTACCCTTGGAAAAATAAGAATTGAGGGTGAAAAGATAATTTTTGTGGAAAAAATATGATTTTTTAATTGTACGGCTGTACGTTATAAACTTCTGTGAAGCCCTTGGGGGTTCAAAGTTCTCACTACACATGTAAATAAGTTCCTTGGGGGGACTAGTTTCCAAAATGATGTCATTTGTGGGGAGTTTCCACTGTTTTGGTACATCAGGGGCTTTCCAAACGCGACATGGTGTCCGATCTCAATTCCAGCCAAAAACGTCAAATGGCGCTGCTTCCCTTCCGAGCTCTGCCATGCACCCAAATAGTCGTTTACACCTACAGATGGGGTATCAGCGTACTCAGGACAAATAGCACAATAACTTTTAGGTTCCTGTTACCCTTTGAAAAATAAGAATTGAGGGTGAAAAGATCATTTTTGTGGAAAAAATATGATTTTTTAATTGTACGGCTGTATGTTATAAACTTCTGTGAAGCCCTTTGGGGTTCAAAGTTCTCACCACACATCTAGATAAGTT
This sequence comes from Dendrobates tinctorius, assembly GCF_039654945.1. Lineage (NCBI taxonomy): Eukaryota > Metazoa > Chordata > Amphibia > Anura > Dendrobatidae > Dendrobates > Dendrobates tinctorius. The sequence goes on from NW_027361679.1 coordinate 62,483,530, forward strand.
CCTTGTGGGGTCTAGTTTCCAATATGTGGTCACTTGTGGGGGGTTTCCACTGTTTAGGTACATCAGGGGCTCTCCAAACATGACATGGCATCCGATCTGAATTCCAGCCTATTTTGCATTGAAAAAGTCAAACAGCACTCCTTCCCTTCTGAGCTCTGCCATGCACCGAAACACTGGTTCCCCCCCCCCACATATCAGGTATCAGCGTACTCAGGACAAATTGCACAATAACTTTTCCAGTCCAATTTCTCCTTTTACCGTTGGTAAAATAAAAAAAATTGAACCTGAAGTATTTTTTTTGTGAAAAAAAGTTAAATGTTCATTTTTTTTTAAATATTCAAAAAATTCCTGTGAAGCACCTGAAGGGTTAATAAACTTCTTGAATGTGGTTTTGAGCACCTTAAGGGGTGCAGTTTTTAGAATGGTGTCACTTTTGGGTATTTTCTATCATATAGACCCCTCAAAGTGGCTTCAAATGTGATGTGGTCCGTAAATATAAAATGGTGTTGCAAAAATGAGAAATCGATGGTCAAATTTTAACCCTTATAACTTCCTAACAAAAGAAAATTTTGGTTCCAAAATTGTGCTGATGTAAAGTAAATATGTGGGAAATGTTACTTATTAAGTTTTTTGTGTGCTGTATCTCTGTGATTTAAGAGAATAAAAATTCAAAGTTGGAAAATTGCGAAATTTTCAAAATTTTCACCAAATTTCTGTTTTTTTCACAAATAAACACAAGTTATTTGAATGAAATTTTACCACTAACATGAAGGACAATATGTCACGAGAAAACATTGTCAGAATCACCAGGATCCATGGAAGCGTTCCAGAGTTATTATCTGATAAATGGACAGTTGTCAGAATTGTAAAAATTGGCCCGGGAGTTAACGTTTTGTGACGTAGCAGCGACATTGCTAGCGATATCGCTATGTGTGATACTTACCTCCGACCGGCTCCCCCGCTGGTTATCGCTGATCGCGCAAGAAACGGCCCAGGCCGTTTCTTGTCGACCACTTCCTGCTGGGCTTCCTGCTGTGGCGACAAGCGACTCGTGGATGCGGGCGGGAGGACGTCTTCATCGCCTCGTCTGACAGGTAAGTAGCGACCGCTGACTGCTGCTATGTCGCTTGTGAGATCTGCCTGTTTGGCAGCTCACTAGCGATCACTTAGCGATGCAGCAGCGATCCTGACGGGTCATATCGCTGGTCGGGATCGCTGGTGCATCGCTAAGTGTGACAGTACCTTTAGGCTTCAGGCCACCTCAGTGAACTGAGCATCAGAGTGGCTGCAAAATACAAACCATTTTTTCAATTAGCTAGACTTAAAAAGAGGTGCCCAAATCTGAAGATAACAGAGCACGGCTCCTCTCCTGGCAGCTCCATGTTCTGGTTGTGTTTGACATAGAAGAGAGCTTATTATGGCCAATGCACAGACAGAGAAGTGGCATCACATTTAAAATAAGCCAGCTATCCTCCTTTACACACATGACTGTGTCAAACCCAAGCCCAATGTAGAGCTTCAGGGATCCATCAGTGAAGATATCTTTACATCCAGTCACTTTATAGCAGAAATGTGCTACTAAATTGCTTATATTTATTTTTTAAACACTCCTAAAGGTTTTTCTTTTCAAGTGGACAACCCCTTTAAGATAAGGGTTTTTTTTTTCCCTTGACCAAATAATTGGTGTAAATCTCTATTTCATTAGATAAAGGGAATTAGGCCTCGAAAAAAATCCCCCCTTCCCCAACATATGCTGCCAGAGGGGTTTGCATGTAGTTAGGTGCCTTCATGCCCATACTTTTGATGGCCTACATCACTTATTGGTCATTAATTGTCTGCATCAGTCATGTGATGTCCTCCAGTTGAAGAGAATGCGAACAGACCAGCACTGGAAAGAGCAGTAGCAGCGATGTTTCTAATTTTGTCAGACAACTACTGGCCCATTTTAAAATAAATTATGAAATACGACAAGTAGTTTGAAGGGGTTGTCCACTACTTTTAACTTTTTTTTAAATTGGGCCCGCAGTGGTCTGAAAAAAACAAATTGTAAACTCACCAGAACCTTTTTGCTTCTTGCTAATGCTGCTCATGTCCCCTGCTGCTCTCCTCACATCCCTTTCCATTGGGGGACTTCACGTGACTGCTGCAGACAATTAATGACCGATTATAGGTAGAGGTCATCCAATTTATGTGCATGGAGGTAGCTAGCCATACACCTTCCTCCTCTGATAGCACATTATGGGGAAGGAGGACTTGTTCATGGCTTAACTCCTTTAGGAAGATTATGTAATTTTCATCGTAGAGGTGAATAGAAATATCTCTGTTTTCTTTTTGATTAATATTCATAAATATCCGTTTATCCAGTGGTCACAATTCTGTCTGGACTGAAATTACTCATCGGCCCTTTAGTAAGTTTTATTTAGATTGCTTGTAGGATGACAAAAGTAGTTTGAGTGATTCACCATTCACCCAGTCGGTCTTCTCCCTTCTAATTCTGAGCACAGGTATATCTAAGAAAATAGTCACCAGAATATACAACATCACTTTAACTAAAGTGCTATAATATAAATTACATAGGTGACATTTGCTTGATTGATGCAGATTTATCTCCAAGACCACCAATTGCAGGAACAGAGGTCACTCAATTCAAAGTCTATGGAAGTCATGGAGAATGGTCAAACAAAGCCCGAGGCTATAATAGCCCACATGCGTGTCTGCCATTCCTATCTAAGGTTGCCAACATGACTTTTTATTTTTTTTGGATAGCTTATCAAAAAATCAGGGACAATATTTTTTACAGATACATTGGAAAACCATAATAAATCATAACAGATCCATGTCTATAGCCCAGATTTCTTATATGAATACGTCAGATGCATGCACTGTTCCCTGTAAATTGAAGTTTATTACAGTCAAAAAAATCCGTAGCTTCAAAAAAATAATGGACAACTTAAAGGGAACTAGCGAATACATAGCAGCGACGGTAACTGTGCCCCCAACACTGATTGACTGCCAGGCCTAATGCAGAGCCAGTGCCTGGCAGTGCCGGAGGTGCGGTTACAGCTCTGACTGAAGTGCTGCTCTCACTGATCCCTCACTGGGCCACCCAGTGTTCGAAACCGAAACGTTGACAGGGAGAATAAAGTCCTCCCTGCAGGGTTCAGCTAAGAGCCGGTGCCGGGCTGATTAATAATGCTATTAACCTGCAGATCAACCCCATGCCTGCAGGGTAATAGCATTTTTTCTGGTGCCAGGTTCCCTTTAAAAAAAATTTACGGGCAGGGAAAACAAATGGAATGTCTTTACGGACTGTCCTGGAGTTTCTGGACAGTTGGCAATCCTACTCCTATTAAATGGGGGACACGAGACCCTCTATCTAGTTTTCCATTTGAGGTCCCAGTGGTGTGGATAGATAGTATTTTTTTATAGTGGGACAGCGCCAATTGTCTAATTTATTACATTCAAAGTATTGTGTGCACCTTTTAAGGGTTTATGGCATTATAGCTCAGTGTCTGGCATTTTTCTGATGTTTTTTTCATAGACATGACTATAGAACTTGAAACATACCAGAAATAAAATGAGCGTTACAAAATAAAAAATAACACCAAACCTGTGAATATGCGACGAAAGATGTGTTAAATTCATAGTGTGCGCCTCTTAATGAATCAAGTCAACATCAGGGAATTTAACATGAAAGTAATCTTTTTTTATTACATTGTCTTCTGCCACTTTTTTGGGTACTTTTTGACATCCCCTTTAAATAAAGTATGATGTTATAGAAACAATTTTGGGATAACAAATGATAGAATACATTTTACAAATTATTTTGCCTTCTATTCATTCTGATTTGTAACTGCCATTCTATTGTTGGGAGTAATAATTAAGGCCCTGTCTCACATAATGAGATCGTTAGTGAGATCGCTGAAACGTCACGGGTTTTGTGACGCAACAAGGACCTCCCCCGCGATCTCGAGATGTGTGACACATAGCTGCGACTGGCCCGCCGGATGGATATTGCTGATCGTACTCGAATGTCCTAGGCCATTTTTTGATGGTTGGCGTCCCGCTGGCCAGCATGCATCGCTGTGTTTGACGCCGACGAGCGACCTCGTTGGCGACACAGAACTCAGGGACGCAGGCGTGAGTCGTCAGAATAGCTGCTGTGTGACAAGGTCCCAATGACCGCCGAGGTCTTTATACGGATTGCCGTATCGTTGCTGCATCGTTGAGTAGATCTGCCTGTTTGACAGCTCACTAGCGACCATATAGAGACGCACCAGCGATCCTTACCAGGTCGTATCGTTGTCGGGATCGCTGGAGCGTCGCTTAGTGTAACGGGACCCATAGAACCTTTGCCTCCTATCTGTAGATAAAAAATGTCAGTCATGTGCTTAGTTACTGTTTATTGAAAGCCTCCCCTTGATAACATACAGTGAGAAGATCAACCAGACTGTTAACAGGCAATCAGAGAAATCAGGCAGACGTCTGTATTCCTCCGAGTAATTACATGAGCTTTGATCCACATTTAGATTTCACAGTATGTCTGACTGAAGTGCCTTCCACCTGTTTCAAGGACGGTGATCAAAGCAAGTGAATGAAAGCATACCGCGTGAATAATCATTCATATATTGAAGCTTTAGAACAGTCATTAACTCCATGTATACTTCAGCTAGATTACTGCCATTAAAAAGTGAATCAGTCAATGTGATTCAGATAAACGGCTAAAATTTTTTACTGATTTAAAGATGTATTTGTTACATCGCTTTTCAATTCATTAATACATAATTGGCACACAACTTTCTTCTTGATGTATTTTAAATTTTTTTTATGTAGATTAATGTAATACATTATTGATAAAGTTGAAAAAAAGACATAGGGGTGATTCGTCAAAGCTTTTTCACCAAATTTCCTGCTAAAAAATGCTTTATAAAGTCGCATTTTTCGGGCAAAAAAATTGCGACTTTTGGCGTCCTCATGCCATTCTCGCCCCAGCGGTGACAAGTGGGTGGTGCTGAGGTGGAATAGGGCAGGGAGGGGCATAGCTAGCCCCGCTCATTAGATTTATGACAAGTGGTGTTGTTCATTATGCCACAAATGTTACTCCAGTTGGGGTTGGAGTAAGTTTTGTGGTGAGGCGCACATAGAGGTGCATGACAGTATGCATCTCGCCTGATTCATTAAGAGTAAACATTCATTAAGATAAACTTCAGAAACATAAGTTGGATAAACATGTCACTGAAATAGTCATCTGTGGACTTTCAATAGTTTCTGTTTTTCCAGTACCTTTTCCTGTAATTTATTATGTAATAATAAATTTATTAATTTTAATTGAATCTTTTTTTGTCACTTCAAACTATCTTTTTGTTTTCCTTATTTATGGGATATATACACAAAAAAATAAATGGTTTGATTCATTAAGAGGCATGAACCTCTTAATAAATCAGGAGAGCCTGCTCCTAAACGCCCCATGATCAAGACCAGCGAGAGTTGATGAATCACCCAATAGGTCCATCATGTCTAACTAATAATACTATTGAGAAAGGTAAGCACCGGCATGAGTGGCATATTGGGGGAAAAATCTAGTTCCCATAACTTTTTATTATTATTATTATTATTATTATGCATTTATATAGCGCCATTTATTCCATGGCGCTTTACATGTGAAATATAATATATTTTTTTAGGAACTCATCCAGGCTATTCTTGAATTTGTTAAAGGAATTGACCATCATATCATGCAGCAGAGAGTTCAATATTCCCACTGCTCTTACAGCCAAAAGTATGGTCCTTGATGCAGTGTTCCCTTTGCTGAGTGAAGGAGTTAAAACAGCCTAAAATTGAGGGTAACAAACCCAATTACAGATATACCTCTCTGCAGAGTCATGTATTATTAAACTCGATCGTTTCCAGAGTGCACAAGTTAAAGACCACCCAAAAGGGAACCTTGGACAGACTTCGACAAGCAACTCAAGGAGGCATCTTGAAACTAATCACCAATGACACAAAGGCTTGTGTATGAAGTATTAAATAAATTTCAGTAAGGCTGTTCAATACTTTTTCCCTGTGTGATTACCCATCATTACACATAGCTTAATTTGTATATAATATTTTCACAGACAGGATAGCTTTAGTTCACAAACATTTTAACAGGTGACTTTGAGTGGTGTTATGAGTCTTAAGCCCCGGTCACACACAGCGATCTCGCTAGTGAGATCGCTGCTGAGTCACAAGTTTTGTGACACAACAGTGATCTCACCAGCGAGATCACTGTGTGGGACACTTACCAGGAACCGGCCCTCCTGCCAGTTATCGCTGATCATCCTGGAATGGCCAGGACATTTTTTGATCGCTGGTCTCCCGCTGGCCAGCACGCATCAGCGAGCAGGAGCTGGTAACTAAGGTAAACATCGGGTCTCTAAGTGGCGCACAGCACTTAGAAACCCAATGTGTACCTTAGTTACCAGTGCGCTGGTGCAGGGAGCTGGTAACCAAGGTACACATCAGGTTTCTAAGTGCCGTGCTCCACTTAGAAACCCGATGTGTACCTTGGTTACCAGCTCCCTGCACCAGCGTGATGGTAACTAAGGTACACAGTGGGTAACTAAGCGACGTGCATCGCTTGATACCCGCGTGTTGCTGGTGCTGATGGCTGGTGAAGCTGCCTGTTTGACAGCTCCCCAGCGATCATGTAGCGACACACCAGCGATGCTGACAAGGTCATATCGATGACAGGATTGCTGGTGCGTCGCTATGTGTGACGGGGCCCTTAACGTTGAGCTCTTGTTAACTGACACAACATTGGGTGATTAATCTCTTTAGGTCGCCTCAATACAAAAGTTAGAGAGCATTATCTGTGCCATTAAGCAAAGTTTGCGTGACTGCGGGAAGCTTTCTGTGGTATACAAAATCCATGACTCATATAGACAATCTGTGGGCAGTGGAAGCTGATGGCTGGAGCGTCCATTCTGAGGAACTACATAACAACAAGAGGTTTTGTCTTTAACCCCTTCACGACCAATGACGCCACATAGGCGTCATGAAACCTGGTTCAAATCTGACCAGTGACGCCTATGTGGCGTCATGACTTCAAAGCCCCCCGCGGGTCGGGTGACCGGGGTCACTGAAAGGTCACCCGACCCGCAGATACAGGGGGCTTTGTAATTCACCACAGGGGGCGTGCCTTCGCCCCCACGTGGCTACGATCGCTCTGATTGGCTGTTAAAAGTGAAACAGCCAATCAGAGCGATAGTAATATTTCATCAATGAAAATTGATGAAATATTACAATCCAGCCATGTCCGATGCTGCTGTAGCATCGGACATGGCTGGAGACACCGATTCCACCCCCCCCACCGGCGATCGCCCCCCCCGCAACTGAATGACAGCGGCGATCTGCCGCCGCTGTCATCATCTGCCCCCCTCCCATTCCCTCTGCTCCCCGCCAGCCTCCGATCCCCCCCTCACCACCCCCCGGTACCTCCGGTGTCCCCCCGTCCCTCCCGGTGTCCCTCGGGTCCGGATGATGGGCGCCGCCATCTTTGAAAATGGCGGGCGCATGCGCAGTGCGCCCGCCCGAATCTGCCGGCTGCAGATTCCATTCTTTCATTTTGATCACTCTCACAGTGATCAAAATGAAAGAAAAAGTAAATAAACCCCCCGATTATCACCCCCATAGGTAGGCAAAACTAATAAAATAAAGATAATATATTTTTTTTTTTTTTCCATTAGGGTTAGGGTTAGGGTTGAAAAGAGGGTTAGGGTTAGGGTTAGGGTTGAAAAGAGGGTTAGGGTTAGGGTTAGGGTTAAAAAGAGGGTTAGGGTTAGGGTTGAAAAGAGGGTTAGGGTTGAAAAGAGGGTTAGGGTTAGGGTTGGAAAGAGGGTTAGGGTTGGAAAGAGGGTTAGGGTTAGGATTGGAAAGAGGGTTAGGGTTGGAAAGAGGGTTAGGGTTGGAAAGAGGGTTAGGGTTGGAAAGGGTTAGGGTTGGAAAGAGGGTTAGGGTTGGAATTAGGGTTAGGGTTGGAATTAGGGTTAGGGTTGGAATTAGGGTTAGGCTTGTGGTTAGGGTTGGGATTAGGGTTCGGGGTCTGTTGGGGTTAGGGTTATGGTTAGGGTTGGAATTAGGGTTAGGGATGTGTTGGGGTTAGGGCTGTGGTTAGGGGTGTGTTGGGGTTAGGGCTGGAGTTAGAATTGAGGGGTTTCCACTGTTTAGGCACATCAGGGGGTAACCAAACGCGACATGGTGCAACCACTGATTCCAGCCAATTTTGCGTTCAAAAAGTTAAGCGGTGTTTCCTCCCTTCCAAGCCCCGACGTGTGCCCAAACAGTGGTTTACCCCAACATATGGGGTATCAGCGTACTCAGGAAAAATTGCACAACAACTTTGGGGGTCTAATTTCTCCTGGTACCCTTGGGAAAATAAAAAATTGGGGGCTAAAAAAATATTTTTGTGGAAAAAAATTTTTTTTTATAATTTTCACGTCTCTGCGTTATAAACTTCTGTGAAGCACTTGGGGGTCCAAAGTGCTCCCCAGGCATCTAGATAAGTTACTTGGGAGGTCTAGTTTCCAAAATGGGGTCACTTGTGGGGGGTTTCTATTGTTTAGGCACATCAGGGGCTCTGCAAACGTAATGACGACCGCAGACCATTCCATCAAAGTCTGCATTTCAAAACGCCACTACTTCCATTCCGAGCCCTTACGTGTGCCCAAACAATAGTTCCCCCCCATATATGGGGCACCAGCGTACTCAGGACAAACTGTACAACAACTTTTGGGGTCCAATTTATCCTGCTACCCTTGTGAAAAAAAAAATTGCTGGCTAAAAATCATTTTTTTTGAGGAAAAAAAAATATTTTTTATTTTCACATCTCTGCGTTCTAAACTTCTGTGAAGCACTTGGGGGTTCAAGGTGCTTACCACACATCTAGATAAGTTCCTTAGGGGGTCTAGTTTCCAAAATGGGGTCACTTGTGGGGGGGTTCCACAGTTTAGGTACATCAGGGGTTCTGCAAATGTAACATGATGCCCGCAGACCATTCCATCAAAGTCAGCATTTCATAATGTCACTACTTCCCTTCCGAGCCCCGACGTGTACCCAAACAGTGGTCATCCCCCACATATGGGGTATCAGCGTACTCAGGACAAACTGGACAACAACTTTTGGGGCCAATTTATCCTGCTACCCCTGTGAAAAAAAATTGCTGGCTAAAAATCATTTTTTTTTTGTGGAAAAAAAAATATTTTTTATTTTCACGGCTCTGCGTTATAAACTTCTGTGAAGCGCTTGGGGGTTCAAGGTGCTCACCACACATCTAGATAACTTCCTTGGGGGGTCTAGTCTCCAAAATTGGGTCACTTGTGGGGGGTTCCACAGTTTAGGTACATCAGGGGTTCTGCAAATGTAACATGACACCCGCAGACCATTCCATCAAAGTCAGCATTTCAAAATGTCACTACTTCCCTTCCGAGCCCCGACGTGTGCCCAAACAGTGGTTCCCCCCCACATGTGGGGTACCAGCGTACTCAGGACAAACTGGACAACAAATTTTGGGGTCTAATTTATCCTGGTACCCTTGTGAAAATAAAAAATTGCGCACTAAAAAATAATTTTTTGAGGGAAAAAATTTTTTTTTTATTTTCACGGCTCTGCGTCATAAACTTTTGTGAAGCACTTGAGGGTTCAAGGTGCTCACTACACATCTAGATAAGTTCCTTAGGGGGTCTAGTTTCCAAAATGGGGTCATTTGTGGGGGAGCTCCAATGTTTAGGCACACAGTGGCTCTCCAAACACAACATGGTGTCCGCTAACGATTGGAAGTAATTTGCATTTTAAAAAGTCAAATGGCGCTCCTTCCCTTCTGAGCCCTGCCGTGTGCCCAAACAGTGGTTCCCCCCCACATATGGGGTACCAGCGTACTCAGGACAAACTGGACAACAAGATTTGTGGTCCAATTTCTCCTGTTAGCCTTGTGAAAATTAAAAATAGCATGCTAAAAATCATTTTTGAGGAAAAAAAATTATTTTTTATTTTCACTGCTCTGTGTTATAAACTTTTGTGAAGCACTTGGGGGTTCAAAGTGCTCCCTACATGTCTAGATAAGTTCCTTAGGGGGTCTAGTTTCCAAAATGGGGTCACTTGTGGGGGAGCTCCAATGTTTAGGTGCACAGGGGCTCTCCAAATGCGACATGGTGTCCGATAACGATTGGAGCTAATTTTCCATTCAAAAAGTCAAATGGTGCTCCTTGCCTTCCGGGCCATGCCGTGCACCCAAACAGTGGTTTATGACCACATATGAGGTATCTGTGCACTCAGGAGAAATTGCTCAACAAATTTTAGGATCCATTTTATCCTGTTGCCCATGTGAAAATGAAAAAACTGAGGCTAAAAGAAAATTTTTGTGAAAAAAAAGTGTTTGTTTTTTTTTACAGATCAATTTGTGAAGTACCTGGGGGTTCAAAGTGATCACTATGCATCTAGATAAGTTCCTTGGGGGGTCTAGTTTCCAAAATGGGGTCACTTGTGGAGGAGCTCCAATGTTTATGCACACAGGGGCTCTCCAAACACGACATGGCAACCGCTAAATATTCCAGCATATTTTCCATTCAAAAAGTCAAATGGCGCTCCTTCCCTTCTGAGCCATGCCGTGCGCCCAAACAGTGGTTTATGACCACATATGAGGTATCGTTGTACTCCGGAGAAATTGCCCAACAAATTTTAGCATCCATTTTATCCTGTTTCCCATGTGAAAATGAAAAAATTGATGCTAAAAGAAAATTAAAATGTCCATTTTTTCTTTCCACATTGCTTTAGTTCCTGTGAAACACCTGAAGGGTTAATAATCTTCTTGAATGTAGTTTTGAGTAGCTTGAGGGGTGCAGTTTTTAGAATGGTGTAACTTTTGGGTATTTTCTGCCATATAGACCCCTCAAAGTGACTTCAAATGTGAGGTGGTCCCTAAAAAAATGGTTTTGTAAATTTTATTGTAAAAATGAGAAATCGCTGGTCAACTTTTAACCCTTATAACTTCCTAACAAAAAAATATTTTGTTTCCAAAATTGTGCTGATGTAAAGTAGACATATGGGAAATGTTATTTATTAACTATTTTGTGTCACATAACTCTCTGGTTTAACAGAATAAAAATTCAAAATTTGAAAATTGCAAAATTTTCTAAATTTTAACCAAATTTCTGATTTTTTGACAAATAAACGCAAAAATTATCAACCTAAATTTACCACTAACATGAAGCCCAATATGTCACGAAAAAACAATCTCAGAATCGCTAGGATCCATTGAAGCGTTCCTGAGTTATTACCTCATAAAAAGACACTGGTCAGAATTGCAAAAAATGGCCTGGTCATTAAGGTCAAAATAGGCTTGGTCATGAAGGGGTTAAGCATTTCTTGGATTGCTACTGTATGACACATGAACCAGTTTCTAAAGAATCAGTCATTCCCAAATATTACTTATAAATCATAATTAGAATCATAGAATCATAATTGCTTATGTTTACCATGGGGATCATTAGGCAAGTGTAGTAAAAACTTTAATTAGATCGTAACGCCTACAGATTTTTTAGAATAGCATTTTGTCATTCCTTTGAGGTCAGAAGAAGACTTTATAATATTTTAATATACTTTATTGTAGATCATTAACATATGAGTCAAAATGATCGTGTTGTTTCTCCTCTCTGTACTGTTCATTTATAAATTTTTACACAATACCATGATAATATCCCAAAATTACAAAGCAAACTGTCCTGTTGTCCTGTTGCTCCCAATGTATTTCCAGAAAAAATAATAAAATAGTTTTCAATTAGTTCAGAGGTTTCCAGAAAATGATCATTTCACTGTAATGACTTCTCCAATGAATAGGATGACATTGTGACTCTGAGTGCACTGGGAGCTGGACTTCTTGCAAGATGATGACTCCTGCAATTGCTTCCTATCTCCAGCAGTGTTGACTGTCTGATGGACAGATCATCTGTCAACATCTCCACTTTTATTAGCAGAATATATTATAGATACTGTACATCGGGCCAGATTGGTATAAAAAGCTTTTACACTAGAATTCTGGTATAAAAAAGCATTTGAAAGTTGCAAAATGTTGACGCCACTGAAGACTGTGCTAAAATTTTGTGACTTTTGGTGCTTTCACACCATTTTTGCCAAGCTCTGACAAAGTGAGCCAAGTTGTTGCAAGGAGTGTGGGCTACCGACACTAGTCAAATTCATGAAGAGTGGTGGTGTTTGCTGCTCCACAAATCTTACAGGAGAGACCAGAGTAAGATTTATGGTGAGGCGCACACAGAGGCATACACCACTCATCAGACGCTCCTGACTAATTTCTTAATGTATCAGGTAACTTGCATTCCACCCGTCCTTTCATCAAGATTGGAATGGAGTTTGCTGGTCTTGATGAATCGAGGCCATAGTTTTAAGACTACTGATGTAACAGAAAAATCCAATACACCGGATCAGCAAATATAGGTAATTGAACAGTTTATATATGGACATACATATCAGAATTTTCTGCAGCAGCAGCAAGGTAGATGCGATTGTAACCAATCTTTTCTACATGCGGCAGAAGTAAGGCCGGGTTGACATGTCTGTGGTATATGGTCCAAGTTTGGATGGCAATACTTGGCCAAACCAGTGGGTCTCCTAAGCCCAAATCAACAGTCACAAATATGCCTATGAGGCTGTTGAGTTCAGGTCAGGAGACCAGCAGCAGGTCTGGAAATAGTGGTCTGTACAAACATTATAAAAGCCAGCCATGTTAAGTTGGCCTAACTGACATCCAGTATGGAATTTTAAAGGCACCTTTACATTTAGCGATGCACCAGTGATCCCGACCACGATACGACCGGGTCAAGATCGCTGATGCATCACTAAATGGTCGCTAGTGAGCTGCCAGACAGGCAGATCTCACTAGCGATGCAGCAGCGGTCGGAGGTCGTACTCACCTGTCAGATGCGGCGAAGGTGACCATCTTCTGCCCGCATCCATGGCTCGCTCGTCGGCAGCAGCAGGAAGCCGACGATGAGAAATAGACCAGGCCGATCTCGCGTGATCAGCGATAACCAGTGTGGGAGCCGGTCGGAGGTGAGTATCACATGTAGCGATATCGATAGTGATATCGCTGCTGCATCACAAAAACGGTGACGCTTAAGCGATATCGCTAGCGATATCGTTATGTGTAAAGGGCCCTTTACTCTCCAGAATGTCAATTCTTGTTGATGACTGGTCATGGATTTAATGCAGATTTTAATTGATTTAAGTTTAATTAGGAGGACAAAATCTGCAGCAAAGCCTACATGTTGCAGATATTTTTGTAAAATACCTATACATCTGCAAGAGTGGCCCAAAACAAAACTGTACAAAATAAAAAAAAATCAGTATATGCCTCTGCCTTTGTAATAGTATTGTTTACCTGATTCCTTGCTGATTTTTTTTGCAAATCAGCATTTTCAATCTGCTGTGTGAACAATTCACACCAAAATCATTGGATTTGAATACAGATTTTGGGTTGGAATTTTCGCAGAATTTTTTTTGGCAAATTTGGTCTGTGTGACCATACCGCTTTTGATGAAATGTCTAGAAATAGAAAACATAGAGGCATAAAATAAAAGAGAAGCAAGTAGTACATGCATTTGGAATCTAAGCTTGCTATCATTCTTCGTCACTGTGTTGTTCTTACAGTTGTGGTACGTGTACTTCTCTGTAAAAATCTTTTTATTATTGCAGCTGTTAGCTCCAGTGTTCCCAAGCAGGAAGAACCCACCCGCCTTTACATAAGAATCCCACCGATTGTTATGCAGAGATGCAGGAGAGAACATTAGCAGGGAAACAGGAAATTTTAAATGGACACAGAGATCAGTGCACATTTTACGTAGGATCTGTAGAGGAAAGGTGTCTCGCTGAGTAGGCTTCCTCCCTTCCCTAAGAACATTATGGCAGGCAGGCCTGTTGAGTGACTGTTCTAGTTTGTAATTTGCAAGAGACCTGTCAATCATCTGGAGCAGAGCAGGAAGAAGTCGGACTAATCTGGTCTACCTATGGTCCATGGATATCTCTCCTATATACAGTTGTGGCCAAAAGTATTGACACCCCTGCAATTTTGTCAGATAATACTCAGTTTCTTCCTGAAAATGATTGCAAACACAAATTCTTTGGTATTATTATCTTCATTTAATTTGTCTTAAATGAAAAAACACAAAAAGAATTGTCCTAAAGCCAAATTGGATATAATTCCACACCAAACATAAAAAAGAGGGTGGACAAAAGTATTGGCAATGTTCGAAAAATCATGTGATGCTTCTCTAATTTGTGTAATTAACAGCACCTGTAACTTACCTGTGGCATCTAACAGGTGTTGGCAATAACTAAATCACAATTGCAGCCAGCTGACATGGATTAAAGTTGACTCAACCTCTGTCCTGTGTCATTTTGTGTACCACATTGAGCATGGAGAAAAGAAAGAAGACCAAAGAACTGTCTGAGGACTTGAGAAACCAAATTGTGAGGAAGCATGAGCAATCTCAAGGCTACAAGTCCATCTCCAAAGACCTGAATGTTCCTGTGTCTACCGTGCGCAGTGTCATCAAGAAGTTTAAAACCCATGGGACTGTGGCTAACCTCCTTAGATGTGGACGGAAAAGAAAAATTGACAAGAAATTTCAACGCAAGATTGTGCGGATGTTGGATAAAGAACCTCGACTAACATCCAAACAAGTTCAAGCTACCCCGCAGTCCGAGGGTACAACAGTGTCAACCCGTACTATCCATCAGTGTCTGAATGAAAACGGACTTTATGGTAGGAGACCCAGGAAGACCCCACTTCTTACCCCGATACAAAAAAAAGCCAGGCTGGAGTTTGCCAAAACTTACCTGAAAAAGCCTAAAACGTTTTGAAAGAATGTTCTCTGATCAGATGAGACAAAAGTAGAGCTTTTTGGGCAAGGGCATCAACATAGAGTTTACAGGAGAAAAAAGAGGCATTCAAAGAAAAGAACACGGTCCCTACAGTCAAACATGGCGGAGGTTCCCTGATGTTTTGGGGTTGCTTTGCTGCCTCTGGCACTGGACTGCTTGACCGTGTGCATGGCATTATGAAGTCTGAAGACTGCCAACAAATTTTGCAGCATAATGTAGGGCCCAGTGTGAGAAAGCTGGGTCTCCCTCAGAGTTGTTGGCAATAACTAAATCACAATTGCAGCCAGCTGACATGGATTAAAGTTGACTCAACCTCTGTCCTGTGTCATTTTGTGTACCACATTGAGCATGGAGAAAAGAAAGAAGACCAAAGAACTGTCTGAGGACTTGAGAAACCAAATTGTGAGGAAGCATGAGCAATCTCAAGGCTACAAGTCCATCTCCAAAGACCTGAATGTTCCTGTGTCTACCGTGCGCAGTGTCATCAAGAAGTTTAAAACCCATGGGACTGTGGCTAACCTCCTTAGATGTGGACGGAAAAGAAAAATTGACAAGAAATTTCAACGCAAGATTGTGCGGATGTTGGATAAAGAACCTCGACTAACATCCAAACAAGTTCAAGCTGCCCCGCAGTCCGAGGGTACAACAGTGTCAACCCGTACTATCCATCAGTGTCTGAATGAAAACGGACTTTATGGTAGGAGACCCAGGAAGACCCCACTTCTTACCCGGATACAAAAAAAAGCCAGGCTGGAGTTTGCCAAAACTTACCTGAAAAAGCCTAAAACGTTTTGAAAGAATGTTCTCTGATCAGATGAGACAAAAGTAGAGCTTTTTGGGCAAGGGCATCAACATAGAGTTTACAGGAGAAAAAAGAGGCATTCAAAGAAAAGAACACGGTCCCTACAGTCAAACATGGCGGAGGTTCCCTGATGTTTTGGGGTTGCTTTGCTGCCTCTGGCACTGGACTGCTTGACCGTGTGCATGGCATTATGAAGTCTGAAGACTGCCAACAAATTTTGCAGCATAATGTAGGGCCCAGTGTGAGAAAGCTGGGTCTCCCTCAGAGGTCATGGGTCTTCCAGCAGGGCAATGACCCAAAACACACTTCGAAAAGCACTAGAAAATGGTTTGAGAGAAAGCACTGGAGACTTCTAAGGTGGCCAGCAATGAGTCCAGACCTGAATCCCATAGAACACCTGTGGAGAGATCTAAAAATGGCAGTTTGGAGAAGGCACCCTTCTAATATCAGGGACCTGGAGCAGTTTGCCAAAGAAGAATGGTCTAAAATTCCAGCAGAGCATTGTAAGAAACTCATTGATGGTTACCGGAAGCGGTTGGTCACAGTTATTTTGGCTAAAGGTTGTGCAACCAAGTATTAGGCTGAGGGTGCCAATACTTTTGTCTGGCCCATTTTTGGAGTTTTGTGTGAAATGATCAATGTTTTGCTTTTTGCTTCATTCTCTTTTGTGTTTTTTCATTTAAGACAAATTAAATGAAGATAATAATACCAAAGAATTTGTGTTTGTAATCATTTACAGGAAGAAACTGAGTATTATCTGACAAAATTGCAGGGGTGTGAATACTTTTGGCCACAACTGTATATTTTCTTTGAAACGGTGAAGCAATTCATATATGAATATACTTAGCTGAAGTTAAGCAGTCAGGCCCTCATTAAGGCCAGGGTCACACTTGCGAGAAACTCGCACGAGTCTCGCATCTCAATACCCGGCACTGCCGCCGTCATTCGGGACCGCAGCGCTCAGCTGCATAGAAATACATGCAGCCGCACACTATGGACCTGAGTGCCGGTGGCAGTGCCGGGTATTGAGATACGAGACTCGTGTAAGTATCTCGCAAGTCTGAACCCGACCTAATGCTGACCATGGTTTGGGCAGCATGTATTGACTGCCAGGCTCCCTTTAAGAAAAATGGAAATTCTGAATAAAATGTTTCAGTTCTAGATATATATATGCTTAAAGTGTTAAGCATTCTCAGGAATAGCGTCCAATGTTTCACGTTGGATCTCTTCCTCGCAAGCCTTCAGAATGTCTGTAATGATTTTAAAGTTCTTTGTGGGATAATGTAAAGCTGTCATCTCTGCACAATGCATTTTTTGTCCTATTAATAATATGCTACACATGTCAAAAGGAAAAGATGACATGAATTTGTATTTCCCCATCAGAATAACAACATGGCTGATTTCTTCAGAAAGTATACCTAAATTTTAGAATTGTATTTAGGCTGACAGCTGAAAAGCCTTGTCAATCAAAGCAATGGTGGAAAGTGGATGAACAGTGGATGAGGTTGTGACTGGGCCAGAATATTACCATCCAAATGTCACTTCCAATTTCATTTGTATTACTAAAAAGATTAATCCACCATCTCAGCAAAACTCGGACTGGACTGTAGGGGAACAGGCAAATCCCCCAGCGGGCCCCTGTGTAAAAGGGTGGCCCCCATAAACCTATATGAGCAGGGCCGGCCGCCTAGGGCGCCGACCCAAAGGGGGCGCCAGAGAAAAAATAGAAAAAATTATAAAAAATCTTTTCAAAAGGCAAAAAGTTTTAGGGATGGAAACAAAAGTGTACATATTTAAGGGCAAATATGACGCAAGAGAGGTTGGTTGGGTTGGCAACAATTTCGATAGAATCTGAAGTTGCTAAACAAATTAATCTCGGTGACTTAGTGTCATCCTTTTAAAAAAAAAAGGCAAGGAAACAAAAATTTTAATTACCTATGGTCGTTTTTGTTTTGTGTTATTGATTACTTTGTATATATTTGTCCTATACAACTTCTCAGAAGATTAAAGAGTTAGGAGAGAGTTAATTAATCATTGTTGTTGTGGTTTATTTTGCTCCTAAATTTATATCCCAAATTTTCATCTACTGCCAAGAATAGTAGGGGCGCAACAAAATAGTTTCGCCTAGGGCGCCGTAATCTCTCGGGCCGGCCCTGTATATGAGTATAATTTCATTCACTATGTACAGACTATGTACAGACAAGGCAGTATCTTGTCATTCAGATTCCATGTAACTGATAAGCCCTTGGCATCCCAGTCCAACACTGATCTCAGCTATATGGGGCAATGTACAATTAATTGACTGCTATTATCTACAGCAGGATTTCTCAAAGACTACGGTATTTTTCTGCTGCCTCATTCGTCAGAATATGCAAAAATGAAAAATTTTGCTTTATTTCCCTACCATTTGTCTACTAAACCTATTATATCATTAAATTAGAAAAATACATTGAACAATGTTGCAATGTCAGAGTTCTATAGCTAGAGAAAGGCCTGTGGAACTTTTGATTATTTCTGTGAAATAGTTTTTTTTTTTAAGCTAACTGGCATATTACCTATCAATTTATGCAATACCCTCAATTTATTTATGTGGCTCATTCACATTCTAACTGTCATCACCGCTTGCAGTGTAAGAAATTTCTCATTCTGCCAGCAGTGTCATCCTTAAGGATACAACAGTTCATTGGCTATGAACTGTGATAACCTTACTGACGCCAGTATTTTCAGAGTTGAGAAATTTCTCACGCTGAGGATGATGAAGTCAGTAAGGTTATCGCAGTTCATTGGCTGTGAACTGCGATAAGCTAACTGGTATCAGCGCTCTTTGCAGCAACCATATTCAAATACGACTGTCAATTTTTTTTGGCTATCGCGCTGAGCGGTCACATTACTGATGTCACCGCTCAGCACTGCATCTGGATGTAGCAGAGTTGGGGATTGTTGTGAAATGTGGGATGGATTTACAGAGGACCCCTTTGGATTATTGTATTTTTTTAAAGGTAATAAATAGATAAAAGAGGGTCAGGGAGTGTTTCTTACAAATAAAAGACTTTTCTCTGTGTGTCTTTATTACTCTTGACTCCAGGATTAGTATTGGGGGTGTCTTATTGACGTCTTTACATTACTAAGCCCTGGGCTTGATGTCAGTGGACTAACAACTTACCAAAATCCCAAAACCATTACCCCGCTTGTCAATGCACTAGGGCAAGCAGGAAGAGCTGTGGTTAAGCGCCAGAGTCGACACATTTAACGGATTCCTCAATTGTGGGTGGCTGAGGGCTGGTGTTATTAGTCTGAGAGGGGGCCAAAATCCATGGCTCCTTTCCAGCCTATTAATATCAGCCAACAGGTGTCTGCTTAGCCTTTGTTGATTATTAAAAATAGGGGGGACCCATGCCATTTTTTTCAGGGACCTCCTATTTTAATAAGTAGTAAAGGCTACGCAGACAATTGTGAGCTGTTATTAACAGGTTGGCAAGATCCATGGATGTTGGCCCCTTTTCAGAATAATAATACCAGCTCTCAGCTGTCTGCTTTCCCTCAGATGGTTATTAAAAATAGGGTGGACCCAATGGCATTTGCTTTCCTATTATTTATTTAAATAACTTTAAAAAACAGCATGAGGGTCACCTCAATTTTTGGTAACCAGCCAAAGTAAAGAAGACAGATAAAGGCTGTAACCCTCAGCTGTCTGCTTTACTTTGGCTAATTATTAAAAATGGGAGGATCTCATGCTCTTTTTATTATTTATTTAAATTTAAAAAAAAAGCATGGGGCCGCTCTATTTTTGATAACCAGCCAAGTTAAAGCAAGCAGCTGAGGGCTGCTTTACCATGGCTCTGGCCATGTGTCCAATATGAACATCCAAAGGATAAATGGGGCAGACCCATCATTTAGTACGTGAATATGTGTGGACACATACTCTTCCACCATATTGTGGAAACGCTGCCTCCTGCTGATTCAGGCAGTATCACATGGTGGTGCTAGATGTAGCATGCTCATGAAGTTTTTCCAAGGTGGTGGTGGTGCCCCGGCTGTGCTGGCGACTTCCTCCTCTGCCTTTTTCTTCCACTGAGCCACCGCAGTCAGGTGGGAAAGCTATTACTAGTTTCTCTACCAGAATGTGCTTGTATTCACGCATTTTGCGAGTCTGATCCAGTGACGGAAGTAATGATGGTACGTTGTTCTTGTAGCAGGGATCCAGCAGGGTGGTCACCCAGTAATCTGCACTGGTAACAATACAGGCAACTTGGCTGTCATTGCACTGCAGCATGTATTGGCCCATGTGTGCCAAGCTGCCCAGAGGCAATGACAAGCTGTCATCGGTGGGAGGTGTATCATGTGCTGCGGAATATGTTGGTGCTATAGAAATAAAATTATTATTATTATTATAAAATTATTATCTCCCCAGCCATGCTCCAGCAATTCCGATGAGCTGATCTGAGCACCTCCTTGCTGTGAACACGATTCCTCCTCCTCCATCCTCCAAAACTGTCCCCTGGCTGGCCACTTGTGTACCTGGCTGCTCTTTGTAAAACAACCCACCCTTTGAGTCATGTGTGGATGACAGGCCTGATAGCAATGAAAATTATCCTGATCTTCTTCCTCTTGTGCCAATACCTCATGCATCATTGTCTGAAGTGTTGTTTCCAGCAGGCATACAAGTGGTATAGTAACACTGATGATCAGCGCTGGCCATGTTGCTGGAATATTTAAAGCAGTGCAACATGGCACACACGCCTGCATGGAGGCACACTCATTGGTGGTGAAGTGGGGTTGTTTCGCAGAGCGACATGGCCGTGCGGTCTGCAGCTGAAACTCCACTAATGCCTGCTGCTGTTCACACAGCTTCTCCACCTTATGCAAGGTGAAGTTCCACCTTGTGGGTACATCGCATATGAGGCGGTGAACAGGAAGACAGAAGTGATGCTGCAGTGCAGTCAAGGGGAGCAGCAGTGACCTGGGTCTGCTCGCACAGGAAAGAGATATTTAGAAAGCCTAATTCTACATAAGAAAGATAGTTTTGTACGGAACGTAAGGAGAAGAGGAGAACTAAGGATTAGGGTTAGAGCAGAGCCCTTCCTCAAGTTCTCAGCGCATGGCCGGGGTCCGGTCCCCGAGGTTGTATGGATACTAATGGTCCTGCAGCAGGCACCGGAGGAATAGAAGTTGTCACCACTTTATTCCCACACAAGACTTGGGGGCACAACAGCAACGTGAGTGAGCCGGGACTTAGTAGCAAGGAGTCCCCGAAGCAGGCTACAGCTGTCTGCCGTACAAGTAGAGTTCTAAGAACATCTGAAAGGAGGAACTCCAGTGTAACTCAGTACTGTGAGTACTTCAAATAGGCGCTAGAAGGGAGACGTTCAGAAAAGGCATATATGTTGGCGGAGTGTTGGAACGGAGTACTTCATCTTGCCTGGAGGTTGACTGAGCCCCTGACCTGGAGGACAAGGCACGGATGCGGGCACCTGTATGCACAACAGACTGTGAGTAAAGCTTTGGAACTACATGCCCTGGTGTCCTCCGCTTATTCCTGCGCCAACCCACTCAGCACTGCTACATCTCTATGCTTAACACTACACCGTTCTCCTCTCCTCACTACCTGTCTGCCCTGGGACTACAGCCCTACCTGTGGAGGGCCACAACATCATTGCTGCACCACACCATCTGTCCCAGAGGATCTGTCTGCAGCGTCGGCTTAACATCTTCATTGCCGAACACCACAGGTGGCATCACAAATCATCCACTTATAAATTTTAATCATCATCCACACGCTCAACATTCCCCTTTTGCAATGGATGCCCAGGGCCACGGACCGGATCACCGCCGCTGTGACAACTCCCATTGAACTCCACGGGCCCGGTACCGAGTACCCCACGGCCCTGGGAGGGCGACCCATTTTGGCGTCATGAACAGGATGACGAAGCCCGGTGCCACTGGGTTCTGTGTGCCGAAGATTTATTGGACTTAATTGCAAAATAACCAAAATACAAAATTATAGACTGTAAAATGGACTCTCAAAATGGCCGCCGGCGCGGTGAAGAAGGGCGTGATAACATGGGTGGTCCTAAGACAAGAGCGTGAACTGTCCTGGGCCTCCCCTGCCTAAACTTGTATGCTACAGCGACATGACCCACCCCCAGAGGGGTTTGTATACTGGCCTGGTATGGAGGAGTAGGAAGAAGACGCCGCCCCCAGAAGGAGGAGCGAAGCCCAGTGGCAGAAAAGGAGCCCGGGAAGGAGAGAGAACGCCAGGACGCCATGATGGAAGAAGGAAGGAGGCCCAAAGAGCGCGAGGAGGTTGAGCTGAACTTCCCCGGCGCAATAGCTGAAGGCTCCGACCCTGCTTCCACAATGGACCGCCAGCAGCTGGAGGACGAAATTGCCCGGCTGACCCACCGCCTGCGGCTAAAACAAGAGGCTCTCTGGACCCTGAACCTGCAGCGCGCCCAGGCGGGGCGTACACCAACGGTACCTTCGTCACCGGTACCCACCACTGCTGCACTGGTTCTCCCTCAGGCAGCACCTGCAGAACCTGCGGCTGCTGCGATGCCATCGGCAGCGCATGTCACCACCTCCACGCTGCAACCGCCGCTGAGCGCTGCCTGCCAGGAGGCGTTACCGGAGGGCCCAGGAGCAGAGCAGGAAGAAGCTGGACTCCTGCCTGGACCTAGCGCGGCTGCGCAGATCCCACCGGAGGCCCTTGCGGACCCGGAGACGCCATCCACTCCACCACCGTCTCCCGCCTCGGACCAGGCAGCTCCAGTCGCCACCAGCTGCCGCCCGATGCCTGCACTGGAGCTGACATTACGCCGCCAGGAGGCTCCAGGTATGGCCGCCGCCCCTGCAACCGGGTTGCCCCCTGAGTTCCCGTACACCGTGGACAACGGGCCAGTACTCCGCGTGGGACAAATGGAAGAGCTGTGTTCTCAATTCAAAAGCACTAAGCTGACTGCGATGGGGAAATGGAAGAAGTCCCTGCTGAAAGGAGCAAGGCAGGAGCAAGCGCGTGCCATTCAACATCTTCTGATCTCAGCATAGGAGTCTGAGCAGCTGATGGGTGTTACTATGCATCATGGGTTCCCTCTTCCAGAGATTCAAGATCCCCACGTTTCACCCTACAAGCGGACACAGGCAACAGTTTCACCAGCGGTCAGACCAAAAGCCAAGGCAGCAGAGATACCACCTGAAGCTGGGGAGCAACATCCATTGGTTCAAATCGTTACCCCTGCTGTACCTCAGGCGATCCAGTACCACGTGACCGCTGAAGACAGGAAGGGAGACAGTGGAGTAGCGAGGCTGCAGAGACCGCGGCAAGATGGGTGAGTATAGCGATATTCACCTGTCCCCCGCTGTCTCTGCTGCATCCTGTGTCAGTGACTTTTAGGCAGCACGGGGCGCGGTGACGTGATTAGTGCGCGCCGCCCCTCTGCTGGCTGAACAGTCACTGACACAAGAAGCGGCAGACAGCGGCGATGGACCCAGGAGAGGTGAGTATGGTATTTTTTTTGCAGCATATGGGGGCATATTCTATGGAGCAGCATATGGGGGCATAGTCTATGGAGCAGCATATGGGGCATATTCTATGGGGCAGCATATGGGGGCATAGTCTATGGGGCAGCATATGGGGGCATAAACTATGGAGAACCATATGGGGGCATAAACTATGGAGAAGAATATGGGGGCATAATCTATGGTGCAGCGCATGGGGGCATATTCTATGGAGCAGCATATGGGGGCATAGTCTATGGAGCAGCATATGGGGGCATAGTCTATGGATTCCACCCTAGGCTTATACACGAGTCAATAAGTTTTCCCAGTTTTTTGTGGCAAAATTAGGGGGGTCGGCTTATACACGGGTCGGCTTATACACGAGTATATACGGTAAGCTGTATGAGCACTAATCATCAGGCTGTAAAGAACAAAATATAGGGACAGTATGTACTAGAGCATACGGTACTCTTTTCTACTGTCTGACATCATTGATAATGGTGGCACAACCCATGATCCAGCCTTTATGCAGGCCTTGTCAATTGCTGTGCCGCTCGGTCACATGGCATGTCTGTGATGTGGCAGGATGTGCCCGCAGCCATAAAGCTTGGTGATTGGCTATGCTGTCAATTTACCTCACTGATGTCACCGCTAGTGTGAGAATTTTCTCACGACGCTAGCATTGATGTGAATGGCGTTCATCAGCTATGAACTCCACTCACCTTATTCACATCACCGCAAGACAGTGATGCTGTGCTCCCATGCAAACATGGGGCTAACAAAAAAGATTCCTTGCAGACGTTGACCTTGGTGGGATTTAAAACCAGCACCGCAGGCCTGCAAAGCAACAGTGCTAACCACTGAGCCACCGTGATGACCTTAAATCAACTCCAAATACTATTATCTCCTAGATACAATACTGAGTGAACAACTGCTTACCTATTTGACCCATTTTTGTTGTCTATTAATAGAAAATTAAGTCCTTGATCCTTAAAGACCTTTAGAGACTATAACATTATGGTATTCTATATCTATCACTATCTGCCTAAGTCTCTTCTAGTTATACCATGGATGAGGGTGCAGTTGTGGCTCTCTGTGATGGGTCTTCAAATACATCTTCTTCCGTAGGTGTCGCTACTCTGATGCATAACAGCATAATATGGCCATCAGAAGGGCACGTAATGGTGTGGGCTTAAAGCGGGCCATACACATTAGATGGCTGCCAGACAAATGTTGTTTTGGCCAATTTTTCACCATCTTGGCTGTCTTTCCCATATAAAGGAGCACTCACTTAGGCAAATGCTTCTGTGTTCTCTGTGGGATAGATATCGACAGACATCTCTGCCAGTTGCTTATATCTCAGGAGAACAGAGCAATTGTTAATCCAAAATCGGACGTACCCGATTGACATCACCTGCGATGGTCAGTGGGCCAGCATCCAATTACACATTAGAACCCCTCAATATCAGTCATTAGTGTAATGTGTATGGGGCCCTAAGACTGTGTCATCCTTTTCTTAAACTATGATCAAATCTGTAGGAGATTTCCAGTTAATCCAATGGTTTATACAAGGACAATATAAATTAGGTTTTTAAAAAAAAAGTACAGGTTCATACAACTTTAATACAACAAGATTCTTGCAATACTTTCAGAGCAGGTTAGAAAGGTACATGTTGAAGAGTCTACATGTAATGATGGGATTATAAACTCATTACAGGTAATCCCTGTGCAGCTGGTGTGATGAATGGAGATTCCGTAGAAGAACATTTTTTTATCTGCAATACTATTACATTTAAATATAAGTGCAATGAGTTTGTAATCCTTTTGTGCATTAAATTGCTGCTCTAAATTGTCCATATTTAAGGAAACGATTCCTATTTTCTGATCATAAATGTAACCAAGGGAAACATTTTAAATTGTATTTAGGCCTTGAGAACTGAATACGCAGTTATTAATGTGCAATGTATGTGAGATAAGATTTGGTTTGGTGAACCAACAGGCTCCCATCTGCTGGTTGTAGAGATCAGGCATGAGCGGTAGAGGATACTGATTCCTTACAGTAATTTAGTAAAGTTCACGATAGTCAATACATGGTCTGAGACCACCATCTTTTTTATTAAAAAAAGAAATTGGCGTCCACTGGTGACGTGGACTGTCTGATGAACCCTTTTTACAGACTGTCTGATATGTAATCTTTCATGGGCAAAGAAAAATTATATATTTTACCTTTGGGGAGACAGGAGTTAGGTACCAGATCTATGGAACAATCATAATCTCTGTGTGGAGATGGTTTTCAGATTCAGACACAGAAAATGCATCAGCAAAATTTCTGAATACATGAGATAAACCATTGGGAATGGATTTAGACAAATTTGTCATGGTATCTGGAATTTTGGTCTGACAAGCGAAGGGTTAATATCATGGTATCTGGAATTTTGGTCTGACAAGTGAAGGGTTAATGGTTGGAGCCTCTCTTTGGCCTCAGGGAGGGTATTTATGGCCACAGGCGAGCAACCTTCCCTGTCGTTTATACTTCATACTTGAGTGTGTCCGACCCTGCCTTTGCTAAGTGCCTCTCGCCTGTTTCCGTGTTTGTGGTGTGTATGACCTGGTCTGGATTTTGGGTTTTGTCTCTTGGCTTCCTGATTTGGTACCGTCCTGCTCGACCCGTGTCCTGACATTTGGCTCCCCTAGACTACTCTCTGACTTTCTGATTTTGTACTGTGCAGCCCGACCCATGTCTGACCTCCTGCTTCCCTGGCCACTCTTGCTCTGCCTGACTCTGTACCGCATTGATTCTCCTGTGTATGACTTCTGGATTGCCTGACTATCGCTACTGTATAAACCCCTGGCTCTCTGAGCCCTCTGCCTGTCACTTCAGCGTCCCTGCGATAAGCTCCACCCCCTCTGACATCACAGGTCACGTGGTGCTAGGTCCTGCAGCCTCTGAGTGCTTCTACAAGCGCTCCACCCCCTCCACAGGTCCTGCGACCTCACAAGCTGTGCTCCTGCACTGGTTCCTCTGACAGCCCCGTGGTCTGAGTTCCTTCCCCAATGCCGGGACCGCTGACCAGTCACGCTACACTCCTGCAGATAAGGGTAAGCGTGATAAAATTAAAAGGACATACATTTCTGCTGACACTCAGGGCTCCCTAGCTTCCTCTCTGGCATCACCCTGGCTCAAAAGGCTGCCTTGGACAGACTTGGCACAAGCCACTCCATCTGACAGACTCCAGAAAAATCCCAATGCCCTTTACCGTATGAGCCTCTCACCGCACAAACACTGCCGGAAAAAGCCAAAGACTGCCGAGTGAAGCGAATACAGGCGGAAGTTAATGAGTGGCCCCAGAAGCAGATGCGGCCGGGAGACAGCGGGACGGGAAGACGCGTTGCTGGACAGGTAAGTATAATTATAATATTTATTATTAATTTTCTGCTTTTTTTTACAGCCGGCCCTGGACCCGAACTGTAACACGGGTTTCCCATGGAAACCCGTGTTCGAGACCTTGTGACCGAACACTGTGTGTTTGGTACGGGTCCCGAACTTTACAGTTCAGGTTCGCCCATCCCTAATCAGGATCCTTAAAAATAGTCAGAAGCAAGCCGGGTCAAACAGAAATATACTAAATTAAACAAAAGCAGAAGACACACACTAAGCCAGCGAAACACTAAACTATAACTGGCAGTTTCCAGCAGCAAGCGGCTACACTATATCAATTTTTTGAACGTTGCCTTGCACTTTAAAAATGCTGATCTAATAATATCTTTTCTCTTAATGATGAAGTTTTTAACTACAATAATTGCTTATTTTCTGAAAATTATATAATTGTTATTTAAATATATAAAAGAAGAAAGAAATAAATCTACACATATTGAAGGATTATAAAGTAGAAAAAGCAAGCTACCAGCCATCTATTATATCAGAGGAGTAAACATCAGTCCGGCTAATAAACTTTGGCCTTGGGCTAGTTTAAAGTTATCCTTGATTTATTAAACAATATGCCCTAGAAATACCATTTGCATCAATATAAATATTTCTAGCACTGTATGTTTTTCTTATCTCAACAGTTCTACATGAAAAATGACTGCAAGTCCATTAGCAAATTGCATTGGAAAGCAGGCCCCTCATACATTTTACGCCTTTCACCTTATTTCCTTAGACGTGACTCATGACTCACATATGGAACATGCTTATAATGATGCTATAGTCGGCCGGCACCGAAGTGCTGAAAATCTAAAGCCATTTGCAGTATAACAAATGGGCTTCATGCAGGAGCCCAACACGAGTAAATGTAATGTTTTAGTAGGCAATAAAGTGTGAGCCAGGAACATATTTCATAACCCAGGCTCTAGGCGCGTAGAAGCACGGAATTCAATGGACCACTTGTAATACGAAAAACAGCAAAATCCAGCTTCTTAAATGCAATTTTGCTTGATTTTGCTGTTTTTCATATTTAATACTATGCTTGTCTTTAATCATGGATAAACATCATAGATAAATCCAAATTTTACAATTCACATTAAATAAAAAAACATTATATTGTAATGTTAATTTATATTTAAATTGTGCGGTCTTTCACATGAAACCTGTAGAAAAGCATAGTCTTGCTGCTCCTATCCCCCGTAACAACTCAAAGCTGCTCTTGATGCATATAAAAGTCTAATATGTTCAGGAACTGCTCCAAATTGTAATGCTGTGTAACATTACTGTAACATAACCACTCTGTTTCATGTGGTTCCTGTTCATCAGCATTCTGTCAGCACCATAGGTGCTGAAATTCCCCCTCCCTCACTTCCTAACATGCATTGCTCCAATTGGCATGTCTGTCCGAAATTGCAGACAGGAGAGCAAGAGCCAAAACGTCCCAACATCCTATAATCTGAGTGATTTCATCGCTAAGGGACAGATTACATTTAAAATAGGCAGTAGCAAGTTAGACAGGAGGGAGATACCTAGTGCCGGGCACTTTGGGTGGAGTGGGGGTTGCTTAAAATCTTATTATGGACTTATGGAGCTTAAAGGGACATGCTTATAAAAACTTTCAAAAGGCAAGATTTTTAAAAGTACAGTAGTGCAAACCTTGGTATTTTAACCCTATGTTTAATTTTGTATTGCTTTTAACCATATTCAATAATTTTGGGGCCGTTAATTTTAGCTGTGATTTTTTTTCAATAAATACGGTATGCCTCTTTGCACTGTAAACAGGGAGCGGTCCCACTAGTTGGCTTCTCCTTAGTAAGAAGACACCATGACCATGAGTAAGATGACAGATTAAGCTATTAATTTCCTTTGAGTGCATGACTCAAGTAATGCTTTTCTCAATATTTTTCATAGACTGGAAATGTCTGTCATCTCCACCTAGTGTTCTGACCCCACTTAGTGCGTTTTAGGAAACCTACAGTGTTTTAGATCATCAGTTTAAAGTGTAGGATATGTTTACACATAGTAGTTTCCCCTAAAATCTGACCTAAAATGGCTAAATGATGACATAGGTGAAATATGTGTGGATCACTGCTATCACATGTAATACTATAGGGAATAGTAGTTTTTCTTTATATGTTATCTATTGAATTTTCAGAGTTTTGCAAAATAGTATATTTACAGTACCCTTCACTGAAGCAAAATTGTGTAGATGCCAGAAGCTTTTTTGGGTGATAACAGATTACTTCCAGGACCAGCCCGGCCTCTCATGATAGCAGCAAAATGGACTGTTTGGATGAGTCTTGCTCTATCCACATTTTATATAAATTAATGATTCCCTGACTTCTTTAAAATACTAATCTGGAGTCATAGCAAGGGTTCTTCTGGAGCTCAGTGTCAGAGAATGGCAGGGGCTTGCAAAAGTATTCACCTCCTTGGCAATTTTTTTTTGCTACCTCCCAACCTGGAATGTCACTATTTGTTTATGAGAGTTATATAAGTTCATGTAAAAAACATGCCTAGAAACTGTGAACATTTGGTTTTCTTTTTATTGTGTAGCAAACAACAAATTGGACAAAATAACTGTAAACGACAGTATACATAACTATTTACCCCCTAAAGTCAGTACTTTGTAGAACCTCCTTCTGCTGCAAGTCACTTTGGATAAGTCTCTGAGCTTCCCACATCTGGTCACTGGGATTTTTGCCCATTCCTCAAGTCAAAAGTGCTCCAGCTACTTCATGTTAGATGGTTTCCTCTGGTGAACAGCAATCTTCAAGTCTGACCGCAGATTTTCAATTGGATTAAGGTCTGGGCTTTGACTAGACCACTCCAAAACATTTTTATGTTTTCCCATAAACCACTCGAGTGTTCCTTTAGCAGTATGCTTTGGGTTATTGTCTTGTTGGAAGGTGAACCTCTGTCCCAGACAGACAAACAGCCCCTCGACTTGGACCATTTTACCTGTTTCTGCTGCTGAAAAACATCCCCACAGCATGATGTTGCCACCACCATGTTTCACTTTGGGAATGGTGATCTTTGGGTGATAAGCTGTGCTCGTTTGGCACCAGACACAGCATCTACCTTGGTGGCCAAAAATATAAATTTTGGTCTCATCTAACCACAGCCCCTTCCTCCACACATTTGGGGAGTCTCCCACATGTCTTTTTGCAAACTCAAAACGAGCCTTACAATATTTGAGTGTAACTAAAGGTTTTTTTCTGCCCCCCTTCCATAAAGGCCACCTCTATGGAATATATGGCTTATTATGGTCATATGGACAGATGCTCCAGTTTCTGTGAACTCTGCAGCTCCTTCAGGGTTACCCTTGGTCTCTGTGATGCCTCTCCGATTAATAAACTCCATTGCCTGGCTGAGAGTTTGGGTAGCAAGCCCTCTCTTGGCAGGTTTGTTGTGGTACTATGTTCTTTTCATTTGATGATAATGGATTTCATGGTGATATGGAGGATAATCAGAGATTGGGATATTTTTTTATAACCCAACCCTGAGTTATACTTCTCAACAACTTTGTTCCTGACTTTTTGGAGATCTCCTTGGTCTTCATGGTGTGGTTGGTTAGTGGTGTCTCTTGCTTAATGATGTTGCAACCTCTTTGGCCTTTCAGAAACGGTATGTATATACTGACGGACTATGTGACACACACAGGTGGACTTCCTTTCACTAAGCATGTGACTTATGAAGGTAATTGCTTGCATCAGAAATTTTTAGGGGCTTCATTGCAAAAGAGGTGAATACATATGCACATGCCACTTTTTAGCTACTTGATCCTATAAATTTAATTTATGCTTGTATTCTTCTCACTTCACCAACTTAGACTATTTAGTGCTGATGCATCACACAGAAATTGGATTACAAAAATATTTAAACACAAGTTAAAATGTAACAAATGTAGGGGTTTCGACTCGCTCGGGTGCAGCGGGAGACAATTATGAGGCAGGTTTTCCCAAAGTCCATGAGGTTTATTTGCTTCATAAACCATAACTCAGCATGTCACCAACATAGCCTCTAGCTTAGGCCAAAAGATCATAAACGTCCGTGGCTTCAGACTCGGACCGAGAGTCTCAGCACATGCTGGGAGGTGTAGTCCTCCCCATATACAACGAATACACCGGCCAGGGCAATGTCCCGAGCAGCGCTCTCTCTGCAGCCGCAGACACAGAAAAGGCTTCTCCTTCCTTAGCACACCGGCCGCTCTCTGTAGTGTCCCACCTGGACACAGGGAAGTCTGTCCACACTCTGACAGACTCCCTCTCACTCTCTCACATGTGCCAAACACCTCCATTACATAGCCCTGTAACCACACCCACAGGTGATCACATGGCTATGACATCACTAAAGGTTCTATTGCACATAGACACCCACAGGCTTCCCTGACACAGTGTAACAGAAATATCAGCAGTACCTCTGCTGATCAATACACCCTGGAGCCTGCATCCCAAGGCCACCTACCTTGAGACCCATAATGGTCATTTAGGACCCTGCTCCTGTTACCACACTGAATGTGCCTGTACACCCATCCTGGGACACCCACACAGCGCCCCCTTGCGGACACAGTGGTCACTACACCACATACCTCCCCCCTCTGTTCAAACTTGTGGGGTTGAACACATGACATCACCCAGGGATCTTGAGACCGGGCACCCATGTCACCCTGTCCTACAAGTCGAGAGGACCATCTCCGTCTGTTTCGGTAGTC
Source organism: Dendrobates tinctorius (assembly GCF_039654945.1). Taxonomy (NCBI): domain Eukaryota; kingdom Metazoa; phylum Chordata; class Amphibia; order Anura; family Dendrobatidae; genus Dendrobates; species Dendrobates tinctorius. The sequence continues at coordinate 62,514,895 of NW_027361679.1, forward strand.
ATACTGCATCATATTTACGTTAGGCCTCCCCCACCCCCAGCGGTCAGTATCTCTGCCTTGGGCTTTGGCCTTCCCGTCAACGTCCGTCAGTGTGACCAGACACTCTTTAGTCTCCACCTGTCTGCAGTGCGCTCCGTCACCCGACTTTTCTTTCACTGGCCGGCTCTCCCAGTTCGTACGGTCATGAGTCCCACGTCCAGTTGGGCTAAGTGGCTGGTCTGAGTCTGACCCTCTGTCGCTATGTCCACCACCGGGTCTCGTGCCTATGTCACTAAGATTAGAACGGCCACTTGCGGACTCTCGAAGTTCTTGCCCTCGACTAACTGTCCTTTCATTCCTTGGGGGATCCCCTCGGGTCCTTCCACCTTGGGTTGGAGGTGGACACCACCTGATGTTCTGTATCTGCTTATTCATCTGCAGTCGATCCTGTCTTAGCTGCTCAATCTCCTTCAAGTACGCTACCCAATATTCCAGGAGCATGCGAAGCTTCCCAATGCTTTGCACCGAACCAGCCACAATGACAGGAATCATGTCATCTTCAACAGCGCCTTGGATTTCACCAGCAGGTGGGATCCTCACTCTCTTCACACTGGATCGATTCACCATCTCCTGGATCACCTTTCCAAGTCTGCCAACGACTTTCCCCACCAGATTTCTGGGTACCGGAATTATGTCTTCCACAAAGCCCAGCCGACTTTGAGCTTCCCTTGCAAGCTCCAGACGTAGAGCGGCTTTCCTATTACGCTTCACGAGCATCTGTTTCGTGCGGAGACATTGTAGGTGCATCTCCTTCAGGACAGCCACCTTTCTCTCTGTGTCTTCCGTTTCTGCCAGTATCACCAACTGGTTTGTTTCTGGTGCCCAGCTCACACTATAGGCCTTTACTGCCTTTTTAAAGGTCTCATGCGCACCTTCGCTGGCACACGCTTCCCGCACGTCTTCGGGTACCTCCATCACGCACTTGAAGGCCACGGACTTGCTCTCATCCTGGACAGATGGCTCTGGGTTCCCCACAGACATTTCACTCAAGGTATCTGCCAAGACCGGGTGACTGTCTTGTGCAGCTCTTGGCTCACCATCTTCCTGAGATTTACACTCTTCAGGACCCTTTTCTAAGATGGCTACTGGCAGTTCTGTCTTATTTTCACTTGCGCTCACCCGCGGTAAGTCTTCGTCCAATTTCTCCCGCAGAAGATTGTTAACTACTCCTCTGAGTTCCTCCATCTCTTCCTTGATGTTCTTGTTCACACTTTGCCAAGTGGACAGGTGACCTCTGAGCTCCAAGATCTCTTTCTTGAGCTCCCCGACCCTGTGCTCAGCCGATTGTCTCAGGACTCTTTCTCGTTTGACACACTCATCCACCTCCTCTCTGAGGGCCTTATTCAGTCCTTGCCACGTTACCATGTGGCCTTTGAGCTCAGAAACTTCTTTCTCTAGCCCTTCTATTCTGTGCTCCCTTTCTTTCTCAGAGCCACAGTCACCCCCCGAGATTGAGTCCTCCCTCCAGTTACTCACTAACAGTGTGACTATTTCAGCAGTCTTACCCACCAGGTCAGCGTCAGTTTTGTCATGAGTTTCAGTCAGCACAGCACTAGATTCTGTCCCAGTGGTGGCTACTGGCAACAACACGTCACAGTCACCCCACATCTTACGGTGAACTCCCAAGACACTCTATATCTGTGTGCCAGCTCCGCTCTTGTTGTTTACCACACCATTCTCATTCACACTGTGGTACCCTTCAGGTGACGTCAGGTCAGTAAATTGATTTAACTCAATTCTTTCTCCGGTCGGCCCCACGTCTGGCCTGTCCACGTCAGGAGGCGCCAGCGTCTTCATATTGGTTAGCCCAACAGTAGGAACGTCTCCACCCTCGTGGCATATATCATCAAACCTGACAAAGTCCCGGCTCCACTCCAAGGCATACACCACGTCTGATGGGATACTACCCCCTAGGCACTCACTGCCTCCAAGCCCCTCAAACATTATTATGTCTACTGCATAGTTCACTGTGACCCCATGTGCACAGCGAACCTGGACCATTTTCTCAGTCAGAAAGTGAGAGGAGTTCCTATCAGCGTCACCTGACTCTTTGAGTCTAACCGTCCTGATATCCCTTCCCGGTGAAGCATCACGGTACACACTTGTGGCCAGTCATCACTCGGAAATAATATCCCACATTCTGGAAATGACATACATGAACACTGCAGTTTCCCAGACATACCCACTGAGCCAACCAGTGCTGCCATTTCTTTACACTCGGCCCCTTTCTGGACCACCACTTCTTTTTTGGTTACCGCCCTCTTTTGGGACTCCACCCCCTTTTGGGTTACCACCCCAATGTGGGACTCCACCCCTTTTTGGGCTACCACCCCGATTTGGGTCACCGCCCCCTTTTGGGACTCCACCCCCTTTCGGGATCTCCCCATGTCCGTTATACCGGTCTTTTCAGACCACAGTTCACACCACACAGTTTGTCTTTCAGGCTGGTTCTGGCCCTTTAAGCACAACACCACACCAGTTCCTTCTGGCACTGCCACAGCTCCTGCTGTCACCGATCACCGACACCACCGGCTGCTGTTCACACACACACAGCGGCTGGAGTCACTGCAGCTCCTGCTGCGCCGTCTGCCGGTCCTCTGGAAGCCGCTTGTCCCCTTCGTAACCCCGCCGGGTTACCGGAAGCCGCTTGTCACCCTCAAAGATAAAAAAACCACAAAAGCGCGCCCATAGGGCCTTACCAGTGCAGGTATAATGGGTATAAAGAAAATAACACAGGGTACTCACCCTCAATAGTTGTGTAAAGCCACAACTACTGTATCCGCTTAGTTACACTCCATAAAGCTGCAGCAGGATGGTGTAGATAGACAGCGTCTGCTACCAATGCTCCCAGGGCAGATCCCAACAAGAAAACACCAGGTCCCTGTGCTGCGAGACCTTCGTGACCCCACTGAGCCACAGCAAGCACCTTCAGGTTTTGCAGAGGAAAACGGAAAAAAAAACACAAGCACGAAAAACTCCAAAAAAAACTCACGTGTCCTGTCTGTGTGCTATTCAGGACGCTCCTGTCTCCACCAGAGACCGTCCAACACACAGGGCGCATCGGGTGCAATTCAGGGAGCGACCCTCCTCCCAGGGTCTCCCCACACACCGGCCTCACCATGTCCAGGGGCTCGGCGGGTGCTCCTCAGGACATCGGTCTCCGCCTGAGACTGCCCAACACTCGCGCCTCACCAGGTCCAAGGTCACACCACGTGCTCCTGGATTCCGACTCTGCTCCCAGGGCTGACCCTCCAGGACCTTTTCTCACTGAACCCTCCAGGTACACTGTCTTCCTCACTGACCCAGGTCAGTACCACACGAACACCTGTCCGATACCTGTGTCGGCCACACGGGTCACCGTTTTACTCCTTGACCCAGGTCAGTACCACACGAACACCAGTCCGTCTCTCCTTTGTTGCCCTCACAGGTCCTTGGATGCCTCTTCTCCTCAGAGGTATCCCACAAATATTCATACAGTCACTTTCTCTGACCTCGGTCAGTATTACTCACGGATGTCAGACCGTCTGCTCTCCTGGCTCAGAATCGCCAGAACTGCCACACGTGCTTCTGGGAATCGCTGCCCGCATTCTCCGCCAATTGTTGGGGTTTTGACTCGCTCGGGTGCAGCGGGAGACAATTATGAGGCAGGTTTTCCCAAAGTCCATGAGGTCTATTTGCTTCATAAACCATAACTCAGCATGTCACAACATAGACTCTAGCTTAGGCCAAAAGATCATAAACGTCCGTGGCTTCAGACTCGGACCGAGAGTCTCAGCACATGCTGGGAGGTGTAGTCCTCCCCATATACAACTAATACACCGGCCAGGGCAATGTCCCGAGCAGCGCTCTCTCTGCAGCCGCAGACACAGAAAAGGCTTCTCCTTCCTTAGCACACCGGCCGCTCTCTGTAGTGTCCCACCTGGACACAGGGAAGTCTGTCCACACTCTGACAGACTCCCTCTCACTCTCTCACATGTGCCAAACACCTCCATTACATAGCCCTGTAACCACACCCACAGGTGATCACATGGCTATGACATCACTAAAGGTTCTATTGCACATAGACACCCACAGGCTTCCCTGACACAGTGTAAAAGAAATATCAGCAGTACCTCTGCTGATCAATACACCCTGGAGCCTGCATTCCAAGGCCACCCACCTTGAGACCCATAATGGTCATTTAGGACCCTGCTCCTGTTACCACACTGAATGTGCCTGTACACCCATCATGGGACACCCACACAGCGCCCCCTAGCGGACACAGTGGTCACTACACCACACAAAATACTGTAGGTAGAAAACCAAGTGGGGTGAGTACTTTCACAAGCCACTGTATATCACTGGTACAACCTGTGCAGCCGCAGGGGCCAAAGAGGTAAGGAGGCCCATTTTGACTTCCAAAGCAGGTGGAATTGTGCATTAAGATGGACTACAAAGGGCCAATATATTGTTCTTGCACAGGGGCCCTTTTCTGTCTGTGTCCACCAGTGGACGATGGAATCTAGAGACTTTACTTTTGTGTAAGCACTTTAATACATGGCTAGAATAGCAAACTCAACCTTTGCCCTGGGTATAGGAAAACCTTGTCTGTGCATTACACCTTCCCTGAGTGACATCTGTGGAGACGATGGTGTCCTCTTATAGTCCTAGCACACAGATGGCTACAGTCTGCACCATTCATTTCTATGGATAGCGCAAAGGCCAGGCTTACAGATCTATACCACATTAAACGTAAAGATTGATTTTGTCCTCTTGCCGAAGTGACAAATCTATAATCCCTGCATTTATCTCTAAGGCCTAATTCAGAAGTCAGTATATTTCACATAGCAAAAAAATGGACCAATTGTTCTGATAAGAATTTCATCAGACTTTGATCGGAGTGTGTTCCAAGCATCATCAGTTTTTCTTATACGTGAAGGAAAAAAAATTCTTTACCTTCCTTTCTGACAGTCCGTGATGATATCCAAGAGCAGAGCATTTCTTTCATGACTTCATAAGCTTGCATTGCTGTTTTTGATTCGACACTCAGATCAAAACTGGACATGTCTCTGACATTTTCCGCAGACCACTCAGTCCAAGGAAAAAATCTGACGTGCGCAGCCCCATAGAATACCACGGATCACATAGAAAGATCTTCATTTATAAACTGCATTTAGTGATTACTTGTGTTATCTTTGTCCAATATTTAAATTTGTTTGGTGATCTAAAACATTTAAGTGTGACAAACATGCAAAAGAATACGAAATAAGGAAGGCGCAAACACTTTCACACAACTGTTTAGGGTGTGGACAAAAATCAAAGAAGTCAACATAGTGAAGGTGCAAGACACAAGTTTCTAAAATTCAACCTCCTACACTTTTTCTCCCTATGAAAAACAAAATTACTGTGCCCCAAATGGCCCCCGTGGGTGAACAAATAAGGAAGTAGTGATCCCTTCAGACAATTTAGGAATGTATGGAGAAATTTAGAATGATCTACTGATGAGCAGTTCATACATAATAGACAAGTTTGTATGTCCTACACAAGGACACCATTGTGTGACCCACATCCCTCTGTACTTTCAGATAGAACAGGCAAGGTCACAATAACTTCAGCTGTTCCTGGATATTAGGAGCCATCTGGTCCCGTAAGCAAAATCAAAGGCAAACTAAACAGGTGATAGAACAATAAGCTTAATCAAGTCTGTCTATGCTAAAGCATACAGCAATTACTGACTCATTGTATTACATCACATACATCAAAGGAAAATATATGATCATTTGGGCCAGGGGAGACTGTGACTTAAAATGATAACATTTTGCTGAGACAATGCTGAATTTTAAGGCTTCCCTTAAAATTCCCTGCATTCTTTTAACATCTGTTTGAGGAATGACTACATGCTAACATGCATATCTCACACATACACTGGCAGATATTCTGTCTGATGTGGTTACTTTGATTTTGTATTTTCTCTACATTTCTTTTTTTATGTTGTATTTCACACTTATAAGGGGTTGTCGGGGCAAAATGCAAATTTTATCGGTGTTGTGGTGTGTTAAAAGATATCAAACAAAGCCATACCTCCTGGCACTTACATGGATCTAGGGCAGGACTCGCTGGTTTCTGTGTTTACGCCGGCATACTGTATGTGACTGTTCAATCAGCACCTATGACCTGTGATTGACCAATGTGGTTAGATCACTCCAGTAGCGCATCATCAGTGATGTCACTAATAACACACTGCAGAAGTCACCATAGGCCATAGCGATCCAGCCGCTTCTGAAGTTATTACGTCTCACTTTCGCCATAAACACAGACGACTGATTGGCCTGCACTGCTTAGTTTTTTTTTAACACACCAAGACACTGGAAAATATTCATTTTGCCCTGATAACCCCCTAATACTAATGAATTATTACTTCACACACACATGTGTACTGTAAGTCTATGTCTTGTAGAAATTGCCTTCTGTTGTGTTCTATTGAAGCCAGAGATGAAAATTTCAAAACAGTAATCTACACTGTGTTCCAAATTATTATGCAAAAAGAGTTTAGGAGTGATAAGGTTAGAATTTTTTTGTTTGTCATTTAAACTCATTGATGGTGATGTGTGTCAGGGCTCTTTATATCACTTAAAGCAATTGCAGAGACCTGTGCAAATTAGTTTGGCAGGTGTGTCCAAATAAAGGCAAGACTACTTAAGAAGGCTGTTCCACATTATTAAACAGCCTACATTTTTTGCCAAAATGGGAAAGAAAAAGGATGTGTCGGCTGCTGAGAAGCAACAAATTGTGGAGTATTTAGGTCAAGGCATGACTACAATCAACATTGCCAAGACACTTCATCGTGATCATCGCACAATCAAGAAGTATGTTGCTGATTCCCAGCACACACGTGTGCGTGCTGATAAGGAAAAATTGAGGACTCTTTCCAACAGGCAATTGCGTCAGGTTAAAAGAGCAGCTGCAAAAATGCCTTGTCATAGCAGCAGACAAGTTTTTGAAGCTGCTGGTGCCTCCAACATCCCCCGAACAACAAGATGCAGGGTCCTTCAGAGGTTTGCGTAAGCCATCCTGTAGACCACCTCTATCCACTGCACAGAAGCAGAAATGGCTCCAGTGGGCCAAACGATACATGAAGACTGACTTCCATACTGTTCTGTTCACCGATGAGTGCCGTGCAACGCTCGATGGTCCAGATGGATGGAGTGGAGGATGGCTGGTTGATGGACACCCCATGAAAACACGGCTAAGGCGCCAACAAGGAGGAGGTGGAGTAATGTTTTGGGCTGGAATCATGGGGCGAGAGATTGTCAACCCCTTTAGGATCCCTGAAGGGGTAAAGATGAACTCCATAATCTATGTGGAGTTTCTAAAACAGCACTTCCTGCCATGGTTCAATAGGAAGAACCGTGCTTTCCGCAGCAAGATCATTTTCATGCCTGATAATGCACCGTCTCATGCTGCAAATAACACATCTGCATCTCTGGCTGCTATGGGCATAAAAGAGGACAAACTTATGGTGTGGCCACCATCTTCCCCTGACCTCAACCCCATTGAGAACCTCTGGAGCATCATCAAAAGGAGTGTCTATGATGGCGGGAGGCAGTTCACATCTAAGCAACAGCTCTGGGAGGGTATTCTGTCCACATGCAAAAAAATTGAAGCACAAACCATCCAAAAACTGACAAATTCAATGGGCGAGAGAGTTCAGAAGCTTCTTTCCAACAAGGGGTCCTATGTGCAAATGTAACATCACCTAGAAGAAAGTTTTGACTTGAAAACTGTTTGATTTAATTTTGTAATAAGCTGATAATGCTTATAATTTCACAACTGACCATTTTTTTGTTCAAAATAAAAATAAAAAGGTTGAAAACTCTGCTGTGCATAATAATTTGGAACATGCATTTTGAGTGTTTCTTATTTTTTAAAATTTACTGTTTTCATAGGCAGTTTGTTCAAAAGTATTGCAAGTATACTAGAATATTAGATGACTGCAAAATAACAATGACTGCAATTCATATAGGTAATTTAGAGAAAATAGGAGGAAATATTTTTTGCATAATAATTTGGAACACAGTGTATTGTTATAATTTGCCATGCATGACCAAGTAAAGAGACATAGAAAGGTCTCATGCTATCATACATTGGCTTTTCATATATTCCCATAATTTTGTACAGTATAATTTGGATTGCATCACTTAATCTCCACTTTACCTCACTAATGTCGTTGTTGCATTAATGAGCAAACTACAGTATATTTCTATTCGACTTTTGGTAGGAGAGCTTAAATAATATTTCTATTTTCGTGACTGGAGGGATGTGGATTTGCCAGAAAGTGCTCCTCCACCCACCACTGGCAGTGCAACATTGACACCTGGAACATTGGCCCACATGTGTGAGTATGCCTTGCGGATCCTAAAAAGGGACCCCCGCATTGCCAAAATGATGAGGGATGACGACTACTGGTTGGCCAGCATCCTCAATCCACGCTGTAAAGGCACATTACACAATATCATGCCACAGGAGAACCTAGAGCTAATATTGGCTAACAAACAAGCAACTCTGGTAAACAGGTTGTTTGAGGCATTCCCAGCACACAGCAGCGGAGCTGGTTCTTCAACGAGCCGTAGTGGGCAAAATGGAAGAGATGTTTGTGGTGCACACCGCTGAACTGGCGTTGGAGACAGGGGTTTCCTGACCATGTTGTGGTCTGATTTCTCAAATCCCATGCACACCGACAGCTAATATAGAATAGATTGCAAGTGACAGGAGACAGTAGTTGTCAACTATGGTTACAAACTATTTCTCCTCCCATATCTAGGTTCTCCCCCACAGGTCATTCCCCTTGATTATTGGGCCTCAAAACTGGACACATGGCCTGAATTGGCACAATATGCCTTACAGGAGCTCGCTTGCCCTGCTGGTAGTGTGCTATCTGAAAGAGTCTTCAGTGCTGCTGGATCAATCCTGACAGAAAAAAGGACCCGACTGTCGACCCAAAATGTTGATGATCTAACCTTCATTAAAATTAACCATGTATGGGTTTCCAAAGATTTTGTCCCACCCTTCCCTGATAACACATAGGTTGCCAGAAAAAAGGCTCGCTTTTGTCCTCCTCTTCCTCTGACTTCTCCAATTCCTCCATTTGCAGCAGCTGAAAGTCCAGCCTACACATCAACATATCCCATTTTTTTAACCTCCCTAAATGGGCTGCACCCCCCACCCCAGGACCGGGGTCACCACCTGCCGCACCCGGGCAAGTGCTGTTGCCCTGAACACGTGTGTGGCCCCACCCTTGGGCGACGGCACTGGCACAGGGCCTCTCATAGTTCAATAAAGTGTCTCTGACAGTGGAGGGGCCCACGCGCCATCAGACACACTGGCGTACTATGAGGGGCCCTGTGCCAGTACCGGCGCCCATGAGTGGGTCCCCCCTGCTTGCTCAAGGACACAGCACTTGCAATACTTACCTCTCCCTGCTCCACTGCTGTGTAGTCTGGCCAGGTAAATCCTTCACAGGGACGGCCACTACAAATTTGGTGTACTGATCGATGATGGTTAAGATGTAGCCATGTCCTGTCCTGGTGGGCTCTACCTTCAGATTACCAATGGCTCCCATTTGTAATGGACATCAACTCCCAATTGGATGCAGTGGTGCTTTATGATCACCTTTCACATTTTTCATAATCACAGACGTGTGACATTCCTGCCACCATTTTTCAATGTGTCCTCTCATGGCAATCCAATAGAATCCCCTACGGCCATTGGCTTGTGTGTTTTGCACTCCAAAGTGACCAGACAGCTCATGATAGGCAGGGAGGATTTCCCGTGATTACAAATTCAAAAACATCTAAAATCACTCGACTTTAAGTCTGTACTTTTATCCATCTACCTTCCTCTAGCGGAGAGTCTGGACTGACAGTCTGACACTGACAAGATTTCAAAGTACTCCAACACTGTACACTGGTGTACGTTTCGAATACATTTCCCTTTTTCTCATTTTTATATTCTTGTGTAATCCATACTGAGCCTGTGAACGTCTGTCTGTAACTCCAGAAATATATTTGTAGATTTAAGATTAACTCAACACTGTACGCTTGTGATACCTTACCCATTTACTGCTTTTTATATAGAGGTCTAATCCATACTGGGCCAGTGAGAGTCTGTTTCTGACTCTGGAAATATCTACTGAGATTTACAATTACCCCAACACTGTACGCAGCTGTACGCTTCTGATCCATTACCCTTTTACTGCTTTTTATATTGTGTAATCCATACTGACCCTGAGAGCGTCTGTCTGCCTCTTGAAAAAAATAAGGAGATTTATAATGTTTAACCCCTTTCTGACATCAGACGTACTATCCCGTCCATGAGACCAGGGCCCCTATGCCCATGGACGGGATAGTACGTCTAGGGCGATCAGCGGAGCCCACGTGGTGAGCGCTGCTGATCGCGGTCGGGTGTAAGCTGATTATCACAGCTGACACCCGGCACAATGTGTCAGGGGCGGTCACAGACTGCCCCCGACACGTTAACCCCTTGCACACCGTGATCAAACATGATCGCGGTGTACCGGGGGTTAAAGGGAAGCATCGGCAGGGAGGGGGCTCCCTCCGTGCTTCCCTGAGCCCCCCACGGCAGCGCAATGTGCAGTACTGCTGCGGGGGGCTCCTTCCCTGAAGGACCCCGAATCCAAGATGGCGATGGGGGCCTTCGGGGGCCTGCAGGGAGCTGACTTCCTCAGTGCCTGCAAAGCGCAGGCATGAAGAAGTCTGCAGCAGTGCCTGTGACAGATCGCTAATCTGTCACAGTGATCTGTGATGTGACAGATCAGCGATCTGTCACAGGACAGTGATGTCCCACCTGGGACTATGTAATAAAGTTAAAAAAAAAAAAGTGTTAAAATAATTTTAAAAAAATCGCCAAATAAATTATAAAAAAAAAAAAAAATTGCCCCAATAAATCCATTTTTTAGAATTGAAAAAAAATCCAAAACAATAAAAGTACACATATTAGGTATCGCCGCATCCGTAACAACCTGCCCTATAAAACTGTCCAATTAGTTAACCCCTTTAGCGAAACCCTTAAAAAATAAAAATAAAAAACAAAGCGAAAAATAATGCTTTATTATCATACCGCCAAACAAAAAATGCAATAACGCGCGATTAAAAAGACGCATATAAATATCCATGGTACTGCTGAAAACGACATCTAGTCCCGCAAAAACAAGCTGCAAAACAGCATCATCAGCGAAAAAATTAAAAAGTTATAGCTCACAGAATAAAGCGATGCAAAAATAATTATTTTTTATATAAAATAGTTTTCATTGCATAAAACCGACAAAACATAAAAAAATGACCTAAATGAGGTATCGCTGTAACTATACTGACCCAAAGAATAAAACTGCTTTATCAATTTTACCACACGCGGAACGGTGTAGACGCACCTCCCACCAAAGAAATTCATGAAACGCTGTTTTTTGTTCATTCTGCGTCCCAAAAATCGGAATAAAAAGCGATCAAAAAATGTCACGTGCCGGAAAATGGTACCAATAAAAACGTCAACTCGTCCCGCAAAAAATAAGACCTCATATGACTCGGTGGGTGAAAATTCGGAAAAATTATAGCTCTCAATATGTGGTGATGCAAAAACTATTTTTACAATAAAAAGCGTCTTTTAGCGTATGACTGCTGCAAAACATAAAAACCCGCTATAAATAGTAAATCAAACCCCCCGTTATCACCCCCTTAGTTAGGGAAAAATAATAAAATTAAAAGAAAATGTATTTATTTCCATTTTCCCATTAGGGTTAGGGTTAGGGCTAAGGTTAGGGCCAGGGCTAGGGATAGGGTTAGGGCTAGGGCTAGGGTTAGGGCTAGGGTTAGGGCTAGAGTTAGGGTTAGGGCTAGGGTTAGGGCTGAGATTAGGGTTAGGGGTGTGTTGGGGTTAGGGTTGGAGTTAGAATTGGGGGCTTCCACTGTTTGGACACATCAGGTGCTCTCCAAATGCAACATGACGTCTGATCTCAATTCCAGCCAATTCTGAGTTGAAAAAGTCAAATGGTGCTCCTTCCCTTCCAAGCTCTGCCATGCGCCCAAACAGTGTTTTACCCCCAGATGTAGGGTATCAGCCTACTCAGGACAAATTGCAAAACAACTTTGGGGTTCAATTTCTCCTGTTACCCTTAGGAAAATAAAAAATTGGGGGCAAAAATACCATTTTTGTGGAAAAAAATGATTTTTTTATTTTCACGCCCGGGCGTTATAAACTTCTGTGAAGCACTTGGGGGTTCAAAGTGCTCACCACACATCTAGATAAGTTCCATGGTGGGTCTAGTGTCCAAAATGGGGACACTTGTGGGGAGTTTCAATAGTTTAGGTACATCAGGGGCTCTCCAAACGCACATGACACCCGCAGACCATTCCATCAAAGTCTGCATTCCAAAACGTCACTACTTCCCTTCCGAGCCCCGACGTGTGTCCATACAGTAGTTTTCTCCCACATATGGGGTGTCTGCGTACTCAGGACAAATTGGACAACAACTTTTGGGGTTCAATTTCTCCTGTTACCCTTGGGAAAATAAAAAAATTGGGAACTAATTGATCATGTTTGTGGAAAAAATACAATTTTTTTATTTTTATGCCCGGGCATTATAAACTTCTGTGAAGCCCTTGGGGGTTCAAAGTGCTCACCACACATCTAGATAAGTTCCGTGGGGGGTCTAGTGTCCAAAATGGGGTCATTTGTGGGGAGTTTCAATAGTTTAGGTACATCAGGTGCTCTCCAAATGCACATGACACCCGCAGACCATTCCATCAAAGTCTGCATTCCAAAACATCACTACTTCCCTTCCGAGCCCCGACGTGTGCCCATACAATAGTTTTCTCCCACATATGGGGTATCAGTGTACTCAGGACAAATTGGACAACAAATTTTGGGGTCCAATTTCTCCTGTTACCCTTGGGAAAATAAAAAAATTGGGAACTAATTGATCATGTTTGTGGAAAAAATACAATTTTTTTATTTTTATGCCCGGGCATTATAAACTTCTGTGAAGCCCTTGGGGGTTCAAAGTGCTCACCACACATCTAGATAAGTTCCGTGGGGGGTCTAGTGTCCAAAATGGGATCATTTGTGGGGAGTTTCAATAGTTTAGGTACATCAGGTGCTCTCCAAATGCACATGACACCCGCAGACCATTCCATCTTAGTCTGCATTCCAAAACGTCACTACTTCCCTTCCGAGCCCCGACGTGTGTCCATACAGTAGTTTTCTCCCACATATGGGGTGTCTGCATACTCAGGACAAATTGGACAACAACTTTTGGGGTTCAATTTCTCCTGTTACCCTTGGGAAAATAAAAAAATTGGGAACTAATTGATCATGTTTGTGGAAAAAATACAATTTTTTTATTTTTATGCCCGGGCATTATAAACTTCTGTGAAGCCCTTGGGGGTTCAAAGTGCTCACCACACATCTAGATACGTTCCGTGGGGGGTCTAGTGTCCAAAATGGGGTCATTTGTGGGGAGTTTCAATAGTTTAGGTACATCAGGTGCTCTCCAAATGCACATGACACCCGCAGACCATTCCATCAAAGTCTGCATTCCAAAACATCACTACTTCCCTTCCGAGCCCCGACGTGTGCCCATACAATAGTTTTCTCCCACATATGGGGTATCAGTGTACTCAGGACAAATTGGACAACAAATTTTGGGGTTCAATTTCTCCTGTTACCCTTGGGAAAATAAAAAAATTGGGGACTAATTGATCATGTTTGTGGAAAAAATACGATTTTTTTATTTTCATGCCCGGGCATTATAAACTTCTGTGAATCCCTTGGGGGTTCAAAGTGCTCACCACACATCTAGATAAGTTCCTTAGGGGGTCTAGTTTCCAAAATGGGGTCATTTGTGGGGGTTTCCACTGTTTAGGTACATTAGGGGCTCTCCAAAGGCAACATGACACCCGCAGACCATTCCATCAAAGTCTGCATTCCAAAACGTCACTACTTCCCTTCCGAGCCCCGACATGTGCCCATACAGTAGTTTTCTCCCACATATGGGGTATCAGCGTACTCAGGACAAATTGGACAACAACTCTTGGGGTCCAATTTCTCCTGGTACCCTTGGGAAAATAAAAAAAATTGGTGACTAAAAGATCATGTTTGTGGAAAAAATACAATTTTTTTATTTTCCTGCCAGGGCATTATAAACTTCTGTGAAGCCTTTGGGGGTTCAAAATGCTCACCACACATCTAGATAAGTTCCGTGGGGGGGTCTAGTGTCCAAAATAGGGTCATTTGTTGGGAGTTTCAATAGTTTAGGTACATCAGGGGCTCTCCAAATGCACATGACACCCGCAGACCATTCCATCAAAGTCTGCATTCCAAAACGTCACTACTTCCCTTCCGAGCCCCGATGTGTGCCCATACAATAGTTTTCTCCCACATATGGGGTATCAGTGTACTCAGGACAAATTGGACAACAACTCTTGGGGTCCAATTTCTCCTGGTATCCTTGAGAAAATAAAAAAAAATTGGTGACTAAAAGATCATGTTTGTGGAAAAAATAAATTTTTTTTATTTTCCTGCCAGGGCATTATAAACTTCTGTGAAGCCTTTGGGGGTTCAAAGTGCTCACCACACATCTAGATAAGTTCCATGGGGGGGTCTAGTGTCCAAAATCAGGTCATTTGTGGGGAGTTTCAATAGTTTAGGTACATCAGGGGCTCTCCAAATGCACATGACACCCGCAGACCATTCCATCAAAGTCTGAATTCCAAAACGTCACTACTTCCCTTCCGAGCCCCGATGTGTGCCCATACAATAGTTTTCTCCCACATATGGGGTATCAGTGTACTCAGGACAAATTGGACAACAACTTTTGGGGTCCAATTTCTCCTGTTACCCTTGGGAAAATAAAAAAACTGGGGACTAATTGATCATGTTTGTGGAAAAAATACGATTTTTTTATTTTCATGCCTGGGCATTATAAACTTCTGTGAAAGCCCTTGGGGGTTCAAAGTGCTCACCATACATCTAGATAAGTTCCTTAGGGGGTCTAGTTTCCAAAATGGGGTCATTTGTGGGGGTTTTCCACTGTTTAGGTACATTAGGGGCTCTCCAAAGGCAACATGACACCCGCAGACCATTCCATCAAAGTCTGTATTCCAAAGCGACACTACTTCCCTTCCGAGCCCCGACATGTGCCCATACAGTAGTTTTCTCCCACATATGGGGTGTCAGCGTACTCAGGACAAATTGGACAACAACTCTTGGGGTCCAATTTTTCCTGGTACCCTTGGGAAAATAAAAAAAATTGGTGACTAAAAGATTATGTTTGTGGAAAAATACAATTTTTTTATTTTCCTGCCAGGGCATTATAAACTTCTGTGAAGCCTTTGGGGGTTCAAAGTGCTCACCACACATCTAGATAAGTTCCGTGGGGGGGTCTAGTGTCCAAAATGGGGTCATTTGTTGGGAGTTTCAATAGTTTAGGTACATCAGGGGCTCTCCAAATGCACATGACACCCGCAGACCATTCCATCAAAGTCTGCATTCCAAAACGTCACTACTTCCCTTCCGAGCCCCGATGTGTGCCCATACAATAGTTTTCTCCCACATATGGGGTATCAGTGTACTCAGGACAAATTGGACAACAACTCTTGGGGTCCAATTTCTCCTGGTATCCTTGGGAAAATAAAAAAAAATTGGTGACTAAAAGATCATGTTTGTGGAAAAAATACATTTTTTTTATTTTCCTGCCAGGGCATTATAAACTTCTGTGAAGCCTTTGGGGGTTCAAAGTGCTCACCACACATCTAGATAAGTTCCATGGGGGGGTCTAGTGTCCAAAATCAGGTCATTTGTGGGGAGTTTCAATAGTTTAGGTACATCAGGGGCTCTCCAAATGCACATGACACCCGCAGACCATTCCATCAAAGTCTGAATTCCAAAACGTCACTACTTCCCTTCCGAGCCCCGATGTGTGCCCATACAATAGTTTTCTCCCACATATGGGGTATCAGTGTACTCAGGACAAATTGGACAACAACTTTTGGGGTCCAATTTCTCCTGTTACCCTTGGGAAAATAAAAAAACTGGGGACTAATTGATCATGTTTGTGGAAAAAATACGATTTTTTTATTTTCATGCCTGGGCATTATAAACTTCTGTGAAAGCCCTTGGGGGTTCAAAGTGCTCACCATACATCTAGATAAGTTCCTTAGGGGGTCTAGTTTCCAAAATGGGGTCATTTGTGGGGGTTTTCCACTGTTTAGGTACATTAGGGGCTCTCCAAAGGCAACATGACACCCGCAGACCATTCCATCAAAGTCTGCATTCCTAAACGTCACTACTTCCCTTCCGAGCCCCGACGTGTGTCCATACAGTAGTTTTCTCCCACATATGGGATATCAGCTTACTCAGGACAAATTGGACAACAACTTTTGGGGTCCAATTTCTCCTGGTACCCTTGGGAAAATAAAAAAAAATTGGTGACTAAAAGATCATTTTTATGGAAAAAATACGAATTTTTTAATTGTACCGCTGTACGTTATAAACTTCTGTGAAGCCCTTGTGGGTTCAAAGTTCTCACCACATATCTAGATAAGTTCCTTGGGGGGTCTAGTTTCCAAAATGGGGTCACTTGTGGGGGGTTTCAACTGTTTAGGTACAACAGGGGTTTTTCAATCGCGACATGGTGTCCGGTCTCAATTCCAGCCAAAAACGTCAAATGGCGCTGCTTCCCTTCCGAGCTCTGCCATGCGCCCAAATAGTGGTTTACCCCACATGTGGGGTATCAGCGTACTCAGGACAAATTGCACAATAACTTTTAGAGTCCTGTTACCCTTGGAAAAATAAGAATTGAGGGTGAAAAGATCATTTTTGTGGAAAAAAAAATGATTTTTTAATTGTACCGCTGTACGTTATAAACTTCTGTGAAGCCCTTGTGGGTTCAAAGTGCTCACCACATATCTAAATAAGTTCCTTAGGGGGTCTAGTTTCCAAAATGGTGTCATTTATGGGGGGTTTCCACTGTTTAGGTACATCAGGGGTTTTCCAATCGCGACATGGTGGCCGATCTCAATTCCAGGCAAAAACGTCAAATGGCGCTGCTTCCCTTCCGAGCTCTGCCATGCGCCCAAATAGTGGTTTACCCCCACATGTGGGGTATCAGTGTACTCAGGAAAAATTGCACAATAACTTTTAGAGTCCTGTTACCCTTGGAAAAATAAGAATTGAGGGTGAAAAGATCATTTTTGTGGAAAAAATATGATTTTTTAATTGTACGGCTGTGTGTTACAAACTTCTGTGAAGCCCTCGAGGGTTCAAAGTTCTCACCACACATCTAGATAAGTTCCTTGGGGGCACTGGCGTAGCGTGGGGGGGGCGGGGGGGGCGGTCCGCCCCAGGCGGCATGTGTGTGGGGGCGGCGCGGCAGCAGCAATTCCACCCGGCAGTGCAGTGCAGCGGCGGGCAGGGAGTGATGCGATCACGGCAGCTCCGCTGCCTGCAAGAGTGAATAGCAGGAACGGAGCGGCAAGGGTCCGTCCTGCTTCCTGCCCGGAGGCCGCGCTTCCTGTTTCACACAGAGGAGCGCCGCTGAATGACGTCATCATTCAGCGGCCGCTGCTGTGTGAGGGAGGAAGCCCTGGCGATGCTGCGGACAGGTGAGAGGAGAAAGGTGGTGTCTTGTGTGTATGTATGTGTGTATGTATGTATGTATGTCTCTGTGTGTGTATGTCTGTGTGTATGATGGAGCAGGCAGTGATGGGAGTGATGGTCTAGAAGGCAGTGATGGGGTGAAGGAGCAGACAATGATGGGGGTGATGGAGAAGGCAGTGATGGGGTGATGGAGCAGGCAGTGATGGGGGTGATGGAGCAGGCAGTGATGGGGTGATGGAGCAGGCAGTGATGGGGTGATGGAGCAGACAATGATGGGTGATGGAGCAGACAATGATGGGGTGATGGAGCAGGCAGTGATGGGGTGATGGAGCAGACAATGATGGGGTGATGGAGCAGGCAGTGATGGGGTGATAGAGCAGACAATGATGGGGTGATGGAGAAGGCAGTGATGGGGTGATGGAGCAGACAATGATGGGGTGATGGAGCAGGCAATGATGGGGTGATGGAGCAGGCAGTGATGGGGTGATGGAGCAGGCAGTGATGGGGTGATGGAGCAGACAATGATGGGGTGATGGAGCAGGCAGTGATGGGGTGATAGAGCAGACAATGATGGGGTGATGGAGCAGACAATGATGGGGTGATGGAGCAGGCAGTGAGGGGAGTGATGGGGGTGATGGAGCAGGCAATGATGGGGTGATGGAGCAGACAATTATGGGAGTGATGGAGCAGACAATGATGGGGGTGATGGAGCAGGCAATGATGGGGGTAATGGAGCAGGCAGTGATGGGGTGATGGAGAAGGCAATGATGGGGGTGATGGAGAAGGCAGTGATGGGGTGATGGAGAAGGCAGTGATGGGGTGATGAGAAGGCAATGATGGGAGTGATGGCGTGATGGAGCAGGCAATGATGGGGGTGATGGAGCAGGCAATGATGGGGTGATGGAGCAGACAATGATGGGAGTGATGGGGTGATGGAGCAGACAATGATGGGGTGATGGAGCAGGCAGTGATGGGGTGATAGAGCAGACAATGATGGGGTGATGGAGCAGACAATGATGGGGTGATGGAGCAGGCAGTGATGGGGTGATGGAGCAGACAATGATGGGGTGATGGAGCAGGCAGTGATGGGGTGATAGAGCAGACAATGATGGGGTGATGGAGAAGGCAGTGATGGGGTGATGGAGCAGACAATGATGGGGTGATGGAGCAGGCAATGATGGGGTGATGGAGCAGGCAGTGATGGGGTGATGGAGCAGGCAGTGATGGGGTGATGGAGCAGACAATGATGGGGTGATGGAGCAGGCAGTGATGGGGTGATAGAGCAGACAATGATGGGGTGATGGAGCAGACAATGATGGGGTGATGGAGCAGGCAGTGAGGGGAGTGATGGGGGTGATGGAGCAGGCAATGATGGGGTGATGGAGCAGACAATTATGGGAGTGATGGAGCAGACAATGATGGGGGTGATGGAGCAGGCAATGATGGGGGTAATGGAGCAGGCAGTGATGGGGTGATGGAGAAGGCAATGATGGGGGTGATGGAGAAGGCAGTGATGGGGTGATGGAGAAGGCAGTGATGGGGTGATGAGAAGGCAATGATGGGAGTGATGGCGTGATGGAGCAGGCAATGATGGGGGTGATGGAGCAGGCAATGATGGGGTGATGGAGCAGACAATGATGGGAGTGATGGGGTGATGGAGCAGACAATGATGGGGTGATGGAGCAGGCAGTGATGGGGTGATAGAGCAGACAATGATGGGGTGATGGAGCAGACAATGATGGGGTGATGGAGCAGGCAGTGAGGGGAGTGATGGGGGTGATGGAGCAGGCAATGATGGGGTGATGGAGCAGACAATTATGGGAGTGATGGAGCAGGCAGTGATGGGGTGATGGAGCAGACAATGATGGGGGTGATGGAGCAGGCAATGATGGGGGTGATGGAGCAGGCAGTGATGGGGTGATGGAGAAGGCAGTGATGGGGTGATGGAGAAGGCAGTGATGGGGTGATGGAGAAGGCAATGATGGGAGTGATGGGGTGATGGAGCAGGCAATGATGGGGGTGATGGAGAAGGCAGTGATGGGGTGATGGAGAAGGCAGTGATGGGGTGATGGAGAAGGCAATGATGGGAGTGATGGCGTGATGGAGCAGGCAATGATGGGGGTGATGGAGCAGGCAATGATGGGGTGATGGAGCAGACAATGATGGGAGTGATGGGGTGATGGAGCAGGCAATGATGGGAGTGATGGGGAGAAGGCAGTGATGGGGTGATGGAGAAGGCAGTGATGGGGAGAAGACAATGATGGGGTGATGGTCGAGAGGGCAATGATGGGGTTGTGGGTGAGAATGCAATGATGGTGGTGGTGGAAAGGGCAATAAATGGGGGTGGTGGAGGAGGAGGAAATGATGGAGGTGGTGGAATGGGCAATGATGGGAGTGGTGGGGGAGAAAGCAAAGATAGTGGTGGAGAAGAAAATGATGGAGGTGGGGGAGAGGACAATAATGGGATGCGAGGGGAGGAGGACAATGAGGGGTGTGGGGGATTGGGATATACATAATAAAGGAGACTATGTAATATATACCTGTATGTGTGTGTGTGTGGCTATATAACATCAATAATCTATATATATATGTATATATACACACACGTAGCTTTGACGCCATAAAAGGAGGGGGGCCCGGACACATTTCTTGCACAGGGACCCCAAGCTGTCAGTGTCTGCCCCCTGTCCGCCAAAATAATTTGTACTTTCTGTTTTTTTTTCCCCCCCACATATCAGGTATCAGCGTACTCAGGACATATTGCACAATAACTTTTGCAGTCCAATTTCTCCTGTTACCCTTGGTAAAATAAAAAAAATTGAACCTGAAGTATTTTTTTTGTGAAAAAAAGTTAGATGTTCATTTTTTTAAATATTCAAAAAATTTCTGTGACGCACCTAAAGGGTTAATAAACTTCTTGAATGAGGTTTTGAACACCTTAAGGGGTGCAGTTTTTAGAATGGTGTCACTTTTGGGTATTTTCTATCATATAGACCCCTCAAAGTGGCTTCAAATGTGATGTGGTCCGTAAAAATAAAATGGTGTTGCAAAAATGAGAAATCGCTGGTCAAATTTAACCCTTATAACTTCCTAACAAAAAAAATTTAGGTTCCAAAATTGTGCTGATGTAAAATAAACATGTGGGAAATGTTACTTATCAAGTTTTTTGTGTGCCGTATCTCTGTGATTTAAGGGCATAAAAATTCAAAGTTGGAAAATTGCGAAATTTTCAAAATTTTCGCCAAATTTCCATTTTTTTCACAAATAAACGTTAGTTATTTGAATTAAATTTTACCACAATCATGAAATACAATATGTCACGAGAAAGCAATGTCATAATCACCGGGATCCATGGAAGCGTTCCAGAGTTATGACCTCATAATGGGACAGTGGTCAGAATTGTAAAAATTGGCCCGGTCATGAACGTGCAAACCACCCTTGGGGGTGAAGGGGTTAAACAATACTATATGTACCTTGTATCTGGTGATGCAGCAATTTTTTTATACTTTTTATATTCTTGGCTAATGCATACTGGGACTGAAAGCGACTGTGTCTGCCTCATGAATTGTCTATGGAGATTTAGAATGTTTAAACTATACTATATATACCTTGTATCTACCTTGTATCCGGTCATACTGTACCCTTTTTCAACTTGTTACATTATTGTCAAATCCATACTGAGCGTGTGAGCATATGTGTCTGCCTCCTGAAAAACATACGAAAATTTTTTTGTATTTTAAGTAGACTAAATATACCTTGTTTCTGTTGATCCAGTACCCTTTGTGCCCGAAATTCATCCTCCACCCACCACTCAAAGTGCATCATTGACACCTGGAACATTGGCACACATGTGTGATTATTTCTTGCGGATCTTCTTTTCATATTATGGTGTGATCCATACTGAGCCTGTGAGAGGCTGTGTGTTACTCTTGAAATATACACTCACTGGCCACTTTATTAGGTACACCTGTCCAACTGTGTGTTAAGACTTAATTTCTAATCAGCCAATCACATGGCGGCAACTCAGTGCATTTAGGCATGTAGACATGGTCAAGACAATCTCCTGCAGTTCAAACCGAGCATCAGTATGGGGAAGAAAGGTGATTTGAGTGCCTTTGAACGTGGCATGATTGTTGGTGCCAGAAGGGCTGGTCTGAGTATTTCAGAAACTGCTGATCTACTGGGATTTTCACGCACAACCATCTCTAGGGTTTACAGAGAATGGTCCGAAAAAGAAAAAAAATCCAGTGAGCGGCAGTTCTGTGTCTGGAAATGCCATGTTGATGCCAGAGGTCAGAGGAGAATGGGCAGACTGGTTCGAGCTGATAGAAAGGCAACAGTGACTCAAATTGCCACCCGTTACAACCAAGGTAGGCAGAAGAGCATCTCTGAACGCACAGTGCGTCGAACTTTGAGGCAGATGGGCTACAGCAGCAGAAGACCACACTGGGTACCACTCCTCTCAGCTAAGAACAGGAAACTGAGGCTACAATTTGCACAAGCTCATCGAAATTGGACAGTAGAAGATTGGAAAAACGTTGCCTGGTCTCATGAGTCTCGATTTCTGCTGCGACATTCGGATGGTAGGGTCAGAATTTGGCGTAAACAACATGAAAGCATGGATCCATCCTGCCTTGTATCAACGGTTCAGGCTGGTGGTGGTGGTGTCATGGTGTGGGGAATTTTTTCTGGGCACTCTTTGGGCCCCTTGGTACCAATTGAGCATCGTTGCAACGCCACAGCCTACCTGAGTATTGTTGCTGACCATGTCCATCCCTTTATGACCACAATGTACCCAACATCTGATGGCTACTTTCAGCAGGATAATGCGCCATGTCATAAAGCTCGAATCATCTCAGATTGGTTTCTTGAACATGACAATGAGTTTACTGTACTCAAATGGCCTCCTCAGTCACCAGATCTCAATCCAATAGAGCATCTTTGGGATGTGGTGGAACGGGAGATTCGCATCAGGGATGTGCAGCCGACAAATCTGCGCCAACTGTGTGATGCCATCATGTCAATATGGTCCAAAATCTCTGAGGAATGCTTCCAGCACCTTGTTGAATCTCTGCCACGAAGAATTGAGGCAGTTCTGAAGGCAAAAGGGGGTCCAACCCCTTACTAGCATGGTGTACCTAATAAAGTGGCCAGTGAGTGTATATGTAGATCGGTAAATGACCCCAACACTGTATACAGCAGTACACTTGGGATCCATTCCCCTTTTACTGCTTTTTATATTGTTGTGTAATCCATACTGGGCTTCAGAGCGTCTGTGTCTGCCCCCTGAAATAAATACGGAGATTTTGAATGTTGAAACTATACGATATATACCTTGGATCTGGTGATACTGTACCCTTTTTCTACTTTTTAGTTTGTTGTCGAATCCATACTGGCCATGACAGCATCTGTGTCTGCCTCCTCAAATATATACGTAGATTTATAATGTTGAAACTATACAATATATCCCTGTTATCTGGTGTTAAAATGAAATGCCACGCAGGGCCGGGGGTTACTCAGTACCGAGCCTTTCAGGCTCTTCTAAGGGGGGAAGTATGTCACAGTGGTGATTGGGACCCGGTCTGTGGCCCTGGGTGTCCATTAAAGAAGATGACAGTTCAGATGAGGGGGAAGATGGTATGATAATTATTTTGGAAAAGGGGAATCGTGACGCCACCCATGGTACTCGGCTAGGGTAGCCGACGCTGCAATGCAGATCCTCTGTGCCGGTGTTAAAGCAGACAAGATGATGAAGCTCTCCATGGGCAGAGCTGTATCCCAGGGCAGTAGAGATGGTGTTTGTGACCCGTTGATGGTGATGGTGAGTGTAGCGTGTGTAGCAGGCGAGTTGTACAAGCCACCAAGGACGCAGTTGGGTGCAGTTTCTGAGTTTTTCCTCAAAAGTTTTGTGCACAAGATGACCCGATTGGTACTGTGTCATCTGAGGGAGGGGTCCGGCAAACTCAAAGTTAGATCAGGAACACCTGTTCAAGATTCCTCCTTGTGTATCCTTTCTAGGCCGTGTCTCTGCGCTGATCTCTCCCTTCCTTCCTGCTGTGGGCCTTCGCAAACAGTGTCCCAAGCCGCCTGCCACGGATCATACCAGGCGACGTGGGTCAGGCTCCGGGGTCCTTTATTCCAACGGCTGCCTTTTTAAGTATTGAATGCGGCTGCGACTGAGGCACTTAAAGTTACCTCAGCCTCTGTCTTTCTAGCTGAGCCCTGTATTTCTCCAATACCTTCAGGAGCCACCTTCCCCAACGAGACCAGGTCCTTCCTTCTCCAGAAACGGGCTTCACAGGTGGCTTATTGCACTTCCTGTGCCCCAAGGACCCCTTCCTTCCAGTCTAGGAGCTTGGACAAGATTTTTCTCTCTTCTCTGACCCTCAGCCCTCTCACAGCAATCTTGCTCTTACTCTGTCCTGTCACCGACTGACAACTCTGTAGAAAGATCCATTTACCTCAGACCAGCTCCACCCATCAACTGTCAGCTTGCTCTCTCTGATTGGATGCCCACAATCACTCCACTACCTAAGCTCCTCCCACTGTACCTACCTTCCACACTAACCCCCAACACCCTTTCCTAGTCAGTCTGGGATGAGGCCATCCTCCCGCCGGGTACACCCAGAAAGCACTGACTAACATGTGTGTGTGTTGAGTGCAGAGTTAGGAGTCCTGAGTGATGATCCCTCCTTACCTGAGGGTGGAATACCACACCTTTGGATGAGGTGCAGTACCTCTGTGACGACCGTACCCTCAGGGGTGCCATAGTAACCTTTCTCAACTTTCTATATTGTTGTCGGATCCATACTGGGACTGAGAGCGTCTGTGTTTGCCTCCTGAAATGTATATGGAGATTCAGTATGTTTAAGCTATACTATATATGCCTTGTATCTAGTGAAACTGTACCCTTTTGAAAATTTTTATATTATTGTGTAATCCATACTGAGCCTGTGACCATCTGTGTCTGACTCATGAAATATATACGGAGATTTACAAATATCCCTAGACTGTATAGAGCTGTCCGCTTCTGAAACAGTACCATATATCTGCTGGTATTTTTAGTCCATTTTCACAAAAATTATTACGTATGGTGGAAGAGGCCGTGGACGTGGGTGTGGGGGGCCAGCTGGTACTGATGGTGGTGGTGGTGCATCTGCTGGTATTGCCAAAAACACAATAGCAACTAAGGCAGGAGGTGTTGAGCCTGCATCATCAGCTGGCACAAGAAGGCCTTTAAGGCTCCCTTTTCTGGGAGTAGGTAAACTGCTTTTAAAGCCGGAGCATCAGGAACTGGTTTTGCCTTACATTGCCAAAAAAGCCTCCAGCTCTATCGCCTCCTCTTCTGAAGTTAAAAAAAATGCAATAACTGAGTCGTCAGTGCAGGCTTCTGGTCAGGAACCACCCCTTTCCTTGTCTCCTTCACCTCCACTGAAAGTGAAGGATGCGGCAGCCCACACTTCAGATTACTCCATGGAGCTCTTTTCACATACCATTCCTGGGTTATCAAGTCAAATCCTGAATTCCCCAGTCCAAGATGAATCTGACATGGAGTGCACTGATGTGACACTGACAGAGCCAGAATGTGACACTGATGAAACTCAGGTGCCCCTTCCCGCATACTATACTACCTTACATTGTGACACAGAGGAAGGTGCAGATGAAAGTGCCGGTTCCCTGAGCAGGTGGGGGGTCCTACTCGTGGGCGACAGCAGTGGCACAGGGCCCCTCATAGTACGCAAAAGTGTCTCTGCCGGTGGGAGGGCCCACTCGCCTTTTCAACATACCGTCATACTATGAGGGGCCCTGTGCAAGTGCCGTCACCCATGAGTGGGCCCCCCATGCTTGCTCAGGGCCACAGCACTTGCAATACTTACCTCTCCCTGCTCCACCGCCGTGACGTCTTCTGCCTTTCCTGACAGTGACATTCAGGTTACAGAGCACAATGACATCACATCTGTATGCCCTCTACCGAAACAGTACAAGTGCAGAGAGTTTTAAAATGGCAATGCTGAGGAGTCCAGAGTAGAGCAGTGCCCAGTGAGGAGAGGTATTTAATTTTTTTAAATGTTGGGAGCATTTTTTGGGGAGCAATATACACTGGAGAATGATATATGGGGCCCATCATACACTGGAGCATCATCCATTTGGCCCATCATATACTGGAGCATTCCAAATGGGGGACATCAGACACTGGAGCAGCATTTACGGGGCCCATTATACACTGGAGCATTAGAAATGGGGCCCATTTTAATATGGAGCATTATTTGGGCCCATAACACACTGACGCATCGTCCATGGGGACCAACATATACTGGAGCATTCCAAATGGGGGACATCAGACACTGGAGCAGCATTTACGGGGCCCATTATACACTGGAGCATTAGAAATGGGGCCCATTTTAATATGGAGCATTATTTGGGCCCATAACACACTGACGCATCGTCCATGGGGACCAACATATACTGGAGCATTCCAAATGCCCCCCATCAGACACTGGAGCTGCATTTATGGGGCACATTATACACTGGAGCATTAGAAATGGGGCCCATTATATATGGAGCATTATTTGGGCCCATAAGACAGTGGAGCATCATCCATGGGGACCAACATATACTGTAGCATTATGTGGTTCTCATCATATACTGTATGGAACATTATATGGGACCAATTATTCTGTATGGAGAAATACATGGGGCTCATTATTCTGTATGGCGCTCTAGGTGGTAGCCATAATACTGTATGGAGTAATATACTGTCCGTTTTTGAGCTATTGTAGAATTTAAAATAGATATCAGTCATGTCTTGTAAGCAGTGAAGTATTTTTCATTGCACTATACCTATATTTCTGTGCTGTATCGGAGCATTATGAATTGTGGTATGTGTTAAAAGGGCGCACTGACACCCTTTCCCCAGGGCACACGAAAACCTGGCGCCAGCCCTACCCCCCTCAACTTTAGCCAAATAACCCACAGTTTTCAATGCGTAACTATTATTATAAAGTAAATTAAGGTTGCCAAGCTTAAGTAATAAGAATTGATGTTGTTGGCATTGAAATGGGCACTGTAGGTGTGTTTACTGTCCTCCACTCCCTGCCGACTTTGCTTCCCCATTGACTTGCATTGGGTTTCGTGTTTCAGTCGGACCCCGACTTTTCCCTATAGTCGGCCGATTTCGTTCGACCCGACTATTTAGAAAGTCGGGTATCATGAAACCCGACTCGACCCGAAAAAAGGAAAAGTTGCTCATCTCTAGTTCTCTGGGGTCTTGGCTACCCCCAGCAGCGGAGACTCTGGAGAAAACCTGATTCTGGAGGGCGCTATACACTTTTTCCACAGCGCCATTAATTAACGGCGCTGTGGTTTAAGTACCCTGCGTATCGGCAGTCGTTAAGGGGTTAATAGCGTGTTTACACAGCTAGACCAAAGTAAACAATGCGCAATAAGTGATCTATAATAACCTGCAGGAATGCGGGATGCAGTCATGCACTGGAAGACAGAGCAAGGGTTAGACAGGTTTATTTACAGGGGGGACGTACTCCACAAAGGCAGTGAGGGATTGTAGGGTGACGTTAAGGAATGGGGCAGAACTGGGAGGATGGCAGGGTAGGGGAGGACAAACGAGAGTTCAGTAATAAAGAGGTTAAACTTATCGGACTGTAGTCTTCTGTCATGAGGAAGTTCATGGTTGCAACGGAGGGACCGGCAACAGCGGCGTGGGTCGTCACGGCGCAGTCTCTGACGGGGGGGGATCCAACGGTGTCACCGACAACAGCGGCACATGCAGTCTCTCAAGTCTCTGTCCACGAAGAAGAAATGGCCTCTGGGGGAAAACAACAGGATGCTGGGCTGTGAGAGGGGGTCCTGCTCTCACCACTCTTAGTCACAAGCCCACACTCAGCACGTGTTACTGCATGAACGATGCCACACTCCTCGAACAGTCCAGACACTACTCTCAGGGGCTCAGGTCTGTCACTGCGCACGTCGAGCCTACAGGCACTAGTGTTGTGAGTTCATTTTCCCCTTCATTACTGAGGCCCGAGGAACTCCCTCTTCTGGTAAAGAAAGGTAGTGAGCCTGATTGTCAAACACCTGAGGCTGATGATTCTGACTGGCTGAGTGGAGTTACGGACTGGATATAATGCTGCCGACACCCTTCTGCCCTGCGGGTGATTTCTCTGTGGGATCCTTGGAGACCAGTCTGAATTCCTGCTCCTCCAAAGCTAAGTTTGCTGCTCGGCCTTTTGCTTTTGTGCTTTGACTTTGTTTTTGCTTTGTTTTTCTGGATTTCTGCCATTCCCTGCTGGGGTGTGCTGAATTCATTTAGCTCTGTCTTCTGAAAATACCTGAGTGCTGATTCAGTTTTTGAAGCCTAGCTGCTTCAGGGCCTTTTTCATATCAGCTGGTTGGCTTATGTCTTTGATAGGGTTTTGGCAGATTGCAGACAGCAGCCTTCCTGTCCTTTCCTATCTAGGTAGTTTTGGGGCCCCGTCTTTGCTCAGTCTATCTTTCTGTCTGTGTTAGTATTTTCATCTTGCTTCACCGTCATTATATGTTGGGGGCTGCCTATTGCTTTGGGGTCTGCTCTGGGGCAGTTTAGATTTCCCCTTTCTTTCTTTAGGCCTATGTAATTCTCCGGCTGTGATCGAGGGGTCTAGGGCATCGTAGGAACCCCCCACGGCTACTGCTAGTTGTGTTGATAGGTTCAGGGGTCTGCAATCTGATAGTTGCCAACTTCTCTGGTTTTCTGGACTTAGCTTGTATTTCTGCTTTTGCCTCCTACGGTGACTCATTCATAACACACTAGCGTCTGTCTCAGACTTGTCAGGGGAGTCTCCTCCAGTCACTCTTGGGCAGAGCGGGTGCGGCACTCACTGTCTCATTATGTATGGCACCTGGCTTAAGTTCGCTCCCTCCGCTCTGCTGACACGGCTCCGCACGCTCCGCTCTACTGAGATGGCTCTGCACGCTCCGCTCCGCTGAGATGGCTCTGCAAGCTCCGCTCTTCACTACTGGCACGGCTAATCCCCCCAGCACCACAGCTTCTATTCTGGACAGCAGCAGCACGACCTGTCACAGGGCCAACACACTCGGGTGGGGGAAGCAGAGTACGCTCTTCTCTGCGCGCTGCACTTACTTGGTGCCAACCTCTCCTGCAGCCCGCGCTTTTTTTCCCTCTCCTCCTGTGTTAGCGTGCTCTCCTTAGGCTCTCCCCGCCCCCTCCTGTCAGCAGGAAAACTCTGTCCCTCTTCTCCTTCCCTCCTGCAGCAGGGGAAGGTCCGCCTCCCTCAGGCTTCCCCCCTGGAAGCAGAGGATGCAGCCCCTTCAGTTCCGGACCAGGCATGCAAGTACCCACGGTCCGGTCCACCTCCTTACAGATCTACAATGGATTGCACAGTAAGCACAGACTGCTATTGTTCTCCGCAGTGCGAGTCCTGTTTACACAGGATGATGCACTGCCGAAAACAATGATTATTTGCGCTGCGCAAAAGATCATTTCAACCAGTAAACAAATGTTTTGTTTGTTCTTCGGCCATTCAGCAGCCTGTTTACATAATTGCGAAGCAAGGTTTTTTTTATAAACTCATGTTCACTATTATCTTGCAGTGTAAATTCAACTCTGGTCCCCCTAGAAAGCTGGGCGATAAATCCCGGGGAATCTATTATGATGGACATACTGACACCTAAGAGAAAATGTTTAAAGGGTTTTTTCATCATTCCGCAATGTTAGGGATACGACTCTTATGAAATAACAGCCTGTACAGAAATATGCACAGTAGTCTATGAGGTTGTGATGACTCTACTATTATGAAGTATTTTAATAAGGGGTTGAATACTTCAAAACCACCCCTATGTCTAGTTTTAGCTAGTTACTCTTACACACTGCTGACGTTAGTCATGCATATGTTATATTGCCTCATGCCTACAAACAGACATTCCCAGTGGTCAAAACACATTGTAAATGCTGGAAAAATGTAATTAATGAGCAGACCATGTTGAGTTTTAGCTAGCTCTGCAATGACTACTTTGAACTTTACGAGGTGAAAGCTCCGGGTAAGTTATGTAGAACACTCAACTGCAGAGAAGTTCAACACGTTTTACACCGCTCATTGTCTAGGCACCCATAGTTATTATTATTTCATGTTATGGCAATAGAATCAGCTTGTTTGTAAATGTATGAGCATTTTATATAATTATAATGACACCCTTCATCTTTAGGTCAGTCACTTCCTGGCAACTGATGGCTCAACTGTAAGGAAAGCCCTGACCTACAGGTCATCATACCATAAATATTCAGGCACCTCTGACACATTGTCTCTACATTGTAACCACAAATTAGTTTTTATTTGTACCAGGTAAAAACAGTGATGCGTGACGTCCACTCAATGACTATACAGTAGCTAGAGCTGGCAAGATATTTATTTCAGGAGCTGACACCACATTATTAGACTTTAAGAAATGCAAATAACTGAAATGGCATGGTCTAAATATTATACTGTATAAATACCATTGCATCTGGATGCATACTATAAAAATAAAATAATATATTCATGTAATGTGTCACTTCCCCATCTATGTGATCAAATTTTGAGAAAGCTAAACAAATAATATTTTAAAGCACTTTTTTTGTATACTGCATGCTACTGTTGCATGCATCATTCATGTTAAAAGGCCTTGCAGTTTTGTATATTTTGTATTTTTTGCAAAAACGGGAGTTGCATAAAAAGACGTAGTCCACATCCACATTTATCAGACATTTATGCCAAATCCACAAGTTTTTAAAATTCAGGATTATTATTATTATTTATTTATAAAGCACCATTGCTTCCATGGTGCTGTACATGAGAAGGGGTTACATACAAATTACAGATATCACTTACAGTAAACAAACTAACAATCACAGACTTATATAGAGGGAGGAGAGGACCCTGCCCTTTCGGGCTTACATGCTACAGTTTGGTGGGGAAGGAGACAGTAGGTTGGGGGGTTGCAGCACACAACAGTGCATATATGCCACCCCGGCCATTCCTTCACAACAGTGCACTTATGCCACCCTGGCCATTCCCTCACAACATTATTATTATTAGACAGTAGGTTGGGGGGTTGCAGCAGCTCCAGTGATGGTGAGGCGGAAGGTTCCGGTAGTGGTGAGGGGGCAGCGGTCATCATTGCAGGCTGTAGGCTTTCCTGAAGAGGTGGGTTTTCAGGTTCCGTACTGAAGGATCCGAGTGTGGTTGATAGCCAGACGTGTTGGGGCAGGGAATTTCAGAGGATGGGGGCTATTCGGGAGAAGTCATGGAGGCGGTTGGGTGAGGAGCGAATAAGTGTGGAGGAGAGAAGGAGGTCTTGGGAGGATCGGAGATTATGTGAGGGAAGGTATCGGGAGATTAGTTCAGAGATATATGGAGGAGACAGGTTGTAGATGGCCTTGTAGGTCAGTATTAGTAATTTGAATTGGATACGCTGAGGGAATGGGATTGAGGTACAGTGCTTAGCAGTTACATGTCAGAATTGAGATACAGCTTTATGTTGTCAAAAGTCTTAATTGAACGTACCATTTTTCATTTCAATATAAAAACCTAGCAGGGATGACTACCCACCAGGGATTGCGATCCCGGGGCCCCCTCTCCGACCCTTCTCACTTCCCACTGCAGACACAGCAGCCAGCAGTGTGACCAGCTATAGAGGCTCAGCTTCCTCATTATTGCAACAGCCAATAGGGGCTGCAGCATGTACAGTAAGAGTTTGACAGAGGGAGGAGATCCACTGTCACTCCATCAGCTCCATGCAATTCAATCTGGGGTTGCCGATGGGTTGCTATGGTAACCAAGGCTTCGTTTGTACATTGCGGCCATGTTTAAATTTTGTGCTGCGATCATAACAAAAAAAAGCATAGTTTTGCCATGATGTACCAAAATAATTTCTAAAACATTTTGGTTATGCCATGATCACAACAAAAAGAGCAGTGTGACTGCAACGAGTGAACACAGCCTAAGGATGGCCTCCCGGTCTACCACAGCGTAAAGCCCTTGAAGTCCTACTGGAGGCAGTAGACAATAAGCTGCATGTCAGTATAATACTAACAGGATAATGTTTGATGAAATAGAATTTATTTTCTAAATATTAACAAAACATTTTTAAAAAATACTTTGTGTTCAGTAAAAATATAATGCACTGCTCAGCTCCACTGAATGCGTAGCAGCCGCTGCTAGGTAATGCAGAGCAGCTCCTACTCTCACCAGTGGCCGTACACATTGAATTGAGCCGTGTAGTGCAGTACACCTCAAGCTTATATCCAACCAGAACTAATGATAACTGAACCATTGGGGCATCACCCTCCTTAACTGCACTGATTTTCTTTTTTTTCTCACTTTCTTTTTGATGACGCTTTGTTTGAGTATCCCAAGTGCATCATCAGAGGGCAGCGGCTGCGGTCACTGTCGCAACCCAATCACCCTTCCTGAAACGAAGGGTCATCAGTGACACTTGTATCAGGGTCTGAGCTCGTCCCTGCGCGGTGTGCACTGTGTGATGTGGATAGGGACGCTTTCTGTAATGAGCCGGCAACATGGCACTTTGTCAGAATACTTGGTTTTCAGAGACCAGCACCGCCCTCGCAAATGACATCATTGGTCTCTGGACGTTCTGTGTTGCTGGCTCGTCACTTCTGATCTAAGCAGGCAAAAGAGAGTGCTTTGTTATTGTGCACATCATACAGTGCACAGCACACCGGGACTAGCTCAGCCCCTGAAATCAGCGTCACTGATGACCCTTCGTTTCAGGGAAGGGGCAAGGGCTGCGGCAGTGACCTCAGTCATCGCCCACTGATGACACTTCATTTGAGTATCCCAGCATGCACTGGGATACTCAAACAAAGCGTCATCAAAAACAAAGTGGAAAAAAAACCCGTAAAGCAGTTATATAGTGTGGATAGGGATAGGATTTTTGTTATTCAAATATATTATAAAACAGTTTAGATTATTGCACTAAATAGATAGGGATATAGGAGAAAAATGACTTTGGACTTCAAACCACCCCCTTTACATTTTCTCAGCAACACTGCCAGAAGCTCTACTAAGTACTAAATTCGATTGTCATGAAGGGGTGAATAATTCTTTGGCATCAGTAGCTGGTAAAAGTGGCAGTTTAGCTGAAATTTGAGGAACCACTTATTATACAGTTGTGTTGAGCTTTTAAAAATGTTCTGTCTTCATTGGTTTACTGCAAACAGCGGAAAGTTTGTAAATTTTGATAAATTGAATTTTCACTGGGGGTTAAATAATGTTTGCAACTGTACTTAAAGGGGTTTTCCACTACCAGGACAAGTCCTTCTTGTTCTAAATGTTTGGTCCCGGTAAAATAAAAAAGCCTATACTCACCTCCCATATCGGTGCTGTTACAGCGGTCTCGGGGCTCTCGTGTGGTAGAATGACATGTGGTACCCGACACCCAATCGGAGCTGCCGTCACTGTCCCCGCCTTCATATGAAATGACCATAAAGAGGTAGTCTGGGCTGCAGCTGATCTCTGACTTCCTCTTCATGTTCAATTCGTACGAAGGCGGACACAGTGACGCCAGTGCCGATTGGGCACCACATCATCATGTGTCATTCCACCACATCACAGCCCCGGGACCGTGAGTGCCAACACCGCTGGAACGACGCCAGCACGGGAGGTGAGTATAGGCTTTTTTTATTTTATCGGCGCAAACATTTAGATCAAGAAGTGGCTGTCCTGGTAGTGGGCAACCCCTTTAACAACCCATTACCTAAAAGAAGAAATCATTTATATTTCTGCACAAAACATGTACTGTATTTAGCTAAAAAAAATGCTTAACAGATACATTTTTATATAGCAAACATTGTAGTTCTCCCCTACATTTGCAAACCTACAGCATACAGACACATCACCTAACAAAAACAATACATTTGCAAGTAAACATTTTATAGAAAATAAATTCTGCACAGCAGTCACAGCCTATACTCATCTATGTAAATGTGGCATCCTCCTGAGGAATAATCAGTTTCGAAGTAAAGATCTCCTGTTGTCGCATGGTGTTATTTCTGCTTCGTTTGCATTTCCCCATAAAATTCTGAACCACTTGGAAGGTAATTCACAGAAATACCCTAGTAGCTGTTTCACAGATGTGACAGTGCTCCTAGTGGGGTGCTTGATTGGAATTAGCAGTCTGAGACTACGCTTGGAGCATAGACATTATGAGGCTCAGCTACTTCCTATTTAAAGGCTTTTTTTCCCCGAGAAAATTGCATTTTAGATCCCTGGGACACAAGAAACATATTAAGTTTACTGCTTAAAATGGTAAATGGAGGGAAATTTATAAGGTGTCAAGAAGGAAAGCACCGATTAACCAGACCAAAGTGTTATGGTGTGTGCCATCAAGATTCATGTTATTTGAAAATTTTTTTTAGTAACTAAAAAAATGGCTTCTTTTGAGTGCGAGAAAAAAAAAATTGTAAGGCACATGGAACATGCGTGTGCCGTGCGATTTTTATGCACTTATCTCCTAGGAAACCCGACAGTTCATCAGCCACATACAGTAAATTCACAGCATGAATCATCAGGCTAGGATAGGATAGATAGATAGATAGATAGATAGATAGATAGATAGATGTCATTGAAACATTCATACAATTAGTGCAGTGTGTGCAGCTTACTGTACACGTATTTAGCTAATAATTAAATGAAAGTAAAAAATGGCGTGGGGTCCTCCTTATTTTCTTATCCAACTGAGGGAAAGCCGACAGCTGAGGGCTGTTGTTTATAGTCTGGCAAGGAGCTTCCCTGGCTATTATTATCAGCTCACATCTGTCTACTTAATCTTTACTGGTTATTAACAAGGGGGTCCCCAAAAAACCGACATTTTTAATAACCAGCAAAGGCTAAGCAGACAGCTGCATGCTGTTATTAATAACCTAGGAAGGGGCCATGGATATTGGCCCCCTCCCAGGCTAATAACACCAGCAGCAACTGCCATAGAAATGGTGTACAGATTAGATGTGCCATTTCTGGTGCTTAGCCTTGGTTTTTCTAGTGTGTTTGCAAGTGGGTTAATGGTTTTGGGGTTGATGTTATAAGTATAGGCTTTTTTTATTTTATCGGCGCAAACATTTAGATCAAGAAGTGGCTGTCCTAGTAGTGGTAAACCCCTTTAACAACCCATTACCTAAAAGAAGAAATCATTTATATGTCTGCACAAAACATGTACTGTATTTAGCTAACATCAAGCCCAGGCGTTAGTAATGGAGAGGTATCTATAAGATGCCTCCATTACTAACCCCGTAAGTTTAAGTGAAAAACACACACAGAGCAAAGTCCTTTATTGAACAAAAACTCCCCAACTCTCTTTTACCCATTTATTAAGATCCAATTAAAAATAAAAATTACAAAGTAATCCTCACCTGTTCATAGATAATCCATAATAATGTCCCACGATGAACCCCAGCTCTGCTACATAGCCCTCCATATTAGTATAATACACAGCCCATATCCTTCATATACTAAATGTAATGAACAGCTCATAATCCTTCATATAGTACAATATAATGCACCTTCATATATAATGCACAACCCATAGTCATGAACGTAGTATAATGCACAGCTCATAGTCATCTACAGTATGTAGTATATAAACAGGGAGGAAATGTTTGAGGAGGTAAAAGTGGCTGGGACCCTAGGAGGTAGCAACCATGCTATTTTAGAATTTTGGATAACTAGAGGAGGAAGACCTGTGAAGACTCAGACGTCAAGGTTAGATTTCAGAAAGGCAGATTTTAAGGGATTCAGAAAGAGAATTGGAGGGATCCAATGGCTGGATATCCTTAAAGACAAAAATGTCCAGGAAGGATGGGAAATCTTGAAAAATGAAATTCTCAAAGCACAGTTGTTAACAATTCCGAAAAGAGGGAAGAATAGGAAGCATTTAAGGAAACCAGGATGGATGAACACAGAACTTAAGCACATGCTAAAAAGGAAGAAAAAAATGTTTATAAAATGGAAAGAGGGAGGCATATCTAAAGAAGAATATAATGCTGTCTGCAGAACCTGCAGGGCACAAATCAGATTAGCTAAAGCTGACAATGAATTGAGGCTTGCAAGAGATGTCAAAGGCAATAATAAAGGATTTTGGGGATATGTCAAAAGTAAGAGAAAAGTCAAAGATGCTATAGGATTTTTACAGGATGAAAATGATGAAATGGTAAGACAGGATGTTGAGAAAGCCGAACTTTTAAATTCCTATTTTGCATCTGTTTTCTCTCAGAAAGGAAATGTAACATCAACTGTTCTTCACTGTCCTATTAAGGGAATAAAAGAATCCAGGATATATATAAACAGAAAGATAGTGAGGAAACACTTAGCTAACCTAAATGAATTCAAGTCTCCAGGTCCAGATGAATTACACCCCAGAGTACTGAAGGAGATAGCAGAAGAAATTTTTGAACCCCTCTCCATAATCTTTGAAAATTCTTGGAGAACAGGAGAAGTGCCAGAAGACTGGAGAAGAGCAAATGTTGTTCCTATCTTCAGGGAAAGAAGGGAAGAAGGTGGACCCAGGCAACTATAGGCCGGTGAGTCTGACTTCTATACCAGGAAAGATCTTTGAACAAATTATTAAACAACATGTATGTCAGTACCTGGATAAGAATGAAGTGATTAAACAAAGTCAGCATGGGTTTGTAACTAATAAGTCATGTCAGACTAACTTAATTTCCTTCTATGATGGAATCACTGATTGGGTGGATCAAGGAAATGCTGTAGATATAGTACATCTTGACTTCAGCAAAGCATTTGACAAAGTATCTCATACAATCCTTATTAGGGATGGGCGAATCCTGAAATACTCGGAATCGCTAGACTCTAACGAGTCCGACTCGGAAACTCGCTATTCGTTGCGAGTCTAGCGAGTCCAATGTTAATGAATGGGGATGCGAGTATTGCAGCGATTCCTGTGCTGCCATTTTTTTTGTTCCGCTTACTTCCCGCATGTGGCTGTGCACACCATGCGGAAAGTAAGCAGAACAATTGCGGATGGTACCCACGGTCCGGAGGAGAGGAGGAGACTGTCCTCCGGGTTTTGGGTACCATATCCCTGTAAAAAATAGAATTTAAAAATAAAAAATATTGTTATTCTCACCCTCCGACGTCCCGCGCAGCCTTCCCGCCTCTCCACACATCCGTTCCCAGTAGTCCTTTGCGAAAATGCCCGCGATGGCGTCCGTTCTCGCGGGATCGCGAAGTCTCGCGGTCATTCGGGCGACGTCATCATGATCCCGCGAGAACGGACGTCATCGCGGGCATTTTCGCAAAGGATTACTGGGAATGGATGCGTGGAGAGGCGGGAAGGCTGCGCGGGACGTCGGAGGGTAAGAATAACACCATTTTTTATTTTTTTTTACATTTTATCTTTAACTACTGATGCCGCATAGGCGGCCTCAGTAGTAAAAAGTTGGTTACACTCATCAAACACTATGTTTGACGAGTGTGACCAACCTGTCAATCAGTTCTCCAAGCGATGCTACAGATCGCTTGGAAAACGCTAGTATTTTGCAAGCTAATTACGCTTGCAAAATGCTAGTTTTTACGCGGGAAAATCGCGGGAATTTAAAATGTGATTTTCCAGCGGAATGGAATTCCGGAATTCTCGTGGTAATTTCCGCGAGAGTTCCGGTACGTGTGCACTAAGGCCTCTTTCACACATCCGGTTTGTGCCGTCAGGCACAATCCGGCATGTGTGTAAAAAAACGGATCCGTTTTTTTTTACCGCCGGATGCGTTTTTTTGTCATTGAGAAGCACATGCGCCGGATCGCGCCGCATGTGCTTCCGTTTGTTCCGGTTTTTACCGGATCCGGCTGAATTCCTCTGTCCGGCGGCCGGACAGGACGGGTGCTGCAGCGTTTTTTTGTCCGGCGAAAAAAGCCGGACATGGCCGGATGCGGCCCTCCCGGCTCTGCGGGACAATGTTACGCTATGGCACATTCCGGCCGCCGGATCAGGCTTCTACCTGATCCGGCCACCGCATGCACGGTTTTACCCTGTGCGCATGCCCGGATATCTCTCTCTCTCTTTCATACCCCGTTCTCTCTCTCTTTCATACCCCGTTCTCCCTCTCTTTCATACCCCGTTCTCTCTCTCTTTCATACCCCGTTCTCTCTCTCTTTCATACCCCGTTCTCTCTTTCATACCCCGTTCTCTCTCTCTTTCATACCCCATTCTCTCTCTCTCTCTTTCATACCCCATTCTCTCTTTTTCATACCCTGTTCACTGGCTCGTGGATCCTTTTCTTCCCCGGCGACTCCGCAACATAGCTGTGTCAGGCGCCATAAGATGCGCCGCATATACTTCCGGTCCCTCCATTCACGGCTGGATCCGGCACTCCATCTTTTTGCCGCACGGAGCCGGAATGCCACCGACGGACGTGTGAAAGTAGCCTTAGCCTTATTTGCATTGGACTCGTTACTGTGCGAGTAATCGCTTGGAAACTCGCAGAGTACCGACTCCTGCGAGTCCCCTACTACTCGCAGAGTAACGAGTCCTAACGAGTAGATTCGCCCATCCCTAATCCTTATTTAAAAAATGACTAAGTATGGAATGGACAAGGCAACTGTTAGGTGGATTCATAACTGGCTTAGTGATCGGACCCAAAGAGTGGCCGTAAATGGCTGCACATCCAGTTGGAAGAATGTCTCAAGTGGGGTACCACAGGGCTCTGTCCTGGGCCCTGTATTGTTCAACATCTTTATCAATGATTTAGATGAAGGAATTGAGGGTAAACTGATTAAATTTGCTGATGACACAAAGCTAGGAGGGATAGCTAATACTAGAGAAGAGAGAGAGAGGATTCAAAAAGATATAAATAAACTGGAGAAGTGGGCAGCAACTAACAGAATGGTTTTTAACAGGGAAAAATGCAAAGTACTACATCTGGGCAATAAAAATGAAAAAAGCATATACAGAATGGGAGGAATAGAGCTAAGCAACAGCACATGTGAAAAAGACTTGGGTATATTAATAGATCACAGACTGAATATGAGTCAACAGCATGATGCAGCAGCAAAAAAGGCAAATGCAATTCTAGGATGTATTAACAGAAGCATACAGTCTAGATCACGTGAAGTCATTATTTCCCTCTACTCCTCTTTGGTCAGACCTCATCTGGAATATTGTGTCCAGTTTTGGGCACCACATTTTAAAAAAGACATCAACAAACTGGAGCAAGTTCAGAAAAGAGCGACCAGAATGGTGACCGGTCTGCAAACCCTGTCTTATGAGGAAAGGTTGCAGAATTTGGGAATGTTTAGTTTGCAAAAGAGAAGGCTGAGAGGAGACTTAATAGCTGTCTACAAATATCTAAAGGGCTATCACATTGTAGAAGGATCAACTTTACTCTCATTTGCACAAGGAAAGACTAGAAGCAATGGGATGAAACTAAATGGGAGGAGACACAGATTAGATATTAGAAAAAACTTTTTGACAGTTAGAGTGATCAATGAGTGGAACATGCTGCCACGAGAAGTGGTGAGTTCTCCTTCAATAGAAGTCTTCAAACAGAGGCTGGACAGACATCTGACTGGGATGATTTAGCGAATCCTGCTTTGAGCAGGGGGTTGGACCAGATGGCCCAGGAGGTCCCTTCCAACTCTACGATTCTATGATTCTATGATCCTATGTAGTATAATGCACAGCCCATAGTTATCTATGTAGTATAATGTGCAGCCCATAGTCATAAATGCAGTATAATGCACAGCCCATAGTCATCAATGTAGTATAAAGCACAGACCATAATCATAAATGTAGTATAATGCATAGCCCATAGTCATTCATTTGGTATAATTCACTGCCCATAGCCATCCATTCCATGCACAGTAGTATAATGCACATCTCATTGTTATCCATGTATGATAATGCAGAGCGCATAGTCATACATGTAGTATAAATCACAACCCATAGTCATCCATGTAGTATAAAGCACAACCCATAGTTATCCATATAGTAAAATACACAGCCCATAGTAATAAATGTAGAAGAATGCACAGCCCATAGTCATCCATATTATTAATTATTATAGCGTCATTTATTCCATGGCGCTTTACATGTGAGGAGGGGTATACATTATAAATACAAGTAGAGTAATGTTAAATGATACAAGTCACGACTGGTACAGGAAGAGAAAGAACCCTGCCCGCAAGGGCTCACAATCTACAAGAGATGGGTGAGGATATAGTAGGCGAGGGGAGAGCTCGTCGTGCCGGTCCATATAGTATAATGCACAACCCATAGTTATCTGTGTAGAATAATGCACAGCCCATAGTCATCCATATAGTGTAATGCACAGCAGTCAAGGGCGGTTCAGAAGCTCCGCCACCGCAAGTTACAAGGACACAGGCAAAGTGTACCTGAAGGACTTACCCGCAGCCACGAGAGTACGGCGTCTAACGTGGGTATGAGCAGACCAGCTCGTGGACCTGTGGGAGGTGGAGCAACGGTGAAAAGCTGGGCACTCACAGGACCTGCGTGCATGTGACCACGCATCAGGGAGAGGGGAGGGGTTACCACAGAAACCCCTGCAGCGCCGACAGTAACACTGATGATACCGTGGCGCAGAGGAGTGAATGGCAGACAAATCAGACAGGCAAAGAGGTCATACACAGGGCGGGCAGCGAGGTAAAGGAGGGATAATCACAGAGAGGTCAATACGTAGCCAGGGGTCATACACAGAGCGGGCGGCAAGGTACAGGAGGGATAATCACAGAGAGGTCAATACGTAGCCAGGGGTCATACATAGAGCGGGCATAAAGGTACAAAGTCAGAATACAAGAGACGTTAACCGTGACGGGACCGGATCAAAAACCATGCAAGCATACAGAGACAGGCATGAAGCACAGACAGAACAGGGTCAGGCACACTCAGCTAAGAGTATAAACAACAGGGGACGGTTCCTCCATGAGGCTATAAGAACCCTCCCCGGATCCATAGAGAGGCTTCCCATATTAACCTCTGCACCGCCTAACCTGAAGCCTCAGTAAACCATGACAATACCCTCCTTCAACGGGGGGCCTCCGGACCCCCAGGTCTCTCAGGATATCGAGCATGGTATGCCCTAACCAGGCGATCAGCGTGCGCCAATCTGGCTGGTACCCAAGACCGGTCCTCCGGACCGTACCCCTTCCAATGCACCAAATATTGTATAGATCCGCGAACCCATCGAGAATCTACAATGTGTTGCACTTCAAATTCCATATGTCCATCAACCAGTACAGGGGATGGAAGGGAACCTGGATCCTCCACCACCGAACCTAAAGGTTTAAGCAGGGACCTATGGAAAACATCATGGAGTTTTAACGATGAGGGAAGACGCAACCGATACGCTACTGGGTTAACTACTTTGGTTATCTCATATGGGCCAATGAATTTCGGCCCTAGTTTGGCGGAGGGTAGCCTTAGGCTTATGTTTCATGTGGAAAGCCACACCTTATCTCCGCACTGTAACGCCTGACCAGAGTCCCTCTTATTATCTGCGTAATATTTATATTTCCCTTGCGCTCTGGAAATATTTAAATGAACCTTAGACCACAGATCACTAATCCGATTGATACAGTCCTCCGCCCCTGGACAGTTGGAATCCAGACGTGAAAATTACCCAAAATGAGGGA
This sequence comes from Dendrobates tinctorius, assembly GCF_039654945.1. Lineage (NCBI taxonomy): Eukaryota > Metazoa > Chordata > Amphibia > Anura > Dendrobatidae > Dendrobates > Dendrobates tinctorius. The sequence goes on from NW_027361679.1 coordinate 62,556,249, forward strand.
TTAATCCGTAATGAATAAAAAACGGTGACCTACCAGTAGAATGATTAATTCGATTGTTGAAGGCGAACTCCGCCAACGGTAAGGCATCGCACCAGTCATCCTGTAAAGTGGAAGCCAAACACCGGAGAATCTGTTCAAGTGACTGGTTGGTGCGCTTCGACTGTCCATTGCTTTCTGGGTGATAAGCTGAGGAAAAAGACAGAGATATCCCCAACTTTTTGCAAAAAGCCTGCCAAAACTTAGTTACAAATTGCGCTCCCCTATCGGACACAATGTTCATGGGCACTCCATGAAGATGAACAATCTGGGGCAGGGAGTGTCTAGACAGGACTTCTGCTGACGGTAACTTAGCTATAGGTACAAAGTGTGCTAATTTGGAGAATCATAGAATCATAGAATCATAGAATCATAGAATCGTAGAGTTGGAAGGGACCTCCTGGGCCATCTGGTCCAACCCCCTGCTCAAAGCAGGATTCGCTAAATCATCCCAGTTAGATGTCTGTCCAGCCTCTGTTTGAAGACTTCCATTGAAGGAGAACTCATCACTTCTTGTGGCAGCCTGTTCCACTCATTGATCACTCTAACTGTCAAAAAGTTTTTTCTAATATCTAATCTGTGTCTCCTCCCATTCAGCTTCATCCCATTGCTTCTAGTCTTTCCTTGTGCAAATGAGAATAAAGTTGATCCTTCTACAATGTGACAGCCCTTTAGATATTTGTAGACAGCTATTAAGTCTCCTCTGAGTCTTCTCTTTTGCAAACTAAACATTCCCAAATCCTGCAACCTTTCCTCATAAGACAGGGTTTGCAGACCGGTCACCATTCTGGTCGCTCTTTTCTGAACTTGCTCCAGTTTGTTGATGTCTTTTTTAAAATGTGGTGCCCAAAATTGGACACAATATTCCAGATGAGGTCTGACCAAAGAGGAGTAGAGGGAAATAATTACTTCACGTGATCTAGACTGTATGCTTCTGTTAATACATCCTAGAATTGCATTTGCCTTTTTTGCTGCTGCATCACACTGTTGACTCATATTCAGTCTGTGATCTATTAGTATACCCAAGTCTTTTTCACATGTGCTGTCACTTAGCCCTATTCCTCCCATTCTATATATGCTTTTTTCATTTTTATTGCCCAGATGTAGTACTTTGCATTTCTCCCTGTTAAAAACCATTCTGTTAGTTGCTGCCCACTTCTCCAGTTTATTTAAATCTTTTTGAATCCTCTCTCTCTCTTCTCTAGTATTAGCTATCCCTCCTAGCTTTGTGTCATCAGCAAATTTAATCAGTTTACCCTCAATTCCTTCATCTAAATCGTTGATAAAGATGTTGAACAATACAGGGCCCAGGACAGAGCCCTGTGGTACCCCACTTGAGACATTCTTCCAACTGGATGTGCAGCCATTTACGGCCACTCTTTGGGTCCGATCACTAAGCCAGTTATGAATCCACCTAACAGTTGCCTTGTCCATTCCATACTTAGTCATTTTTTCAATAAGGATTGTATGAGAGACTTTGTCAAATGCTTTGCTGAAGTCAAGATATACTATATCTACAGCATTTCCTTGATCCACCCAATCAGTAATACCGTCATAGAAGGAAATTAAATTAGTCTGACATGACTTATTAGTTACAAACCCATGCTGACTCTGTTTAATCACTTCATTCTTATCCAGGTATTGACATACATGTTGTTTAATAATTTGTTCAAAGATCTTTCCTGGTATAGAAGTCAGACTCACCGGCCTATAGTTGCCTGGGTCCACCTTCTTCCCCTTTTTGAAGATAGGAACAACATTTGCTCTTCTCCAGTCTTCTGGCACTTCTCCTGTTCTCCAAGAATTTTCAAAGATTATGGAGAGGGGTTCAAAAATTTCTTCTGCTATCTCCTTCAGTACTCTGGGGTGTAATTCATCTGGACCTGGAGACTTGAATTCATTTAGGTTAGCTAAGTGTTTCCTCACTATCTTTCTGTTTATAGATATCCTGGATTCTTCTATTCCCTTAATAGGACAGTGAATAACAGTTGATGTTACATTTCCTTTCTGAGAGAAAACAGATGCAAAATAGGAATTTAAAAGTTCAGCCTTCTCAACATCCTGTCTTACCATTTCATCATTTTCATCCTGTAAAAATCCTATAGCATCTTTCACTTTTCTTTTACTTTTGACATATCCCCAAAATCCTTTATTATTGCTTTTGACATCTCTTGCAAGCCTCAATTCATTTTCAGCTTTAGCTAATCTGATTTGTGCCTTGCAGGTTCTGCAGACAGCATTATATTCTTCTTTAGATATGCCTCCCTCTTTCCATTTTATAAACATTTTTTTCTTCCTTTTTAGCATGTGCTTAAGTTCTGTGTTCATCCATCCTGGTTTCCTTAAATGCTTCCTATTCTTCCCTCTTTTCGGAATTGTTAACAACTGTGCTTTGAGAATTTCATTTTTCAAGATTTCCCATCCTTCCTGGACATTTTTGTCTTTAAGGATATCCAGCCATTGGATCCCTCCAATTCTCTTTCTGAATCCCTTAAAATCTGCCTTTCTGAAATCTAACCTTGACGTCTGAGTCTTCACAGGTCTTCCGCCTCTAGTTATCCAAAATTCTAAAATAGCATGGTCGCTACCTCCTAGGGTCCCAGCCACTTTTACCTCCTCAACCATTTCCTCCCTGTTTATAAGGATTAGATCCAAGGTAGCAGTTCCCCTTGTTTTCTCCTTTTACCTTTTGGAAGATAAAGTTGTCAGCAAGAGAGGATAAGAATTTCCTTGACCTGTTAGTTTTGCCTGAGAGAAATTCCCAACAAATGCCTGGATAGTTGAAATCTCCCATGACAACTATGTCATATTTTTTGGAGAACTTGGCCATTTGATGCATAAAGAGTTCATCCATATCTTCAGCTTGCACAGGCGGCCTGTAGTAAATGCCTACAATGGTGTCCTTTCCATTGTTCTGTCCTTGTATTCTTACCCAAACAGTTTCCACAGAACTCCCAGTCTCTGAAGCTTCAATCTCTGTGCAGATATACGCATTTCTAACATACAATGCGACACCCCCTCCTCGTTTATCAAGTCTGTTTCTTGCAAATAAGTTGTATCCTTCTAGTCTTGTATTCCAATCATGTGTATTGTCCCACCAAGTTTCAGTGATTCCAATGACATCATATTTCTTTTCCTGTGTTAGTAGTTCCAATTCTCCTTGTTTGTTGCCCATGCTTTGTGCATTAGTATAGAAACATTTTAGTTTGTGATTGGTTTCTCTTTCTCCAATATTTTTATTAATTAGATTCTTTCGTCTTTGTTCTTCCTTTCCACTTCTAATAGCAGAGTTCTCAATAGCATTTGTCAGGTGTATGGCTTTTTCTGGTCTTTTGCTTCCCTTCCCATGTTGTTCTAGTTTAAAGCTCTCCTTACAAGTGTAGCAAGGCGACTTCCAAATACCTGCTTTCCAGTCTTCGTAAGGTGCACCCCATCTCTAGCAAGTAGTCCATCGTATAAGTAGTTCACTCCGTGATCCAGAAATCCAAATCGTTGCTGACGGCACCATCGACGTAGCCAGTTGTTCACCTGCAGAATCTTATTCCACCTCCTTGTTCCATGGCCATCCACTGGGAGGATGGAAGAGAAGACCACCTGCGCTCCCAGTTCTTTCGCTTTCTTGCCTAAGTCTTCAAAGTCTCTGCAGATCTGTCAACAATTACCCAAACAACAGTGTTACCCCGGGATGGAGGAAGGTTAGTAATGAAGTCCATGGACAAATGAGTCCAAGGTCTTCTGGGAATAGGTAAAGGTACCAATTCCCCGGCCGGCCGGCCGGCCGGCCGGCATCTTTTTAAGAAATCTCAAGATGGAAGAGGCCAGGAGCCATTTGGTGAGCTGCATTTCTTGCTACATGTTCACAGATTTACCAGTGGAAAAGCCAAACTTCACATGCCACAAATGCAAGCTTGTGACCCTGTTGGAGGAAAAGTTGCAAAATCTCGAAGAGAGGTTAGCTACGTTGAAGATCATTAAGGAAGGTGAAGAGTTCTTGAACAGAGCAGAATTATCTCTTCATGTTACAGAAAGAGAAGAAATTCGAAGTGCACCTGAAGAAACAGAGGAATGGAGACATGTGACCCAGAGAAGCAGGAGGATCAGGAGGCAGTCAGCACCCATACTGCTCAGAAACCAGTACCAGGCTCTCACGCAGGAAAACGATGAAGAAATACATCAGGATAAGACTTTGCCAACAAACAGCAACCTTGTACGCCTTCAGAGTCCTCCTGGATGGAGAAAGAAAAATGTTGTGAAGAAGAAACAGAGAGTGGTGGTCATGGGGGATTCCCTGTTGAGAGGAACAGAGGCCGCTATCTGCAGACCGGATATAACTTCAAGAGAAATGTGCTGTCTTCCAGGTGCAAAAATTAAAGATGTGTCTGACAGGATATCAGGACTCTTCAGACCTACAGATGACTACCCATTCCTGCTACTACATGTGGGGACAAATGACACCGCAAGAAACGACCTGGAAACCATCTGCAGAGACTTTGAAGACTTAGGCAAGAAAGTGAAAGAACTGGGAGCGCAGGTGGTCTTCTCTTCCATCCTCCCAGTGGATGGCCATGGAACAAGGAGGTGGAATAAGATTCTGCAGGTGAACAACTGGCTACGTCGATGGTGCCGTCAGCAACGATTTGGATTTCTGGATCACGGAGTGAACTACTTATACGATGGACTACTTGCTAGAGATGGGGTGCACCTTACGAAGACTGGAAAGCAGGTATTTGGAAGTCGCCTTGCTACACTTGTAAGGAGAGCTTTAAACTAGAACAACATGGGAAGGGAAGCAAAAGACCAGAAAAAGCCATACACCTGACAAATGCTACTGAGAACTCTGCTATTAGAAGTGGAAAGGAAGAACAAAGACGAAAGAATCTAATTAAAAAAAATATTGGAGAAGGAGAAACCAATCACAAACTAAAATGTTTCTATACTAATGCACAAAGCATGGGCAACAAACAAGGAGAATTGGAACTACTAACACAGGAAAAGAAATATGATGTCATTGGAATCACTGAAACTTGGTGGGACAATACACATGATTGGAATACAAGACTAGAAGGATACAACTTATTTGCAAGAAACAGACTTGATAAACGAGGAGGGGGTGTCGCATTGTATGTTAGAAATGCGTATATCTGCACAGAGATTGAAGCTTCAGAGACTGGGAGTTCTGTGGAAACTGTTTGGGTAAGAATACAAGGACAGAACAATGGAAAGGACACCATTGTAGGCATTTACTACAGGCCGCCTGTGCAAGCTGAAGATATGGATGAACTCTTTATGCATCAAATGGCCAAGTTCTCCAAAAAATATGACATAGTTGTCATGGGAGATTTCAACTATCCAGACATTTGTTGGGAATCTCTCTCAGGCAAAACTAACAGGTCAAGGAAATTCTTATCCTCTCTTGCTGACAACTTTATCTTCCAAAAGGTAGGGGAGAAAACAAGGGGAACTGCTACCTTGGATCTAATCCTTATAAACAGGGAGGAAATGGTTGAGGAGGTAAAAGTGGCTAGGACCCTAGGAGGTAGCGACCATGCTATTTTAGAATTTTGGATAACTAGAGGCGGAAGACCTGTGAAGACTCAGACGTCAAGGTTAGATTTCAGAAAGGCAGATTTTAAGGGATTCAGAAAGAGAATTGGAGGGATCCAATGGCTGGATATCCTTAAAGACAAAAATGTCCAGGAAGGATGGGAAATCTTGAAAAATGAAATTCTCAAAGCACAGTTGTTAACAATTCCGAAAAGAGGGAAGAATAGGAAGCATTTAAGGAAACCAGGATGGATGAACACAGAACTTAAGCACATGCTAAAAAGGAAGCAAAAAATGTTTATAAAATGGAAAGAAGGAGGCATATCTAAAGAAGAATATAATGCTGTCTGCAGAACCTGCAAGGCACAAATCAGATTAGCTAAAGCTGAAAATGAATTGAGGCTTGCAAGAGATGTCAAAAGCAATAATAAAGGATTTTGGGGATATGTCAAAAGTAAAAGAAAAGTCAAAGATGCTATAGGATTTTTACAGGATGAAAATGATGAAATGCTAAGACAGGATGTGGAGAAGGCTGAACTTTTAAATTCCTATTTTGCATCTGTTTTCTCTCAGAAAGGAAATGTAACATCAACTGTTATTCACTGTCCTATTAAGGGAATAGAAGAATCCAGGATATCTATAAACAGAGAGATAGTGAGGAAACACTTAGCTAACCTAAATGTATTCAAGTCTCCAGGTCCAGATGAATTACACCCCAGAGTACTGAAGGAGATAGCAGAAGAAATTTTTGAACCCCTCTCCATAATCTTTGAAAATTCTTGGAGAACAGGAGAAGTGCCAGAAGACTGGAGAAGAGCAAATGTTGTTCCTATCTTCAAAAAGGGGAAGAAGGTGGACCCAGGCAACTATAGGCCGGTGAGTCTGACTTCTATACCAGGAAAGATCTTTGAACAAATTATTAAACAACATGTATGTCAATACCTGGATAAGAATGAAGTGATTAAACAGAGTCAGCATGGGTTTGTAACTAATAAGTCATGTCAGACTAATTTAATTTCCTTCTATGATGGTATTACTGATTGGGTGGATCAAGGAAATGCTGTAGATATAGTATATCTTGACTTCAGCAAAGCATTTGACAAAGTCTCTCATACAATCCTTATTGAAAAAATGACTAAGTATGGAATGGACAAGGCAACTGTTAGGTGGATTCATAACTGGCTTAGTGATCGGACCCAAAGAGTGGTCGTAAATGGCTGCACATCCAGTTGGAAGAATGTCTCAAGTGGGGTACCACAGGGCTCTGTCCTGGGCCCTGTATTGTTCAACATCTTTATCAACGATTTAGATGAAGGAATTGAGGGTAAACTGATTAAATTTGCTGATGACACAAAGCTAGGAGGGATAGCTAATACTAGAGAAGAGAGAGAGAGAGGATTCAAAAAGATTTAAATAAACTGGAGAAGTGGGCAGCAACTAACAGAATGGTTTTTAACAGGGAGAAATGCAAAGTACTACATCTGGGCAATAAAAATGAAAAAAGCATATATAGAATGGGAGGAATAGGGCTAAGTGACAGCACATGTGAAAAAGACTTGGGTATACTAATAGATCACAGACTGAATATGAGTCAACAGTGTGATGCAGCAGCAAAAAAGGCAAATGCAATTCTAGGATGTATTAACAGAAGCATACAGTCTAGATCACGTGAAGTCATTATTGCCCTCTACTCCTCTTTGGTCAGACCTCATCTGGAATATTGTGTCCAATTTTGGGCACCACATTTTAAAAAAGACATCAACAAACTGGAGCAAGTTCAGAAAAGAGCGACCAGAATGGTGACCGGTCTGCAAACCCTGTCTTATGAGGAAAGGTTGCAGGATTTGGGAATGTTTAGTTTGCAAAAGAGAAGACTGAGAGGAGACTTAATAGCTATCTACAAATATCTAAAGGGCTGTCACATTGTAGAAGGATCAACTTTATTCTCATTTGCACAGGGAAAGACTAGAAGCAATGGGATGAAGCTGAATGGGAGGAGACACAGATTAGATATTAGAAAAAACTTTTTGACAGTTAGAGTGATCAATGAGTGGAACAGGCTGCCACGAGAAGTGGTGAGTTCTCCTTCAATGGAAGTCTTCAAACAGAGGCTGGACAGACATCTAACTGGGATGATTTAGCGAATCCTGCTTTGAGCAGGGGGTTGGACCAGATGGCCCAGGAGGTCCCTTCCAACTCTACGATTCTATGATATAATGAGAGCTCTTGGAACGGGCACATACCCCACACGCTGCAAAATATTTCTTGATCTCTGCAGACATTAATGGCCACCAAGAAACTCTCTTTACTGCTTCGCACGTGGCTGTAATACCCGGGTGAGCACCCAATTTCAAGTCATGGAATTCCCACAGAAGTTTGGTGCGCAGATGCTGTGGAACAAACAATTTATGTACAAGTTTGGAGTTTGGAGCTAAAGATTGAGCCCCCACAATCTCCCGCTCCAATTCCGATGACAGTTCCGCAATCATCACCCCGGGTTGAAGAATGGAGGAGGGTGGGTCAGGGGCAGACAGCGGCTCAAAACTACGTGATAACGCATCTGTTTTCACGTTTTTAGACCCTGGATGGAAAGTAATAGAAAATTGGAATCTGGAGAAAAAAAGTGACCAGCAGGCCTGCCTGGGCGTTAGTCTTTTAGCAGTTTTAATATACTCTAAATTTTTGTGGCCAGTGATGACCGTGATAGGGTGAGCTGCCCCTTCCAAAAAATGCCTCCACTCTTCAAATGCTAATTTGATCGCCAGGAGCTCTCTATTCCCCACATCATAACACTGGTCAACAGCATTTTTGGTGCCAAAGATATTTCATCGAATTTAGGGTATTTTTGGGGTGCTGATTCTGAATATGTCATCAGTTTTGCCAGATTGGCTCAAGTTTTTGAGATTTTTGGTATCTTATTTATAGCACTTGTTGGTAAATGCGACGCATCATCTCATTAATTTCTTTGGATTAGTACTTGAACTGAGCAGTTCTCAATATAGTTTTGTGTTAATTAGTGTTCTAAAAGTTTGTTCATAGCTTGATTTTTGCACTAACTTTATGTTGTTGTCTGTTTTCCAGTGAAAAGCATGAACTCATCATGAAGAAGTTGTCTTAACGATCCAGACTCATTCTGTTACATTTGTGGTGAATATACACTGCCAAAACATAGAAGAAACATAACACACTTCGTAAAAAAAGTGTATTTTGCCTATTTTGGGGTTATGCTTGGGGACCAAGACAAGTTTTGGGCACCACACATAGTGTGCAAAGCATGTATCGAATTATTACGAAAATGGAGCAAAGGACAAAGAAAAAGCTTCAAATTTGGTGTTCCAATGGTGTGGAGAGAGCCAAAAAATCATCATGATGACTGTTATTTATGGTAAACACAGGTACAGGCACATCTTCACAATGAGGGACAGGCCTTCTTGCAGATTCCATGTTACTCCCATTTTCGTTTCTTATGCTTATTGAATCCTTGCACTTGCACTGCACAGAAATAACAGTCATCATGATGATTTTTTGGCTCTCTCCACACCATTGGAACACCAAATTTGAAGCTTTTTCTTTGTCCTTTGCTCCATTTTCGTAATAATTCGATACATGCTTTGCACACTATGTGTGGTGCCCAAAACTTGTCTTGGTCCCCAAGCATAACCCCAAAATAGGCAAAATACACTTTTTTTACGAAGTGTGTTATGTTTCTTCTATGTTTTGGCAGTGTATATTCACCACAAATGTAACAGAATGAGTCTGGATCGTTAAGACAACTTCTTCATGATGAGTTCATGCTTTTCACTGGAAAACAGACAACAACATAAAGTTAGTGCAAAAATCAAGCTATGAACAAACTTTTAGAACACTAATTAACACAAAACTATATTGAGAACTGCTCAGTTCAAGTACTAATCCAAAGAAATTAATGAGATGATGCGTCGCATTTACCAACAAGTGCTATAAATAAGATACCAAAAATCTCAAAAACTTGAGCCAATCTGGCAAAACTGATGACATATTCAGAATCAGCACCCCAAAAATACCCCAAATTCATTAAAATATTTTGGACACCAGAAAAAAAATTTTTTTTCGTTGACCTGTGTAATTTCTCTCTGCTGGAGAAAATTTTTTTGAGAAATAGGCACAAGGCCTAAGGTTAGTCAGAGTGGCAGACCCCTGAGACAACACAGCCCCCACCCTCACCTCTGAAGCATCAACTTCCACAATAAATGGCATAGATGGGTCTGGTTGAATCCAGACTGGAGCAGACATGAAATGGTTTTTTAGAACAAGAAAAGATTGTTTAGCTGCAGAAGACCAATTCATAACATCAGCCCCTTTGCACATGAGATCAGTAAGGGGCTTAACTATCTGCGAGAAGCCTTTGATGAACCTGCGATAATAATTCGCGAATCCCAAGAAGCGTTGGAGTCCTTTAAGGTCCTGAGGTGGGACCCACTCCATGATGGCTTGCACCTTCTTGGGATCCATTTGAAACCCCTGTGGTGAGATTATGAGCCCTAAAAATGTTAGTTCCTGGTCAAAAAATGTACGTTTTTCAAGCTTGACGAATAGCTGGTCTTCTCTGAGCCGTTGCAAAACAGTTTTAACATGCAATAAGTGAGAATCCTTGTCGGCAGAATATATCAGAATATCATCTAAATAGACAACAACAAAGCGGCCAATGAGATCCGCAAACACCACATTAATGAAGTTCTGGAAGACAGCTGGTGCATTAGTAAGCCCAAACGGCATTACTAAATTTTCAAACAATCCCTCTGATGTAAGAAAAGTTGTCTTACATTCGTCTTCTTCCCTTATTCTTATGAGCTTATAGGCTCTTCTGAGGTCTAATTTGGAAAACCACTTAGCCCTTGAGAGCTGGTTACACAAATCTGGAATCAGGGGTAAGGGGTATGTGTTTCTGATGGCAATTTTGTTAAGTTCTCGAAAGTCGAGGCAGGGATGTAGGCCACCATCCTTCTTTTTAACAAAGAAGAACCCCGCTGCAACTGGGGACACTGAAGATCTTATATGCCTTTTACGGAGACTTTCAGCGATGTATTCTTTCATAGCCAGGCGCTCAGGGCCTGACAAATTAAACAAACGGGCTTTGGGCAATTTGGCCCCAGGAAGCAAATCAATAGCGCAATCAAATGGTCTATGCGGTGGCAATGCCTCGGCCTCGCTTTCAGAAAACACTTCCTCAAAGTCCTTAAGGTACTCTGGAATACCCTCCAGACTGACAGAAGACTCGTAGATGGATTTTGCGGGTGTCACACAAAGAACAGATTTATAGCAACAGTCAATACAATTGGACCCCCAATTGACAATCTCCCTTTTTCCCCAATCAATTATTGGATTGTGCCGTTGAAGCCACGGCATGCCCAGTCCCAGCCCTGTGGGCAATTTGTCCATCACAAAACATTTCATTTCTTCCCGATGAGAAGGACCAATTTGTAGAACAAAACTTTCAGAAACATAAAGAATCCCCGAACGGGTGAGGGGGGAAGAGTCGATGGCCACAATTTTCATGGGGGGTCTCCAGCCTGACTGTCCCTACCTTGAGTTGGGAGACGATACAGGAGCTGACCAAATTGAGGGATGAACCACAGTCCACCAATGCTGTAGAAACAAAATGACAATTGTCTACTAATAATTCGACCTTAAGCAAGATTTTTGTGCATGAGGAAAGAAGTACCTGAAGGTCTGGGCAGCCTCCTTGACCACTACCCAGACCTAGTAGTTTCCCGTCGCCTTAGAGGATGACGGACACGACGGACAATCCCTTCTCCAATGCCCCGATTCTCCACAGTAGAAACAGAGCTCCTTCTCCCGACGGCATTTTCTCTCTTTCTCTTTAAATGAGGTGACGCCAGTCTCCATGGGCACAGGACTGACATCGGCCTCCTTACTGCCAGAGAATAGTGAAGCTTCCGAGTGCATAACTCCTCTGGCCCTAAGTCGGCAATCCATCTGCACTGCTTGGGTCATGGCCTCCTCCAGGGTGTCAGGTGGTGGGTGCAGGGCTAAAGAATCCTGGTGGCGCTCTGACAGGCCTCTACGGAATAGTCCCCGAAGAGCGGCATCATCCCAGGAGACCTCTGCCGCCCACCGGTGGAACTCTGAGCAGAACCACTCCGCTGAGTGCCGACCCTGACATGCATTCATCACCATATCCTCAGCCATTCGAACCCTGTCTGGTTTGTCATAAATACGACCCAGGGCCTCAAAGAAAGCATCCACAGTCATTTGTTCAGGAGGCAAGAGAAAATGCCCAGACTTGTGGGGCACCCCGAAATAAGGAAATAATGACCCCCACCCTCTGAAATTCATCCCCGGAAGACCGGGGTCTCAGGGAAAAAAACAATTTACATCCTTCCCTGAAAGCCCTGAACTCTTTTCTAAACCCAGAGAAGGGGTCAGGGAGTTTAACAGGAGACTCAGGGGACATAAGGGACACATCTTTATTCTCAGGATCGCGGGCCCCTGCAGTGACGACCCCCTGCACTGTATCTACCAGCTGCTGTTGGGTATGGGCCATAGAGCGATGTTCCACATTCATTTTTTGGAACATTTGGGTCAGATGTTTCACTTGATCTGACAGTGCTTGCATAGGATCCATGACACTAACCTGAAAATACCCAAACAATCTCCTTCTGCAGTGAAAAACTGTACAGGTCATTTATAATGTCAAGGGCGGTTCAGAAGCACCGCCACCGCAAGTTACAAGGACACAGGCAAAGTGTACATGAAGGACTCTTACCCGCAGCTGCGAGAGTCCGGCGTCTAACGTGGGTATGAGCAGACCAGCTCGAGGACCTGTGGGAGGTGGAGCAACAGTGAAGAGCTGGGCGCTCACAGGACCTGCGTGCATGTGACCGCACGTCAGGGAGAGGGGAGAGGTTACCACAGAAACCTCTGTAGCGCCGACAGTAACACTGATGATACCGTGGCGCAGAGGAGTGAATGGCAGACAAATCAGACAGGCAAAGAGGTCATACACAGGGCGGGCAGCGAGGTACAGGAGGGATAATCACAGAGAGGTCAATACGTAGCCAGGGGTCATACACAGAGCAGGCATAAAGGTACAAAGTCAGAATACAAGAGACGTTAGCCATGATGGGACCGGATCAAAAACCAAGCAAGCATACAGAGACAGGCATGAAGCACAGACAGAACAGCGTCAGGCACACTCAGCTAAGAGTATAAACGACAGGGGACGGTTCCTCCATGAGGCTATAAGAACCCTCCCCGGATCCATAGCGAAGCTTCCCATATTAACCTCTGCACCGCCTAACCTGAAGCCTTAGTAAACCATGACAACAGCCCATAGTCATCCATCTAGTATAATGCACAGCCTATAGTCATCCATATAGTGTAATGCACAGCCCATAGTCATTCATATAGTATAATGCACAGCCCATAGTCATCCATGTAGTAGAATGGCCACCTGACGAAGGTTCCCGAAACGTGCATCGGGGCGGGCACCGGGACTCCCCACTTGTCTGCGTGCACAAGCACATATTAGGTAATTTAGGACATGTTCACTGTTTTCAACATGGTTATTTGCAGTGTTTTCTTATGTGTTACCACTTCGTATTTGAGCAGGCTATGTCTATATACAGTGGGGCAAAAAAGTATTTAGTCAGTCAGCAATAGTGCAAGTTCCACCACTTAAAAAGATGAGAGGCGTCTGTAATTTACATCATAGGTAGACCTCAACTATGGGAGACAAAATGAGAAAAAAAAATCCAGAAAATCACATTGTCTGGTTTTTTTTCATTTTATTTTCATATTATGGTGGAAAATAAGTATTTTGTCAGAAACAAGAAATCAAGATTTCTGGCTCTCACAGACCTGTAACTTCTTCTTTAAGAGTCTCCTCTTTCCTCCACTCATTACCTGTAGTAATGGCACCTGTTTAAACTTGTTATCAGTATAAAAAGACACCTGTGCACACCCTCAAACAGTCTGACATCAAACTCCACTATGGTGAAGACCAAAGAGCTGTCAAAGGACACCAGAAACAAAATTGTAGCCCTGCACCAGGCTGGGAAGACTGAATCTGCAATAGCCAACCAGCTTGGAGTGAAGAAATCAACTGTGGGAGCAATAATTAGAAAATGGAAGACATACAAGACCACTGATAATCTCCCTCGATCTGGTGCTCCACGCAAAATCCCACCCCGTGGGGTCAGAATGATCACAAGAACAGTGAGCAAAAATCCCAGAACCACGCGGGGGGACCTAGTGAATGAACTGCAGAGAGCTGGGACCAATGTAACAAGGCCTACCATAAGTAACACACTACGCCACCATGGACTCAGATCCTGCAGTGCCAGACGTGTCCCACTGCTTAAGCCTGTACATGTCCGGGCCCGTCTGAAGTTTGCTAGAGAGCATTTGGATGATCCAGAGGAGTTTTGGGAGAATGTCCTATGGTCTGATGAAACCAAACTGGAACTGTTTGGTAGAAACACAACTTGTCGTGTTTGGAGGAAAAAGAATACTGAGTTGCATCCATCAAACACCATACCTACTGTAAAGCATGGTGGTGGAAACATCATGCTTTGGGGCTGTTTCTCTGCAAAGGGGCCAGGACGACTGATCCGGGTACATGAAAGAATGAATGGGGCCATGTATCGTGAGATTTTGAGTGCAAACCTCCTTCCATCAGCAAGGGCATTGAAGATGAAACGTGGCTGGGTCTTTCAACATGACAATGATCCAAAGCACACCGCCAGGGCAACGAAGGAGTGGCTTCGTAAGAAGCATTTCAAGGTCCTGGAGTGGCCTAGCCAGTCTCCAGATCTCAACCCTATAGAAAACCTTTGGAGGGAGTTGAAAGTCTGTGTTGCCAAGCGAAAAGCCAAAAACATCACTGCTCTAGAGGAGATCTGCATGGAGGAATGGGCCAACATACCAACAACAGTGTGTGGCAACCTTGTGAAGACTTACAGAAAACGTTTGACCTCTGTCATTGCCAACAAAGGATATATCACAAAGTATTGAGATGAAATTTTGTTTCTGACCAAATACTTATTTTCCACCATAATATGCAAATAAAATTAAAAAAAAACAGACAATGTGATTTTCTGGATTTTTTTTTCTCAGTTTGTCTCCCATAGTTGAGGTCTACCTATGATGTAAATTACAGACGCCTCTCATCTTTTTAAGTGGTGGAACTTGCACTATTGCTGACTGACTAAATACTTTTTTGCCCCACTGTATTAAATGGAACGGCGGTTTCACTTTCTATGTCCTCCCTATATGGGATACGTTGAAGCAGCATGTGTGGACAATGGTGTCTTGATGTTTTTGTGACAAGCTATCAGCTAATTTTTAAATCTTGTATTGTTCCTTGCCCTGTGTCCAATAAAGCAGTTTTACATTTTGACCTTCATTGTCATCAGGAAGTTGTTTTCTTCCTCCCCCTCATACCATAGTCATCCATGTAGTATTATGCACAGCCCAGGTCATCCATGTTGTATAATGCACAGCACAGTCATCCATGTAATATAATGCACAGCCCATACTGTAGTCATTTATGTAGTATAATGCACAGCCCATAGTCATCCATATAGTTTAATGTGCAGCCCATAGTCATCCATGCAGTAGTATGGCCACTGTGTTCACTGATTTAAAGAAAAAAAAATACTCACATCCCATCCGCGCCCCCCTCACGACATCCTCTTCTGAAGCCAGCAGCTGATTTCAGCGTGCAAGCAAAGGGAGCACATGATGTGACAGTCATGAGCCCCGGTTACATGCACGTCGACATCAGCTGCTAACCTCTGATTGACCGGCAGCATGTATTGCCATGCACGGATTTGATGGAACTGTGAGCTGCAATACACTTCAGCTGAATGTGCAGCCGAGGACGCACATCCATTGGAATTATTTCTTGGCATCGGTAAGCCCCTCATCCCCCTGGGCCCGGGCAGTTGCAACGCAGCTGCAACGCCCCTGCAAACGGCAAGTGGGCCAACCGTTTCTCCAGGGCTCCGGCATTTGCCCGCACACTGGCCCTGTCTGAACCATTTGTTGTCTTCACAGAAATCGTCTACTATAATACTGCTTTCTTACACATGGCAGAAACTACATCTGCAGCTACACAATTGACTTACGGAGGAGGAACAAGAACAAAGCTTCTGGGAAGGAGCTCGAGAGCCGCCAGGAATGATTTCATAGTTGTTTTTATATTATCCTATAGTTCACAAGAAGTCAGAGAATGACCTCCTGTTTACACATGACAGCATGTACTGAACTGATTGTCCGACTGGGATCCCGAGAGACAGCTGCTTATAATCAAGAGGGAAAAACTTATTTTTTAAAGGGAACCTGACATGAGATTTGAGCATCATGATTCAGACATTGGTTGCGTTATTGCAGCTTTGTACCTTTTAATCATAAACGCATCTGACATGCGTGTGTGTGTATATGGAGAGACCTGTCAGTATGGGCAGGAAGAGGTCGCCGGGGACCTACCTTGGACTAGTCATACATGAAGAACAGTTCTCAGTCACAGCATTTCAAAGTAAAACATTCAGAGCTGCAATAACACAGGTTTCAGGAAGCATGAATCTGTGATCAGGTTTCTTTTAAGGAAATATTGTATATGTCCTTATATATGTTAGATTATGAACCCCAATGGTGACGGTGAAATGATGCCTGTATAGCACTGTGGAACTAATAGCGCTATATAAGTGAGTAAAATAAATAATAATACCCTAATAGTGGTGAGTGGATACAAGTGAGTAGACTGTACAGCTTGAGAGATCCAGTGTCTCAGGAAAAGCTGAAAGGTTACACTTACTACCACTGATTGCTGCAAAGTGTTTCCTTGGAAGCCATTTCTACTGCTACGGAAAATTGTGTGCCATAAAGCTGTGAAGACTGTACGCTATTTCGATATTGGCCATTAATGAATTGAATAAGACAAAAAACACGGTATTCATACAGTAAAGAGTTGTTGGTGCTCAAGTAGGGTGTCCAGCCCGTCGTATCAATACTTGAAAAAACTTGGCACTCCGAGAATATGAAAAAAGAGTTCCATTTATTGCGCATCCAGAAGATACGTTGTTAAACATTTTCGGTCCACAGGAGGACCTTCATCAGAACTAACTGGTTCAGAAGAGTAGATTTGAAGATTCTATATTCCGCTTTATATAATGATATTCCAATGGGGATTGGGGGCCTGGATGCCGGTTTGAGATCCGCGTGAAGCAGCGCCGTAATCAACTGCTCTACTTTCTTAAGCCAGTTTTAATATTTACCCGACTGTGTTATCATTCGAAGGCATAAATATTTTATTAGGAAACTAATAATAATAATAATTTTTATTTATATAGCGCCAACATATTAAGCAGCACTTTAAATTAAACTTAAAATGTTTGCACTCAGATCCCTCCTAATTCTTCCTGCACATACCATGCCTCAAAGCTGTTCAATGCTCACATATGGAATAATGTAAATAAGGTCAAGTATTTTCATAAAAGTCATGTACTAAAAGTCTCCAGTGGTTTTACAGAGGTCATGGAATTTCCACGGTCACTTGAAAGAGATGTGATAATATACTGTGGTCTACTGGAACTAGTCAACATTTTATTGGCTTTGAGGGACGGGGACAAAGGTGGTGCTAATTAGAAAAATGTGTAAAATTAGGTTAAAGGGCAATTTTACTAAGCATGCAATATAATTGATAAAGTACATATCTAACATACCCACAAACTTACATAAATATTCTTGGTTCATCTGTATTAAAAACCATAGTTAGCTACCCCTTTTTATACAACTGTTAAAAAATTTGTTAACCCAGACAAAGCAATCGACTCTGATAATAAATATATCATGTGCATACCGCGTTCTCTGGAGCAATTTTATTGAAGACAAATTTGCATACACAGTGCCTTCAACAAAATGGCGCCGGATAGCGCGGTATGCACACGTGCTGACTCCAGCTCCATTTTATTTAAACATTTAACGTAGACGGCGCGCTGCAGGGGAGCGGGGGAAAGGTGAGTAGAAGTGTTTATTGCTTTTCTTTGCTTGTATGCATGTATTGAACAACAGCAGCACATGCAGGATGGGGGAGCATGTAACAGGATAGAGGATCAGGATGGGGGAGCATATACCATGATTTGGGAGAATATGACAGGCTGGGGGAGCATATACCAGAATGGGGTGAGCATATACCAGGTTGGGGGAGTATATACCAGGCTGGGGAAGGTAATACAAGGCTGGGGAAGCAAATACCAGGCTGGGGGAGCATATACAAGGCTGGAAGGCATATACTAGGCTGGAGGACCATGTACACAGATGGAGGAGCTTATACCAGGACTAGCTATTGAAACAGTTCTACGCATGGGTGGCGAGCATTTTTATTGGTACACTTTTGTGCTATGTTAAAAGAAACCTGTCACCAGAAATGTGGTTATTCTGCAGGTTAACAACATTATTATGCTCTCCGTCCAGCGGGCGCTATGGATTCAGTAATCGCTCTGAGAATGCAGAACCACCGCTGTTACCATGCCCCCGGCCCTGACTGACAGCTGGCCTCAATGTAGAGGGAGTGTCAGTCAGGACAAGGGGCACGGTTACTGTAGCCGCTTTGTAAACTCAGAGCAATGACTGAGCCTGAAGAATAAAGTTAATTTTCTCACTGCTGGGGGGAGCATACACAAGAATGGGGGAGCATAAACAAGGCAGTGGGGGCATATTCAAGGATGGGGGACCATATACAAGAATGAGGGACCATATACCAAGACTGCAGATTAACAGAGTTATTATGCTGCCCAGGGAATGCACGCAGCCGAATGCAGCAGGAGAAAATGAACTTTATTCTCCCTGCCAGCATTCGGTGTCAGTCATAGGGTTCAGTCATTACCGCCGGCCTCAATATGACTGAATCTACGGCGCCCCCACGTCCATGACCAAAACTGAAATACTGGAGGGAAGAATAAAATTAATTTTCTCCCTGCTGCATTCAGCTGTGTGCAGGCGCCGAGCAGCATAATATCGCTGTTAACCTGCAGATTATGCGCATATCTGCAGGTTAACAGCGTTATTTGTGGTGACAGGTGCTGTTTAATTTTGTAGTACAAAACTTCAATAAAATGGCGCCGGAGTGAGCACATGTGCATGCAGCGCTATCTGGAGCCATTTTATTGACAACACTGTATATGCAAATTCGCAGCCACAGTGTCTTAAAAAAAAGCGCCGTATATTTACCAATAAAAATTAGATCAGATGGATCTGCTGCAGAAATTCAGAATTGGGAGGCTTCTTCACACATTAAAATGTAAGCCAATGCTGTTGAAATCGGTGCATCCATCCAACTTTGGCCTAATGTGTATGGAGACTTTTAGGCTAAAATTCCCTATAGTTTCATATGTAACACTTATGGAAGTAATAATAATAATTTTATTTCTATAGCGCCAACATATCCCGCAGCACTTTACATTTCAGAGGGGACTTGTACAGACAATAGACATTACAGCATAACAATAATCACAGATCATAACAGATACCAAGAGGAATGAGGACCCTGCTCGCAAGCTTACAATCTATGATCTCCTAAATAAGGGTCACAGTGATTACTGTGTGTACACAATTAATTTCAACTCTATCCATATTTCTTAATATCAGTCTGTCCATTGTTACACAACTTCAGGGAATGAAACAAATCAGAAGATAAAGCCATTCTTCCAGCATAGCTAGGATTTCATCTGCATTCCTCTTTGTATATAAGAAATAAACAACCACTATAACACATGAAAAACATCTTGTTTGCAGAGAAATATTTGTGTAACGGAGGTCACAGTAATGATGTATCATTACCAATGGCTTCATTTCATCTCCAGGGACTGCCTGTGTGAGTACTAAGGTTACAGTGCCCAAAGTATCAGGTTCTGCCAACTTCTTGCTTGTTTGTTTTACTTCCCATGTGATGTATTTGACCCTCTAGTTGAAGTTCATATTTCCAATATCTCTGCATCATCTCTAACGTCAGATAGCCAGGGCTGTTATTTCAGCACAGACGCAATTGCATGGCTATGTATACATTTGAAAGTAAGCAAATATATGGGGTTACAAAATGTCCCATCTATTCTAAAACAGATTTTTTGCCTTCAAACTGCAATCTTCCTCCAAATTAAACAACACAGTACTAGTGTTTGCATGCAGACTTGTGCCAACCACTTTTATGGTTAATTGGTAAATAGAAGGGTTGCAGAGTTGTAGAAGAATTATAGCAAAGTGTCAATACTTTATTATGCTTAGAAGAGGATGGGAACACTAGTGGCACCTATTGGAAGGCTAAAAGTCAGGATCGACCCTTTAAAGGGCCTTGCTACATGACTTAGGGTAGGAAGCCAAACCACACACTCTCTTTTTAGATGTGTGTTTCGGGGTTTTTGCCCCTCATCAGTGCCAAGCAGGGGAGCTGGTTTGATTGTGTGAGAGGGCTGTGCCAAGGAATCTAAAATATACAGTTTTTTCCTTGTGGAGAGTACCAAGTCAATGTAAGAGGACTTATAGGCCATACAGTGCTCCTTAGGGGATTTAAATATACAAATAGCCTCTTCGGAGATGAAGAGGATGGCAAATCTAGTACCACCTATTAGAAGCAACAGGGAATATTGACCCTTTAAAGATCTTTACCACATGACTTAGGATAAGAAGCCAAATTAGAAACTCCATTTGCAGACACATGTTTCGGGGAGGCTTACTCCTCATTAGTTCAAATTAGGAGAGCTGGTTTTGCTGGTTGAGAAAGCTAAGCCCGCCCACAGCAGGCTCTCTAAGTACAAAGTCCATAGACAGTGAGTTGCTTATCACAGGGGAAGGTGGCATTGCCGGACTAATGTAGAATGTCAATGTTAACCTCTAAGTGGTAAATTCTTCACAGTTAGTAAACAACAACACACACTTTGACACATCCCTGAAATCTGTGTTTCAGCCTCTATCTCCTGCTGTCTTCAGATTACATAGCAAAAACCTGCTGACAGATTCCCTTTAATGCAAAATGACATAGAGGTATGTCATTGAAGGTGGTATTGTGGTTGGTGGGGGCTTTCTTCACAGGCATCTGAAGCCAGCTATACTAAATACCAAGAATCTTGATGTACCAAAAAGGTCAGAACTTAGCGCTGATCACTGCCGACAAGCAGTTAAATACCACCTGCTTCCATTAGCCCCCTGTGACGCGACTACACGTGTATCTATACATGGTATGGGCAGTCACATTTTCAGCACGGGGGCCTTTGGCTGTCAGACTCCGCTCCTGTTTATTCAGTTCATTCAGGATTGTAGTAGACAAAAGACATTGCCTAATAAAGTGATTTCATCTTATGATAAATTTAATTTTATAAAGAGCAACAACCTTCCTCCTCCAATGTTATATTGTTGGGGCGGTATTGTACTAATACATAAAAGGAACATTGTGAATTCTGAAGCCCCAGTATTATCTCTTAATCTATGACTTCTCTAGCACCTATAAAGTTGGTCTTAAATATCTTGACAGAAGTATGGTCCCAAAACGTGCGCCCTCCTGCATAGAATCACATTCATCCATTACTTACAAAGGAATTCTTTCTGGAGAACGAGTGGCAAGGCTGGGACCTTATGTTCTGGAGGTCGGCGCACTTACAAGGCTAGCCTTTGATATATGGGAAAGTAACAGGAGAAGAGAATAAAAGAAATCCATACATCAGTGAAAGGGAAAAGAGAGAAGGCAGCGAGAGCCATAAATGAAAGGAAATCTGCTGCCTGCGAAGGCCTCCATCAGTTAATTGCATGATTTGTTACACGCCTGATGCCTGCATTTTATTTAGGGTTGTGCAGTGACACTTAAAATATAGTTAGTGGGCCGTAAATTGGAATTGCAAAAATGACACCCATATATTCCATCGTGAAAGTTTCTCCCAAAACGCTCTAAAACGACTTTAAAACTAATAAGGGTTATTACGTGACCTCATAGAACAGAGCGGTGTTACTTCCATCCACAACCTCTCTGGCAGATCCTTTATCAAGAACATTGAAATCAAAGCAGAAAAATAAGATTAGCATCAATGCAAGAAACAGGTCAGCAGTCAGCAAGCTCAGATTTCTGGCCATTGATGCTGGTAACTACGACAGGTCTTTGACAGTCACAATTTTTATGAGAGTAATAAAGGAATAATTTTGGGTGGATTTAATGTCAGATTTATGCCTCTTGTGTATAAGGCAGTTATTACTTTTTTTCCACAAGATATATAAAATGTTATTAATTTTCTCAAAGTAAGTCACATTTGTTCTTAAGCTAACTTCTTTCATAGTGATGTGGAGTCATGCAACCTGGTCATTTAATCACACTATGCACAGTTTAATCGTTGTGTATAGGTCAACTGTGTTCTATTTTCACATGGGATTCAGTAAGTATGTAGATTTTCACATGGAACACATTAAAAGAAATCCCAGGAATATGTGAATCCAGGTGCACATGTTCCTAGGCTTGTTTATACAGCTCAGAGTTAATCCCATCATTAGGTATGGAGAAAATCAGGCCACTCTGTCATTCCCTAGAACTCATGTAACTCAATTAGACCTACATTATTGTACTGAAGCTGCTGCAACAAATAATGTATCCACTTCTTTAAAGGTATTATCTGACCTCAGGGTATAAGTCTGAAGTCACTCAGTCCTCACATTGTGCACACTGTGTTGTGACGATTCTCCAGTGCTGATGTGTGATACATACATGCGGTCACGTGCAGACTAGACATTCCTACTGCAGACTTGTATACTTCGAGCCACATTCTGACAAGAGTAACCAACCCTTGCACTGAGCGAGGCCAAACATTCTAGTCGGAATATGGCTGGAAGTATGCAAATAGCCTTGCATTAAGGGAGGCCAGACACTCTAGTCAGAATGTGACTGAAAGTATGCAAATCATATCCTTACAGTCACATGACCACCTGTTCCCGGCGCCGTAGAATGCTAACAGTGCACTATGCATGTGTTGTGATGATTCACAAGTCTACAGTCAAAGACTGAGTGCAGATTTGTACCCTAAGGCCAGACAACCCTACTAAAGAAGCCCTCCATGTGAGGAATATTGGAGATATAATTTCATGTCAATGATTTGTATCCTATTAGGCATGGAATTAGAAAACCCCCTTCTTTTGTGCAGCTGTAACAGGACACCTAGCTCCACAGTTGGTCAAGCCTAAATAGGCTGTGACTGATAGATCTCACATCGTGAGTCAGCTAAGCTCAGGACAAAAGGCTTGCTTGCAATATGGAATCCATGCAGTGTATCTGCTTTGTTCATAGAGCTAAAATTCCTTAATGAAAATATGGACTTGTCACATGTCCTAGCCACACAATGGTTAAGTTTTTGGGATCTCTGGAACAGGCTGAATGCCTTCAAGGGTCTTGATCTACTCTAGCACCCCATAGAATGGCTAGTTGGTGCCATGTAGAGCAGTTGCGTTTGGTCTCAACGCATAACAGGGGCCCGGCCGGATCCTATGGCGCCAAACCCGCCTCTCTAGGACTGTCCATTAAGGAGTTATGGCCCAATTTAAGTTTTGGAGTTTTTAGCTGTTAGAGGCAAGGGGAGGGGATTTATTTTCAGCCCAGAGGGCAGGAGGGGAAAGACCTCAAGGGGATAAAGGCTAGTGTAAGGCCATGTGATCTCTCTCTATGTTATGCTTGATGTTCACTTTGTAAGTGGAGGCCACGTTGAATAACGTGCTGTGAAGGAACTAGAAACCAGGTGGGAGCCAATGCCCCCCACATATCATCAAACATCAAGCCAGTAATTGACATGATCTATCTGCTTATATCTTTTGTACTACCACTATTTGTATTTGTATACAGTATCTCAACATTGTATATGTTTAACCATTGTATAAATAGTGTATTGTCTAGTGTGTCCTATAATTTATCTTTGGGCTGCTCTTTTATCTTGATCCATAAGTCCACACGTCTGTATTCTCGGCTTAACTTTCCATGCTACAGGGGCTGGCTTCTAGGGGTCTTTCAGGGTTGTGAAAGGGGTCTCTCAGGGTTGTGAGCAAGTGAGGTGCCATGTCAGCGAATGCATGGGCCACATCCTCCTTCTCCCTGTGCCTCCCTAGTCCCATGTGGACAGGGAATGTCTGTGTAAAACTGTACCAAGCTGACCAGGAGGTGCGGAATGTCCCGTTGGTGCACGTGTGATCCTTCTGACGTAATAATGACATCAGGCAAGGTGGCGAGGTGTGGGTTCATCACACTCCTATTAATTTTTTTTCACTAAATCTGTGTATATGTGTATGCAGTGTAGTGTGAGTGCATTAATATACTGACCTACCACGGCTTTCTCCAGGATCTAGGGCTGTTCCGGTCCTCTGCTGAGTAACGTCACCACTCTTAAAAGTCTCTGGGGCACTTTACACTCTGCGTGCCATCAAAATTACTTTTACAATGTAAGCCTATGGAATGCCAGAACAAGTCTCCATAGGCTTAGATATCTTATTTTAATTGAAAGAGGGAGATACCAGTGTGAGACAGGTAGATCAGGATAGCAGACTGGCAGTGATTACATGTCTCACACTGGTAATGCCCACTTTCATTTAAAATAATCTTTGAAGGCAAATTCCCATGGAGATCAGTAGATCAGTATCCGGCCCATAGATCTTAACAGCTCATTTAGATATTAAGAGAAGCAAGAATTTCTCTAGATTAAGACATTGGATCATAGATATCAAGGTATCATTTAATTTGGCTTCCTATGACCAGAATGCCCATGTAGATGGATTGGGAGTGTTCATCCTACTGAGCGATTCCCTATAAATGACCGCCGCCCCTGCTGAAATAGCAGTAAGGCTAGTTTCACACTAGCATTGGGCAGGGATGCGGATGGCAGCCTACTTCCTTCTTTCTGCCTCTGTTAAGCCTCGCCCACTGCCGCACCTCTTCCTTCAGCTCCGCCTACTTCCGCATGCGTCCTGCATACCCTATCTTTAACATTGGGTGCACAGGCCATGCGGATGTATGCTGACGCATCCTGATGCAGCGTTTTGAAGCGTACGCCAACCGCAACAAAATGCAACTACTTGTGTTCGGCGCAGCATCAAAATGATGCATGCGGATGCGTCAACATACATTTGCATGGCCTATGTACCCAATGTTAAAGATAGGGTACGCAGGACGCATGCAGACGTAGGCGGAGCTAAAAGAAGAGGTGTGGCAGTGGGTGGGGCTTAACAGAGGAAGAAGGGAGGAAGTAGGCTGCCATCCGCAACACTACAAAACGCTAGTGTGAAGCCAGCCTTAGTGAACGCTGCTACCATTTCATTAGTGGGCATTCCTATGACTTGATAAGGTGTTATCTCGTATCCTGGTGGCCAGTGACACCATATATGTTCAGCAGTGACCTCCTTCTTAGAAGCCAGTTGAGCAGAGAACAATAGTTGAAAACAGGTAGACAAAAGACGAAGATAAAAACAAAAAATAAAGGTGATAAGTTTGGTAACGTTAACCAACACATCTTTTAGCCATAGTACTATATTAGTACATTGTGTTGTGTACATCTCTTACCCAAGGTCATAGTTAGGAAAGGTACAATATTAATACGTGTCTTCTCAATTCCCGATCATTACTGCATAAGAAAGGGGCAGTGATTGTTGCATGTGATATCTGAAATTGTGTTGAGGACAAATGCAGGATGAACACATATTCTGATTTATGGCAGGTTAAAGCAATCACTACACCAGAAACCATACAGATCATACAGAACTGCAATAATCAATCATGTGCATAGAAATTACAGTTCATTACAAATGGTTATGATGTGACCTCTGATGTTGTTCATCTTACAATCAATAAGTGGACATTGAAGATGTCAGATAATTTACTGTCAGGAAAAGTCAACATATTGGTCTTTAACCCACGGATATCTGGTGTATTTAGGCCTCTATATTTTGGTTAAGCAGTAATAAAGGATTTGTATATTTTTTAAAATGAATTTGAATAAAACAAAAAACCTGTGCTACGTAACAGAGTTGAAGCAGACTTCAGTACTATGTATATAATTACTGTGATTGTATATATAGTTTATTGCGCCTGCTTAGCACTAGTTCAGTATGCATTCCCGCATCACATGGCTATCAGCAAAAGTCAGAATGCAACCACATGTCAAACCTCGAGGGATATAATATATTCTCCGATTTCATACAATTTCTCAAACTCATTTATTTAGATATAGAAACTGCTGTAACTCAGAACAACTCCCCCGCCTCCTTCATTTGAAATTCCACTTCTAACCTTGACAGACAAGCTAACAAACCATTTCTGCCTCCACTCAAAATATTACATAACATAAAAATGAATTCCTCAGCGTTAAAAAGTGAAGGCTTAACCCATGGGAATGCTAAAAAAAATCATGTCAATACAAAAATACGTTTCAATTTCTCTCATTTACAGTTTCTTACAAGGTTGTTCCCAGCTTAGATATTCATGGCGTAAAAATATCTCCTTGGGAATCCACATCTACCTCTAGAATATGGTCCCCAACCTCGGTCTTCCTTCTGCCCACTGTGCATTCACGCCAATTCCAAAGCAGCTGACCAAGCCTTTAAAAAATAAGGTCCTATTAATCTCGGTAAGGAAAAATAAATAATAGTGTTGCAGCTTTTAATGGGTAACTGAAAAAGACTGCGATATTTTGACACTGCACAACTATAATTTAGTTTCTCTTATTAAAGGATTTTCTGGGCTAAAAAGAAATTTCTGCAGTGATTTTATTTGACTTCAGTTTGCTGAATCATCATTGTGTAATGTGCACATTGTCAGGATTTCTCTTTATTTCCAGAGCGGTGACGCGATTTGCCGATTTACTGTCATGTGCCAACCAGATTCTCATCTGCTTTTCTCAATTTTCTATTAAGAGGGATTAGTGAAAATCTAGTCAGCACGTGACTGCAAGTGGGCACATTGTACAGTCACGTTACCGCTCTGGATATAGAGCACATTGCATACTGTCACGATTCGGGATCTGCAGTCACATAGAATCAATAGGAAACTTTTCAAATGGCTCACACCAAACTTTTTTCTTAAAGGATATGACCAGTTTATTTCAATAAATGTATTAGGGAAATGATTTTGTGGCACATATATATATATATATATATATATATATATAAATATATATATATATTACAGATTCTTATCCTTTTGCAGCTCCGACTGTTAGTGCTGCCTTCTTGATAGTATATACATAGCTCCTGGTGGTGGATGAAAGTCAAAGACAAATGGGCATGACATGTCCATCACTCTCCACCAATTGAAAAGCATCACATGCCCCTTTACCAATTGTCATTCTGAGAAAAGGAGGGCGCTACAGTCTGTGAGGAAGGCTACATTAACAAATACGGGAGAACCAATAATAATGATATCTCATCATGTCCCCATTATGTTGTTACAATAAATGACAACCCTTTTAAAAAAATAGTAAAACTTAAAATAGTTGAAGAGGTACTTTTTGGCTCTATAATGCTTAGCTACCAGCAATTCATTTTTGGGGGCACATCATACTTTGGCTGACATCACAATGTGTGAGGGGCAGGGGCATCATAAAATTTTAGATGGTACAATACTTTGTGTTTGCAAGGGCGCCGTGGGGCATGAACGTGGAGACATCATACTATGTTTGTGTGGGGGCTTCTTTGATGCATCATACTGTTTGAAGGAGCATCATACTGTGCGCATCACGGTGGCAACATACTGAGTTGGGATCCATCGTATTGCGTGGGGTCATTAGAGGAGTATTGCACTATTTTTTGTCAGCATGCACTGAAGTGTGTGTTCCTATCAGGGCTGCCACTAGGAATTTCAGGGCCCCATACTGGCAAACATTTTGGTTCCCCCTTGAGACTCTACCCAGGCTCCACCCCAGCCCTGCCTCCACCCCTCAAACTGTCCACAGTCCCACTGCTCTCTCTTGGAATAACTTCACTTCTCACCAATCACACATTAACAGTTCCCATCACGAGATCACACACATAGCCAGCAGGTTTTGTTTTGGCCAAAAGATATTTTAAGCCGCCATCACAACACTGTAGACTCTTTTGGCCGGGCCCTACCCTACTGTAACTTATTAAGAATTTGTTAAAATATGCAATACAATTTAGGTATGTTTTAAAATTTTTAAAATGACCAATAATATCACACACAAGGGACAAATACCACCATACCATGACCAGACACGATATTACCACCACATACTGACCTACAGTATAATACCACATACAAAGAACAAATAACATCACACCATGTCCAGACTACATATTACCACCACAGTGACCGAATAATATCACATACAACGGACAAATACTGCTACACTATGACAAGTCCACATATTACCACCACATGGTGACCAATAATACCACATACAAGAAAAAATACCTCCACACCATGGCCGGACAACATATTACCACCACGTTGTGACTGAATACTACAATACTGATCAGTGATAAAAAAACACAATACTAATATCACCATATGTGCCATTATACACAGGAAATCTGTACTTTGTATGCAGTGACAGTGTAAAGGTAATACAGTGATCATTAGTGACATTGTGCACAGGACCGCTGTATATAGTATAAAGTGTATAGTATCAGTGTATAGGTAACACACTGACTCACCAGTGACACCTCTGGGTGAAGTCTTTCATCTTTATCCAGCACAGATCAATGTCAATTCTTCCAGCCAGGGCTCGTCTCTGCAGGAAATAACACAGTTATCTAGAGCACCACTTGCAGAACACATTATTTATTTTTTCCCAACTTCTACACTACACCAAATGAAGAAAAAAAGGCAACATAGCATCACTCTACACAGTAACAGGATCGCCTCCCCATTTAAAACAGTATACTCAAAAAATAAAATAAATACATCACTGCAGTAATAATATCCCTTAATTAGCCCCTATGGTAATAATATCCCCCATCCTGGCCCTCGTGTGTCTCATTCTCTGGCTTCAGCCATTTGTTCTCCCATGCTGCCCTCATGAGTATCCATTTTGCCCTATGTGATCTCCCCATCCTGCCCCATCTGTCCCATGATCCTGCCACAACTGTCCCATGATCCTGCCCCATCTGTCCCATGATCCTGCCTCATCTGTCCCATGAACCTGCACCATCTGTCTCCATCCTGCCCCATCTGTTTCCATCCTGGCCCATATGTCTCCATCCGGCCCTATATTCCTGCCCCATCTGTCTCCATCCCGCACCATGTCTCCAATCATGCCCCCTGTGACTCCAGTCCTGCCTTCATATCTTTCATCCTGCCACAATGTCTCCAATCCTGTCCCATAGCTCCAATCCTGCCCCGTGTCTACAATCATGCCCCCATATCTTTCATCCTGCCCCGTGTCTCCAATCCTGCCCCCTGTGTCTCCATTCTGCCCCATGTCTTCAATCATGCCCCCTGTGTCTCCAATCCTGCCCCCATATCTTTCATTCTGTCCCCGCGTTTACAATCCTGCCCCGTGTCTCCAATCATGCCCCGTGTCTCCAATCCTTCCCCCTGTGTCTCCAATCCTTCCCCCTGTGTCTCCAATCCTGCCCTCTGTGTCTCCAATCCTGCCCCCATAGCTTTCATCCTGACCCATCTCCAATCCTGGCCCCTGTGTCTCCATTCTGCCCCGTGTCTCCAATCCTGCCACCTGTGTCTCCATTCTGCCCCGTGTCTCCAATCCTGCCCCCTGTATCTCCATTCTGCCCCATGTCTCCA
Source organism: Dendrobates tinctorius (assembly GCF_039654945.1). Classification (NCBI taxonomy): domain Eukaryota; kingdom Metazoa; phylum Chordata; class Amphibia; order Anura; family Dendrobatidae; genus Dendrobates; species Dendrobates tinctorius. The sequence continues at coordinate 62,585,596 of NW_027361679.1, forward strand.
ATCATGCCCCCTGTGTCTAAAATCATGCCCCCATATCATTCATCCTGTCCCCGGTCTCCATTCTGCCCCATCTCCATCCTGCCGGCTTGTCGCTTTCAATAAAAAGTAAAAATTTAAAAAAAAACTTTCTCCTTACCGGCGAGCAATGTTCTCTCCAGGTTGAAAGTGTGCACTTGCCAGTGAATGACACTGATGACAGACGCCAGCGACGTGCGCACTGACGTCAGCTGCTAGCCTCCGATTGGCTGGCGGTCTCGGACGCAGGGTTCACTTACTGCACCGACACTGATGCGGGCCCCCTCTGCTGACCGGGCCCCATATGTCAGTCAGGGCAGTAATGCCCTGATGGCGGCCCTGGTTCCTATTGCCCATCTTTGAAAGCTGGGAGATATGCAGTTTATGCTGCCACTCCCAACAAGTAAGTTATATCATTCTCGCTTATCCTGTGCAGTATCATTAACAGCAAATCTATTACCAGTGAGTTATTCTTACAGCTCGCCATGGGCTAGGAACATATATATAGTATAGCTTTTTGGACTTCACTTACACATCGGACATCCACGAAAAAAAATAAAGAAAATTTCTTTTTTTCATTTAACATGTGGGTCCCATGCAAGACGGCAACTGTAAGGAACATGATGGCATACATCTGGCTCAGTTAGCTTTCCTGAAAGCATTGGAAAATAGCTTTACATAAATCAATGCATGCACAAAATGCTGAATATGTAATGTTTACACACTTTGTGTTTTTTTTTTATTTCAGTAAATTGTCAGCTGATATTATTTTCCCTAAAAAAGAGAAAAAATATAAGTGATCGAATATACCAATGGCCAAGGGTACGACTCTGTGTAATATGACATTACGAAAGTTGACAATCATTTCATGAACGGTTACAGGGTGCTTTGTTTAGGCTCCAGGATTCTGGGACATGGAACAAATGGCCACATTTAGATTTCTATAAGGGATCTTTTTTTTCTCTAGCGTGGGATTTTGGATAGAGTCATAGTTCAGATCTTAGCTAAATATCTTCTAGGAAAACGAAGAGTTAAAGTAAGAAGAGCTTCTAGCAACTAGTATGCAGCATACTATTTTCTTTCTATATGCTTAGTAGATCCCACTTTGCACTTGCATTTAACAGTGATGAATATCATGGTCCATGTTATTTCTCAGGAATCTTCCCAAGTCTTACAATCAAAAAGTAAAATGATCTAATACATTTTGTCACTAAAAAAAATCTTCTGCTTTCTGACATCTATAACAGCTAACTTTTTTATTGTTTTGTATTTCCAAAATTTCTGTTAATAATATGTTTATCAATAATTTTATTTTTTATAGTGCCAACATATCCCGCAGCACTTTACAATTAAGCGGATAGATATACAGACAATATATTCAATACAAGGTTATTGTTAGGGCTGACGGAACGCACCAAATAATAAAGATGGTAATAAGGTGCGTTCGCAGCCCGAGGTCCACCGTGCAGGGGTGGTAACCTGCTGCTCAGTATTGGTGGATGCTATATGGCGGTATACTATAAAGACACACGCGGGTTATCTTCACCCGGTGTGTACGGGAGCGGACTCTGTTGCTTCACAGAGCCGCACTACCGCTGAACATAAACGCCGGAGCCTGTTTGTGCTCACAGAGCTCGGCTAAAAGAGCTCACAGTGTACGGCCACAGAACGCTACCCCAAGGACATGGGATAGAGTCCCTCTAGGCCCACTGAGCTCGCGGCGTCGCTGCCACGAGCGCCGCTAAAGACGCAGACAGTGGAGTGTGGAGCACGTGCACTGAGGCGTGCTGGATCACTGGTGAGGACCAATGTCTGACTCAAACCCTGACCTACCTACACCTAAGCCTGGGCGCTAGCAGGCTAGGCTTCACAACACATGCGTACAAGGGTAGGGGTTTCATAATGAGTCAGTCACCAGATACATTCATACGTGCATACATCTCTCACACCTTATAGTCTGTAAATACAGTCTATCCTAGCGCATGGGCGAGCAGCCATGCGAACCTTTTATAGCCACGGGCGTGTGGGACCTTCCTGGCTTCTCAGATGGGCCAGTCCGAACACGAGCAGGACCTGAGCACGTGACCCTCGATCTCCAATGGGAGATCACTCCATGGGCATGTGTTGTGAGTTCATGTTCCCCTTCATCCTTGAGGTCTGGTGAACTCCCTCTTCTGGTGAAGGAAGGTAGTGAGGCTGATTACCAAGCACCTGGGCATGATTATGATGACTGGGTGACGGGAATTACTGACTGGATATAAGACAGCCGACGCCCTTCTGCCTTGCTGGTGATCTCTCTGAGGGATTTTAGGAGACCAGTCTGATTCCTGCTCCTCAAAAGCTAAGTTTTCTGCTCTACTTTTTGCATTTGTGTTTTGGTTTTGTTTTGCATTGTTTTCCTTGATTTCTGCCATTCCCTGCTGGGGTGAGCTGAATTCCTTTTTGCTCTGTCTTCAGAAAATACCTGAGTACTGATATAGTCATTTTGAAGCCTAGCGTCTTCAGGGCTTTTTTCCCTATCAGCTGTTGGCTCTTGTTTTGATAGGGTTTTGGCGAATTACAAACAGCAGCTTTTCTATCCTGTCCTATCTAGTTAGCTTGGGCCCCATCATTTGCTCAGCCTATCTTTCTATCTGTGTGAGTGTTTTTTCATCTTGCTTCACCGTCATTATATGTTGGGGGCTGCCTATTGCTTTGGGGTCTGCTCTGGGGCAGTTTAGATTTCCCTTTCTGTCTTTAGGCTATGTAGTTCTCCGGCTGTGATCGAGGGGTCTAGGGCACCGTAGGAACCCCCCACAGCTACTGCTAGTTGTTGTTGATAGGTTCAGGGGTCTGTAATCCGATAGCTGCCAACTTCTCTGGTTTTCTGGACTTAGCTAGTATTTCTGTTTTTGCCTCCTACGGTGACTCATTCATAACAGAATCACCAGCCATACCGCAGATCCTAGGGTACTCAATAGCAGGAAAGAATTGTAAAAAAAAAAAAGGTGTGTATATTTTTTCCTCTATATCTCTGAGGCCGTAGGGGGAATTTTTTTTTCTCTCAATGGAGATAAAGCAATTGTCTGATTATGTGGAGCAGCTCGCTGCGGAAGTGTGGGGAATTTCCGCCTACCTTGCTCATTCACATGCTGCTGAACCAAAGATCCCTACTCCTGATGTGTTTTTTGGGGATCGGTCTAAATTTTTGAATTTCAAAAATAATTGTAAATTATTTTTTGCCTTGAAGCCTAACTCGTCAGGGAGCTCCGCGCAGCAGGTTAAAATTTTCATCTCTTTGCTGCGTAGCGATCCCCAGGATTGGGCGTTTTCTTTAAAACCAGATGATCCTATTCTGACTAATGTGAACGCATTTTTTCAAGCCTTGGGGTTGTTGTATGACGAACCTAATGCTATTGATTAGGCTGAAAAGACCCTGTTGGCATTGAGCCAGGGTCGAGATTCTGCAGAATTGTACTGTCAAAAATTCCGAAAGTGGGCGGTCCTTACTACCTGGAATGATAATGCCTTGGCAGCTCTCTTTCGGAAGGGTTTGTCAGAAGCCGTAAAAGATACTATGGTGGGATTTCCTGTTCCCTCTGGTCTTGACGATTCTATGTCATTGGCCATTCAGGTTGATCGGGGTTTACGTGAACGCAGGACTGCACGAGAGGTGTTGCCACCTGTTGAACAAATGTCTGAACCTATGCAATGTGATAGAGTTTTGTCCAGGGAGCAACGTCAGGAGTTCAGAAGGCGTAATAAGCTGTGTTTTTTTGTGGAGATGCCTCGCATATTATTTCTGTCTGTCCTAAACGAGAGAAACGTTTTGCACGCATGTTTTCTGTGGGTGGTGTTCAACCTAAGTTTCTTCTGGCAATTACTCTGATCTGCTCCCAGTCCACATTTTCCGCCAAGGCTTTTGTGGATTCGGGAGCAGCCCTGAACCCAATGGACTTGGATTTTGCTAATCGTTGTGGATTTCCTATGACACCTCTGCGGACGCCTATCCCTTTGAGAGGGATTGATGCTACTCCTTTGGCAAAAAATAAACCTCAGTTTTGGACCCAGGTGGTAATGCGGATCGCCCCAGACCATCAAGAAAATTGCAGATTTTTGGTGTTGCATAATTTGCATGATACCATTGTTCTGGGGTTTCCCTGGTTGCAAATTCATAATCCAGTTTTGGATTGGAAATCTGTGTCTGTGGTGAGTTGGGGTTGTCGGTGTGCCCTTAGTGAGGCTCCGGTTTTTTCCACCTCTCCTCAGTCGCATGATGTTCCTGACTATTTGGCGGATTTTTATGATGTATTTAGTGAGAATGAGTCTGCGTCTTTGCCTCCTCTTAGGAGTTATGACTGTGCAATTGAACTGAGCCCGGGGTGTAAATTTCCCAAGGGTCGGCTCTTCAATTTATCTGTACCCGAGCACGAGGCTATGCGATCCTATATTAAGGAGTCGTTGGAGAAGGGTCATATTAGACCATCCTCTTCACCCTTAGGTGTCCGGTTTTTTTTTTCGTGGCCAAAAAGGATGGTTCATTAAGGCCTTGTATTGATTATCGTGCCCTCAACAAAATTACTATTAAATATCAGTATCCGTTACCCCTGATTTCGGATCTATTCTCCAGAGTTAAAGGTGCTTGCTGGTTTACCAAGCTTGACCTCAGGGGGGCGTATAATCTTATCCGCATTAAGCATGGGGATGAATGGAAGACGGCGTTTAATACTCCGGAGGGACATTTTGAGAACCTGGTGATGCCTTTTGGGCTCACTAATGCCCCTTCTGTCTTCCAGTGCTTCATGAATGATATTTTCCGAGACTTTGTGGATAAATTTTTGATTATCTATCTGGATGATATTTTGATCTTCTCCAAGGATTGGGATTCTCATGTGGAACATGTTCAGACTGTGTTCCGGATCTTGAGGGAGAATTCCCTGTATGTCAAAGGATCGAAATGCCTTTTTGGGGTACAGAGGATTTCTTTTTTTGGGATTTATTTTGTCTCCGTCAACTATTGAAATGGACCCGGCCAAGGTACAGGCCATTTATGATTGGGTTCAGCCCACTTCTTTGAAGGCCCTCCAGAAGTTTTTGGGTTTTGCTAATTTTTATCGGAAATTTATAGCAAAATTTTCTAGTATTGCCAAGCCATTGACTGATCTGACTAAGAAGGGTGCTGATGTGTTGAATTGGTCTCCGGAGGCTGTTTCTTCCTTTCAGGAGCTGAAGCGAAGATTCACTTCTGCCCCGGTTTTACGGCAACCTGATGTCTCACTCCCGTTCCAGGTAGAGGTGGACGCTTCTGAGATTGGTGCAGGAGCTGTTTTGTCCCAAAAGGATCCTGTAACATCTAAAATGAATCCCTGTGCTTTCTTTTCCCGAAAGTTCTCTCCATCTGAACGTAACTATGATGTGGGGAATCGGGAACTGTTAGCCATGAAATGGACATTTGAGGAGTGGAGACATTGGTTGGAGGGAGCTAAACATCAAGTCGTGGTCCTCACTGACCACAAGAATTTGATTTACCTGGAGTCGGCCAAACGCTTGAACCCTAGACAGGCTAGGTGGGCCTTGTTTTTTACACGTTTTGATTTTGTAGTCTCTTTTCTTCCTGGCACTAAGACTGCCAAGGCTGACGCTCTCTCTAGGAGCTTCTTTGCTGATTCTCCTGTGGTGACCAAGCCTGCTACCATCTTATGCGAAGGGGTAGTTCTTTCTGCCATCTCGCCCGATTTGAGACGTGCTCTGGAAGAGTTCCAGGAGGACAAACCTGAGCATTATCCCAGTGGAAAGTTGTATGTTCCTGACCAGTGGAAGAAGAAAGTGATGTCTGAAGTTCATTGCTCTGCATTGGCTGGTAATCCAGGTATTTTTGGTACTAGAGATCTGGTGAGTCGGTCTTTTTGGTGGCCTGCCTTGTCTCGTGATGTCAGGAATTTTGTGCAGTCCTGTGGGACTTGCTCCCGGTCTAAACCTTGTTCTTGCTCTAGTGGGTTGTTGATGCCTTTGCCGGTTCCCAGGAGGCCATGGACCCATATTTCAATGGATTTCATCTCTGATATGCCTGTCTCTCAGAGAATGACTGTTATTTGGGTGATTTGTTATAGGCTCTCTAAGATGGTTCATCTTGTACCACTCTCTAAGTTGCCATCTTCCTCTGAGTTGGTGCCCCTGTTTCTGCAACAGGTGGTTCGCTTGCACGGGATTCCGGAGAACATTGTATCTGACAGAGGAGTTCAGTTTGTGTCTAGATTTTGGAGGACTTTCTGTTCCAAGCTGGGAATTCAGTTGTCCTTCTCCTCTGCTTTTCACCCTCAGACCAATGGGCAGATGGAGAGAACAAACCAGACCTTGGAGTCGTATTTGAGATGTTTTATTTCCGCTGATCAGGATGATTGGGTTTCATTTTTGCCCTTGGCCGAATTTGCTTTAAATAATAGAGCTGGCTCTGCCACTTTGATGTCACCTTTTTTATGTAACTTTGGGTTTCATCCTCGATTTTTTTCAGGGCAGGTGGAGCCTTCTGCCTGCCCAGGTGTTGACACTGTGGTGGAGAGAATGCACCAGATCTGGGACCAAGTGGTGGATAAGTTATCTCTCTCCCAGGAAAAGGCCCAGTGGTTTTCCAACCAACATAGGACCATTGGTCCCCAGTTTAAGGTTGGTGATATGGTTTGGTTATCATCAAAAAATATCGCTATGAAGGTGGCTTCTCCTAAGTTTAAGCCTAGATTTATAGGACCTTACAAGATTTTGGAGATATGCCTGTCACCCTTCTGCCTTGCTGGCGATCTCTCTGAGGGATTCTAGGAGACCTGTCTGATTCCTGCTCCTCAAAAGCTAAGTTTTCTGCTCTACTTTTTGCATTTGTGTTTTGATTTTGTTTTGCATTGTTTTCCTTGATTTCTGCCATTCCCTGCTGGGGTGAGCTGAATTCCTTTTTGCTCTGTCTTCAGAAAATACCTGAGTACTGATATAGTCATTTTGAAGCCTAGCGTCTTCAGGGCTTTTTTCCCTATCAGCTGTTGGCTCTTGTTTTGTTAGGGTTTTGGCGAATTACAAACAGCAGCTTTTCTATCCTGTCCTATCTAGTTAGCTTGGGCCCCATCATTTGCTCAGCCTATCTTTCTATCTGTGTGAGTGTTTTTTCATCTTGCTTCACCGTCATTATATGTTGGGGGCTGCCTATTGCTTTGGGGTCTGTTCTGGGGCAGTTTAGATTTCCCTTTCTGTCTTTAGGCTATGTAGTTCTCCGGCTGTGATCGAGGGGTCTAGGGCACCGTAGGAACCCCCCACGGCTACTGCTAGTTGTTGTTGAAAGGTTCAGGGGTCTGTAATCCGATAGCTGACAACTTCTCTGGTTTTCTGGACTTAGCTAGTATTTCTGTTTTTGCCTCCTACGGTGACTCATTCATAACAGGCATGCTCAGTGGCCCGACATGAGGACTTAGTCCCTGGAGAATCTCGCTGCTGAGCAGCATGCATTGTCATAACTGTGCCAGAGGTGGCAGCAGCAAGCAAACCCACGGAGTTGGCCTGGGCAGAGCGCCAGGACCGACGAATCTGTTGATCAGGCTCCACTTCGGCCGAAGAAGAATGGAAGACTGCTGGGTGCAAGGCTCTGGATTCCTGCTGTGCAGTGGCAGGAACCCGACACCTAACATTACCCCCCTCCTAGGGCCCCCTCCCCTCTGAGCCTCTCTACGCTCAAACGCCGCAATGAGGAGCAGAGCGTGGATGTTCTCCACTGGCTCCCAGGTCCGAGCCTCTGGACCATGACCCTTCCAATCCACCAAATAAAACTTTTTGCCCTGCATCACCTTGCATCCCATGATGGCATTGACCTCAAACTCGTCCGAGGACAAGTCTGATGTCCCGGCAGATGACTCGGAGAACCGGAACAAGTAAACAGGCTTAAGGAGGGACACGTGGAATGTATCAGAGATAGCCAAGTGTGGTGGAAGGGCCAAACGGTAGACCGCAGAGCTGATCTGCTCGAGGACCTTGAAGGGGCCAATGTAGCGCGGTGCGAACTTAGCGGACTCTACCCGCAGCCTGATGTTTCGGGCGGAGAGCCACACCAAGTTGCCAGGGGCAAAAGTCGGAGCAGGGCGCTGGTGTGCGTCAGCGGAGGTCCTCATTCTCTCCTTGGAAGCCCGGATAGCATCCTGCGTGCGATCCCAAATGTCGCGTGCCTCCACCGCCCAGTCTGCCACTCTGGAGTCGGTGGATGATACGGGAATGGGCACAGGGACGCGTGGATGCTGGCCGTAATTTAGGAGAAATGGGGTCTGACTGGTGGAGTCGGCCACAGCATTGTTCAAAGCGAACTCTGCCCATGGCAGCAAGGATGCCCAGTCGTCCTGCCTGGCTGAGACAAAATGTCGAAGATATGTGATCAGGATCTGGTTGGCTCTCTCTACCAACCCGTTCGTCTCGGGATGATAGGCCGAGGAGAGATTCAGCTCAATGCTGAGCAGGGAACAAAGCTCTCTCCAAAACCGGGATGCAAACTGAGGGCCCCGGTCACTGACAATCATGTCCGGCATGCCATGCAGGCGGAAAGCGTGCTTAATGAACAACACTGCCAGGCCCCACGCAGAAGGTAACCGGGAGAGAGGTACCAGGTGCACCATCTTAGAGAAATGGTCGGTGACAACCCAAATGACCGTGCTGCCACTGGACTTGGGTAGTCCCACCACAAAGTCCATACCGACCATCTCCCAGGGCCTGTCCGCTACCAGCAGAGGATAAAGAAGCCCAGCGGAGGACCTATTCTGGGCACAAGAGACGCATGCCTGAATATAGTCTCTGATGTCACGGGCCATATGCGGCCACCAGTACATCCTTGCCAGAAGCTCAGAGGTCCGTTTTGTCCCGAAATTTCCACCGACCCTGGACGAAAGAGCCCAAGAGAAGACCTCTGGTCGCAGATGGGCAGGGACAAATGTCTTGCCCGGAGGTACTGACTCAAGGGCTACCGGAGCCACAGTCCTCAGGCTCTTGGATGGGACGATCAGCCGAGTCTCCTCCTCCTCTTCCTCCGATGACACCAAGGTGCGGGAGAGAGAATCGGCCCGAATGTTCTTCTACCCGGAGAGAAAATGGAGGATAAAGTGGAACCGGGAAAAGAACAAAGACCATCTGGCATTGCGAGAATTTAGCCGCAGGGCTGTTTGCAGATACACCAAGTTTTTGTGGTCGGTGATCACCTGGAAAGGGTGGTGATCCCCCTCCAGGAGGTGTCTCCACTCCGAGAAGGCCAACTTCATTGCTAGCAACTCCCTGTCCCCGATGGCATAATACCTCTCCGCCAGTGTGAAGGTCTTGGACAAAAAGAAGCATGGGTGCTTCCGACCTTGCGTGTCCTTCAGAAACAGGACCGCTCCAGCACCGACGGAAGAGGCATCCACTTCCAGAATGAAGGGCACATCTACATCTGGGCGATGTAGAATGGGAGCGCTAGCAAAATGGGACTTAATGGAGGAGAAGGCCTTGGAGACCGGTTCCGACCACAGCTTGGGATTTGCACCCTTCTTGGTGAGGGCTACCAAGGGTGCTACCAAAGTCGAGAAGTGAGGGATGAATTGGCAATAGTAATTTATGAACCCCATAAAGCGCTGCACCGCTTTGAGAGAATGAGGTTCCTGCCAATCCATCACCACCTGTAGCTTTGCAGGATCCATGGCCAATCCCCGGGCGGAGATGATATAGCCCAGGAAAGGCAAAGACTCCTGCTCAAACACACACTTCTCCAGCTTGGCATACAGGGAGTTTGCCCGCAGGCGATCGAAAACTTTGCAAACATCTCTCCGGTGGGAGTCAATATCTGGAGAGTAGATGAGAATATCATCCTTATAGACTACAACCGAGGTGGTAAGCATATCCCGGAAGATATCGTTCACAAAGTCTTGGAAGATGGCCAGGGCATTACAGAGGCCGAAGGGCATCACCAGGTATTCATAGTGCCCATCCCTGGTGTTAAATGCCGTCTTCCATTCGTCCCCATCACAGATGCGAATCAGGTTGTAAACCCCCCGCAGATCAAGTTTGGAAAACACCCTCGCTCCCCGTAGCCTATCAAACAGTTCTGATATCAGGGGCAGAGGATACTTATTCTTAACGGTGATGGTGTTAAGACCCCTGTAATCAATGCAAGGATGTAGTTCTGGACGAAGAAGAATCCCGCCCCTGCTGGCGACACTGACTTCCTAATGAATCCTCTTGCTAGATTCTCCCTGATGTATTGAGACATGGCCTCTGTCTCCGGGAGAGATAGGAGATCGACTCGACCCCAGGGAGGCTCAGCACCAGGCAAGAGGTCAATAGGACAGTCATAGGGGTGATGCGGTGGAAGGGTCTCCGCCGACTTTTTGGAGAACACTGTCGATAGTGTTTGGGGAGCGAGGAGAGATCTGCGGGAACCTCGGTGGAGGCAACCTGAACGCACCCCCTCAGACATCTACCCTCACATGATTTACTCCACCCAATAATCCTCCCTGAGGACCACTCTATATGGGGGGAGTGGTACCACAACCAGGAGACCCCTTCAAGTACCTGGTCAATACCCTCGGGCATGACGAGGAGGGATATCATCTCCTGATGAGATGGAGCCAGTGAGAGTAACCAGGTCGGGTCTGGTGGGTTATCTGTGAGGGTAGAGTGGCGCCGTTCACCACTCTGACGGTGACTGGTGTAGACATCATAACCAGGGGTATAGCGTGCCGTTGAACGAAGGCTGATGACATAAAATTGCCCTCTGCCCTGGAATCCACGCAAACCTCCACTGCCAGAGTGGATGAATCAAACTCAAGTGTCCCCTTAAAGAACAGCTTGGAGGAAAACGCCGCTGATTCTAGTGCCGCCTCCTACGGCCACTAGGCACGAGCATTCTCCCAGCTGCTGTGGGCACCGGTTGGTAAGGTGACCGGACTGCGGCAAACATGACAGCTCACAGGAGCTCGAGCGAACTGGGGTCTGGATCCCTCACGGGAAGCCCCCTGACGCTCGGACGCCCGATCGGAAGATTCCAGAGGTTTAGCAAAACTAGGTGCCAACCTAAACCTCTGCCTACACTGGGCCCGCTACAACCTTCGCTCGGCAAAGCGAAGATCAATACGGGTGGAGACAGTGATAAGCTCCTCCAGTGTAGCGGGAATCTCCCTGGTGGCCAGAGCATCCTTCACATGGCCAGCCAAACCTCTCCAGAATGCGAGAATGAGGACCTTATCTGGCCACTCTATCTCTGAGGCCAGCATCTGGAACTGGATGGCAAAGTGGCTGACCATGGACGAGCCCTGTGACAATGCCAGCAGCCGGAGCGCGGTGTCATGGGTGACTCATGGTCCCAGGAAGACCTGCTTCAGAGTGTCCAAGAACCGCGAGACACTCAGCACCACATGATCACCACGCTCCCACAGCGATGTGGCCCACTCCAAAGCCCTGCCCGACAAGAGGGAAATAATAAATCCCACTTTAGCCCGCTCAGAGGGGAATCGTGCGGCCAGCAGCTCCAGCTGTGTAGAGCACTGGCTTACGAAACCCCTACAAGAAGCACTATCACCCGAGAACTTCTCGGGCAGCGGGAACCAGGACAAAGTCAGGGCAGGGATGGCTGTGGTCACACGGGAGACAGCCTCTGTGGCTGCCTGGACATCGACCGCAGTAACATCCGCAGCTGAGGCTGAACGCTCGAGAGCCACCAACCTGCCCTGCAGCTGCCGGATGTGCTGCAGCAGTCGCTGTTCATCCGCCATTAAGAGCCAGACCCTGGCGCTAGGATAATGTTAGGGCTGGCAGAACGCACCAAATAATAAAGATGGTAATAAGGTGCGTTCGCAGCCCGAGGTCCACCGTGCAGGGGTGGTAACCTGCTGCTCAGTAATGGCGGATGCTATATGGCGGTATACTATAAAGACACACGCGGGTTGTCATCACCCAGTGTGTATGGGAGCGGACTCTGTTGCATCACAGAGCCGCACTACCACTGAACATAAACGCCAGAGTCTGTTTGTGCTCACAGAGCTTGGCTAAAAGAGCGCACAGCGTACGGCCACAGAACGCTACCCCAAGGACACGGGGATAGAGTCCCTCTAGCCCCACTGAGTGCGTGGCGTCGCTGCCACGAGCGCCGCTAAAGACGCAGACAGTGGAGTGTGGAGCACGTGCACTGAGGCCATGCTGGATCACTGGTGAGGACCAATGTCTGACTCAAACCCTGACCTACCTACACCTAAGCCTGGGCGCTAGCAGGCTAGGCTGCACAACACATGCGTACCAAGGGTAGGGGTTTCATAATGAGTCAGTCACCAGATACATTCATACGTGCATACATCTCTCACACCTTATAGTCTGTAAATACAGTCTATCCTAGCGCATGGGCGAGCGGCCATGCGAACCTTTTATAGCCACGGGCGTCCGGGACCTTCCTGGCTTCTCGGATGGGCCAATCTGAACACGAGCAGGACCTGAGCATGTGACCCTTGATCTCCAATGGGAGATCACTCCACGGGCATGCTTAGTGGCCCAACATGAGGACTTAGTCCCTGGAGAATCTCGCTGCTGAGCAGCATGCATTGTCATAGCTGTGCCAGAGGTAGCAGCAGCAAGCAAACCCACGGAGTTGGCCTGGGCAGAGCGCTGGGACCGATGAATCTGCTGAGCAGGCTCCACTGTGGTTGAAGAAGAATGGGAGACCGCTGGGTGCAAGGCTCTGGATTCCTGCTGTGCAGTGGCAGGAACCCGACGCCTAACAGTTATTAGTATTCACTAATACTACCATGTATTACTACATGTACCATGCTTTACTTATAATGGATGTTCATGGTGACTGTGTGTTACCCAGTTTTTTGTGCTTGTCTATACATCTTACTAACTTATTCTATTACGATTTTATATTAATACTTTAATAAAATGTATACATTTTTACATTATGTTTATCTGATGTTCCTTATTCTCCTATATTTAAATGTTTCATTGGAGTTGGTTTTCTTTCCCGTGGGGTGGGCTACACAATGTGTAACCACCCTGGCATTTTGAATGTAACTGGTATTTCTGTTTACATGTCTACTTTACATCAGCGCAATTATTGAAACATAATTTTTTTTGGTAGGAAGTTATAAATTGACCAGCGATTTCTAATTTTTCCAGCAAAATTTAGAAAACCATTTTTTTGAGGACCACCTCACAATTGAAGTGACTTTGAGGGGTCTATATGATAGAAAATACCCAAAAGTGACACCATTCTAAAAAGTGCACCCGGCAATATGCTCAAAACAACATTCAAGAATTTCATTAACCCTTCAGGTGCTTCAGAGGATACTTTGGAATGTGGGAAACAAAATTAATATTTTTTAAAAAAAAAAATTACTTTACACACGAATTTTTTATTTTCACAAGGGTAACAGGTGAAAAGGGACACAAAAACATACTGTGAAATTTCTCCTCAGCATGCTGATACCCCATATGTGGGGGAAAACCACTGTTTGGGCACACGGCAGAGCTCGGAATGGAAGGAGCACCGTTTGACTTTTTGAATGCAAAATTTCCTGGAACAATTAGCAGGCGCCATGTCGCATTTGGAGAGCCCCTGATGTGCCAAACAGTGAAATTCCCCCACAACTGACACCATTTTGACACCTCAGAAAAACTGATCTAGACGTGTGGTGAGCACATTGAACCCTCAAGTGTAGTGTTGAGAGATACCACTCGATATTGAAAAATATCGGATCGGATTGGATCGGCCGATATCAAAAAAGTATTGGGTTTTGCCGATTCCGATCCCGAAAGTCCCATTCAAGTTAATGGAACAGAAATATCGGAATTAAAAAAAAAACCTTTCTTTCCTTGTAGGTTAATTCTACATGAAGAAAAACAACTAATAATAATAATGTAGAATGTATTGTGGGAGGTGAAGGAGACATTAAAGCCATAGAGGTTTAGCCCAATCAAATGGAATAGCAGGAATTATTTTTTTTTTTTTAAAGACGTTCGGAGTTACAAAGATATTGACTATGTTAACCTCTTTTATATTTTGTCAGATATGTATGTTTCACTACTTCCATGCTCTTCACCTTCTTTTTTACTTCTCCCACACTTTCTACTTCATGATCCTCAGCAGCAGCAGCAGCAGCATCTTTTTCATCAACTTCTTCTTCACCTTATTCATCTTCTTCTTCTTCACCTTCTTCCTATTATTCTTTTTTTGTACATTATTCATATTCTTCTTATTCAACGATTATTCTTCTTCATATTCTACTTCTTCATCTTCTTCCTATTCTTCTTCTTCATCATATTCTTATTTGTGACAGGTATTCCTGTAGTTGTTATCTATAAAAGTATGAAGATTACACCTTCCGTTCTGCCTGTCACAAAAGATTTCCAACAGGATTTGTCGGCATTCAGTTTGGCCTGCAGCAGCAGCCATTTTCCAGGGGCACCACGAGGAGGAACGGACTCACCCCCATACACTGCTTAGTCGTCTTCTGCTTATAATTTAGATAATATTTTTTGCTCTGATTTTTAGTCTTATGCTTAATGTTCTTCTGCTTTTGGTTCTTCTGCTTTTTGTTCTTCTGCTTCTTCGTCTTCTGTCTCTTGTTGTTCTGCATCTTGGTGGCTGTCTTCATGTTCTTTGTCCTCTTGGTCATCTTCTTCAGGGTCATCTTTTTGGTCTTCTTCGGTGTGGTCTTCAGGGTCGTCGTCTTCAGGGTCATCGTCAGGGAGATCCAGAGTGAGAACCAAAAACCATTTCCACAAGCTTGAACTTGGAAAAGTAGCAAAAGGTACAAGAAGGCTGAGGAACTGCCGAGAACCAGCTGACGGTACTGGAACCCGGATGGGTAGCAGAAGGAACAAGAGCAAATGGAACTAGCGAGGACCAGCTGATGGTGCTGGAACCCGGAGGGGCAGCAGAAGGAACAAGAGCCAATGGCACAACCGTGGACCAGCTGACTGTGCTGGAAGACGGTTAATAAGCAGGAGGTACCTGTGCTACAAAGCACTACCAAGGACCAGCAGACGTTGCTGGAACTCGGATACCGAGAAGGAGGCACCTAGGCCAAAGGCACTGCAGAGAACAAGCTAACGGTGCTGGAACCCAGATGGGTAGCAGAAGCTGCAAGAGCAAATGAAACTAGCGAGGACCAGCTGACGGTGCTGGAACCTGGAGGGGCAGCAGAAGGAACAAGAGCCAATGGCACAACCGTGGACCAGCTGATGGTGCTGGAACACGGTTACTAAGCAGGAGGTACCTGTGCTACAAAGCACTACCAAGGACCAGCTGACGAAGCTGGAACTCGGATACCGAGAAGGAGGCACCTAGGCCAAAGGCACTACTGAGAACGAGCTGACGGTGCTGGAACCCGGATGGGTAGCAGAAGCTGCAAGAGCAAATGAAACTAGCGAGGACCAGCTGACGGTGCTGGAACCGGGAGGGGCAGCAGATGGAACAAGAGTCAATGACACAACCGTGGACCAGCTGACGTTGCTGGAAGATGGTTAATAAGCAGGAGGTACCTGTGCTACAAAGCACTACCAAGGACCAGCAGACGTTGCTGGAACTCGGATACCGAGAAGGAGGCACCTAGGCCAAAGGCACTGCCGAGAACCAGCTGACGGTGCTGGAACCCGGATGGGTAGCAGAAGCTGCAAGAGCAAATGAAACTAGCGAGGACCAGCTGATGGTGCTGGAACCCGGAGGGGCAGCAGAAGGAAAAAGAGCCAATGGCACAACCGTGGACCAGCTGACAGTGCTGGAACACGGTTACTAAGCAGGAGGTACCTGTGCTACAAAGCACTACCAAGGACCAGCTGACGTTGCTGGAACTCGGATACCAAGAAGGAGGCACCTAGGCCAAAGGCACTGCCGAGAACCAGCTGACGGTGCTGGAACCCGGATGGTAGCAGAAGGAACAAGAGCAAATGAAACTAGCGAGGACCAGCTGACGGTGCTGGAACCCGGAGGGGCAGCAGAAGGAACAAGAGCCAATGGCACAACCGTGGAACAGCTGACAGTGCTGGAACACGGTTAATAAGCAGGAGGTACCTGTGCTACAAAGCACTACCAAGGACCAGCTGACGTTGCTGGAACTCAGATACAGAGAAGTAGGCACCTAGGCCAAAGGCACTGCCGAGAACCAGCTGACGGTGCTGGAACCCGGATGGGTAGCAGAAGCTGCAAGAGCAAATGAAACTAGCGAGGACCAGCTGACGGTGCTGGAACCCGGAGGGGCAGCAGAAGGCACAAGAGCCAATGGCACAACCGTGGACCAGCTGACGTTGCTGGAACTCGGATACCGAGAAGGAGGCACCTAGGCCAAAGGCACTGCCGAGAACCAGCTAACGGTGCTGGAACTCGGATGGATAGCACAAGGTACCCATAATAAGCAAAGTTGCAAAGCCGCGAGCAGGACGCAGTTACCGAAACCCACAGTCCAACGGGGTGCTTGTCCTATTGGCACTACAGAACCAGCCTTTATTACCAGAACACGCAGCCCACATAGGAAGCACCGAAACTGCAGGCACCATAGACTCGACTAACCCGACTGCAACACGACAGGACATCGTATTGGTGGCAAAGTGACGTTGACACTACCCGGAAACAGCAGGCGTGCTGGAACCAGGCTGGGCAGGAGGGAGTACCCGTGCCAAAGACACTTCTGAGCAGCAACTGGCGATGTTGGAGCCCAGGGTCAATCATGCAGCAGGCTGAGGCCTACTTGGAGCGAGTAGTAAATAAGATGTAGTGTGATTTTGGAGGCAGCAGGAGACTTTGTCGTCCACACAGCAGGGGAGCAGCTGGCGTTACTGAACCCCACTAACACTGGAGCATGTGTTTTTCTCTGTGCAGACGGCACTTCCGAGCAACAGCTGGCTGTGTTGAAGCCCAGGATCAATCATGGAGCAGGCTGAGGCCTACTTGAAGCAAGTTTTATATCGGTTGTACTGTACACTACTACTGATTGTAACCGTGCTCCACTTAGGCCTCTGGCTCTACTGTCTCTAGTATTTCCCCTGGCCTACAACCCCGCCAGTTGCTGCTCTGAAGTGGCGTCTGCACAATCCACACTTGTTCCTGGGTTACAGGGGCTCAGTCATGTCAGTTGATCCCCTGATGTGTGTCCGGCAAGGTCTCCTGCTCTGTCCACATTCCCACTACTAGTAACTACTGTTTGGGTGCACGGCAGGACTCGAAAGGGAAGGCGCGTCAATTGACTTTTTGATTGTAAAATTTCCTGGATGCTATCTTTCTGACTGAGCACTCCACCCTTCACCAAGCTGTGATTTTATTTACCTGGGGGAACATATGCAAAAAAGAAGACCATGACATATAATCAGTGCACACTTGAATATCCATAAGCGTATAGTTTTATTAACATCACAAAAAACATTCACAGGTTAAAAACAATTAAAAACCAACAATCCGTGCCCATGTCCACTGGGGGACAGCTGTGTACTATACTCTATGTGCAAACTGTACATGTATGCACAGACATAATCTGATGAACACTTCTCAATTAAAGAATACCATACCACTGGCAGACAGAAAACAGCAAAAATGTGCCCTGTTCCTCCACTTCCCATCCCACCACCGGGCGGTACTTCCAAGCGATAACTTCAATTTGGTAATCCCATTCAGGACTCTTTGCTCATTTTTTCCTCCATTATTTTTGGCCTTGGCTGCATGGGGTTAATCATATCCTTGTGCTGCTATCTTCTTGTCCCACTTGGGACATTTTCTGGGGGCATTCTCCTGCATACAGCTACATTCTATACCTTCTACATATTTTCCGGCTATTTTAGCCGTTTTCTGTCTGCTAGTGAGAATTAGGGTAGGGGACCATTTAGTGCTCTTATAGACATTACTCCCTCTTTAATTGATGTTTTGCTGTCTCTGGGGACGCCCTAGACAGTCATCCATTCATGTATAGCATTCATGTATAGCAATATGGTATTTTTTCAATTGAGAGGTGTTCATTAGATTATATATGTGTACACATGTATAGTTTGCACATAGAAGTTAAATGTATGGTATTCTTTAATTGAGAAGTGTTCATCAGATTGTGTATGTGTATACATGTATAGTTTGCACATAGAGTATAGTTCACAGCTGTCCCCCAGTGAACATGGGCACGGATTGTTTGTTTTAATTGTTTTTAACCTTTGAGTGTTTTTTGTGATGTTAATAAAATTATATGCTTATGGATATTCAAGTGTGCACTAATTATATGTCATGGTCTTCTTTTTTGCATATGTTCCCCCAGGTTTGTTTCCATGCATTTGGTGGCACCTTGTAAATTTTAGTGATCATATTGTAGTGCATCCTGCAGCCCTTGACAGTAGTGATTTTAATTATATCCAAACACATTTGGTTCCTATCTTCTTATAAATATAGGATTTACCAAGTTATTAACCAGAGGTAAGTGTTCACACTAGGCAGTTAGATTAAGGACCCATTCGATCTTGAGATTACCTTGCCGTTGGTGAATGGGCTCACATTTTTTGGCCAAATTTTCTGCTAAACATCTCATGTGTTTTTTCTGAATTTCAAAAGCCATTATGCTATTCACACTTCATATATTTCATATTGACATGTCTTAATGCAATTGAGTGCAACCATTTTTCTCATTTTGTAAAATTTCCTGGAGTCATTAGTGAACGCCATGGCCCATTTGGAGAGCCCCTGATGTGCCTAAACAGTTGAAACCCCTCCACAAGTGAACCCATTTGGAAACTAGACCCCTCAAGAAATGTATTTAGATGTTTGGTAAGCACCTTGAACCCCCTGGTGCTTCACAGAAGTTTATAACGTTGAGCCGTAAAGATTAAAAAAAAATCACATGTTCCCCACAAAAATGTAAGCCCCAAATGTTGCATTTTCATAAGGGTAACAGGAGAAATTGCACAATACAATTTGTTGTGCAATTTCTCCTGAATATGCCAATAACTCATATATGGCAGAAAACTACTCTTGAGGCACAGTGCAAAGCTCAGAAGGGAAGAGGCGCCATATTGATGCAGGCACATCCCTGTGCTACACAAACTGTCAGCGCTACACTGACAAAGTTGCTGATCATGCTCTTATACCTATTTGGAGTAAAGCCCCCATCACACATAGCGATCTCGCTAGCGAGATCGCTGCTGAGTCACAAGTTTTGTGACGTAACAGCGATCTCACCAGCGAGATCGCTGTGTGTGACACTTACCAGCGACCGACCCTCCTGCCGGTATCGCTGAACGTCCTGGAATGGCCAGGACATTTTTTTGATCGCTGGTCTCCCACTGGCCAGCACGCATCGCTGCGTGTGACAGGCGAGAGACCAGTGATCAGCGAGCAGGAGCTGATAACTAAGGTAAATAGAGGGTTTCTAAGCGGCGCGCAGCGCTTAGAAATCCGATGTGTACCTTAGTTACCAGCGCGCTGGTGCAGGGAGCTGGTAACTAAGGTACACAGTGGGTATCTAAGTGACGTGCGTCGCTTGTTACCCTCCTGTCGCTGGTGCTGATCGCTGGTGAAGCTGCCCGTTTGGCAGCTCACCAGCGATCATGTAGCGACACACCAGCGATCCTGACAAGGTCATATCTTTGTCGGGATCGCTGGTGCGTCACTATGTGTGACGGGGCCCTAAGAGTAAGGGTACCGTTACACCTAGCGATGCACCAGCGATCCCGTCTAGCGATATGACGCGGTCAGGATCGCTGGTGCATCGCTGGGTGGTCGCTAGTGAGCTGCCACACAGGCAGATCTCACCAGCGACATCGCTGGGGACGGGGATCGCTACTTACCTGTCAGACGCGGCGATCCTGCGTCCTACCGCCCGGCTCCATGCGTCGCTCGTCGTCACAGCAGGAAGCGCCGCAGGAAGTGACCGACGAGAAATGGTCCAGCAGCTTCTCGCGCGATCAGCGTAATTGCTGAACAAGGGTCTAAAAAACAAGGCTCATTTCAGTGTAAACAGGCTGCTGATCACCCACCCAATGAAAGAACAAAATGCTCACTTACTGTGTTAAACTGCTTAGTTGGACCCCTGCAGTTCTCTGTCTTGAGTTGCATCAGCTGTTCTGAGTTTGTAAAGCCCCCGTTACACACTGCGATATCGCTAGCAATATCTCTGCAAAGTCACCGATTTTGTGACGTTGCAGCGATATTGCTAGCGATATCGCTGTGTGTGATACTTACCTACAACCCGCTCCCCCGCTGGTAATCGCTGACGACGAGAAACAGTCCTGGACGTTCTCGCGCAATCAGCGATAACCAGCAGGGGAGCCGGTCGGAGGTAAGTATCACACACAGCGATATCGCTAGCAATATCGCTATAACGTCACTAGTTATAGCGATATTGCTAGCGATATCGCTTAGTGTGACAGTACCTTAAGAAATGTGTAAAGATCTGTTAATTGAAAACTTTGAAAGAGCTTTGAAGCCAGTTAAGAAAACAAAAAACAATGCATTGAATTGGGCAAGGTTGTTTATTTGTCCATGTGTATTAGGAACAATGCAAGTAATTACTGTTCACAAGTACAAGATAATTCAATCATTATATCTTTACCCTTTGTCCTGTATATCTTCCAATAATAATTAACTAATTGTTTGATCATCTTGTCAATGGTCATAAGGGTTTTATTACCTGTTGTAAAGGTACTGTCACACTTAGCGATGCACCAGCGATCCTGACCAGCGATATGACGCGGTCAGGATCGCTGGTGCATCGCTAAGTGGTCGCTAGTGAGCTGCCACATAGGCAGATCTCACCAGCGACATAGCAGCAGTCGGGGGTCGTTACTTACCTGTCAGACGAGGCGATGAAGACGTCCTCCCGCCCGCGTCCACGCGTTGCTCGTCGGCGCCACAGGAAGCCCAGCAGGAAGCTGACGACGAGAAATGGTCCAAGACGTTCTCGCGTGTTCAGCGATAATCAGTGGGGGGAGCGGTCGGAGGTAAGTATCAGACATAGCGATATCGCTAGCAATATCGCTGCTACATCACAAAAACCAGTGACGTTATAGCAATATTGCTAGCGATATCGCTTAGTGTGACAGGCCCTTAAGACTAGACACACGACCAAAAAATTGTCTGACTGTTATCCGAGCGGTCCGCGGAAAGAAAAAGAGAATCATCTGGCAGCGGCATATATTCATACCAAACAAAAGGATCAGCCGGCTGGATCCTTCTCTACTCCGACATCATACAGGTGCATCTCACAAAATTAGAATATAATTAAAAAATTAATTTCATTTCTTCAATACCAAAAGTGAAACACATATATTAGATAGCATCATTACAAACAGAGTGATCTATTTCAAGTGTTTATTTCTGTTAATGTTGATGATTATGGCTTACAGTGAATGAAAACCCAAAAGTCATTATCTCAGTAAATTAGAATACTTTATAACACCAGCTTGAAAAAATTATTTTAAAATTCGAAATGTTGGCCTACTGAAATGCATGTTTAATAAATGCACTCAATACTTGGCTGGGGCTCCTTTGGCATCAATTACTGCATCAATGCGCCATGGCATAGAGGCGATCAGCCTGTGGCATTGCTGAAGTGTTATGGAAGACAAGGTTGCTTTGATAGCAACTTTCAGCTTATCTGCATTTTTGGGTCTGGTGTATCTCATCTTCTTCTTTACAATACCCCATAGATTCTCTATGGGGTTAAGGTTAGGCGAGTTTCCTGGCCAATCAAGCACAGTGATACTGTTGTTTTTAAACCAGGTATTGGTACTTTTGGCAGTGTGGACTGGTGCCAATTCCTGCTGGAGAATGAAATTTCCATCTCCAATAAGCTTTTTGGCAGAGGGAACCATGAAGTGCCCTAAAATTTCCTGGTAGATGTCTGCGCTGACTTTGGTCTTGATAAAACACAGTGGACCTACAATAGCAGATGACATGGCTCACAAAAACATCATTGATTGTGGATATTTCACACTAGACTTTGGAAATCAAGGTCCAAGAGTCTGGAGGAAGAGTAGAGAAACAGACATTCCAAGTTGCTTAAGGTCTAGTGTGAAGTTTCCACAATCAGTGATGGTTCAGGGAAGGTGAAGTCTGAGGTCCAGAGCACTCTGGAAGAGGTTTTCATCCAGGATATCTCTGTACTTGGCATTGCAACCAGTCGTCCTGTCCCTGCAGCTGAAAAACACCCCCATAGCATGATGCTGCCACCACCATGTTTAACTGTTGGGATTGTATTGGGCAGGTGATGAGCTGTGCCTGGTTTTCTCCACACATACTGCTTAGAATTATCACCAAAAAGTTCTATCTTCATCTCATCAGGCCAGAGAATCTTATTTCTCATAGTCTGGGAGTCCTTTACGTGTTTTTTTTTTTAACCAAACTCTATGCGGGCTTTCATATGTCTGGCACTGAGAAGATGCTTCTGTCGGGCCACTCTGCCATAGAGGCCTGACTCGTGGAGGGCTACAGTGATAGTTGACTTTGTGGAACTTTCTCCCATCTCTCTACTGCATCTGTGGAGCTCAGCCACAGTGATCTTGGGGTTCTTCTTTACCTCTGTCAACAAGGCTCTTTTTCCATGATTGCTCAGTTTGGCTGGACGGCAAGGTCTAGGAAGACTTCTGATAGACAAAAACTTCTTCCATTTAAGGATTATGGAGGCCACTGTGCTCTTAGGAACCTTGAGTACTGCAGAAATTCTTTTGTGACATTGGCCAGATCTGTGCCTTGCAACAATTCTGTCTCTGAGCTCCTTGGCCAGTTCCTTTGACCTTATGATTCTCATTTGGTCTGACATGCACTGTGAGCTCTGAAGTCTAATATATACAGGTGTGTGCCTTTACAAATCAAGTCCTACCAGTTTAATTAAACACAGCTGAACTCCAATGAAGGAGTAGAACCATCTCAAGGAGGATCACAAGGAAATGGACAGCATGTTACTTAAATATGAGTGTCTGAGCAAAGATTCTGAATACTTTTCACCATGTGATATTTCAGTTTTTCTTTTTTAATAAATTTGTAAACATTTCTACATGTGTTTTTTTCAGTCAAGATGGGGTGCAGAGTGTACATTTATGAGAGAAAAAAATGAACTTTTTTGAATTTACCAAATGGCTTCAATGAAACAAAAAGTGAAAAAATTAAAGGGGTCTGAATACTTTCCGTACCCACTGTATATGGAAGGCCTTAAGACGTTAGGAAATATTACAAATACTACTTACAATGAGGCATATTTATTAAGCTAAGAATTTGGGCATAATTTTCACCAAGAACTGTCTTTCACAGTTGCACCATGAGAAATAAGTTTAAGGCCTTGTCGCTTGTCTGACAAAAAGGAAAGGAGTTGTGGCATTGTTGAGAGAGTCGACCCTAATGTGTGACACAAAAAAGTGGCAAAATTTTAGCGCAAATTTCTGGTATAAAGTAAGCCAATAAATAGGTGGTGTAAACAAGACAAGAAAGACTAGACAGTGGTAAAATTTAGACCTAAATTTACACTGTCTAAGAAACAGATAGCAGTGATAAGCATGCCCCAATGTTTTTTTACATTTTCATTTTCTTTGGTGTACTTTCCATTTTTTCCTCAAGAACTGACTGCTCTATGGGGGGTTTCCTATAGGCTTTTCCATAGGAAAAAATATGTGTGTGTGTGTGTGTGTATCAATAGATTCAACAGCATGCTCTTTTTGAATGGAGAGACTCATTAAGAATCAAACCAAAGTGGTGCATGATCTGGTTTTCTCTAAATCAGTTGAATTGGCCTCCTAACTTTAGGGATCATGTTCTGTCTCAGTGCTGTCCTTTTTACACTCAGACAGCATTCACATATCAACATTGAATAGGCCTTTGGAGTATTTTGTAAAGAACTAAATTGTGACCTGAGACCCCTAAGTTCTACTGATTGTGGCGATTACAGCAGTTGGACCCCACAATCACAAAGTTCTGATTCATATTTTTTTTATTTGTGGGAAAAGCTCTGTAATGAAAGAAACATGGTATAATTAGCATTCTGGAAATGTAAGCTCAAGTGTACTTGTGAAGCAAGACTACTTGAGATGGATTTGTTTTGGCCTTTTTTTCTAACACCAAAGAATGTAGCAGCTATATGTTAACTGGTAGTTAATGAAGAAATATGACTTTCCATTCTCACGCACAGCATTTTTAAAACTGAGAAATGTAGGCAATTTTACTAAAATGAGTACAAACAGAAAGCATTGTCATAATTACCTGGAAGGTAATACATCTGCAGACTTTGGACCTGAAGCTTCAAGAACTATTAACACCACTATGTCCTAACATATCAAATCCAAATGAGATGCAGCATAAGTTGGTATACATGCATTGTGTAAGAGCATGTGTCCTCTTAACAGACCAAACCTAAGATAAAATCAAAATGAGCATATAACCTATAGTAAGTAAGTGAGTAGTATTAATACATGTATATAGCACAGGGTACTTAGCTAACCCCTTAACGACCGCTAATACGCCTTTAACGGTGGTAGTTAAGGGTACTTAAACTACAGCGCTGTTAATTAACGGCGCTGTGGAAAAAGTGTATAGCGCCCACCAGAGTCGGATTTTCTCTGGGATCTCGGCTGCTGGGGATAGCTGAGACCCCAGAGAACATGATTAGGGTCAGTTTTTATGGACCCCGCTTTTGTGATCGCCGTTATTAACCGTATAACGGCGACCGGAAAAAAAAAAGTTCAATTTTGAGTTCAAAATGTCAAATGGTGCTCCTTCCCTTCCGAGCCGACGTGTGCCCAAACAGTGGTTTACCCCAACATATGGGTTATCAGCGTACTCAGGACAAATTGCATAACAACTTTTGTGGTCCAATTTCTCCTGTTACTCTTGGTAAAAATAAAAACTAGAGAACTAAAAAACCATTTTTGAGGAAAAAAATGATTTTTTATTCTCACTACTCTGTGTTATAAACTTCTGTGAAGCACTTGAGGGTTCAAAGTTCTCACCCCACATCTAGATAAGATCCTTGGGGATCTAGTTTCCAAAATGGGTTTACTTGTGGGGAGTTTCTACTGTTTAGGCACATCAGGGGCTCTGCAAACGCAACATGACGTCCACAGAACAGTCCATCAAAGTCTGCATTCCAAAATGGCACTCCTTCCCTTCCGAGCTCTCCCATGCACCCAAACAGTGGTTTTCCCCCCACATATGGGGTATCAGCGTACTCAGGACAAATTGCACAACAACTTTTGTGGTTAATTTCTCCTGTTACCCTTGGGAAAATAAAAAATAGCGGGTAAAAAAATCTTTTTGAAGAAAAAATGATTTTTTATTTTCAAGGCTCTGTGTTATAAACTTCCGTGAAGCACTTGGGGATTCAAAATGCTCACCACACATCTAGATAAGCTCCTTGGTGGGTCTAGTTTCCAAAATGGGTTCACTTGTGGAGGGTTTTTCACTGTTTAGGCACATCAGGGGCTCTTGAAACACGACATGGCGTCCAATCTCAATTCCAGCCAATTCTGCATTGAAAAAGTCAACTGGTGTTACTTCCCTTCTGAGCTCTGCCGTGTGCCCAAACAGTTGCTTACCTCCACATATGGGGTATGGGCGGACTCAGAACAAATTTCAAAACAACTTTAGGGGTCTAATTTCTCCTGTTACCCTTGTAAAAATAAAAATGTGGGGGCGAAAAGATGATTTTTGCGGAAAAATATGATTTTTTATTTTCACGGCTCTACGTTTTAAACTTCTGGGAAGCACTTGGAGGTTCAAAGTGCTCACCAAACACCTAGATAAGTTCCTTAAGGGGTCTACTTTCCAAAATGGTGTCACTTGTTGGGGGTTTCCACTGTTTAGGCACAGCAGGGGCTCTCTAAATGCGACATGGCGTCCAATCTCAATTCCTGCCAATTCTGCATTGAAAAAGTCGAACAGCACTCCTCTGTTCCAAGCTCTACCGTGCGCCCAAACAGTGGTTTACCCCAACATATGGGGTATTCGTGTATTCAGGAGAAATTGCACACCAAATTTTGTGGTTCATTTTCTCTTTTTACACTTGTGAAAAAAAAAAATTGGTTCTGAAGTAAAATGTTTGTAAAAAAAAGTTAAATGTTAATATCTTTCTTCCACATTGCTTCAGTTCCTGTGAAGCACATAAAGGGTTAATAAATTTCGTGAATGCAGTTTTGAGCACCTCGAGGGGTGCAGTTTTTAGAATGGTGTTACTTTTGGGTATTTTCTGTCATATTCACCTCTCAAAGTGACTTCAAATGTGATGTGGTCCCTAAAAAAATGGTTTTGTAAATTTTGTTGTAAAAATAAGAAATCACTGGTCAAATTTTAACTCTTATGACTTCCTAAATTGTGCTGATGTAATGCAGACATGTGGGAAATGTTATTTATTATGTATTTTCTGTGACATATCTCTCTTATTTAAGGGCATAAAAATAAAAATTTTGAAAATCGCAAAAGTTTAAATTTTTTTGCCATATTTCCGTTTTTTTCATAATTAAACACAAGTCATATCGAAGAAATGTTCACCACTAATCTGAAGTAAAATATGTCACTAAAAAACAATCTGAGAATCAGCTGGATCCGTTAAAGCGTTCCAAAGATATGACCTCATAAAGTACCAGTGGTCAGAATTGTAAAAATTGGCCTGGTCATTAAGCTGCAAATTGGCTCTGTCACTAAGGGTTAACACTATTTTGATTAAAAAAACGTAAATGCCATCCCACCACTACAAGGTATACCTATTCAGGGTGGTCCTTACCTCCAGAATTAAAACCTCACCAGCTGATCTAAGTGTAGAACATGTTCTTACACATTGTACGTATACCAACTTATGTTCCAGCTCACTTCTTTGGTTTTGCTATAGTTTCTTGTACTTTGTGCAAATAGAGTGGTGGCTCCCCCTTTTGAGATAGGCATTTCATCTATATAGCTTCCCATGACTAATGTAAGTAACATAGTAACATAGTTTTGAAGGCTGAAGGAAGACCTTATGTCCATCTAGTTCAGCCTATTTTTAGTGCAGCTGTTCTGCATTGTTGATCCTGGGGAAGGCAAAAAAAAACCCACAGAGTAGAAGCCAATTTTCTCCATAGGGAAAAGTTACTTCCCCTAAGCTGGGTCAACCATCTACCTATAATATTATGTTATTCGTAACCTTCTATACTGTTACTCACAAGAAAAGCATCCATTCCTTTCTTAAATTCATTCAGTGAGTTGGCCATCACCACTTCCTCAGGAAGAGAATTCCAGAGCCTCACTGCTCTTACCGTGAAGAACCCTCTTCTATGCTGGTGCAGAAATTGTCTTTCCTCCAAACGAAGAGAATGCCCCCTTGTTCTTGTCATAGTCCTTGGTACAAACAGTTCATTGGAGAGATCTCTGTATTGCCCTCTGATATACTTGTACATATATATTAGGTATCCCCTATGTCTTCTCTTTTCTAGAGTAAATAGACCTAATTTTGATAACCTTTCTGGGTATTGTAGTGAATCAACTCCATTTATCATTTTAGTAGCCCGCCTTTGAACCCTTTCAAGTTCAGTAATGTCTTTCTTGAGCACCGGCGTCCAAAATTGCACACAATACTCCAAGTGTGATCTGACGAGTGATTTGTACAGAGGGAGAATTATGTTTTCATCTCGTGTCCCCAGACCTCTTCTAATGCATCCCATGACCCTATTTGCCTTGGTGGCAGCTGCCTGACACTGGGCACTCCAATTTAGCTTCTTATTGACTAAGATGGCTAAGTCTTTTTCCATGTCTGATTTCCCCAGCAGTTTCCCATTTAGTAAGTAATTGTAGCATCTGTTTCTCCTTCCCATGTGCATAACCTTACACTTATCTGTGTTAAACTTCATTTGCCATATTTCAGCCCAATTCTCCAATTTACTCAAATCTGTCTGTAGTTGCAAACTGTCCTCCTTTGTGTTAACTACCTTACCTAGTTTTGTATCATCTGCAAATACTGATATTTTACTGTGTAAGCCATCCACTAGATCATTAATATATTAAATAGTAGGGGGCCCAATACAGAACCCTGTGGTACCCCACTAGTAACCCTGGCCCAATCTGAGTATGCACCATTAATAACCACTCTTTGTTTTCTATCACTAAGCCAGCTACCTACCCATCTACACACATTTTCCCCTAGCCCAAGCTTTCTCATCTTACTTACCAATCTTTTATGTGGGACAGTGTCAAATGCTTTAGGGAAGTCGAGATAAATGACATCCAATGATTCTCCTTGGTCCATTTGAGAGCTTACATCCTCATAGAAGCTGATCAGGTTAGTTTGACAGGAGCGATCCTTCATAAATCCATGTTGATATGGAGTTAAACATTTATTAACATTGAGATATTCCATAATGGTATCCCTTAGAAACCCTTCAAAAATTTTACCCACAACAGATGTTAAGCTTACCGGCCTATAGCTTCCAGGTTCCCTTTTACACCCCTTTTTGAATATTGGTACCACATTTGCTTGCCGCCAATCAAGAGGAACAGACCCTGTTTCTATAGAGTCTTTAAATATACAGCCATATGTTAAAGTTTGGGCACCCCTATTAATGTTAACCTTTTTTCTTTATAACAATTTTGGTTTTTGCAACAGCTATTTCAGTTTCATATATCTAATAACTGATGGACTCATTTATATTTCTGGATTCAAATGAGGTTTATTGTATTAACAGAAAATGTGCAATCTGCATTTAAACAAAATTTGACCGGTGCAAAATTATGGGCACCCTTATCATTTTCTTGATTTGAACACTCCTAACTACTTTTTACTGACTTCCTGAAGCACTAAATTGGTTTTGTAACCTCATTGAGCTTTGAACTTCATAGCCAGGTGTATCAAATCATGAGAAAATGTATTTAAGGTGGCCACTTGCAAGTAGTTCTCCTATTTGATTCTCCTATGAAGAGTGGCATCATGGGCTCCTGAAAACAACTCTCAAATGATCTGAAAACAAAGATTATTCAACATAGCTTTTCAGGGGAAGGATACAAAAAGTTGTCTCAGAGATTTAACCTGTCAGTTTGCACTGTGAGGAACATAGTAAGGAAATGGAAGAACACAGGCACAGTTCTTGTTAAGCCCAGAAGTGGCAGGCCAAGAAAAATATCAGAAAGGCAGAGAAGAAGAATGGTGAGAAAAGTCAAGGACAATCCACAGACCACCTCCAAAGACCTGCAGCATCATCTTGCTGCAGATGGTGTCACTGTGCATCGGTCAACAATACAGCGCACTTTGCACAAGGAGAAGCTGTATGGGAGAGTGATGCGAAAGAAGCCGTTTCTGCAAGCACGCCACAAACAGAGTCGCCTGAGGTATGCAAAAGCACATTTGGACAAGCCAGTTACATTTTGGAAGAAGGTCCTGTGGACTGATGAAACAAAGATTGAGTTGTTTGGTCATACAAAAAGGCGTTATGCATAGAGGCTAAAAAACACAGCATTCCAAGAAAAACACTTGCTACCCACAGTAAAATTTGGTGGAGGTTCCATCATGCTTTGGGGCTGTGTGGCCAATGCCGGCACCGGGAATCTTGTTAAAGTTGAGGGTCGCATGGATTCAACTCAGTATCAGCAGATTCATGACAATAATGTGCAAGAATCAATGACGAAGTTGAAGTTACGCAGGGGATGGATATTTCAGCAAGACAATGATCCAAAACACCGCTCCAAATCTACTCAGGCATTCATGCAGAGGAACAATTACAATGTTCTTGAATGGCCATCCCAGTCCCCAGACCTGAATATCATTGAACATCTGTGGGGTGATTTGAAGCGGGCTGTCCATGCTCGGCGACCATCAAACTTAACTGAACTGGAATTGTTTTGTAAACAGGAATGTCACAAATACCTTCATCCAGGATCCAGGAACTCATTAATAGCTACAGGAAGCGACTAGAGGCTGTTATTTTTGCAAAAGGAGGATTTACGAAATATTAATGTCACTTTTATGTTGAGGTGCCCATACTTTTGCACCGGTCAAATTTTGTTTAAATGCAGATTGCACATTTTCTGTTAGTACAATAAACCTCATTTGAATCCAGTAATATAACTGAGTCCATCAGTTATTAGATATATGAAACTGAGATAGCTGTTGCAAAAACCAAAATTGTTATAAAGAAAAAAGGTTAACATTAATAGGGGTGCCCAAACTTTAACATATGACTGTAAGTATCTGCACAGTCGGGCCCTAATCCTTCTTTGCTCCCATCTACATCAAGGCCGGCTGGCACAAGGTGTCATGATCCCATCCTAGGGACGCAGTGAGTGACAGCTCAGTTGTCCTTTGGATTGCATGTGTGTGCCGGGCTGTCAGTTTTGTGAGTGACAGCTCGGTTGTCCTATAGTAAGCAGATGCATGCTTGGCTGTCAGTTTTGCTCATGGGATTTCTTTGCAGCGCAACTGAGATGAGCCTGCTGGAAATCCTCCAGGAGTCGCTCTTTCAGGGTGATTGCTTGGCCATTTAGTTAGTTGGCTATGTTGGGACTATTGCAAGTCATAGCTTTCAGCTCAGTGGTGTTTGCTCTTTGCTCTGATATTCTGATCTTTGTTGCCGGACCGTAGATTTGCCTTCTAACTACCCATTTGTGTTACCCCTTTTTGCTTTGACACACTCTGATCTTGAATTCTGACCCTGGACTGACCTAACTACAGTTGTGGCCAAAAGTATTGACACCCCTGCAATTCTGTCAGATAATACTCAGTTTCTTCCTGAAAGTGATTGCAAACACAAATTCTTTGGTATTATTATCTTCATTTAATTTGTCTTAAATGAAAAAACACAAAAGAGAATGAAGCAAAAAGCAAAACATTGATCATTTCACACAAAACTCCAAAAATGGGCCAGACAAAAGTATTGGCACCCTCAGCCTAATACTTGGTTGCACAACCTTTAGCCAAAATAACTGCGACCAACCGCTTCCGGTAACCATCAATGAGTTTCTTACAATGCTCTGCTGGAATTTTAGACCATTCTTCTTTGGCAAACTGCTCCAGGTCCCTGATATTTGAAGGGTGCCTTCTCCAAACTGCCATTTTTAGATCTCTCCACAGGTGTTCTATGGGATTCAGGTCTGGACTCATTGCTGGCCACCTTAGAAGTCTCCAGTGCTTTCTCTCAAACCATTTTCTAGTGCTTTTTGAAGTGTGTTTTGGGTCATTGTCCTGCTGGAAGACCCATGACCTCTGAGGGAGACCCAGCTTTCTCACACTGGGCCCTACATTATGCTGCAAAATTTGTTGGTATTCTTCAGACTTCATAATGCCATGCACACGGTTAAGCAGTCCAGTGCCAGAGGCAGCAAAGCAACCCCAAAACATCAGGGAACCTCCGCCATGTTTGACTGTAGGGACCGTGTTCTTTTCTTTGAATGCCTCTTTTTTCTCCTGTAAACTCTATGTTGATGCCTTTGCCCAAAAAGCTCTACTTTTGTCTCATCTGACCAGAGAACATTCTTCCAAAACGTTTTAGGCTTTTTCAGGTAAGTTTTGGCAAACTCCAGCCTGGCTTTTTTATGTTTCGGGGTAAGAAGTGGGGTCTTCCTGGGTCTCCTACCATACAGTCCCTTTTCATACAGATGCCGACAGATAGTACGGGTTGACACTGTTGTATCCTTGGACTGCAGGGCAGCTTGAACTTGTTTGGATGTTAGTCGAGGTTCTTTAACCAACTTCCGCACAATCTTGCGTTGAAATCTCTTGCCAATTTTTCTTTTCCGTCTACATCTAGGGAGGTTAGTCACAGTGCCATGGGCTTTAAACTTCCTGATGACAGTTTCTTCCTGAAAATGATTGCAAACACAAATTCTTTGGTATTATCTTCATTTAATTTGTCTTAAATGAAAAAACACAAAAAGAATTGTCCTAAAGCCAAATTGGATATAATTCCACACCAAACATAAAAAAAAAGGTGGACAAAAGTATTGGCACTGTTCGAAAAATCATGTGATGCTTCTCTAATTTGTGTAATTAACAGCACCTGTAACTTACCTGTGGCACCTAACAGGTGTTGGCAATAACTAAATCACACTTGCAGCCAGTTGACATGGATTAAAGTTGACTCAACCTCTGTCCTGTGTCCTTGTGTGTACCACATTGAGCATGGAGAAAAGAAAGAAGACCAAAGAACTGTTTGAGGACTTGAGAAACCAAATTGTGAGGAAGCATGAGCAATCTCAAGGCTACAAGTCCATCTCCAAAGACCAGAATGTTCCTGTGTCTACCGTGCGCAGTGTCATCAAGAAGGTTAAAGCCCATGGCACTGTGGCTAACTTCCCTAGATGTGGACGGAAAAGAAAAATTGACAAGAGATTTCAACACAAGATTGTACGGATGTTGGATAAAGAACCTCGACTAACATCCAAACAAGTTCAAGCTGCCCTGCAGTCGGAGGGTACAAAAGTGTCAACCCGTACTATCCGTCGGCGTCTGAACGAAAAGGGACTGTATGGTAGGAGACCCAGGAAGACCCCACTTCTTACCCCGAGACATAAAAAAGCCAGGATGGAGTTTGCAAAACTTACCTGAAAAAGCCTAAAACGTTTTGGAAGAATGTTCTCTGGTCAGATGAGACATAAGTAGAGCTTTTTGGGCAAAGGCATCAACATAGAGTTTACAGGAGAAAAAAAGAGGCATTCAAAGAAAAGAACACGGTCCCTACAGTCAAACATGGCGGAGGTTCCCTGATGTTTTGGGGTTGCTTTGCTGCCTCTGGCACTGGACTGCTTGACTGTGTGCATGGCATTATGAAGTCTGAAGACTACCAACAAATTTTGCAGCATAATGTAGGGCCCAGTGTGAGAAAGCTGGGTCTCCCTCAGAGGTCATGGGTCTTCCAGCAGAACAATGACCCAAAACACACTTCAAAAAGCACTAGAAATGGTTTGAGAGAAAGCACTGGAGACTTCTAAGGTGGCCAGCAATGAGTCCAGACCTGAATCCCATAGAACACCTGTGGAGAGATCTTAAAATGGCAGTTTGGAGAAGGCACCCTTCAAATATCAGGGACCTGGAGCAGTTTGCCAAAGAAGAATTGTCTAAAATTCCAACAGAGCATTGTAAGAAACTCATTGATGGTTACCGGAAGCGGTTGGTCGCAGTTATTTTGGCTAAAGGTTGTGCAACCAAGTATTAGGCTGAGGGTGCCAATACTTTTGTCTGGCCCATTTTTGGAGTTTTGAGTGAAATGATCAATGTTTTGCTTTTTGCTTCATTCTCTTTTGTGTTTTTTCATTTAAGACAAATTAAATGAAGATAATAATACCAAAGAATTTGTGTTTGCAATCACTTTCAGGAAGAAACTGAGTATTATCTGACAGAATTGCAGGGGTGTCAATACTTTTGGCCACAACTGTATATGGAATTAAGGTCTGGAGACTGGCTAGGCCACTCCATGACCTTAGTGTACTTCTTTTTGAGCTACTCCTTTTTTTGCCTTGACTGTATGTTTTGGGTCATTGTCTTGCTGGAAGACCCAGCCACAACCCATTTTTGGGTTGGCAGAGGGAAGGAGGTTGTAACTCAGGATTTTATGGTTCATGGCTCCATCCATTCTCCCCCTGATGAAGTGAAGTAGTCCTGTGCCCTTAGCAGACAAACACCCCCAAAACATAATGTTTCCATCTCCATGCTTGACAGTGGGGATGGTGTTCTTTGGGTCATAGGCAGCATTTCTCTTCCTCCAAACACGGCGAGTTGAGTAAATTCCAAATACCTCAATTTTTGTCTCTTCTGACCACAGCACCTTCTTCCAATCACTCACACTATCATCCAGGTGTTCATTGGCAAACTTCAGACGGGCCTGCACATGTGCTTTCTTGAGCAGGGGGACCTTGAGGACACTGCAGGATTTTAAACCTTTATGGCGTAATGTGTTACCAATGGTTTTCTTGATGACTGTGTTCCCAGCTGCCTTGAGATCATTAACAAGTTCCCCCTGTGTAGTTTTAGGCTGATCTCTCACCTTCCTCACGATCAAGGATATCCCCAAGAGGTAAAATTTTGCATGGTGCCCCAGATCAATGTCAATTGATAATCATTTTGTATTTTTTCCATTTTCTTACTATTGCACCAACTGTTGTCTCCTTCTCACCCAGTGTCTTACTTATAGTTTTGTAGCCTATTCCAGCTTTGCGCAGATCTATGATCTTGTCTCTGACATCCTTAGAAACCCCTTTGGTCTTGCCCATGTTGTAGAGGTTAGAGTCTGACTGATTGAGTCTGTGGACAGGAGTCTTTTATAAAGGTGACTATGAAAGACAGCTGTCTTTAATGCAGGCTGCGAACCAGTGGTAAAGCTGTTTTTCTAAAATATCACCAAATTAAAGAGTTGATTATGATCATTTTAAAAGGTCAAAATATTTTGAAACGTTATTCTTATAGATTAACAGCCTGTATTCTGCATTATTATTATTACAATTGGGCATTAGATGTGGAAAATTGCTGGAAACCTTCTTCAAAAACCATTTCATCTTGTAATAAGTAATGGAATTCTCCATAGGGGATTTTGCATGGTAAAGCGTTAATTAAATCTAAACAAAACCTTGTGACTGATCATAAAACTCAGAAACAGTTCTGGCGGCAAATGTAACATTTAGACATATACCTATTCTTAAGCCTTATTGGTGGCTTACCACTGTAATTACTTGCAGGCTATGAGTACAGACTGAAAATACAGGGCTCAATGTTAAAAAAAAAAAGGGGGCTACATTTTATAATACAGTTACCATCACCCTCGCTAAACGCTGCCCTGAAAAGTGCTTGTGTTATATGATGTTGTATTCTTTAAAAGTCATCCAGGCTTTTTAATGCTTTAATGCATATTCAAGCGTACTGAAAAGCTGTCAGCTGTCAAAATAAATGAGGATCTGTCAATGTGAGAATGATTTACTATTCATATGGTGATTACTTACAGGCTGCCAGGCAGCAATTTTAGCTGTAAGTAAACTGAAGCAAGATTTGTCTGGTTTAAAGGTTTTTTTTCCCAGAATCAAAATGTATCCCCTATTCAATCCACAGAATAGGAGAAACTTAAAGTCCATTTACACTGTGAAATGACTTCTGACCTGCAAGATATTTACCGGTGGGCAGCTGTTTAATAGCCTGTTCACACATGCCGACTGCGCTTGAGATGTACACTGAACCATCTATAATCATTTAATGCCATTGTCCTAATTACATAAAGAAATGCACAACTAAGAACTAAGAGCTTTTGAGTAACCCAAAAGATAATTTCACCCTACGAACTAGAATGTTGCTCATTGATTGGCAGCCTGATTAGACGGCATGATTATCAAGAAATACTAACCTTGCAGTGTAAATGATCCTTTAATGATCACAGGAGGTCAAACCACTGGGAGCTTGAGCGTTCCCAAGAGATGGGCTCTGCTGCCCTGTCTAGAATGAGGCAGAGGTGTGCATGCTGAACCTCTAGTTCATTCATTGCTTATGGGACTGCTGGAAATAGTACAGCGATAAACTCTGCTTTCTCAAGCAATCCATTTGACAGTGAATGGAGCGGAAGTCAAACATATGAACCTTTACTTGATTTAACATTGGGCACGGCAGAACCTGGTTCCCGGGATCCAAAGTCCTGTACTTAGGCCGGGGTCACACTGCATTATGGCAGTCCATTAGACAGACTGCGTTACACCGTGGCATAACACGATGTAACGCAGTCCCTTAATGCTGCCATTAACCCCAATTATCAGGCGCATCGCGACGCATTCCATAAAGCAGTGATACAGACAAGGCGTGCACTCTGTGGATATGAAGTAGGTGCAAGCTGAACACTACATTACACCACAGATGGCGCTTGCTGCCCCACGCTTCCAGCTCATCTCAGGACCTCTGCCTGGTCCCTGCCAGACCGGACTTTTACATATGGCACGTTAGCCCCTCCTGCACATTCATACTGCCGTGATTGCTTCTTTTTCTCTTGTGCTTTAAGTGAGGTTTGAAAAAGATCCGACATAGGGTCGAAACGTTACCTCAACACACTATTCCCCTGTGGTGTCTTCAATAAAAAAATTTTTGCATTGAAAATCAAAATTTCCCAGAGTGCAGCTGTTTTCTTTTCACTGCATGCCATAAAGCGCCATGAGCTTGCGATCTGCCATCATTCAGTGACGGAACCTCAGACACGGGCTGCAGCATCTGAGGCTCCGTCACCGCTAGTGCAGATGAAGAATCTGCGCTAGCGATATAGCATAACGTGATAGCATTAACGCAGCCCGTCAACGCTATGCGTTGAACCGGCTGCCTAACGCAGTATGAACCTGGCCTTTGGAATGGGGGAGATAGGCCACAATTAAATGTTTGACAACTTATGAACTTTTGAATCTAGAGGCTGTTATGGACTGCACGTGGAATTCTGGTAACTCTTAAGAGCTTCCACCAACAGTACTGGTTACTCTGCTAATTAGGTCCCAGAGAATGCTTCAGTTTTTACCCTTGTGCAGGATCTGGCCTTTGCTACAGTGACCTCTGGGTTTGCATCACAGAGTAGCTACTGGTTGGTGGTGCGAATTACCAGTAAAGTAGTTATATAGTAGTTCAGAACCTAAAGTACTAGGATAAGGACAAATAAAGAGAAGAATATATTTGGTTAGAACCAGAAAAATAGAATCAGAAGGAGAATCGTCAGGCAAATTAGTCCGTGATTGACATCAGGAAGCAATCCAAGGGTCAGACAAAAGGGGTAATTAATACAAGCTGGGATAGGTAACAGCAAACTATATAGTGCACAATGGTGATTATGAAAACCAGTAATAGGCAATCACATGGAGTACTAGGGACATTTTAATCAGTCAGCCCTATTGGCTACAGAGCACTCTACTGAAATTGGTTGTGCTGGTTGGGTGGAGACCTAGACATCCAGCAATGATGTCAGTCCTACCACTATTGACATAGTATGATGGCCTGCAGTAGAGGCAAATATCGTTGGCATGTGAGAATATAAAATTAATTTCAAATTATAAACTAATACACCTTTAACATAGATCTGCTGGAATTCTGAAAGTGGAACCGGGTTGTCATAACATTAAGAAATGGGTGCGTGGTGATTAGGCTTCCCAGATGGAGGGGCAGCACAATGAGACTTGAAGACTTGCTAGATGGTGAGCATACTGTCTAGCAGAAGAGGACACTGCATTCTCCATTACTGGGGCCAATTGAGCCAGGAATTACATCAGATCCTCCTCTTTTGCTGTTTGGCCACTCACTAACTCAGCACAGTGGCAGCAGAAGCAGACATTGCTGGGTGACTGTGGATTCATTGTCTCAATCGTTGCCCTCAAGCTATGAAAAAAGCTTGTGTTCTGTGTATTCCCTCAGTGAGGGACAGGTAGATTCATATAAACATGCAATTGTTTTACACAGGCTAAGGTGAAAAAGCTGTAGGGCGTACATAACGAAAGCCGGCTTCCTATCTCTATTATTATTTATAAGGTCTTTACTTTGATGATGTAAATGTTATTGAATGGAATGTAACAGAGTTGGGTAACAATAGTGGAACCAAATTAGGTCTGGAGTTAACAATTGTTTTAGTTAATTAAAATAAAATACAAGCTTCTGTTCAGTTAAAGGGATTGTTTAAATTAGAAAAAGTTGTAGATACTATTAGTAAATGCTGAGTTAATAAAGGGTTGATCCCTGTTAGGCTGCCCGTCTTTTGGGCAAAGACCGGTAACAAAGTCTCACTTAGGATAACCCGTGCTGATCCAAATTATACAGACAACACACCGATGTTAATGAGCTGGGTAATACTGCATGGAGATGAAGGCTGATTTTCAGGCAAATGACAGCTTATTTCTAGGGAATGGATTACTGCAGGAGGGTGGGGGGTACACAGTGATCAGCTTATGGTCAAAGTACCTTGCTTCAAAGTAAGGATTGTCACCTTTACAGCTCTGCTCACATATTCTGATGACATTTTTGGGGGTATATGCTGAACTTACAGCCCTGACTTCTGAGAACATATACCATGCAGTATATCGTTCAAAAGTCCCTAAGAACATATATACTGGGTGGCATGCTTTCTGTGGTTGACCACTCTTTAGGAAAAACGTCGCCCTCAGCAAAGCCATGGGCAGAGTGCCCCATGACTTGGTTTGTACAGCAAGCAGGGGTTAAAAATGAATATGGTTAGAAGTGGGGGGCTCAAGGGGTCAAAAGTTTAAAGGGGTTGGGCAGTAAGGCGGGATGTTTACAGTTGAGCAAGGTTTATCTGTCTGAGAAGGGGTGAGGGCTAGCAATCGGCATGATGTACCATGAGCAAAGGTCCCGCCCTTTAACCCCTTAACCCCCAAGGGTGGTTGCACGTTCATGACCGGGCCAATTTTTACAATTCTGACCACTGTCCCTTTATGAGGTAATAACTCTGAAACGCTTCCATGGATCCCACTGATTCTGACACTGTTTTCTCGTGACATATTGTACTCCATGATAGTGGTAAAATTTCATTCAAATAACTTGCGTTTATTTGTGAAAAAACGTAAATTTGGCAAAAATTTTGAAAATTTCGCAATTTTCCAACTTTAAATTTTTATGCCCTTAAATCACAGAGATATGGCACACAAGAAACTTAATAAGTAACATTTCACATATGTTTACTTTACATCAGCACAATTTTGGAACCAAAATTTTTTTTGTTAGGAAGTTATAAGGGTTAAAAGTTGACCAGCGATTTCTCATTTTTGCAACACCATTTTATTTTTACGGACCACATCACATTTGAAGTCCCTTTGAGGGGTCTATATGATAGAAAATACCCAAAAGTGACACTATTCTAAAAACTGCACCCCTCAAGGTGCTCAAAACCACATTCAAGAAGTTTATTAACTCTTCAGGTGCTTCACAGGAATTTTTTGAATGTTTAAAAAAAATGAACATTTAAGTTTTTTTCACAAAAAAATTACTTCAGGTCCAATTTTTTTATTTTACCAAGGGTAACCGGAGAAATTGGACTGCAAAAGTTATTGTGCAATTTCTCCTGAGTACGCTGATACCTGATATGTGGGGGGAACCACTGTTTCCACGCATGGCAGAGCTCAGAAGAGAAGGAGCGCCGTTTGACTTTTTCAATGCAAAATTGGCTGGAATTGTGCAATTTGTCCTGAGTACGCTGATACCCCACATGTGGGGGTAAACCACTATTTGGGCGCATGGCAGAGCTCGGAAGGGAAGCAGTCAGCGCCGTTTGACTTTTTTGGCTGGAATTGGGATTGGATGCCATGCCGCGTTTGGAAAGCCCCTGATGTGCCTAAACAGTGGAAACCCCCCACAAATGACACCATTTTGGAAACTACACCCTCCAAGGAACTTATCTACACTGCGTTCCAAATTATTATGCAAATTGGACTTAAGTGTCATAAAGATGTAATTTTTTGTTTTTCAAATAAACTCATAGATGCTATTGTGTATCAGGGCTCTTTGGATCACTGAAATTAATCTCAAACGCCTGTGATAATTAGTTTACCAGGTGAGCCCAATTAAAGGAAAACTACTTAAGAATGATGTTCCACATTATTAAGCAGGGCACAGGTTTCAAGGAATTTAGGAAAGAAAACGGATCTCTCTGCTGCTGAAAAGCATCAAATAGTGCAATGCCTTGGTCATGAGATGAAAACATTAGATATTTCCCAAAAACTTAAACGTGATCATCGTACTGTTAAGAGATTTGTGGTTGATTCTGAGCACAAACATGTTTGTGCTGATAAAGGCAGAATGAGGAAGGTTTCTGCCAGGCAAGTTCATCAGATTAAGAGAGCAGCTGCTAAAAAGCCATTACAAACCAGCAAACAGATATTTAAAGCTGCTGGTGCCTCTGGAGTCCCTCGAACCTCAAGGTGTAGGATCCTTCAAAGGCATGCTATGGTGCATAAGCCTACTATTCGGCCACTCCTAAACAGTGTTCACAAGCAGAAATGGTTGCAGTGGGCCCAGACATACATGAAGACTAATTTTCAAGCAGTCTTGTTTACTGATGAGTGTCGAGCAACCCTGGATGGTCCAGATGGATGGAGTAGTGGATGGTTGGTGGATGGCCACTATGTCCCAACAAGGCTGCGACATCAGCAAGGAGGTGGAAGAGTCATGTTTTGGGCCGGAATCATGGGGAAACAGCTGGTAGGGCTCTTTAAGGTTCCTGAAGGTGTGAAAATGACCTCTGCAAAGTATATAGAGTTTCTGACTGACCGCTGTCTTCCTTGGTATAAAAAGCAGAAATGTGCCTTCAGGAGCAAAATCCTCTTCATGCATGACACTGCACCATGTCATGCTGCAAAGAATACCTCTGAGTCATTGACTGCTATGGGCATAAAAGGAGATGAACTCATGGTGTGGCCACCATCTTTCCCTGACCTCAACCCTATAGAGAACCTTTGGAGTATCATCAAGCGAAAGATCTATGAGGGTGGAAGGCAGTTCACATCAAAACAGCAGCTCTGGGAGGCTATTCTGACTTCATGCAAAGAAATACAAGCAGAAACTCTCCAAAAAATTCACAATTTCAATGGATGCAAGAATTGTGAAGGTGATATCAAAGAAGGGTTCCTATGTTAACATGTAACTTGGCCTGTTAGGATGTTTTGGAGTTAAATAGCTTTTTTGTTCGGTGAATGTGACCTCCTAATGCTGCAAATTCCACAAATGAGCATTTTCAGTTCTTTAAGACATATCAAATGTTTAGAAATTCTACTGTGCATAATAATTTGGAACAGTGCAATTTGAGTTTTTATTCATTTTGGAGATTATACTGTTATCATTGGGAGGTTTCTTCAATAAAATTCGATGCATACTCTATCGGGTGATGACTTTTATTAGACTGACTGTCATTGGTACTGACTATTTAGGAAAATCAGAGAAAAATATAATTTGCATAATAATTTGGAACACAGTGTAGATATTTGGTGAGCACTTTGAACCCCCCAGTGTTTCACAGACATTTATAATGCCCGGGCGTGAAAATAAAAAAATCATATTTTTTCCACAAACATAATCTTTTAGTTCCCAATTTTTTTATTTTCCCAAGGGTAACAGGAGAAATTGGACCCCAAAAGTTGTTGTCTAATTTGTCCTGAGTACGCTGATACCCCATATGTGGGAGAAAACTACTGTGTGGGTACACGTCAGGTCTCAGAAGGGAAGTAGTGACGTTTTGGAATGCAGACTTTGATGGAATGGTCTGCGGGTGTCATGTTGCCTTTGGAGAGCCCCTAAGGCAGGGGTCCCCAACCGCCGGTCCGCGGCCCAGCACGGGGCCGCTGCAGTGCCCTTGCCGGTCCGCGGACACAAGGGGAGCCAGGGGCGGCACGCAGCACTTCCTAGATTGCCCTCGTGTAGCGGCAGCCAGGGAGCGATCTAAGCAGCTCCGCTGCCTGCACGAGGAAATAGCAGGAGCGGAGCTGCAAGGACCCATCCAGCTTCCTGCCCGCCGCCCGCGCTTCCTGTCTCTGACTGACACAGAGAGGAGCGCGCCGCTGCTGTGTCAGAGCGAGGAAGCGCGGGCGATGCTGCGGACAGGTGAGAGGTGGTGTCTGTGTGTGTGTGTGTGTGTGTATATATAATGTGTGCATGTATGTCTGTCTGTGTGTATATATATATATATATATCTGTGTGTGTGTATGTATGTGTGTGTGTGTATGTATGTCTGTGTGTGTATGTATGTCTGTGTGTGTGTGTGTGTTTATGTATGTCTGTGTATGTATGTGTGTTTGTCTGTGTATGTGTAGGTTAGCCTGGCCCTGGAGGAGATGGGGACATGAGGAGAAGACCGTGATGGGGAGAGAAGGCCATGAGGGGGTAATGGGATAAGGCCATGATGGGGGTGATGGAGAGAAGGCAGTGATGGGGTGATGGAGAGAAGGCATTGATGGGATCATAGGAGTGATGGGGAGAAGGCAATGATGGGAGTGATGGAGAGACGGCAGTGATGGGGTGATGGAGAAGGCAATGATGGGGTGATGGAGCAGGCAAGGATGGGGGTGATGGAGCACTCATTTAAAACCTATGGTGAGTTGAGTCACATTATAAATGTTATAATTAAATGATAAGTATGCACTGCTAAACTACAACCGCGTCCATAGCCCTGCCCCCTTATGACCAAAGCCCTGCCCCTGCCACACCTCCATCCCCGCCCTGCTGGGCCATGGAAGAATGGTCTTGCTTGAAGCCGGTCCCTGGTGCAAAAAAGGTTGGGGACCACTGCCCTAAGGAACTTAACTAGATGTGTGGTTAGCGCTTTGAACCCCCCAGTGCTCCACAGAAGTTTATAACGCCTGGGCGTGAAAATAAGAAAATGATATTTTTTCCACAAAAATGATATGTTTGCCCCCCAATTTTTTATTTTCCTAAGGGTAACAGGAGAAATTGGACCCCAAAAGTTGTTTTACAATTTGTCCTGAGTAGGCTGATACCCCATATGTGAGGGTGAAACACTGTTTGGGCGCATGGCAGAGCTTGGAAGGGAAGGAGCACCTTTGACTTTTTCAACGCAGAATTGGCTGGAATTGAGATCAGACGCCATGTTGCGTTTGGAGAGCACCCGATGTGCCTAAACAGTGGAAACCCCCCAATTCTAAAGCCCCTGTTACACACGGCGAGATTGCTAGCGATATCGCTGAAGCGACAACGATTTTGTGACGCAACAGCGACATCGCTAGCGATCTCGCTAAGTGTGACATGCGGAAACGACAGGCTCCCTGCTGCGATGTCGCTGATCGTGCGCGAACGTTCAGGATCATTTTTTGATCGCTGGCGTCACGCTGACCAGCATGCATCGCTGTGTTTGACGCCCCTTATCAACGACGAGCGACCTCGTTGGCGACTCCGAACTCATATAGATAGTGCTGAAGGACGCCTATTCAAAGTCTGAATCGCTATTATAGACAGTGTGTGACACGGTACCAATGATCGCCATGGTCGTTAGTGACATTGCTGATCGCTGATGCGTCGTTATGAAGATCGGCCTGTATGACTGCTTACTAGCGATGCACAAACGATCTTAGCCAGATCGTATCGTTGTGGGAATCGTTGGTGCGTCGCTACGTGTAACGGTACCCTAACTCTAACCCCGACACACCCCTAACCCTAATCTCAGCCCTAACCCTAGCCCTAACCCTAATGGGAAAATGGAAATAAATACATTTTTTTTTTATTTTATTATTTTTCCCTAACTAAGGGGGTGATAACGGGGGGTTTGATTTACTATTTATGGCGGTTTTTACGTTTGGCAGCTGTCGCACGCTAAAAGACGCTTTTTATTGTATTGTATTGTTTATTTTATAGTTTTTGCATCACCACATATTGAGAGCTATAATTTTTCCGTATTTTGACCCACTGAGTCATGTGAGGTCTTATTTTTTGCGGGACGAGTTGACGTTTTGTTGGTACCATGTTCGGGCACGTGACTTTTTTGATCGCTTTTTATTATTTTTTGGACGCAGAATGAACAAAAACCAGCATTTCATGAATTTCTTTTGGGGGGTGCGTTTACACCGTTCCGTGTGCGGTAAAATTGATAAGGCGGTTTTATTCTTCGGGTCAGTACGGTTACAGCGATACCTCATTTAGGTCGTTTTTTATGTTTTTGCGCTTTTATGCAATGAAAACAATTTTATATAAAAAATAATTATTTTTGCATAGCTTTATTCTGCCATCTATAACTTTTTTATTTTTTCACTGATGATGCTGTGTGGCAGCTCGTGTTTTGCAGGACAAGATGACATTTTCTGCGGTACCATGGTTATTTATATCCGTCTTTTTGATCGTGCATTATTGCACTTTTTGTTCGGCGGTATGATAATAAAGCATTATTTTTTGCTTTGTTTTTTATTTTTATTTTTTAAGGGGTTCGCTTAGGGGGTTAACTAATGGGACAGTTATATAGGGTGGGTCGTTATGGACACAGTGATACCAAATATGTGTACTTTTATTTTTTTTTTATTTTCAAAAATTGAATTTATTAGGGAATTTTTTTTTTTATTTAGCGATTTTTTTAATAAATTATTTTACCCTTTTTTTAACTTTATTACATTGTCCTAGGGGGGACATAACTGTCACATCACAGATTGCTGATCTGTCACATCAAAGATCGCTGTGACAGATCAGCGATCTGTCACAGGCAGTGCAGAATGCTTCCTCGTGCCGGCGCTTTGCAGGCATGAGGAAGCCGGCTCCCTGCAGGCCCCCAAAGGTCCCCACTGCCATTTTGGATCCGGGGACCTGCAGGGAAGGAGGCCCCCGGAGCAGCGCTGCACATCGCGCTGCTCTGGGGGGCTCAGGGAAGCACAGAGAGAGCCCCCTCCCTGACAAAGCTTCCCTAAACCCCCGGTACACTGAGATCGTGTTTGATCGCAGTGTGCCAGGGGTTAACGTGTCGAGGGCGGTCCGTGACCGGCCCTGACACATAGTGCCAGGTGTCAGCTGTGATAATCAGCTGACACCCGGCCGCGATCAGCGCGCTCACCATGTGAGCGCCGCTGATTGCTATGACGTACTATCCCTTCCCTGTGAATTAAGTCCCAGGG
Source organism: Dendrobates tinctorius (assembly GCF_039654945.1). NCBI lineage: Eukaryota > Metazoa > Chordata > Amphibia > Anura > Dendrobatidae > Dendrobates > Dendrobates tinctorius. Next base: position 62,630,075 of record NW_027361679.1, read on the forward strand.
CACATGGACTGCATAGTACGTCATATGGCAGAAAGGGTTCAAGTCAGGCAAAAATATAAAAAATGTTGGATGATGTTATCATTGGGTCATTTTGGCGAGTGGTGGTGAGGGGGTTGTTGGAGTTGGTGGCAAAATTGTGGTGGGGGGTTGTACATCAGGTGGATGGTAACCTGCCCTTTATGTTTGGATTTAGGTTAATTGCCTGGTGGATTTTGGGGCTCTATAGGGTGGGGTGTGTTATGGGAAAGGTTTTCCAGTAACAAAGATGCCCCCCGAGCCTGTGGTCATGGCTGGGGGTAATGCTGGACGGTTAATTATTTATTGGTTTCTGCCAGGTTTTGGAGCCCCAAGAACCTCCTTACAAAAAGTTGTTTATTATAATGTTAGTTAATAAAAGGCCAATTTGGCCAGTTTATGCAAAGAAAAAGGTGTATGAGTGTCCATTTGGGGGGAAGGGGTGTTCCGTGGGAGTGGAAGCATGGTTGTTAAAGGGTGAGGTTGATACAGAAGGGAGTCAGTTGGAAAGAAGCATCTACAATACCACAGCCAAGGATCAGCAACAGCATATACATCAGCATGGTTTCCTATGTAGCTATAAAATAAGGTATACCAACATTTTCTACCTGACATGTTAAAAGGACAATCTTTGGCTGGTCACATGCTCATGAATAGAGATGAGCGAATTTGTTCGGATTTTGGCCCCGAATCTGATTTTGACATATTCGGGCCATATTAGATCACTCTTCGTACCAAATGTATGTCTTATGATTGGTTCCGAACATATTCAGTAATTTCTACTCCCATTGACGCTAATGACGTTCGGCTGTGTTCAGCGAATATTGCAAAAACATTATTCGATTCCGATCGTATTTGGAACTGAATCCAAACAAATTTGTTCATCTCTATTCATGAATAAGTGGAGTGGGAATCTGTCAGACACCTTTACCAGCAGCTTATCTCTGTTAGAAGAAAATGGTCAGGCATGAGTGTTTATTTTACTCACATATATAACGTCACTAATTCCTCAGCGCTTTACATTCATCATCATCACTGTCCCCATTGGGGCTCACAATCTAGATTCCCTATCAGTATGTCTTTGGAGTGTGGGGGAAACCCACGCAAACAACGGGAAGAACATACAAACTCCTTGCAGATGTTGTCCTTGGTGGGATTTGAACCCTTGATCCCAGGGATGCAACAGTGCTAACCACTGAGCCACCATGATTATGCTCTAATCTATGCACACCACCATGGAATCAATGGTGCTATATAAATAAATAATAATAATTATAGTAATCTAACATTTGCTGTGCATGTCATGTTGTAACTGTGCATTAACAACAATCAACACACTAGTATGGATGGATGTAGGTTTCAGTACGGCCATTAATGTACATTAGTTATTATTGTTTTTACTGACCAACAACAGTGAATATTCAAATTTCAAATTTTATTTGTCATGTTGGATCTTTTCTGATAGCAGTCGACAGTACAGTGAAGTTTTTGATATGATGGGGAAATATAAAACTTATTGATATTTTTTCCCTCAGTACTATACCTGTCTGTGTTGGATTCATCTTGGCGCTCATCGGGTCATCAGCATTGGAGAGTTGAAATCTAACGCCTATGGCTAGGTTTGTGGTAGGAAGCAATCATTTCGATGAGAAGTTCTGTATGAGTACAAGGCTCACTAACAATTCATTAGAACAATTTGTCAAGCTGTCAGTCTGGAATTCAACGACCAGCGTCCATATTTGTTTTTGGTCTTGCTGACTTGACCTCTGTCAACATAAGGTAATAGGTTAGCTAAGAAAGAATTTGAATGAGGATGTGATTTTGGCTCAATATTTCAGTGAAACTTCAAGTCTAGATGATGGAATTCTCGGTATACAGTGTTCCCCTCTATTAGCATGGTATACCATGTATTAAGCACCATCCTCAGTGTCCGGTGTCATGCGAGTTGCTACAGTCAGCTAGTAAAAGCTTTCAGTATTTCAAGTAATGATCAGTTTGGTTCTCATGCTCATGACAATATGTGGCCGGATTCATACTTAGCTGTTAGGAGTGTGTTTTTTCTGTATATGCAAAAATAAAAATTAAAAAACACATACAAGTTTACATAATTAGCGGCAATTCTTCACACATTTTGAACAAAAGGAAAAAGACATGAATGAATTGGGCCTTAAAAGGCCACTCCGCAGCTTTTGTCACCGCCCTGAAACCGATTGTCTTCAGCTTAGCCCTGATTCATTGTAGAGCTAGCTATCAGTCAGGTCAAGGTAAGGTTACATGACGGTGGCGAGGCTGCCGAAAGGAATAAAGTACGCTGGCCGTACAGCTTCAGAATGCCATTAACCTGCTGATTAACCCCACATCTGTAGGTTAATAGCGTTTTTTCACATGACAGGTTCCATTGGAATACAGTGGTTCAAGACAGCTAGATGGACAAACTGGTTTCTCCAAATTCGCCACAAAATGCCTCATTTACTGACTATTGCAGTCTGAGAATTATTCAACCCCTTCATAGCAAACATCTTTAGAACTTCGTAGAGCCCCTTTGGCTGTTATGACCTTCTTCAAATGTGATACATTGAAATACACCAGTTTCTAATCAGAAGGAATCTCAGCCCATTCCTCAAAGGCAATGGCCTACTTATTACTAATCTTCTTGGGTTATCAATAGAGTGGTCCAAAAAGTTAAAGGGGTTGTTCACTACTAGGACAATCCCTTCTTGATCAAAAATGTTTGGCCCTATAAAATAATAAAACCAATACTCACCTCCTGTGCCAACCTCATTCACGCGGTGTCAGTACTGTGGGTCCTGGGACTCTTGTATGGTTGTTGTGACATGTGATGTCGGTACCCAATGAGTTCTGGCATCACTGTCCGTGCCGTCAGAAAAAAAAATCGAACATGAAGAGGAAGTCCAGGCTGCAGCTAGTCTCGGACTTCCTCCTCATGCCACTTTCGACAGGAGGCAGGGACCGTGACGCTGGCGCTGATTGGGCGCCGACCTCACATGTCACAACATCATCTAACGGGCCATGGGGAAAACAATTGCCAACATCGTGGGACCGGCACTGGCACGGTAGGTGAGGATAAGCTTTATTATTTTATAATAAAAGTAATAAAGCAAGGGGTATGACAAAAAGTTGTCCAAGTAGACAAAATTGCCATACACACACAAGGAAAAGGATTCAAAAAAATATAAAAACAATGAATGTCCCTTGAAATACAGCTGGAAGCCAAATTTGCAAGTTTAAAGTTAAATGAACGTGACTACACTCCCTGGGCGAGGCAGAAAAAGAAAGCTATCACTGACTATTACTATATTCCTGAGAAGGCAGGTGGTCTAAAACTGATGAGTAAAAGCAAAAGACCAGCAGCAAGATTGGTGGCAGCAGCCACTGCGCTTTTGATGCTTATGAATCAGCGGTATGTCTGGAGGGTGAAGAAGAAACAACACTTTGTCTAAAGTGATGAATGGTAGTGACTCGAAGATGCTCTAAAGCTTTTTCTGTTACTGGAAACCTACAGAATGTGGAGGACAAGATTGATTCAATCAAATATTTGGAAATCCTATCAGAAAACATCATGTCTTCTCTGAGGAGGCTGAAGATTGGGCCTCATTGGATCTTCCAAGTTTTTCTCAAAGTTCACCAAGGTTTTGTTATAGAAGTACTAGAAGATTCTGGAGTGTTCATCACAATCGCCTGACATGAACTCCAGAAGAAAAGAAGATTCCTCAGAAATCTGGCTATGCATCATGTTTGCAGCAGGTCATAACAGCCATAGTCCACTCCACTAAGTGCCAAAGACGAATGCCATGAAAGGGTGAATAATTCTGAGACTGCAGTAGTCAGTAAAAGTGTTTTTTTAGCCGACTTTGAAAAACAACTTGATATATCAGTTGTATTGAGGAGCTATAGGAATGATACTCGTTTCATTGGTTTTTAGTAAACAGCGGAAAATTTGCATATTTTGCATATTTTACAACTAAACCTAATTTGCACTGGAGGTTCAATAACTTTTTCTTTAAAACGGTCTTCAAATACTTTCTAGCCACAACAGCATTGCACTTCTTCATGGTGTATTTTTTCGCTGTAGTGATATGGGTATTATGGATAGTGGATACAGATATTAACTAACAATAGCTGCTAGTTAAAATCAGACATTTTTTATGTTACTCCATAAAATGGAGTTTTTAGCCTGCTTGACTTACAAGGGCTACCCAAAACAAGGTCTTTTTTTTCCTTAAAGTAGGACAGAGATTACAATTTACCACATACAAATGACAAGGAATGGAGAGTTAAGCAAAGAGAAGACTGCAAGAGAAAGCATACAGAATTAGGTGTAACACTTGGCCTACGGGTATAATAAGTATAGTAGGTATAGTAGGTATAATAGCGGTCAGGATCGCTGGTGCATCGCTAAGTGGTCGCTAGTGAGCTGCCACACAGGCAGATCTCACCAGCGACATCGCAGGGGTCGGGGGTCGCTACTTACCTGTCAGACGTGGCGATCCTGACGTCCTCCCGCCCGCGTCCACGCATCGCTCGTCTCCACAGCAGGAAGCGCCCGACGAGAAATGATCCAGAACGTTCTCGCGCGATCAGCGATAACCAGCGGGGGAGCGGTAGGAGGTAAGTATCAGACATAGCGATATCGCTAGCAATATCGCTGCTACGTCACAAAAACCAGTGACATTATAGCGATATTGCTAGCGATATCGCTTAGTGTGACAGGCCCTTTAAGGGAATCTGTCACCCCTTTTTTGAGATATCATATAATGATATCATTCAATTGTGTGTCACATAAGGATTCTCTTAGTACTTTTGCTTCCCCCTGACCCCGCACCTTTCATGCATAAATACCTTGTTTATATCGGTTCAGATGTATGTAAACTGCCAGTGTCCGGTCCGATGGGCGGGGCTTATTCACCTGCTCCCCCCCTCCTCCCTGTCTTGCTCTACACAAGAAGAAATGCGTAGAGCAAGACAGGGAGGGGGGAGCAGGTGAATAAGCCCCACCCATCGGACCGGACACTGGCAGTTTACATACATCTGAACCGTTATAAAAAAAGGTATTTATGCATGAAAGGTGCGGGGTCAGGGGGAAGCAAAAGTACTAAGAGAATCCTTATGTGACACACAATTGAATGATATCATTATATGATATCTCAAAAAAGAGGTGACAGATTCCCTTTAAGATGTCTGTGTCTTCTAATATGAAGTATATAACACAATGAATATGCCTTAATGTCTTCCTGCAAATGGACACAATTGTACATCCAGATTGCAGGTGATTTCCCACAGTTACGTCTGATGGATGCACTAACCCCTCAGATGCCTTGGTGAGTAGTGTCAGCGGCAAGTATGGAGTTAGACATTGGGAAGATTGCTCCGAAAAAAACACAGACCAAAAAAAAAGTGATTTTCTTATGAAAAAGTAGTAATATGAAAAAAAGAGGTATAAATTGTGTATCATCATAATCGTATATACACGCATAATGGAGTTAACATGTCAATTAAACTACACAGTGAGCTCGGTAAAAAATAAAAGTTAAATACAATTCCAATTTTTTTCGTTCATGCCTACTACCCAGAAAAAAATTAAAAAGCGACTAAAAGGTTGTATTTTCCCAACCATGATAGCAGTAAAATATACAGCTTGTCCCACAATAAAACATGCCATTACATAGCTCCATTTATGGAAAAATAAAGTTATGGGTGTCAAAATATGATGATAATACACTATATAAATTCGGTGTTGGAGCAATCGTATCTGTCCACAGAATAAAGATAACAAGATGTTATACCAGTGAGTGGTGCTCAAAAAAATAAATAAAAAATTATATATATATTTATTTTACTCATTTACATAGCGCCATTAATTCCACAGCGCTTTACAGACATTATTGGCACTGTCCCCGATGGGGTTCACAATCTAAATTCCCTCTCAGTATGTCTTTGGAATGTGGCAGGAAACCGGAGTACTCGAAGGAAACCCATGCAAGCATGGGGAGGAAACCGGAGTACCCGAAGAAACCCACGCAAACACGGGGAGGAAACCGGAGTACCCGGAGGAAACCCACGCAAACACGGGAAGGAAACCGGAGTACCCGGAGGAAACCCACGCAAACACAGGGAGGAAACCCATGCAAACACGGGGAGGAAACCGGAGTACCCGAAGGAAACCCACCCAAACACGGGGAGGAAACCGGAGTACCCAGAAGAAACCCACGCAAACACGGGGAGGAAACCGGAGTACCCAGAGGAAACCCACGCAAACACGGGGAGGAAACCGGAGTACCCGAAGGAAACCCACGCAAACACGGGGAGGAAACCGGAGTACTTTGTATGTATGATGGGTATATGGGCACAGGACTATGGGATGGCGAATATGTATGATGGGTATATGGGCACGGGACTATGGGATGGAGGATATGTATGATGGGTATATTGGCATGGGACTATGAGATGAAGCACGTGTGATGGGTATATGGGCACTCGACTATGGGATGGCGGATATGTATGATGGGTATAAGGGCACGAGACTATGGGATAGAGGATATGTATGATGGGTATATGGGCACGGGCCTATGGGATGGAGGATGTGTGATGGGTATATGGGCACGGGACTATGGGATGGCAGATATGTGTATGGGCACGGGCCTATGGGATGGAGGATGTGTGATGGGTATATGGGCACTCGACTATGGGATGGCGGATATGTATGATGGGTATATGGGCACGGGACTATGGGATGGCGGATATGTATGATGAGTATATGTGCATGGGACTATGGGATGGCAAATATGTATGATGGGTATATGGGCACTCGACTATGGGATGGTGAATATGTATGATGGGTATATGGGCATGGGACTATGGGATGGAGAATATGCATGATGGGTATATGGGCATGGGACTATGGGATGAAGAATATGTATGATGGGTATATGGGCATGGGACTATGGGATGGAGGATATGTATGATGGGTATATGGGCACGGGACTATGGGATGGAGGATAATTATAATTTGTCATAACTAACCAAAGTTAGTTACTATGCCCAGGCAGCGCCGGGCTCTTCAGCTAGTATATATATATATATATATATATACGCATACAGTATACACATAAATATATACACTTACACATATACGGTATATATGCATATATATATATTTTTATTTTTAAAAAATATATATCTAAAATTTAATAGAAAGTGAAAAGAAAAGCACAAAATGGCACCAATAAAAACTGGGCAATGTCACACAAACAATACTCCCTCCTACAGCTCTGCTGACTGAAAATTATGAAGCTTATGGCTCTCACAATATGGCGACTCCAAAACAAATTATATATTTTTTTTAAATTGTGTATTAATAGTCCAAAAGTAATAAATAATAAGTACTATAAAACTATATAAATTTGGTATTTCCATATTTGGACTGACCTACAGAATAAGGTTAACACTTTAGTTGTGCAGTAAAATTTAAAACACAAAAAAAGGTGGCAGAATTGTTGTTTAGTTTATATTTCGCCAAATAAGACTTACTAATAGTTTGTTAATTAGTTATATGTTCCATAAAATGATTTTGCTGATACATGCAACTCATCCCTCCCCCACTCATGCAACCAAAATCATATAAAAAAGTTATGGCTCCTCGAACGTGACAGTAGAAAAGTGAAAAAAAACAAAACAATTGGCTGGGATAAGGCCAAAACTGAGTGACACCAAGGGGTTTAATTATTTTTATTATGAGTGGTGCCTTACATATTGTACAAGAGCAAAATAGTGACAGGCGAAGAATCCCAATAATTTGGTCTCGCACTGTGATCTTCCAGGATTGCGCTCAGTAGTGGTGGAGCCTGGCTTTCTAGTCATTCAGTGATTCTCTACCTTGTAACATCAGCCTTAATAATAGCAAATATCTACCGTACATCTCGGCTGTGTGTGTTGTCACCGTAAAGCACGCTTATTGTGAGGAATGTGTGCTCTGTATATCATTAAATAGTAATTCTCTGCTTCCTTTGTGTCTTCATTACTCATTCTAATAAGACAACAGAAAAATATGCTCCTACATGCCTTTGTGTTTGCCTCACATCAGTGATAGACACGCGGAAGGCTTAGGGCTCATACTCACAAGAAATACAGACGAGTGCAATCCGATAAAAAATCAGACTGCACTCGGACCAATGTTATTCAATGGGTGACATCTCATCTGCGAAATTTTTTTCTCAGCTGAAATTGGACTGAGAAAAAAATTGCAGCATGCTGCGTATGGCGGACGAGACTTGCCAAAGCAAGTCAATGGGTGCGAGAAAAAAATCACACAACTCTCGCACCATGCGAGTGCTGTCCGATTTTTATGCACTGGTGTCCTTTGAAAAGCCGGCAATTCATATGCAGCTACTGTAAAATCACACTGACAGGTTGGAATAAAACTGATAGAATACATACAGTGCCTTGCGAAAGTATTTGCTTCAAAGATAAAGATACCAAATGTTAATTTTTGGTGAAAAATCAACAAGTGGGACACAATTGTGAAGTTGAACGAAATTTATTGGTTATTTTAAATTTTTGTGGAAAGTCAAAAACTGAAAAGTGGGGCGTGCAATATTATTCGGCCCCTTTACTTTCAGTGCAGCAAACTCACTCCAGAAGTTCATTGTGGATCTCTGAATGATCCAATGTTGTCCTAAATGACTAATAATGATAAATATAATCCACCTGTGTGTAATCAAGTATAAATGCACCTGCTCTGTGATAGTCTCAGGGTTCTGTTTGAAGCACAGAGAGCATCATGAAGACCAAGGAACACAACAGGCAGGTCCGTGATACTGTTGTGGAGAAGTTTAAAGCTGGATTTGGATACAAAATGATTTCCAAAACTTTAAACATCCCAAGGAGCACTGTGCAAGCGATCATATTGAAATGGAAAGAGTATTATACCACTGCAAATCTACCAAGACCCGACCGTCCCTCTAAACTTTCATCTCAAACAAGGAGAAGACTGATCAGAGATGCAGCTAAGAGGACCATGATCACTCTGGATGAACTGCAGAGATCTACAGCTGAGGTGGGACAGTCTGTCCATAGGACAACAATCAGTCGTACACTGCAGAAATCTGGCCTTTATGGAAGAGTGGCAAGAAGAAAGACATTTCTCAAAGATATCCATAAAAAGTGTCATTTAAAGTTTGCAACAAGCCACCTGGGAGACACACCAAATATGTGGAAGAAGGTGCTCTGATCTGATGAAACCAAAATCGAAATTTTTGGCAACAATGCCAAACGATACGTTTGGCGTAAAGGCAACACAGCTCATCACCCTGAACATACCATCACCACTGTCAGACATGGTGGTGGCAGCATTATGGTTTGGGCCTGCTTTTCTTCAGCAGGGACAGGGAAGATGGTTAAAATTGATGGGAAGATGGATGGAGCCAAATACAGGACCATTCTTGAAGAAAACCTGTTGGAGTCTGCGAAAGACCTGAGACTGGGACGGAGATTTGTCTTCCAACAAGACAATGATCCCAAACATGAAGCAAAATCTACAATGGAGGTTCACAAAAAAACATATCCAGGTGTTAGAATGGCCAAGTCAAAGTCCAGACCTGAATCCAATCGAGAATCTGTGGAAAGAGCTGAAAACTGCTGTTCACAAATGATCTCCATCCAACCTCACTGAGCTCGAGCTGTTTGCCAAGGAAGAATGGGCAAGAATTTCAGTGTCTCGATGTGCAAAACTGATAGAGACATACCCCAAGCGACTTGCAGCTGTAATCGCAGTAAAAGGTGGTGGGTCGCCCTCGCTCGCCCAGGGCTGCGGGGTACTCTTTACCGGGCCGGTGTCAGGGGGGAAAGTTTCATGGCAGCTGTGACCTGATCCGTGGCCCTGGGCGCCCAATATCAATGGCGGTGATGTTAATGGTGTTAAAGTTTATATGAATAGTTTGTGACGCCACCCGTGGTGTTTGGCAAGGGAGAAGGTAAGCCAACGCTGCATACAGATCCGCTGGGACTGATGGTGTGGTGCAGCAGAGATGGTATAGCTCCCCACAGGTGGAGCTGTAGTCCCAGAGCAGTGTAGGTGCAATGGATGAGGAGAGGCGCAGAATGGTATGGATGCTGGTACCCAGGTGTAGTGGTGCGGGAATAACTGGAGGACCCCAGAGTATGCGGTTCCAAAGCTTTACTCACTGTTTGCAGTTCACACAACTGCCTGCCTCCGTACTGTGTTCTCCAGGTCAGGGCTCCAGCCAACCTCCAGGCAGGACAGGATTCTCCCTTCCACACTCCGCCAACATGTACCTTACTGAACGACTCCTCCAATGCGCCTTTAGGTGTGAAGCACTCCAGTACTTAGTTACCCTGGAATGCCTCTCTCTAGGTGTTCCTAGTCTCTACTTGTATGACAGCTGTAGCCTGCTTCGGGGACTCCTCTCTGCGTCCCGGCTCTCTATTCAGTTGCTGTTGTGTCCCAAGTCTATGATGGGAGCAAGGCGTTAGTGGCTCACTACTCCTCCGGTGTCTGTTGCCGGACATAAAGATCCAATCAACCTCGGGGACCGGGCCCCAGCATTTGCGCTTTCTGGACTGGAAGGGTTCTCTATCTTTCTTCAACCAGCTTCCCACCGTCCTTCTATTCTCCTTCGTTACGATCTGTTCTCTCTCTCTCTTATGGAAGGTTAGGTTATCAATCTTATCAGTCTTTCTGTCTTTCTCGTGCCAGCAGCCCAGATCACTGGGACCTGCTGCAGCACGTCCCTCAGACATCATCTTCTCTCTTCTCTCTCCTCTAACCAACTAACTAATCCCTAACTCTCACTCTTCCCACTCTTTTGCATCATCTCACTCCACCCGCCTCCCAGCACATCTCGTGTTACGAAGCAGGGTTCCACGAGGGGTGCTCTGCTAACCCCCAGCCTAAAGCTGTTAGGGGGCCCCACTGAACTATCCTGTGTGTGGAATGCAGGTGTGGAGTGTGGTCAGGAGTTCCCACCTTACCTGGAAGGTGGGGTACTACACCTTAGAAGAAGCCACAGTGGCGCAACAAAATATTAAGTTAAAGGGGCCGAATAATATTGCACACCTCAATTTTCAGCTTTTGACTTTCCACAAAAATTTTAAATAACCAATAAATTTCGCTCAACTTCACAATTGTGTCCCACTTGTTGCTCATTCTTCACATTGATTTTATGGAATAAAAGGAATAATGAATTCTCCACAAAAGTGCTTTGATTTGTGGCATTTTTTGGATGAGTGTTCTTATATACACTGCTCAAAAAAATAAAGGGCACACTCAAATAACACATCCTAGATCTGAATGAATGAAATATTCTCACTGAATACTTTGTTCTGACAATAAAATCACACAAAAATCATCAATGGAAATCAAATTTATTAACCGATGGAGGCCTGGATTTGGAGTCACACAAAAAATTAAAGTGGAATGTAATGTCCTTAAAACAATTCAAAATGAGGCTCAGTATTGTGTGGCCTTCATGTGCCTGTATGACCTCCCTACTGTACAACGCCTGGGCATGTTTCTGATGATGCGGCGGATGGTCGCCTGAGGGATCTCCTCCCAGACCTGGACTAAAGCATCCGCCAACTCCTGTGCACTCTGTGGTGCAACGTGCCGTTGGTCGGTGGAGCGAGACATGATGTTCCAGATGTGCTCAATCAGATTCAGGTCTGGGGAACGGGCGGGCCAGTCCATAGCTTCAATGCCTTCATCTTGCAGGAAGTGCTGACAAAATCCAGCTACATGAGGTCTGGCATTGTCCTGCATTAGGATGAATCCAGGGCCAACCACACCAGCATATGGTCTCACAAAGGGTCTGAGGATCTCATCTTGGTACCTAATGGCAGTCAGGCTACCTCTGGCAAACACATGGAGGGCTGTGTAGCCCTCCGAAGAAATGCCACCCCACACCATTACTGCCACTGCCAAACCGGTCATGCTGAAGGATGTTTCAGGCAGCAGATCGCTCTCCACGGCATCTCCAGACTCTGTCACGTTTGTCACATGTGCTCAGTGTGAACCTACTTTCATCTGTGAAGAGCACAGGGCACCAGTGGCGAATTTGCCACTCCTAGTGTTCTGTGGCAAATGCCAATCGTCTTGCATGGTGTTGGGCTGTGAGCACAACCCCCTTCTGTGGACGTCAGGCCCTCAGACCATCCTCATGGAGTCAGTTTCAAACCGTTTGTGCAGACACATGCACATTTGTGGCCTGCTGGAGGTCATTTTGCACGGCTCTGGCAGTGCTCCTCCTGTTCCCCCTTGCACAAAGGCGGATAGCGGTCCTACTGCTGGGTTGTTGCCCTCCTCCACATCTCCTGGTGTACTGGCCTGTCTTCTGGTAGCACTTACAGCCTCTGGACACTACGCTGACAGACACAGCAAACCTTCTTGCCACAGCTTGCATTGATGTGCCATCCTGGAAGAGCTGCACTACCTGAGCCACTTGTGTGGGTTGTAGAGTCTGTCTCATTCTACCACGAGTGTGAAAGCACAACATTCAAAAGTGACCAAAACATCAGCCAGAAAGCATTGGTACTGAGATGTGGTCTGTGGTCCCCACCTGCAGAAACAGTCCTTTATTGAGAGTGTCTTGATAATTGCCAATAATTTCCATCTGTTGTCTATTCCATTTGCACAACAGCATGTGAAATTGATTGTCAATCAGTGTTGCTTCCTAAGTGGACAGTTTGTCTTCACAGAAGTTTGATTCACTTGGAGTTATATTCTGTTGTTTAAGTGTTCCCTTTATTTTTTTGAGCATTGTATATTTTTAATGGCACGTTTTATCTATGGTGTTTTTTTTACATTTTTCTTAAGGGGTTTTCCAAGCCAGGTAAAAATTAGACATCTAGTTTAATTTGGGCAATCTTAATGGTGTAATAAACAGCCTATTAGAATTCTGCTCTCTTTTCACAGTTCCAGTGGTCATCATACGGTTTATTTGTGATTTGCATACTTGCAGCTGAATGCTCCGATCTGAGTGCCTGCGGCAGTGCCGGGTATTGACGTGCGAGACTCGTCTGAGTATGAGCCCTAAGACTGTGTGCACAAGTTGCGTTTTACCAGTGTAGATCTGTTACAAAACTTGAAGGGTTCCCTGATGACAGCAAAGTGAATGAGAATCCTGAAATCTCTTGCACACATTGTTCATTTGAGACTTGCATATTTGGTACACATTTAATTCTGCAGCATGTCAATACTTTAAGCGTTTTTTTGCTGCAGATTTCACCCCTACTATTAAGTGGGGAAAAATTTGCACCAAAAACGCAAGTAAAAAATGCAACAAAAAAGTGTTTTTGCCGCTGTATTTTTCCTGCCAAGAGATGCAGAAATGGTCCAGAACTTTCTGCACCAAATACTTAACGTGTGCACGTACTCTTAGCCTAAGGTGTTTTTCTCTCATCCAAGAAAAGCCATCTGATTATGCTAATCACATTCTGATCAGAGTTTGATCCAATTTTCCTGAATGTTGAGAATTAAAAAAAAAAATCTACATTGTCTCCATTCATTGTGTTTGTGAGAATCGTACTGTACTCAGAGGTCATTTGTGTGTTGTCCAATGTTTTCCAAGGATCCATAGCGTCAAAACCACAGACTGCACTCGTCCGATTATTACGGCTGTGTGCATGAGTTCTTAAGAGAAGCAGAAAAGAAAGCTGACAGCGTGTACATAACCCACTATTAGGCTGGGATCACATGAGCGATGATTCGTGAGAGAGAATCGGGCCGATTATGTAGATGGCAATCAAACACTGTCAGAGTGTGAGTGCAGTGTTAGTGCGCTGTGCTCCGATTCTCTCTCAGACAGAAGTGCGGAGAAGATGGAGAACTTAATTTCTCCATTGTTTGTGTTGGCATATTCCACCCATAGGCTTGAATGCGTGTGCGTGCTTAGATCTCTGGAGTTAATTGTAGCACGCTGTGATTTTTTTTCTCATGAGAATTGGCATGATCTGCACTGCCCCATAGTATAACATTGGGTGCTATCCGATGAAACATCACATAACACTCGTCCGATGTATATGCTCGTGTATGCCCTTAGGCTATGTTCACATGATGAGCTTTTGGTGCATTTTTAACGCTGGATGATTTTGCTGTACCAAAAACGCTGCGTTACAGTTCCCGCAACGTGGATGGGATTCATAGAAATCTTCTGCCTGCAGTGTAAACTGACCTGCGGTGTGTGAATCAAATCTGCAACATGTTAGTTTCTCTCGGGGGTCGCTGAGATTTATGTGCGGATTCTCCCCATAGACTTGCATTAGATGCAGAAAATGCGCAGGTAAAAATGTACAAGCATTTTTAGTGCATTTCCGCAGGGAAGGGCACATAACAAACGCACGTAATCCGCACCTAAGTATATTAATAAAGTTCTGTCATAGCCAAATACCAGGAAGTATCAAAAACAAAGCAGCTTTATTTAACGCATGACACACCAACAAGAGACAAAAAACGCAGCGTCAAAAACACAATAAAACACGTTAAAAAAACATTCTCAAAAAATCAATGAAAAACCGCAAGTAACCATATTTAAATAGGTGCAGAAATTCTGCAGTGTCAAAAGCTCCTCCGGGGAAGGTAGCCTAAAGGCCCCGTTACACATAACAATATCCCAGCTGGGACATCGTTAGGCTGATCGCTGGTGAGCTGTCACATAGACAGCCCCTCCAGCGATCAGGACCAGCGAGCAAGCCGGTTTCTAATGTAAACATCGGGTATCCAGGAGCTGCGCGCCTCTTGGATACCAGCTACTTAACTTGGAAACCGGTGTACACGCTGGTTTCCAAGATAAACATCGGGTAACTAAGAGCCGCGAAGCTCCTGGATACCCGATGTTTACATTAGAAACCAGTGTCCAGCGTCGCTGATCGCTGGTCTCTCGCTGCCACACGCAGTGATGCGTGCTGGCCAGCGTGAGACCAGCGATCAAAAAATGGCCCAGGACAATCAAGCACGATCAGCGATACCCGGCAGGGGGCCGGTCGCGGATCCCCGTCACACACAGCGATCTCGCTGGCGAGATCGCTGTGGCGTCACAAAATCAGCGATCTCGCTAGCGAGATCGCTGTGTGTGATGTGGCCTTAAGGGTATGTGAAAACGTTGCGGATTTGTGTGCAGATTTTGCAGAATCTGCAGGTAAAAATCCGCGCGTTTTTACTGTGGATTTCGCCTGCATTTTTACACCTGCAGATTCCTATAATGTAATGGGTGTAAAAACGCTGCAGAATCAGCACTAAGATTTGACATGCTGCGGAAAATAAACCGCTGCGTTTCCGTGTGTATTTTTTGTGCACAGTGTTTTTTTTTCCATAGGATAACATTGTACTGTACATCACTAGGAAATCTGCAGCGGATCCGCAGTGGCGAATCCACTGCGAATCCGCAGCAGATCCGCAACCTGTGCACATACCCTTAGGATAAGCGCACACAATGTGTTTTAGACCCTGGTGTACCCTCCATGTTTATTAAAAGGGTTGGGGACAATTCTTTTTTTTACTTAACGTGAATGCAATTGGGGCTAAAAATCATGGTTAATAAGATAATCTGGCCAAACGCATTCACTCATCCAGGAGAGTGATATTTTCTCACTTCTCATCCGTGTGCTGTCCATATACAACCTGTTCTTTTTTCAGCAGCTTTTAATCTTTTACAGGACCATTTACAGTTTCCTATGTGTTAGCAGCGGATTAATCAGCGTAACATCCAGAGTCAGCAACACAGAAAGTAGATTTATTCATATCCAGGTTGAACAGCTTACAGCATGAAATGTGATCAGTCTGGTATCTGCTGTGGCTTGCAGCATGGGAGCATTACAACAGCAAGAAGGGAAGAGAAGGAGGGGGCATCCTGTCTGTTTTTTTTTTTTTGTCACTGAACTTTTGTTAACAATCTCACAATATATAAAACAGTACAGTAGTAGTTATTGCAATACATACAGATCAATATGCATTATTCCAACACCCCCACTCAACAACTACTTATCCTCTTAGTCCCAGTGTGGTTCTCAATTCTTGGAACCTGGCTCGTGACAATGGCTTTGTCATAATGTCAGCTGCCATCTTATCAGTTTCACAATAGACGAACTGAATTATGCCACGATCTATCAAATCATGTAAATGATGTCTGACATCAATGTGCTTGGTTCTTGCACTGATCTTTTCACTGCATGCAAGTTTAATGCATCCTTGGTTGTCCTCATAAATCACCGTCAGCTGAGTTGACGGTGTGCCAAGATCATCCATCAATTGTCTTAGCCAAATGACCTCCTGGCTTGCATAGGCTGCGGACACATACTCCACTTCTGTAGATGACAACGCAACAGACACTTGTTTCCTACTAGACCAGGAGATTAAACTTTCTCCAACTTTAAACAAGTATCCGCTTGTGGATTTACGAACATGCGAATCACCAGCCCAATCTACATCTACATAGCCGGTGAGTTCTAGATCTCCCGTTGCAGACAGCTTTAAATTTACATCTTGCGTTTCTTTAAGTCTCTTAAAAGCATTCCAGTCTCTTTGGCGTGGTTTTTCCACATATCTGCAAAGGATTCCAACTGTTGTTGTGATATCCGGTCGAGTCATAGTTGATATGTATATAAGTGCCCCCACTGCCTGACGATATTTCTCATTGTTTGGCAACAGGTCATCTTCTCCTTCCAGCTTCAGGTAGGATGGTTCCATTGGGGTTGATATACCTTTGGCTTCTGACATTCCAAACTGATTCAGAATCGAATTAATTTTTGCACTTTGGTTTAGAAGAAAACTTCCATCTTCCTCTCTCTGGATTTGGATTCCTAGATAATATGTCACATTTCCAAGGTCTTTCGTTTCAAAATGCTGGTTCAGAATTTCAGCCATTTTTCCAAGTCTGCGTCTTCCTGATGAACTACAATCACATCGTCCACATATAAGAGAATATACATCCACTTTCCATCTGTATATTTTGTGTATAAGCATGGATCCGCTTGACCTCTTTTAAAACCTTCTTCCAACAAGACCTTATTCATCTTGGTATTCCATGCTCTTGCTGATTGCTTAAGACCATAAAGGGATTTTTGTAGTTTGCAAACAAGATTCTCTTCACCTCCTTTTACATAACCTTCAGGTTGAGTCATGTATAAGTCCTCCTCAATGTCACCATTTAAAAAGGCAGTTTTTATATCCAAATGTCTGACATTCATCTTTTGTACAGCAGCTACAGCTAACAAAGCTCTGAACGTGGTCTGTTTAGCGACTGGAGCAAACGTAGCATCGTAATCTTCGCCATACTTTTGAGAATATCCTTTTGCCACCAACCTTGCATTAAATCTGTGGACTTTACCTTCAGAGTCATATTTGGTTTTGAAAACCCACTTGCACTTGATTGCCTTTTTGCCCTATGGCAGCTTGGTGAGTTTCCAAGTTTGAAGTTGATGAAGCGATTTGATTTCCTCATTAGCAGCATTGATCCACTTTGTTCTTTCATGGACAGGTAGTTCTTGCATTTCATCCCTTGACTGCGGCTCTGATTCAGGTAGTGTCTTGACTATGTAGGATAGACGTTTAGCTGGTACGCCTCTGTTTGATCTTGAAGATCTCCTGATTTCAGATTCACCTGATTTTTCTGTTGTTCCTTCAGTGGTTGAAGAATCCAGCCAGACCTCTACATCCTCCTTGTTATTGTCTTGTAATTGTGACTTCAGCTGGACTACTGGTGTGATGTCACAAAACTTGGGGGACACAAAGTTCTCATCAATCACTACATCTCTACTTATTGTGACCTTGTTTGTTTCTGGGTGTAGAATCCTATAACCTTTCTGGGTTTCACTGTAGCCTACCAGGATCACTTCCTTAGCGTGAGATTCCCACTTAGTTCGCCTTTCTTTGGGAACATGTACAAGCGCTTTACTTCCGAATATTCTTATATGATGTAGTTTTGTCTTTCTGCTGTTCCATTGCTCAAACGGAGTTTTCTCTGTAGCTTTACCTGGTAGTCTGTTGTGAAGATAGCAAGCTGTCATGATTGCTTCACCCCAATATGCTGTGGGCAGATTTGCATCAAACAGCATACATCTTCCACTTTCACAGAGTGTTCGGTTCCTTCTTTCCGCGACACCATTTTGCTCAGGATTGTACGGAATTGGTCTGAAATAGGATTCCATTTTTCTTTAAAATGCTCTGTGTCTCATTACTTGTGTATTCAGTCCCATTATCTGCACGTAGAATCTTTGGCATTCTCCCAAATTTATATACCTCAGCTAGATATACTTCATGTTTCTCTGGAACTTCTTTCTTGCTGTGAAGCAGATGGACAACTGTATATCTTGAATGATCATCAATAAATGTGAGAAAATATCTCTTCTTCCCAGGAGTCTGAGTGCTCATTGGACCACAGACTTCTGTATGTATTAAATCTAGTGTCTGTTCTGTTCTTGTAGTACTTCTCTTAGGAAAAGCTTTTCTGGACATTTTCCCTTTAATGCAGCTAGTACATTTCATTATCTGGTTATATAGATCAATTGTAATGTCCTCAGCTAGTTGCTTTTGAACTAACTTCCTTATTGCTTCTGGGTCTCTGTGTGCTAGGTGCCTATGCCATACACGAATGCAGTTATTGTGCCTTTCTTCTTGAGCAGTATACACACACTCTTTGCATTTAAGCTGGTAAAGTTCATTTGTGATTTTTTTCTTCTGCTAGTGTGTGGCCCTCTTTTGAGATGATGCAGCTATCATGCTTAAATGTAACTTCATTTCCTTGTTTTGTGAGTTTCTTCACAGATAGTAAATTACTCTCAAGCCTAGGCACATAGAGCACATCTTTTACTGGAATTTTCTTGGTTTGTGTTGGTGAGATTTGACAATCAATATAACCATCTCCTATACCTTGTGAAGTCATGTACTGACCATTAGCCATAATCACTTTCTCTGACTTACTTTGGTTAAGCTTAGAAAAGAAGTCCCTGTTATTAGTAATGTGACTAGTTGCTCCAGAGTCTATACACCATGCATGCTTTGATGTATTTACACTGACAGTAAATGCAGTTTCAGTATTCACAGAATCATTTTCTGCAGACACAGCACTTTTAACCCTTTGAAGACTGCTTTGCTTTTTCAGCTGATTCATTCTAGCTTTCCAGACTCTGCAGTCGGCTTTCAAATGTCCTGATTTCTTGCAAACAAAACATTCACGTGTTTCTTTTAGGTGCTTTCTGTTATCATTTAGATTTTGTGTCTGTAAAGCAGATTCTGCATCGCATGTCCTGCTGTTTACACCTTCCGCTTTCCACTTATATTCATCTATGAGCTTCCCTCTGACATACTCCAATGTAAGCTCATCATCTGGGCGCGCATCTAGTGCGGTTACAAGCGTGTCAAAGTTTTCTGGAAGACCACTAAGCAGTAATGCGGCTACATGAAAGTCCTTCAAATCTTCCCCAATGCCTCTCAGGCGTTCTATAATCTCTAGAATGCTTGTTATCTAGTCCTGCATATCCTGGCCATTCTGTAGTTTAGACTGGTACAATTTTCTCTTGAGATAAAGTTTATTGCTTAAATTTATCCTCTCATGCACCTTTTGCAGCTGCTCCCACATTTCTCTTGCAGTTACACTTTTACACACATGCACAATCTGATCATCATCTATGCTGAGTGATATGGTACTTTGTGCTTTCTGATCCATCTCTATCCATTCCTGTGATACTGGGTCAGGTTTAGGCTCCTGTGTGTATTTCCACGTACCTTCTCTTATCAGCAGCATTTTCACTTTGAATTTCCAGGATTGATAATTCTGGTTAGTGAGACTTGGTACTGTAAACTTCATGGAGTTGCTGCTGCTGGTGGCCATCTTTGCTGTCTTCCTTTCTTTTCTTTTCTCTGTGCTCTGGGGATCTGGGACTCTAGGACTCTGGGCCCATAACCTGTTAGCAGCGGATTAATCAGCGTAACATCCAGAGTCAGCAACACAGAATGTAGATTTATTCATATCCAGGTTGAACAGCTTACAGCTTGATCAGTCTGGTATCTGCTGTGGCTTGCAGCATGGGAGCATTACAACAACAAGAAGGGAAGAGAAGGAGGGGGCATCCTGTCTGTTTTTTTTGTCACTGAACTTTGTTAACAATCTCACAATATGCACAATATATAAAACAGTACAGTAGTAGTTGTTGCAATACATACAGATCAATATGCATTACTCCAACACTATACTACACAACTGTAATCTGTGAAAATCTAACGGCGTGCCGATGGTCTATATGGCATTAGTTTTTTTTTCTCACACCCATCAGATTTTTTTTTTCTCATGCCGTTTACAGCTGAGAATAATTTCACAGATCTGTGCTACCTCACTGAATAACATTGGTCCGAGTGCAATCCGATTTTCTTATCAAGTTGCGCTTGTCCGCAAGTGTGAGTGAGCCCTAATACAGAGGCTATAGAAGGCAACGGTGCAAAATATTTAACGGAACACAATTACAAATATTATTTTTAACCCCATTTGCATGCATTTAAGAAAAAAACCCTTTAAGCAGAAGACGCTTCATGAAAACGCATCTTCTCTGTTATTTGCTGTGACAGTGGGCAACTGTAATTTTTTTTCTTCTTCTATATGTAAAATAGTGAGCGGCTTCAAAGCAGAAGCTGCATGACCGGTTGTCAGGTCACTTCTTTTAAAGCCTCACTCCAGGGTTTTTTTTATCGCAGCACTGAAGCGGTGCCATTAATCTGCTGTAAGTTCCCTGAGCTTAGACTCATACTTACTAGCCGCCTTCTTCAGTCTCCAGAAGTTTCTGATCTGCTGGATTGCTCCAGTGTTTGCCGGGCAAGCCAAAGGTCATTTTTCAACGTAAGTCTATGATGGCTAAGTCTAAAGGCCCTGTCACACACAGTGAGATCGCTGATTTTGTGACGCCACAGCGATCTCGTCAGTGATATCGCTGTGTGTGGGACGCATCAGCGACCGGCCCCCCCGCCGAGTATCGCTGATCGTGCAGGAATGTCCTGGGCCATTTTTTGATCGTTAGTCTCCCGCTGGCCAGCATGCATCGCTGCGTGTGGCAGCGGGAGACCAACGATCAGCGACGCTGGAAGCTGGTATCCAACGTAAACAGCGGGTATCTAAAAGACGCGCGGCTCTTAGTTACCCGCTGTTTACCTTGGATACCAGCTTGCTCGCTGGTCCTGATGGCTGGTGAGTCTGCCTATGTGACAGCTCACCAGCAATCAGCTATGTCACAGCGATCCCATCCACGTCGGATCGTTGGTGGGATCGCTGGGACATTGAAGCGTGTAACGGGGCTCTTAGGCTGTCATAGATTTACACGGAGAGCTTGTGACTGGTATCTCTGACTTACGGTCAGACAGTAGTGGTGGTCGCAAGATGGTGGTGACCGACCGAAGCGGCACCTGGAATTGCTGAAGATGGCGTCTGGCAAGTGTAATACTAGGGGCAGAGACCTTAGATTAGAAGAACCACTTTGGCACTGAAATTTATAAAAACCCCGCAGGAGTGGTGCTTTACCCATTATGGCTCAGAAAATCTGCAGTAGCTAAAAGAAGCGTAAAAGCCTGAACATGTGCACAGCAAGTCGTTTTAACATTGCTACTACTGATGAGCGAACGTGCTGGGATAAGGTATTATCTGAGCAGAATGTCTTCGGCGTGCTCGAATACTATGTCCGAGTCCCCGCACCTGCATGTCTCGCTGCTGGTCGACAGTCACAACACATGTAGGGATTGCCTGTTTGTTAGCCAACCCCTGCATGTGTTGTGGCTGTAGAACAGCAGCGAGACATGCAGCCGCGGGGACTCAGACGCCGAAGTCACTAGGTTAGCACCCAAGCATGCGGGCTAACATCCCAGCACGTTCCCTCATCACTATTTGATAGGCATGTGTTCATTCTGCTGCAGGTTCGCCTGAAACGAGTTTAGCTTTCTGCTTTACCATAGATTCGAAGTGTAAATGATCTATGGTTCATTGAATCAGGCGTTACCTTATATAGAGAAGGAATGATCAGTTCAGGAGGAGAAGCAGAGCTCCCTGATAACATACATGACAAAGAAGCTTATTTTCACATATACCATTGACGAAATAGAAATTAAAATGACAGTAATTTAAGGATTTTCAGTGAAGGGTATCCGAAAAAACATGGGGCCGGACTCATCAAGGCGTTTCTCCCAGTTTTCTGTTGTAAAATATCTACAATATCTTGTATCCACAATCAGTGATGGTTTGGGGAGCCATGTCATCTGCTGGTGTAGGTCCACTGTGTTTTATCAACACCAATGTCAGTGCAGCCGTCTACCAGGAAATGTTAGAGCACTTCATGCTTCCCTCTGCCAAGAAGCTTTTTGGAGATGGAAATGTCATTCTCCAGCAGGATTTGGCACCTGTCCACACTGCCAAAAGTACCAATATCTGGTTTAAAAAACAACAGTATCACTGTGCTTGATTGGCAAGCAAACTCGTCTGACCTTAACCCCATAGAGAATCTATGGGGCATTATAAAGAGAAAGATGAGAGACACCAGACCCAACAATGCAGATGAGCTGAAGGCTGCTATCAAAGCAACCTGGGCTTCCATAACACCTCAGCAGTGCCACAGGCTGATCGCCTCCATGCCAAACCACATTGATACAGTAACTGATGCAAAAGGATCCACGACCAAGTATTGAGTGTGTAGCACCCCTGAGGGTCCGGTCGCCACAGAGGTACTGCACGTCATCCAGAGGTGTAGTATCCCACACTCAGGTAAGGAGGGAACACCACACAGGACTCCTATCACTTGCACCCAATACACACCAGACTGGCCAGGAAAGGGTGTTGGGAGGCAGGTGGGAATGGTAGGTAGAGTGGGAGGAGCTTAGCAGTGGAGTGATAGCTAGGCATCCAATCAGATTGAGGAAGGTGACAGTTGGTGGGAGGAGTTAGCTCTGAGGTAAATAGATCTTTCCAGAGGGTAGTCAGTTGGTGACAGGATAGCGGAGGAGCAGGACTGACGCAGTGAGAGTCTCAGTCAGTGAGTGAAACATCCAAAGGGAAGCTCCTGAGAGAAGGGGTCTTTGGGGCACAGATCGTGCGTTAAGTCAACCGTGGGACCCGCATCCTGAAAGGGAGGAGCAGGTCGCAGAGAGGAAACCGGCCCCTCAAACTAGTGGAGTACTACAAGGCTCAGCTAGAAAGACGGAGGCTGAGGTGACTTTAAGTACCTCGGCCACAACCGTACACATTCCTAGCAGAGGTGGCTGTAGAGGATCCCGGGGCCCGACCCCTGTCGCCCGGTGAGATCCGTAGCTGCCGGCTTGGGGACACTGTGTGCGAAGGCGCAGGGCAGGAGAGAGAGGAGTGAACAGCACAGAGAGACGACCTAGAAAGGTTAACACAAGGAGGAGTCCTGAAAAGCTGGTGTTATAAAGTATTTACTGAGATAATGACTTTTGGTCTTTCATTGGCTGTAAGCCAAAATCATCAACATTAACAGAAATAAACACTTGAAATAGATCACTCTGTAATGACTCCATATAATATATGAGTTGCACTTTTTGTATTGAAGAACTGAAATAAATTAACTTTTTGATGATATTCTAATTTTGTGAGAAGCACCTGTAGGGTTAATCTGCAGGTTAATAGCAGGCAGCATTAGGCTGTGTGCACACGCAGTGGTTTTTGCTGCGGTTTTGCCCCTGTGGAAACGCAGCAGTTCCGCTGACAAAGTACAGCACAATGAAACCCTATGGGGTTTCAAAACCGCTGTGCTGACGGTGCGTTTTTTTCCGCGCGGTTTATAAACCGCAGCATGTCAATTGTTTGGGCGGTTTCCGCAGCGATTTCACACCTTTAACATAGTAGAGGTGTGAAACCGCAGGAAAACCGCAGGTCATTTTACCTGTGGTTCAGCGCTGAGAAACCCGCAGGTAATTCTGCACCGTGTGCACATAGCCTAACAATACTGCAAGGGCGGCACCCAGGAGAAAATGAACTGTATTCCTCCCTGGAGCCGCCGGCTTTCAGTCACAGAGGCGTGATGGAGGAATTACAGGCATTGCTCATGTGAGAAGCAGCTGGAAGCGCGTCGGGTATATATCGACAGCTCATGCTGCACTGCAATTAACCCTCTATCTGCAGGTTAATAGCATTTGGGGACATGAGAGGTTTCTTTAAGGCTAAGTGCACATGTACTTTTTCACCCTGCGGATTTTTCCACGCAGAATTGAAGAAATCCGCAGGTCAAATGACCTGCATTTTTCCTGTGGATTTCTTCCTGTTTTTGTGCGGTTTTCCCTGCGGATTTGGAGAATGGAGCAGGTGGAAAACCGCACAAAAGAAGTGACATGCTGCATATTTTGAACAAGAAAACCGCGCGGAAAAATTTGCAGGGTCTGCACAGCGTTTTTTTTTCTATTGCTTAACATGCTACTGTACATCACAATGCGGATATGCAACGTTTCTGTGCGGTAAAATCCGCTGTGGATCCGCTGGAAATCTGCATTGTGTGCACATGGCCTAAGACTACCATGGAAAACGCCAGTCTTAAAGGGGTATTCTCATGTCTGGATCACGTCCCGATTGCTGGGAGGCCCAGAGATCGGTGAAGCGCCAGCCATGCTTGCGGGAGCGCTGAAGACCCGCTGGGCCCATCACAGACCACAGGCTGTTCGTCGCGGAGACCCTCAGCAACTGTGACGTTATCCATCAGGTAAACTTCCGAATACCCTTTGGCTCTGTGCACACGCTGCGGATTGGGTGCGGATTCATCCGCATGGATTTTGTAAAATCCGCAGGTGAAACCGCAGGTCAAAATATCAAACCGCAGCAGAATCCGAAGAATTGACATGTCAGTTCTTTCTGCGGATTGAAAACCGCAGATAATCCGCTTGGAAAATTCCGCACCGTCTGCACTGCGGTTTTTGATTCCCATAGGGAATCATGGTACTGTACACCGCAGCAGAAACTGCTGCGGGTCCGCAGCTGCCCAAACCGCTGCGGAACCGCAGCAAAATCTGCAGCGTGTGCACACAGCCTTTTCAGGAATTATTGCCCTTGGTACAACTGTAACAAACGAACCAAGGCTCTGCAGGGTGACACTCTCCGCCATGGAGCTCTGGCGACAATGCTGGCCACGGCTCGCCATGTATGCCTTGTATCAGCGCGCACTGCGACAATGCAGCGACATTAGTGTCCCCATAGCAGGAGCTGCGCACTGCGACAATGCAGCGACATTAGTGTCCCCATAGCAGAAGCCGCGCACTGCGACAATCCAGCGACACTAGTATCCGCATAGCAGAAGCCGCGCACTACGACAATGCAGCGACATTAGTGTCCCCATAGCAGAAGCCGCGCACTGCGACAATGCAGCGACACTAGTGTCCCCATAGCAGAAGCCACGCACTGCGACAATCCAGCGACACTAGTGTCCCCATAGCAGAAGCCGCGCACTGCGACAATGCAGCGACACTAGTGTCCCCATAGCAGAAGCCGCGCACTGCGACAATGCAGCGACATTAGTGTCCCCATAGCAGAAGCCGCGCACTACGACAATGCAGCGACATTAGTGTCCCCATAGCAGAAGCCGCGCACTGCGACAATGCAGCGACAATAGTGTCCCCATAGCAGAAGCCGCGCACTGCGACAATCCAGCAACACTAGTGTCCCCATAGCAGAAGCCGCGCACTACGACAATGCAGCGTCATTAGTGTCCCCATAGCAGAAGCCGCGCACTGCGACAATCCAGCGACACTAGTGTCCCCATAGCAGAAGCCGCGCACTGCGACAATGCAGCGACATTAGTGTCCCCATAGCAGAAGCCGCTCACTGCGACAATGCAGCGACATTAGTGTCCCCATAGCAGAAGCCGCGCACTACGACAATGCAGCGACATTAGTGTCCCCATAGCAGAAGCCGCGCACTGCGACAATCCAGCGACACTAGTGTCCCCATAGCAGAAGCCGCGCACTGCGACAATGCAGCGACATTAGTGTCCCCATAGCAGAAGCCGCTCACTGCGACAATGCAGCGACATTAGTGTCCCCATAGCAGAAGCCGCGCACTGCGACAATGCAGCGACATTAGTGTCCCCATAGCAGAAGCCGCGCACTGCGACAATGCAGCGACATTAGTGTCCCCATAGCAGAAGCCGCGCACTGCGACAATGCAGCGACACTAGTGTCCCCATAGCAGAAGCCGCGCACTGCGACAATCCAGCGACACTAGTGTCCCCATAGCAGAAGCCGCGCACTACGACAATGCAGCGACATTAGTGTCCCCATAGCAGAAGCCGCGCACTGCGACAATCCAGCGACACTAGTGTCCCCATAGCAGATGCCGCGCACTGCGACAATGCAGCGAGATTAGTGTCCCCATAGCAGAAGCCGCGCACTGCGACAATCCAGCGACATTAGTGTCCCCATAGCAGGAGCCGCGCACTGCGACAATGCAGCGACATTAGTGTCCCCATAGCAGAAGCCGCGCACTGCGACAATGCAGCGACACTAGTGTCCCCATAGCAGAAGCCGCGCACTGCGACAATCCAGCGACACTAGTGTCCCCATAGCAGAAGCCGCGCACTACGACAATGCAGCGACATTAGTGTCCCCATAGCAGAAGCCGCGCACTGCGACAATCCAGCGACACTAGTGTCCCCATAGCAGAAGCCGCGCACTGCGACAATGCAGCGACATTAGTGTCCCCATAGCAGAAGCCGCGCACTGCGACAATGCAGCGACATTAGTGTCCCCATAGCAGAAGCCGCGCACTGCGACAATGCAGCGACATTAGTGTCCCCATAGCAGAAGCCGCGCACTGCGACAATCCAGCGACACTAGTGTCCCCATAGCAGAAGCCGCGCACTGCGACAATGCAGCGACATTAGTGTCCCCATAGCAGAAGCCGCGCACTGCGACAATGCAGCGACATTAGTGTCCCCATAGCAGAAGCCGCGCACTGCGACAATGCAGCGACATTAGTGTCCCCATAGCAGAAGCCGCGCACTGCGACAATCCAGCGACATTAGTGTCCCCATAGCAGAAGCCGCGCACTGCGACAATGCAGCGACATTAGTGTCCCCATAGCAGAAGCCGCGCACTGCGACAATCCAGCGACACTAGTGTCCCCATAGCAGAAGCCGCGCACTGCGACAATGCAGCGACACTAGTGTCCCCATAGCAGGAGCCGCGCACTGCGACAATGCAGCGACATTACTGTCCCCATAGCAGAAGCCGCTCACTGCGACAATGCAGCGACATTAGTGTCCCCATAGCAGAAGCCGCGCACTGCGACAATGCAGCGACATTAGTGTCCCCATAGCAGAAGCCGCGCACTGCGACAATGCAGCGACATTAGTGTCCCCATAGCAGAAGCCGCGCACTGCGACAATGCAGCGACATTAGTGTCCCCACAGCAGGAGCCGCGCACTGCGACAATCCAGCGACATTAGTGTCCCCATAGCAGAAGCCGCGCACTGCGACAATGCAGCGACATTAGTGTCCCCATAGCAGAAGCCGCGCACTGCGACAATCCAGCGACACTAGTGTCCCCATAGCAGAAGCCGCGCACTGCGACAATGCAGCGACACTAGTGTCCCCATAGCAGAAGCCGCGCACTGCGACAATGCAGCGACATTACTGTCCCCATAGCAGAAGCCGCTCACTGCGACAATGCAGCGACATTAGTGTCCCCATAGCAGAAGCCGCGCACTGCGACAATGCAGCGACATTAGTGTCCCCATAGCAGAAGCCGCGCACTGCGACAATGCAGCGACATTAGTGTCCCCACAGCAGGAGCCGCGCACTGCGACAATGCAGCGACATTAGTGTCCCCATAGCAGAAGCCGCGCACTGTGACAATGCAGCGACACTAGTGTCCCCATGGCAGGAGCCTCGCACTGCGACAATGCAGCGACATTAGTGTCCCCATAGCAGAAGCCGCGCACTGCGACAATCCAGCGACATTAGTGTCCCCATAGCAGAAGCCGCGCACTGCGACAATGCAGCGACATTAGTGTCCCCATAGCAGAAGCCGCGCACTGCGACAATGCAGCGACACTAGTGTCCCCATAGCAGAAGCCGCGCACTGCGACAATGCAGCGACACTAGTGTCCCCATAGCAGAAGCCGCGCACTGCGACAATGCAGCGACATTACTGTCCCCATAGCAGAAGCCGCGCACTGCAACAATGCAGCAACATTAGTGTCCCCATAGCAGAAGCCGCGCACTGCGACAATGCAGCGACATTAGTGTCCCCATAGCAGAAGCCGCGCACTGCGACATTACTGTCCCCATAGCAGAAGCCGCGCACTGCGACAATCCAGCGACACTAGTGTCCCCATAGCAGAAGCCGCGCACTGCGACAATGCAGCGACACTAGTGTCCCCATAGCAGAAGCCGCGCACTGCGACAATGCAGCGACATTAGTGTCCCCATAGCAGAAGCCGCGCACTGCGACAATGCAGCGACATTACTGTCCCCATAGCAGAAGCCACTCACTGCGACAATGCAGCGACATTAGTGTCCCCACAGCAGGAGCCGCGCACTGCGACAATGCAGCGACATTAGTGTCCCCATAGCAGAAGCCGCGCACTGTGACAATGCAGCGACACTAGTGTCCCCATAGCAGAAGCCGCGCACTGTGACAATGCAGCGACACTAGTGTCCCCATAGCAGAAGCCGCGCACTGTGACAATGCAGCGACACTAGTGTCCCCATAGCAGAAGCCGCGCACTGCGACAATGCAGCGACATTAGTGTCCCCATAGCAGAAGCCGCGCACTGTGACAATGCAGCGACACTAGTGTCCCCACAGCAGGAGCCGCGCACTGCGACAATGCAGCGACACTAGTGTCCCCATAGCAGAAGCCGCGCACTGTGACAATGCAGCGACATTAGTGTCCCCATAGCAGAAGCCGCGCACTGTGACAATGCAGCGACACTAGTGTCCCCATAGCAGAAGCCGCGCACTGTGACAATGCAGCGACATTAGTGTCCCCATAGCAGAAGCCGCGCACTGTGACAATGCAGCGACACTAGTGTCCCCACAGCAGGAGCCGCGCACTGCGACAATGCAGCGACACTAGTGTCCCCATGGCAGGAGCCGCGCACTGCGACAATGCAGCGACATTAGTGTCCCCATAGCAGAAGCCGCGCACTGCGACAATGCAGCGACACTAGTGTCCCCATGGCAGGAGCCGCGCACTGCGACAATGCAGCGACATTAGTGTCCCCATAGCAGAAGCCGCGCACTGCGACAATGCAGCGACACTAGTGTCCCCATAGCAGGAGCCGCGCACTGCGACAATGCAGCGACATTAGTGTCCCCATAGCAGAAGCCGCGCACTGCGACAATGCAGCGACACTAGTGTCCCCATGGCAGGAGCCGCGCACTGCGACAATGCAGCGACATTAGTGTCCCCATAGCAGGAGCCGCGCACTGCGACAATGCAGCGACATTAGTGTCCCCATAGCAGAAGCCGCACACTGCGACAATGCAGCGACACTAGTGTCCCCATGGCAGGAGCCGCGCACTGCGACAATGCAGCGACATTAGTGTCCCCATAGCAGAAGCCGCGCACTGCGACAATGCAGCGACACTAGTGTCCCCATAGCAGAAGCCGCGCACTGCGACAATGCAGCGACATTAGTGTCCCCATAGCAGGAGCCGCGCACTGCGACAATGCAGCGACATTAGTGTCCCCATAGCAGAAGCCGCGCACTGCGACAATGCAGCGACATTAGTGTCCCCACAGCAGGAGCCGCGCACTGCGACAATGCAGCGACATTAGTGTCCCCATAGCAGAAGCCGCGCACTGCGACAATGCAGCGACATTAGTGTCCCCATAGCAGAAGCCGCGCACTGCGACAATGCAGCGACATTAGTGTCCCCATAGCAGGAGCCGCGCACTGCGACAATGCAGCGACATTAGTGTCCCCATAGCAGAAGCCGCGCACTGCGACAATGCAGCGACATTAGTGTCCCCATAGCAGAAGCCGCGCACTGCGACAATGCAGCGACATTAGTGTCCCCATAGCAGGAGCCGCGCACTGCGACAATGCAGCGACACTAGTGTCCCCATAGCAGAAGCCGCGCACTGCGACAATGCAGCGACATTAGTGTCCCCATAGCAGAAGCCGCGCACTGCGACAATGCAGCGACACTAGTGTCCCCATAGCAGAAGCCGCGCACTGCGACAATGCAGCGACATTAGTGTCCCCATAGCAGGAGCCGCGCACTGCGACAATGCAGCGACACTAGTGTCCCCATAGCAGAAGCCGCGCACTGCGACAATGCAGCGACATTAGTGTCCCCATAGCAGAAGCCGCGCACTGCGACAATGCAGCGACACTAGTGTCCCCATAGCAGAAGCCGCGCACTGCGACAATGCAGCGACATTAGTGTCCCCATAGCAGGAGCCGCGCACTGCGACAATGCAGCGACACTAGTGTCCCCATAGCAGGAGCCGCGCACTACGACAATGCAGCGACACTAGTGTCCCCATAGCAGGAGCCGCGCACTGTGACAATGCAGCGACACTAGTGTCCCCATAGCAGGAGCCGCGCACTGTGACAATGCAGCGACACTAGTGTCCCCATAGCAGGAGCCGCGCACTGCGACAATGCAGCGACATTAGTGTCCCCATAGCAGAAGCCGCGCACTGCGACAATGCAGCGACACTAGTGTCCCCATAGCAGGAGCCGCGCACTGCGACAATGCAGCGACATTAGTGTCCCCATAGCAGAAGCCGCGCACTGCGACAATGCAGCGACATTAGTGTCCCCATAGCAGAAGCCGCGCACTGCGACAATGCAGCGACATTAGTGTCCCCATAGCAGGAGCCGCGCACTGCGACAATGCAGCGACACTAGTGTCCCCATAGCAGGAGCCGCGCACTACGACAATGCAGCGACACTAGTGTCCCCATAGCAGGAGCCGCGCACTGTGACAATGCAGCGACACTAGTGTCCCCATAGCAGGAGCCGCGCACTGTGACAATGCAGCGACACTAGTGTCCCCATAGCAGGAGCCGCGCACTGCGACAATGCAGCGACATTAGTGTCCCCATAGCAGAAGCCGCGCACTGCGACAATGCAGCGACACTAGTGTCCCCATAGCAGGAGCCGCGCACTGCGACAATGCAGCGACATTAGTGTCCCCATAGCAGAAGCCGCGCACTGCGACAATGCAGCGACATTAGTGTCCCCATAGCAGGAGCCGCGCACTGCGACAATGCAGCGACATTAGTGTCCCCATAGCAGGAGCCGCGCACTGCGACAATGCAGCGACATTAGTGTCCCCATAGCAGAAGCCGCGCACTGCGACAATGCAGCGACACTAGTGTCCCCATAGCAGGAGCCGCGCACTGCGACAATGCAGCGACACTAGTGTCCCCATAGCAGGAGCCGCGCACTGCGACAATGCAGCGACACTAGTGTCCCCATAGCAGGAGCCGCGCACTGCGACAATGCAGCGACATTAGTGTCCCCATAGCAGAAGCCGCGCACTGCGACAATGCAGCGACACTAGTGTCCCCATAGCAGGAGCCGCGCACTGCGACAATGCAGCGACATTAGTGTCCCCATAGCAGGAGCCGCGCACTGCGACAATGCAGCGACACTAGTGTCCCCATAGCAGGAGCCGCGCACTGCGACAATGCAGCGACATTAGTGTCCCCATAGCAGGAGCCACAATGCAGCTCTATGCCGCTGACCGCCATCATTCCGCCCCACTGGCCCCATCTCTGAGCATCCATCAGCCTGTCTCCCTGAGGCCACCACCAGAGCCATGCAGGACGGGGGGAGATGGCTGCTGCTGCTGCCCGCAGCTGTCTGCGCCGCCGACCTGTGATTCACACGTCTGGGAAGGAGGAGGAGAGGGCGGGAAGGAGGACACAGCAGTGACGTGTGGGGGAGGAAACTCCGACACCGAAGAAACAAGTGCACATTGCTGGGGACAGGCAGAGCGGAGGACCACTGGTGACTCGTGGGCTCCTGTGGAATTATCAGTGGATCTCTGCGGGATTACTACTCGCGCCCCTGCATGGAGGCGGCATTATCCCGGGAGCGGAAGGGAAGCCCCGAGCTCCGGTCACCGCACTGATTCCCAGGTAACGTGTGTCATGTATAGGTGCAGAGACGTGTGTGTACATATGTGTCATGTAATGTATACATGCAGTGGGGGGGTGTATGTGTCATGTAATGTATACATGCAGAGGGGGGGTGTATGTGTCATGTAATGTATACATGCAGAGGGGGGGGTGTATGTGTCATGTAATGTATACATGCTGAGGGGGGGGTGTATGTGTCATGTATACATGCAGGGGGGGTGTATGTGTCATGTAATGTATACATGCAGAGGGGGGGGTGTATGTGTCATGTAATGTATACATGCTGAGGGGGGGGTGTATGTGTCATGTAATGTATACATGCAGAGGGGGGGGTGTATGTGTCATGTAATGTATACATGCAGAGGGGGGGGTGTATGTGTCATGTAATGTATACATGCAGAGGGGGGTGTATGTGTCATGTAATGTATACATGCAGAGGGGGGTGTATGTGTCATGTAATGTATACATGCTGAGGGGGGGTGTATGTGTCATGTAATGTATACATGCAGAGGGGGGGTGTATGTGTCATGTATACATGCTGAGGGGGGTGTATGTGTCATGTAATGTATACATGCAGAGGGGGGGGTGTATGTGTCATGTAATGTATACATGCAGAGGGGGGGTGTATGTGTCATGTAATGTATACATGCAGAGGGGGGGTGTATGTGTCATGTAATGTATACATGCAGAGGGGGGGGTGTATGTGTCATGTAATGTATACATGCAGAGGGGGGGTGTATGTGTCATGTAATGTATATATGCAGAGGGGGGGTGTATGTGTCATGTAATGTATACATGCAGAGGGGGGGGTGTATGTGTCATGTAATGTATACATGCAGAGGGGGGGGTGTATGTGTCATGTAATGTATACATGCAGAGGGGGGGGTGTATGTGTCATGTATACATGCTGAGGGGGGTGTATGTGTCATGTAATGTATACATGCAGAGGGGGGGGTGTATGTGTCATGTAATGTATACATGCAGAGGGGGGGGTGTATGTGTCATGTAATGTATACATGCAGAGGGGGGGTGTATGTGTCATGTAATGTATACATGCAGAGGGGGGGTGTATGTGTCATGTAATGTATACATGCAGAGGGGGGGTGTATGTGTCATGTAATGTATACATGCAGAGGGGGGGGTGTATGTGTCATGTAATGTATACATGCAGAGGGGGGGGTGTATGTGTCATGTATACATGCTGAGGGGGGTGTATGTGTCATGTAATGTATACATGCAGAGGGGGGGTGTATGTGTCATGTAATGTATACATGCAGAGGGGGGGTGTATGTGTCATGTATACATGCTGAGGGGGGTGTATGTGTCATGTAATGTATACATGCAGACGGGGGGTTTATGTGTCATGTAATGTATACATGCAGAGGGGGGGGTGTATGTGTCATGTAATGTATACATGCAGAGGGGGGGGTGTATGTGTCATGTAATGTATACATGCAGAGGGGGGTGTGGAACATCTACATGCAGAGCTGTATGTATACTGTGTGTGTATATACACTCACTGGCCACTTTATTAGGTACACCTGTCCAACTGTGTGTTAAGACTTAATTTCTAATCAGCCAATCACATGGCGGCAACTCAGTGCATTTAGGCATGTAGACATGGTCAAGACAATCTCCTGCAGTTCAAACCGAGCATCAGTATGGGGAAGAAAGGTGATTTGAGTGCCTTTGAACGTGGCATGATTGTTGGTGCCAGAAGGGCTGGTCTGAGAATTTCAGAAACTGCTGATCTACTGGGATTTTCACGCACAACCATCTCTAGGGTTTACAGAGAATGGTCCGAAAAAGAAAAAAAATCCAGTGAGCGGCAGTTCTGTGGCCGGAAATGCCATGTTGATGCCAGAGGTCAGAGGAGAATGGGCAGACTGGTTCGAGCTGATAGAAAGGCAACAGTGACTCAAATTGCCACCCGTTACAACCAAGGTAGGCAGAAGAGCATCTCTGAACGCACAGTGCGTCGAACTTTGAGGCAGATGGGCTACAGCAGCAGAAGACCACACTGGGTACCACTCCTCTCAGCTAAGAACAGGAAACTGAGGCTACAATTTGCACAAGCTCATCGAAATTGGACAGTAGAAGATTGGAAAAACGTTGCCTGGTCTGATGAGTCTCGATTTCTGCTGCGACATTCGGATGGTAGGGTCAGAATTTGGCGTAAACAACATGAAAGCATGGATCCATCCTGCCTTGTATCAACGGTTCAGGCTGGTGGTGGTGGTGTCATGGTGTGGGGAATTTTTTCTGGGCACTCTTTGGGCCCCTTGGTACCAATTGAGCATCGTTGCAACGCCACAGCCTACCTGAGTATTGTTGCTGACCATGTCCATCCCTTTATGACCACAATGTACCCAACATCTGATGGCTACTTTCAGCAGGATAATGCGCCATGTCATAAAGCTCGAATCATCTCAGATTGGTTTCTCGAACATGACAATGAGTTTACTGTACTCAAATGGCCTCCTCAGTCACCAGATCTCAATCCAATAGAGCATCTTTGGGATGTGGTGGAACGGGAGATTCGCATCAGGGATGTGCAGCCGACAAATCTGCGCCAACTGTGTGATGCCATCATGTCAATATGGTCCAAAATCCCTGAGGAATGCTTCCAGCACCTTGTTGAATCTCTGCCACGAAGAATTGAGGCAGTTCTGAAGGCAAAAGGGGGTCCAACCCCTTACTAGCATGGTGTACCTAATAAAGTGGCCAGTGAGTGTATATATATATATATATATATCGCAGAGGTATGTGCATGAACATAATGCACGAGTGTCTGTATATATGTGTGCGCTATACATGCAGAGCTGTGTGTGTACATTGTGTAAAGTGTATGTATATATATATATATATACACACATATTCCGCCTGGACATATAGGCAGCGTATACCCCCTGTAAGTGCGGTGCATGGTGATCGGACCTTGTCGCACCCCTTATGCTGTTGGAACTGGTCCGGGGCAGTGCACATACGTAGCTGTGACATTGTCCTGAGTAGGCCCCTGGTGACCTCGGTGGAGGTGATGAGGCAATGGCGTTATGGAGCCCAGCGGGTAGAGTTTGTACCCGATGTGGTGGCCCAGATGCCAGCAGCACAATGTTATTTCTTATTCTGTATATTTAGGCTGGACTGTGCAGCGGCCACTGGGAAACCACTGGACGCTACTACTGCGCGACGCGCCATCTCTTCCATTGAGTTGTATTGTGGCTACAATCAGGGGATGAATGACGCCACTTTTCCACAGCTCCGCGCCCTATACATAGCGCCCCCCATTCCTCTGTCACATGTGTATGCTACCAGCAGGGTTGTCATCGCCTCACACACTGTATACTTCCTGTTGGATATATATATATATATGATCGCTGTGAGTTGCACTGACTAATGGAGGTGGCATCAGAGAAATGTAACCGGCCGCTGCCCTGAAGCCTCACGTTGGTGGCACAGTGACTCCATGCCATCAGTGTGTGATCATTCGTAGCCTCCCCTCCGTCACAGAAGCCTTGCGGAGGCTACTATGTAATGCACAAAATGATGATATTTTTTTCCAGCAGCTCTAAAGCTCTCCGTCTGTCTCATGTGGGTCACCGCAGTAAGGCTGGGTTCACATGCAGCATTTTTTTGCTGCTTTTTTTTTTTAATGCAAATTGTAAGTTGCGTTTTCCAGTACCAACAAAAACTATGGGATGTCAGAAATCTCAGGCACGCACTTGTTTCCATGGCCTTTTTGCTGAACGCTGTGTTTTTACTGCCCAGAGAGCGAGCTTTGGATCCAGAAAAAAGTGAAGCCGAACCACTGCATGTGAACATAGCCCAAGACCCCACAGATCAGTCACCTCTGCTGCTTATGGTAGGAAAACCCAACCATCCCGATCTAACACTCTTTGCCGTGAGTCACAGCAGTAAGACCCCCCTAGACCAGGCATATCTGCTGCTTATGGTGGGAATACCCTACCCCTAGGTGTGTAGACCGCTAGTTATCGGCCCTTTCTCTAGGCTTCAACAATTGTGCGGTGATGGTTTATGTCATCAGCGCAGATGAATGAAAGAGAGAGAGAGAAGTCCATCCTGTCCGGGCAGAGCTGTAAGCTTCACTAATGAATGGCGGGTGTCGGACTGCTGGGGAGCAGACCTCACACACGGACCTCACACACGGACCTCACACACGGACCTCAGGGCCTTTGACGTAAGCTCTTCATACATTCAGAGAGAGGAATGGGTGTACTAATTATGTCCACTAACTGAAGGACTTTCTATTTTGTAAATCTCTGTTGGTCCGAAACCTCTCCCCGGATGAGCCCAGGTTACACGTTTCCATCAGTTTGTTGGGGAACTATTGGAAAACCATCCACATAGTATACGTGATGAGTGTGGGGGAGAATCCTATAAGAAAGCTGTTTGTTTTCTTCGTATGACTGGTCTCCATTGTTTAGTCTTTCCTGCCTCCAGAAATATTACATAAGCCATCTTACATTGTGGACCATGTTCTTATTGCTTGCTCTGCATGTAAGCGCTTTACAATGGCACAGCGCCACCCGGTGGTCTCTTTTCATGATGCACAGTGGAATGTTTTTATTGTACCAAATTGTTCCTCTTGAGTCAGTGATGATTGTTTGGGTAATTACAGTATATGTCCTAAACCTCAAACCAGTGCAACGTGCCAATTGCTCTCTATGCTGTATATAACTTCTACACTGCTTCATACATATTGGGCTCCGGCCGGCTGATGGTCTAATGCAGGGGTCTCAAACTCAATTTACCCGGGGGCCGCTGGAGGTAAAATCTGGGTGAGGCTGGTCCGCATCAGGTTTTCCACAAGAAAAGCTCTTACAAAAACATTCCAATGTTATCAAATGTCTTTATTTTTTCATCTTATTTTGTGTTAAAAAATAAAAATAAATTAACAAAATCATAAGAAAAAAATAAATCAATCAGTAATAAATTCAGTGAAAATGATAATAATACAGCAGATATAGAAGACTGAAGAAAGCACATAGAGTTGCTGACTAAAGAAATGTAATTATTATTATTCAGATGTCTGTATTAACAGTTCTTTAACATGTAACTTTCTGAACATGAATGGAACATTGTACATAAACTGTTTTGAACATGGCTTCTTATGCCTACTCCTTGCTGCTAGAGATCTGGCAGCGCTTACTCTCGCATGGCACAAGTTCGCAATAAGGCCAGCTGATGTCCCGCCTCTGAAAGCAATATACCGCACCGCCCCACTGCTCATTCTGAACCCGGCGCACCTGAGTCTGTGGCCCTGTCCGGTCCCTGCTCGGCTGCTCCTGCTGCATGTGTTGTGAGTGTGACTCGTACACCTTGGCTGCTGTGACTATCTAGCCATCATCATACTCGCCCCCTCCTGCTTCTGCTCAGATGGTCCAGCGCCGACATCTTCCTGTATGATCTCACGGTCACACGTCACGTGGTACCGCTCATTAAGCTCCTGAATATGGGCGCCGCTCCTATGAGAGTGGAGCGGCATCCATATTCATGATCTTAATGAGCGGTGCTACGTGTGACTGGGATTTCACATGCGAGACTCGGCCGTGTTTCTTGCATGTGTGATCCCAGCTGAGGTGAGGGTCACAAACTATTGTCCCGAGGGCCCATGAGGTGAGGGCTGCAAACTATTGTCCCGAGGGCCTCAGTTGGCCCGCGGGCCGCGAGTTTGAGACCCCTGGTCTAATGTGAAGGAGGATCCTCTACTGGGGGGAAAAGGATCCTTTTGTTCTACAGAGATGCTTGGTGTTGGCTGCGTGAGTGCTCCTGTGTATGAGAGTCATCATTTGACATGGTGAGACTTAAAGGGGTTATCCAGGACGTTGCTTATATTTTTGTATAGGGCTATGAATGATCATACCCGAACTTAAGTTTGTAGTTCGTACCAGAGAGTTAGTATTCGGTGCTAAATGCAGAACACACACTTCTTCCGGAAGTTCATTGCAATTTTCTGAGTTTTGGGAGAAGAATTTTTCCAGCTCCAGAGTTCGGGTCCCCAGTATTTTCAATTGGGTTCAGGTTCTGTTCCAAGTTTGGGTACAGTTCTGGTACCCAAACCAAACTTTGGAATAAAGGTCGGGTATCAGGACCCAAACTTCTATGGGTTCGCTCATCCATAGCTATGAACGTCCAGTTGCTAACTAGCTGCGACTTGGAGAAGTCAAGGACCACTCCTGATGGTGATTCTCCTGGGGACCTCCTGTGGAAAGATCAGCTTTTGCCGACAGGGCGTCTCTGCCAGTCGTGCTGATTGACAGCCAGCTCTCCACTGCCTAAAAGCGGGGAGGCAGCTATTAATCAGCATGATGGTAGCAGTGACTCTCCGTTGACAGAACAGGCCAGAAAAGAAAGATCTGCTCTGCTGACACCGGAGAGTCACCTCCTGAGCAGACAGAGGTCATCACACCTACCTGTTGGTAGGTTATTGGTCCCATATGAAACAATACCTAATGTTCCGGATAACCCCCTTAAGTCTATAGGTGTGGTGTGGAAAAGTATTTGACCCCTTGTGTTTTTAGTTGTAGAACTGGGGAACAACCCCAAACACAGTATGGAAAGCAATAGCCCTCCATGTTTATAATGGGAAAATAAACCGTAGGTCTGTGGTGATCCATTCCTAGTGACACATAATGTGACTTCACCATGTGGAGTGCGGCATGCCTGCTGACTGCCACACCGGCGATGTAACTACAGTACACACCTACATCCCTGCACTGTGACAGGGAAGTTTAGTCAGCAAGTAACCCCTCAGTGGAGCTCTCGGTGTATCTGGCGCTCGCTACTGTTCTCCTATCCAGGGTAATCTAGTGTGAGCTGTGCACACGTTTTTTTTTTTTTGGAAAGGATTAATTTGATGCAGGATAAACAGTGATGTTAGAGAAGCGGCTATTCTTAGCCATGTCGTGACCCATGAAACTAATCCAATGCAAACATAATCAAGACTAAATCCTCTAATATTGTACATCCCATAAGCTCCCAAAAGGCAGGTGGCGGCGTCTGTGCACAGCGCTTACTCGCCTGCGCTGGCTGCGTCCTAGGGTGCATAGACATTTCTTCTAGTGAAACAAACAGAAAATTACATATATGCTCCGCTCCACTGTGCCCCCACATGCAGACATCTGGGGGTCTAATTCTAAACCTGACACTTCAGTAGGTTTTTGCTTTGGAATTGAAGGGACAGAGAACCTGATTCCAGTGATGTCGCTTGCTGGTCTGCATGCTTACATTCTGACACAATCACAGTTTTCTCTGCTGCAGATCTATCCGTGCTCTGAATGCTCGGCCCTCTATAACCCCACCCACACCACTGATTGGCAGCTTTCTGTCAATATAGTCAGTGGTGGGGTGGGGTTAAACAGAGCAGTTGATTATGCAGCAAAAGTCACCTTGTCGTGATAATCTTCTGCTGATAAAACACTGATTTTATTGAAACAACAACATGCATAGATTTCCTCATAGACTGTAAGCTTGCAAGCAAGGCCCTCATTCCTCTTGGTATCTGTTAATTTATGTATCATTGTTATTCTGTAATATCTCCTATTGTCAGTACAAGTCCCCTCTATAATGTAAGGTGTTGCAGAATATGTGGGGCTATGGAAATAAAATTATTATTATGCAGCCTAGTAAGTGATACATCACTGGAATCAGCGTCTCTGTCCCTATATCATTCTCCTCTCAGATTACATAACAGTAACTTGCTGGCAGATTCCCTATAAGAAGCCCTATCTATGGCTGCTGCTGATCTAGGAAACTATGGATTCAGCAGTTTGTGGTCCAGAATATCCAATTCTCTCTTCCCCTGACAACTATAATCAGGGGTAGAGTTGGGGGACCTATGACACTTTAGCTATTAGGACAATCCTGTCGAAAATTAAAGAAATTAAAAATTACTCTAAAGTTTAACCATTTTAAAGAATTTTCAGACATATCAACAGGTTCCAGGTGCTGAGGCTTCCATTGATCAGTAACGTTTAATGATTTGTGGAGGTTCCAAGTGCTGAGATGAAAACCTTTTGACGTGTCATAGGTTGTTGCGATGGCAAATACTACTTTTAAAGGGGCTGCCCAGTCATGTGATTATTGATGACCCATGCTTAGTCATTAATATCCCATATAGTCCAACTCTGCACCCCCACCAACTGGTTGTTACTAACTCAACTCCTGGATGTAGCTCAGGGGTCTCAAACTCGGCAGAGTAAATGGGCCGCACATAAAAATTAAGCTGGTGGGCCGCATTTCTTTCAAACTTAATACAGTCACAATTGATAGCGGTATCTAAGGGGTTAAACGGCTGCGATCGGTGCTAATACCGATCGTGGCTGTTCAAATAGGTTGTCAGCTGCAATGTACAGCTTACCTCAGCGGATGATAGTGTCGGCTCTGCATGTGAGCCGGCGCTATCATCTCGCTGTACACACACAGCCACCGTCACCTGCAAAATCCAGCAATGAGGGGAAAGTCACGCCTCCGCTCTCTGCGCGCTGGCGTGATGTCATCACGCAGGGCCACAGCCACTATTGAGCGGCGCACTCCTCCTCTCTTCTAGCATGAGCAGTGGCGTAACTACAAAGTTATGGGCCCTGGTGTGAACTTTCAAATGGGCCCCCCCATGCCAAAATACACGCACATTTCCACTCAGCACACCTCATACACACACATCTCCGCTCCGCACGCCTCATACACACGAGGCTCCGCACACCTCGTACACACGAGGCTCCGCTCCGTACACACGAGGCTCCGCTCCGTACACACGAGGCTCCGCTCCGTACACCCCGTACACACGAGGCTCCGCTCCGTACACCTCGTACACACGAGGCTCCGCTCCGTACACCTCGTACACACGAGGCTCCGCTCCGTGCACCTCGTACACACGAGGCTCCGCTCCGTGCACCTCGTACACACGAGGCTCCGCTCCGTGCACCTCGTACACACGAGGCTCCGCTCCGTGCACCTCGTACACACGAGGCTCCGCTCCGTGCACCTCGTACACACGAGGCTCCGCTCCGTACACCTCGTACACACGAGGCTCCGCTCCGTACACCTCGTACACACGAGGCTCCGCTCCGTACACCTCGTACACACGAGGCTCCGCTCCGTACACCTCGTACACACGAGGCTCCGCTCCGTGCACCTCGTACACACGAGGCTCCGCTCCGTACACCTCGTACACACGAGGCTCCGCTCCGTACACCTCGTACACACGAGGCTCCGCTCCGTGCACCTCGTACACACGAGGCTCCGCTCCGCACACCTCGTACACACGAGGCTCCGCTCCGTACACCTCGTACACACACAGCTCCGCTCCGTACACCTCGTACACACGAGGCTCCGCTCCGTACACCTCGTACACACGAGGCTCCGCTCCGTACACCTCGTACACACGAGGCTCCGCTCCGTGCACCTCGTACACACAAGGCTCCGCTCCGTGCACCTCGTACACACAAGGCTCCGCTCCGTACACCTCGTACACACGAGGCTCCGCTCCGTGCACCTCGTACACACAAGGCTCCGCTCCGTGCACCTCGTACACACAAGGCTCCGCTCCGTGCACCTCGTACACACGAGGCTCCGCTCCGTACACCTCGTACACACGAGGCTCCGCTCCGTACACCTCGTACACACACAGCTCCGCTCCGCGCACCTCGTACACACGAGGCTCCGCTCCGCGCACCTCGTACACACACGGCTCCGCTCCGCGCACCTCGTACACACGGTTCCACTCCCTACACCTCGCTCCTCGTACACACATGGCTCCGCTCCGTACACATTGTACACACACGGCTCTGCTACATCCACCCTGTAAACCCCTCATAACCCACACATAAACTTACCCGCATCCAGCACCATGGCAACCAGCACTGACAGCGTTCTGCATACATGCTGAGGCCCCTGATCATGTGACCCCTGACTCCTCCCCCCATGTGACCTCATCCCAGGTCCTGTACACACAGGACACACAGCAATTGCGCGCTCCTGAATGCGTGCCTTCCCCCTTCTACCTGCCTCAGGGAGTGAGACATGTGATGCACCGTGGGCCGGAGATGACTGCCTCAGGGGCCACATGCCCCGTGTGTTTGAGACGTCTGATGTAGATGGTGCACGGGGCTGTGGTGTTCACCTCCGGTCGCTGTAGGGCTGCTGCCACACAATATGGGACCATAATGGCTGCCAGATGCCATCCTTCAGGATTCTGAATCCGGATGTGTCCATAGTCGTGTTGGATTTCATCAGCGCTGACTGGTTGTCGATGAGAAATAGAAGGTATCATATTGTGGACAATTAATGACTTATTTGGCCAAGAGATTTCTCCTGTTCCTTAAGGGCCTGTCACACTAAGCGATATCGCTAGCAATATCGCTATAACATCACCGATTTTGTGACGTAGCAGCGATATTGCTAGCGATATCGCTGTGTGTGATACTTACCTCTGACCGCTCCCCCACTGGTTATCGCTGATCGCGCGAGAACGTCCAGGACTGTTTCTCGTCAGGCGCTTCCTGTGGCGCCGACGAGCGACTCGTGGACGCGGGCGGGAGGACGTCAGGATCGCCTGGTGTGACAGGTAAGTAGTGACCCCTGACCACTGCGATGTCGCTGGTGAGATCTGCCTGTGTGGCAGCTCACTAGCGACCACCTAGCGATGTACCAGCGATCCTGACTGCGTCATATCGCTGGTGCATCGCTAAGTGTGACAGTACCTTTACTTTGGGGATTTGACCCACAGGGTGTCTTCTGCCAAGATAGCAATGCTGTGTGTAGTAATGAAAGGAGCGTTCTTTGAAGAATCTGGTTACAATGGACACGGTATCTGCTCTTATACCCCGGGGCTGAGCTTTTGTGAAGAGCTGTAGGCTCCGCATACATCCTATATTTGCTGTAGGCTGTATAGACACAGCTGGCAGGAGGTCCACATTCCAGGTGGTGTGACCAATGGTGAGATATCTCCAGATGTCCTGTCCTACCCCATATTTAGACCAGATCCTTCACTTGTTTAGGTGCTAATGTACATGTGAAAAATCTAAAGGTTGCTGTAGTTAAAAAAAAAAAAAAATAGAAAATGATTTGCCTTCCTTGGTTTCGAGGCCG
Organism: Dendrobates tinctorius; assembly: GCF_039654945.1. Classification (NCBI taxonomy): domain Eukaryota; kingdom Metazoa; phylum Chordata; class Amphibia; order Anura; family Dendrobatidae; genus Dendrobates; species Dendrobates tinctorius. Next base: position 62,673,298 of record NW_027361679.1, read on the forward strand.
GCTCTACAATTGGCTTCAGCTCTGCAGGCAGACAAGAGACTGGGGCAGCGGCGTACAACTGGAAGGGAAGGGGAGATATGCCCTTTTTAATAATAATTATAGCAGAAACATTTCAGAAAGGGGGCAACACCTTTTTAAATAGCGACTTGAGGACATTGCACAGTTCCAAGGACAGTCTGAATAGCAGGACCAGCAGGAGTCTGTGTTTTGGGTAACTGGGGGCCCCTTTTTGTGCTCTGCTGGCGCATGTGATCAGAAGCTGTCCAACGCTGCTACCAGCAGCTGACGATCAGTTTTGTAGTGCAGAATAGGGACATCAATGTTTTATGACCCATCTGTCAGCATGTGCCTAATTAATAAAGAAGTGTCTGTGAGAGACAACTGGCCGCCTCTCTCACGCACTGGGCCCCGATCAGCCTGCCCTGGGATCTGCAGGAAATATCTGCTCTAGTGGAAAAAACCCACTTACTGGGAGAATGATGACTTCCTATAATCATTGCTATTGCAGTGGAAGTCAAGCAGTCAAAAATCTGATTCTTTTTATGGACCAGTCCGCAATAATCTGCTGTGACCTCAATTTTGCAATATATGGGATGATTTGATAAACAGCAGGGTAAAGAGCATCAAGAGGAAAATGAGCAGGTGCTGAGAGTTCACTCCAAATACACAAGATCCAGTTTTCTACTACAGAAATTAGGGCTGTGGAGTCGGTAAGCCAAACCTGCGACTCCGACTCCTCAATTTCCCTTACACCGACTCCGACATATATTTCTTATATTTAAGTGAAAAATGTATTCTAGTACAATGTGAACATCAGACATTTAATCATTTTTATGATACAATAATCAAGATATTTAGATAGAACCTAATACATATTTATTGGAATACAACTTTAGAACACAAAAAACTAATAAATTGTAAATATGTAATATCGATTATATATATATATATATATATATATATATATATATATATATATATATATTGTATCTATATATAACACTATAAGTGGCAAAAAACAGTTTTCAACAAAAACATACTAAATAACATTTGTGCAGTCTATGAATTTGTTCTAAGAAATAAAATTGCCTCCATCAGATCCTCCTTCATAGATGACCTCATATCTGACCTAATAATTTTAAGGCTAGAGAACAACCTCTCTACACTAACTTGGGTTGGAGGTAAAGCCGTAACCACATGGGCAACATCTCTAACAATTTCCGGGTATAAAGGAATTGCCTCATGCACAGTCAGTTTTGATGAACGGTTGAATTTTTCTATTTCTTTGAGAACAAGTGAAACATTTTGCTGAAATATGGTCAATCTGCTTGCTATAGGAGACGGAGTGAAATCTTTTTCCTTGCGGCAACGCTTTGCCTGCTCCATGTCATACAAATACTTGTCAAAGTCGAACTCCTCATCTGATGAGGATGAAGATATGGCAGCAGTAGCACTGTCAGGACCTGAGTCCTCTTGCACCTGGCAGTCCTCCTGTAGGCCAATCTTCCTAACTGATACCTCAGTCAGAGCTTCTTTTCCTTTAGTAAGCTGTTGATCATCAAGCAGTATACGATGACTTGGGTCCACATAAACAGCTGCCAGAAAAAAATTATTTTCCAATAGCTGTGTCTCTCTGTTTCATTGAAGCAGAAATGCCACCTGCGATTAAACCTCCTCTTTTGGACAGGCAAAATAGCAAGTTCTTCCACTCCCTTATGAAAATGCCAGGAGTTAAATCCTCAGCTTGTATTTTTTTAGTCACTGTAAATGGGTGATTAAGCAATTCCTTCAATTCAGCCACCTGTGTCCATTGACCTTCATTTAGGATTACCTGAGGGTTCGCCATATCTATAAGAAATGGTTTTAGTTCAAGCAATCGCTCAATCATTAAATAAGTGCTGCCCCACCGAGTGGCTTGATCGACAATTGCCCCATTTCCCGCCACGTCTCTTCAAGATGGAATCAATTTTAGGGGTTCTGGTGGCAATAACCAATTTCCTCACTTTTCCAATCAGCTTTCCAGCATGTCCCTCTTGCAGACTATCTCTTATTGCCAGCTGCAGCGTGTGCACAACTTTCTCACTTTCTCCAGCTCGGGGCCCAGGAATCGGATCCTGTGCAGGGCAGGCACCCCTCCCCCTCCTCTCTCTGGTGAAGACGGCAGAAGACAGGACAGAGGAGGGGAGATTGCCCCCTGCAGTCTGGAGCCAGTGCAGGACTGGAGCACCGCAGCATACAAGTGAGTGCGTGCCCCTGCTTCTAGGGGGCGGCAGCTGCCCCCCTGCCCCTCGCTGGCTATGATTCACACATAGCTTTTTTGCTGATCTGTTTTTTGCAGTAAAATGCAGTGACTTTGGGCACCCCAGCAAAGTCAATGGGTTTCAAGATAAGACATTCAGACACATTGTTTTGTGAGGATCCTTTTTTGGGCTGAATGAGCATGTCAGTTTGTGTGACGTTTTTCTAATCTGCTTCTGCTATTGAAAACATTATCTATGAGCTCAAAATCCTTTCAGGTGATGCGGTTTTTTAAAAAGCTGATCTGCTTTTGTAGCTGAAAAACGTATCCTCAAAAAACGCAGCAAAAATGCTGTGTGTGAATGTAGCCTTAGATCAGGAATAGAACAGCCATTTATAGGGCATTTCATAACTTTCCCAAATTCCTCTGAAAAAATATTCAGCACATTCTGCATTGAACTACTGTACCCAATTTATTATATATTTTAGGAGTCGGTCCATTTTATACCGACTCCACCAAAATGAGCACCGACTCCACAGCCCTGACAGAAATCTTGTTGTGAACAAGCTGCAGGTTTCCACTCCAAACTGGGGCCTTCTTCAGGATCCTGAAGTCCACTGCACCACTCGTAAAATATAGCTGCGTTTAATAGGAAAATTGTTATATTTGCTAATTTTTGAAAATGAAAAATCTGTTGGTTGTTACACTCTCTCAGGTTTTTTTATTTAAAGCTATTTTATCTTTTTTGAGATTTGAACACAATATAGTCCATTTTTCCGTGATGGAATGGATGATGATGAGCGTATTTTTAAAATGTCAGACGCTAGCGTCATCGGCTGGGCCACATTAAGGTGTCACATTTGACATGTCTGCTTTTCGCGGTTAATTTTAGATGCTATTTTTCCAGGTGGAACAGCATTTGTAAAAAAACAAATAAACCCATAAGTCCGCACATGCAATGTTACCAGGTGTCGCAGTGTAGTGACCAACACATGGGTTGTTCCAGTAACTCACGTCATTTTCACTGCTGAGGTTTACAGTACATGGTTTCAGATGCACATTTATGCTTTTACCTGCTTATTAAACCAGATGCACGCCCTGATGAACATGATATATATGGGATTGGGAATCTACTTGCTGGACCTTAATCCTGTTCTGTCGATCAGAGTACATTGGTTCTGTCTTCTAAATCTACAATCAGTCAATAAATGCTCATTCAGACATCCATGCCAATCGGTCCGAGTTCACACTAGATGTTTTTGCAGCCTTTTTTAAATGCTAATTTTCAGCTGCGTTTTACAGAACCATCAAAGCCTATGAGATTTCAGAAATCTCATTCAAACACATTGTTTTGTTTTTTTTGTTTTTTTGTCATCAGGATTTCGTGCTTTGCTGCATTTTTTTGGACATAGAGCATGTTACTCTTTTTCAGCGGTTTTCACCCATTGACATGAATGGGTGGTGAAAAAACAGTGGAAAAATTGCACCAAAAGCACAGGTATCCGGTTTTGCTGCATTTTTTGTGCCAAAACCCGATTCTACGCAATAGGACCTTTTTTCAACAATAAACTTTATCAGCGTGCACAAGAGACAAATATAGCATATAAAAATGCCTTGAAAAATGCAAGGAAAACCTGCATTTTTTTCTGCAGCTTCTTTCCTGCCAAGAGGTTAGGTTTTGTTGCAGAAAAAAAATGCCTAGTGTGAAATGAGTTACAAGCTCCCTGTCATTCCATCATAGTGAGCTGACTGAAAGAATCTCAGTTAACTCATTCTGCAGTCTGCAATAGACGCTGCATCTCAGAGGCTATAAGGTAAGCCTTGACATTTTTTTTTTTTAAATGAAATCCAATGGCCAAAAAATATTTTTAGCCCTAAATACATGTATTAAAAAAAAAAAAAAAAAAAAAGACAACCGCTTAAGTACATCTGAAGCTGGATAATAATGGTTTTCAGTCTTGTATGTTGGATTTGTATATCTAGGTATAGAATTAGGTTTCTGGCATTGCTAATTTGGCAAAATTAGGATTTTTGTGTGTAAGATTCATTTACCATAATATCTGTGGCACAGGTTAGTCGGATCTTGTTTTCCGTCAGTGGCACAGGGTAGTCGGATCTTGTTTTCCGTCAGTGGCACAGGGTAGTCGGATCTTTTTATCCGTCAGTGGCACTGGGTAGTCTGATCTTGTTTTCTGTCAGTGGCACTGGGTAGTCTGATCTTGTTTTCTGTCAGTGACACGGGGTAGTCTGATCTTGTTTTCTGTCAGTGACACGGGGTAGTCTGATCTTGTTTTCCGTCAGTGGCACAGGGTAGTCGGATCTTGTTTTCCATCAGTGGCACAGGTTAGTCGGATCTTGTTTTCCGTCAGTGGCACAGGGTAGTCGGATCTTGTTTTCCGTCAGTGGCACAGGGTAGTCGGATCTTGTTTTCCGTCAGTGGCACAGGTTAGTCAGATCTTGTTTTCCGTCAGTGGCACAGGTTAGTCAGATCTTGTTTTCCGTCAGTGGCACTGGGTAGTCGGATCTTGTTTTCCATCTGTGACACGGGGTAGTCGGATCTTGTTTTCCGTCAGTGACGCTGGGTAGTCGGATCTTTTTATCCGTCAGTGACGCTGGGTAGTCGGATCTTTTTATCCGTCAGTGGCACAGGGTAGTCGGATCTTTTTATCCGTCAGTGACGCTGGGTATTCGGATCTTTTTATCCGTCAGTGGCACTGGGTAGTCCGATCTTCTTATCCGTCAGTGGCACTGGGTAGTCGGATCTTGTTTTCCGTCAGTGGCACTGGGTAGTCGGATCTTTTTATCAGTCAGTGGCACTGGGTAGTCGGATCTTTTTATCCGTCAGTGGCACTGGGTAGTCGGATCTTTTTATCCGTCAGTGGCACTGGGTAGTCGGATCTTTTTATCCGTCAGTGGCACTGGGTAGTCGGATCTTTTTATCCGTCAGTGGCACTGGGTAGTCGGATCTTTTTATCCGTCAGTGGCACTGGGTAGTCGGATCTTTTTATCCGTCAGTGGCACAGGGTAGTCGGATCTTTTTATCCGTCAGTGGCACAGGGTAGTCGGATCTTTTTATCCGTCAGTGGCACAGGGTAGTCGGATCTTTTTATCAGTCAGTGGCACAGGGTAGTCGGATCTTGTTTTCCGTCAGTGGCACAGGTTAGTCGGATCTTGTTTTCCGTCAGTGGCACAGGTTAGTCGGATCTTGTTTTCCGTCAGTGGCACAGGTTAGTCGGATCTTGTTTTCCGTCAGTGGCACAGGTTAGTCGGATCTTGTTTTCCGTCAGTGGCACAGGGTAGTCGGATCTTGTTTTCCGTCAGTGGCACAGGGTAGTCGGATCTTGTTTTCCGTCAGTGGCACTGGGTAGTCGGATCTTGTTTTCCGTCTGTGGCACTGGGTAGTCGGATCTTGTTTTCCGTCTGTGACACGGGGTAATGGGATCTTTTTATCCGTCAGTGACGCTGGGTAATCGGATCTTTTTATCCGTCAGTGGCACAGGGTAGTCGGATCTTTTTATCCGTCAGTGGCACAGGGTAGTCGGATCTTTTTATCCGTCAGTGGCACAGGGTAGTCGGATCTTTTTATCCGTCAGTGGCACAGGGTAGTCGGATCTTTTTATCCGTCAGTGGCACAGGGTAGTCGGATCTTTTTATCCGTCAGTGGCACAGGGTAGTCGGATCTTGTTTTCCGTCAGTGGCACAGGGTAGTCGGATCTTGTTATCCGTCAGTGGCACAGGTTAGTCGGATCTTTTTATCCGTCAGTGGCACAGGGTAGTCGGATCTTGTTTTCCGTCAGTGGCACAGGGTAGTCGGATCTTGTTTTCCGTCAGTGGCACTGGGTAGTCGGATCTTGTTTTCCGTCAGTGGCACTGGGTAGTCGGATCTTGTTTTCCGTCAGTGGCACAGGGTAGTCGGATCTTGTTTCCCTTCAGTATCGATGTGTGGACTTGATACTACTATTTCCGCACACGCTGGTGCTTCACAATACCTAACCACTGTTAATTATTGGATACTCTTTTTTGAGTATTTTGCTAGTGTTTGGCAGCCTGGTCCCATTGTGTTGTCGTCAGCTGAGGAATGAGGACTGAGGATGGCTTCTGAGTGCTGTCACAATGGCTCTGGTCTTGTCTAGACAGGAGGTTGTTGGTGGAGGTGAGCAAACTGCTTACTTCAGCTGAGATGATCCCCATTTCTTTGTATGTCCTGCTCACGTGTGCTGCACCTGTAATTCATTTCTTGCCACGTGACCTACAAGGAACTTCCAGTGCCTATACATCTGTGATCACCACTGTTGTGAAACAGCAGATTTTTTCAGGTCCCAGCTTTCCTTACAGGTAGAGAAGGTTGAGAGTCATGCAAAGCAAATGTATAAGTGGACACATACATAAAATGATTGGTCATATGATGAAAGTAATTAAAAAGGCTGCAGAAAGAAGCCATGGTGGGTTCATGTGGCTGACCATTCTGCCCTAGGTAGAATGGCAGGCGGATCTGCATTATCTTTCATTCATTTCCTCCTGTGCCAGTACTGCCCAAGTCGTGTATTTGTGTATTTCACAACAGCCAGGAAATTAACTGCAGATAACCCATGATGGCTGATAAATGTTCACTTATTAACTCGCTACTCAAGGTGTGTAGTAATATAATGCGGCCACTGTGTGCAGCCTCATTTTTGGCCGGCAGCTCGTGTAGACCAAATGTTTTTTTGTTTTTTTTTAATCCATACCGTCCATCAGAGGCTTTTATTAGGATTTACAATGGTGTACATATCTACCTTTGGAGGTCTGCAGGAAATGCCGCTATCCCCAGTGGAAACTATAATCAGGGCTGTGGAGTCGGTAAGCCAAACCTCCGACAATTTCCAGGACTCTGACTCCACAGCCTTGACAGGACTGTGGAGTCGGTAAGCCAAGCCTTTGACTCCAACTCCACCAAAATGGGCTCCGACTCAGACTCCACAGTCCCGATCATAATGGTACTTTTCTGTTATTTTAGGGAGAATTGCTCTTCCATATGCCCCATTCATTGGTAACCTCTAGTATTGTACCAGAATAGTCACTGAATTCTGTGATAAGTGGAATCGTCAGCCGGGTTCTGCACTTCAATAAGTGGTTTGGCCGTGTCAGCTTATATCAACCTGGAGAACACAGATTGGTTTGACTTGATTATTCCATCTAAAAGCTACTTTAATAGCAATCTGCAGCCGTATCCCGTCTTCCTATAATAGAGCTGAGTGCCAACAAGCGGTTCCTAATTCTATTACTGAGAACTAAGCAGTTTAGCTTGTGTTGCATAAGCTTCATGTAAACTCCCCTTGCAGGCATTGGCCGCATCCTATATAGTCCCATGGACGGCTGCGTATTCCTGGCCCCTCACTCACTACATCGCCCTCCTAGAGCACTGAGCAGAGACGACACTTGCTTCCCGAACATTTATGTCTGAACATGAAACCTGTAATGTTCACTGACATCGTCTGGGCTCTGATAGCTCCATAGTCACACAACTGCAGCTGACTAGATGCCTTCAAGTCCACCGAAGAGCTGACCTTCCCCGCAGCGGTCACCGGGAGACATATTTAGATTTTGTCTCAGTAGAATGTTTGTTTTTTTTCTTTATAAAATACATTATGCCCAAGACTGGACATAATTTTAACAGATTTGATATTTTTCTACTTTTGCTACAGTATAAAAAGATCTTCTCTTTGACCTCTGTGTTTTTGTTCCTCTTTTATTCCCCCTCAATACTTATGAATACAGTTTTCACACCCTTTGACAAGTTGAGGTGTAATGCACCATGTGAGTAAGGTCTCATTCAGACTTCAATTTTTCTATGTATTCGAAAAACTGATTGAGTTTCATCAGTGATTTTCAGCAGGTTCCTCAGATTTTCCTCAGACTTTGGTCAGTGTTTCATCATTTATTTTTTTTGCACTGTTGAGAAAGTCAAGTTTCTTCACCTCTTTCCTATCCGTCAATGAAAAATGGGTGACACGTGGTTTATGGAGTGCATGGATGGCGGCATCAGAGTGCTGTCAGATTTTTTTCACTGACCCATAGACTTGCATTAACGATCTGTTAAATATCGAATATGTTGTGATTTTGCACGGACCACTTGTTCCGAGGAAAAACATGTGACCTGCTCTCAGCCCCCCATAGACTGTGACACGAGTACGAGTGCTATCCATGAGAAACTGGCATGAGCTCTAATTCTGCTTTTAGTCAGGCCAGTATTGGGGAACAAGCCTTTCTAGGAGCACTTGTTTCTGACAAACAGGGTGGTAGTCACCTGATGAGTAAGCAAAATTTGTTGGCTGTGATGATTTTTCAAATTCATTGTTATCAGCAGCACATGGCCTTGTGGAACCAGACGATGTGCTGCCCATAACCTGACACTCTGTGGGCACAGAACAGTTTTAATGATCACTCTGTGTGCATGGCATTTTGGGTGGCATGTCTAAATCGGCCTTGAAATGACCGCTGATTAGCCTGCAAGTAGCCAACTGCGGTCAACTCGTGTAAACCAACATTCTGACAAACAATGCTCCAACTTGGATATTAATGAACAATATATGTATTTGCTAAATCAGACAAGTCAGGAGAGATAAGTGAAAATGCTCCCTAATGCACGGCTCAGACATGCTGATAAGGAGTTATTGGGATTTTGGGGGCTAATGTGTAATGTTTAAACCCATTTTAATAAGATTATTCCGATAAGCCATCTCCCATAAGGAAACAAACAATGGGAATGAGTCTCTGCCTCTTTTTTGGTTTTGCGCTGCTAATTGCCGGCAGACTGCCTTACCCTGTTCCCAGCTGTCTTCTGATCCTATGTCCCGTTTCTTCTATTTCTAGCTGCACACTTGGCCCTGAATCTGGCCATAAAGAAACAGTTGGGCTCATTATATTATGACACGTCTGTGCTGCGCTAAGCTGAGACACGTGCGCTATTCAGACTCTGTCTCACAGCTGAGCAGATGTGGAACACTACTTCGTGTTCTCAGCCTTCGTCTTATTTTAATGCAAATATTAGATTGTAGGGCTATCAATAGGGGCTGAAGTCCCAGCAGTTCCCCGGTTGTGTGAGTTCTGGACTTTGGATACTTCCAATTGTTTACTCGCTGAGCCATATAATTCCTGCTTAGGGCTGAATACCTCTTTTGTTTGGCTTTGCTGCTAGGAGTGTGTGAGTAGTGCCTTTTTGTCCCCAGGAATTCTGCTAATAACTTAATAGTCTCCCCTCCATCATGCTTCATTGTGGCATTCTTTGTTGAGAGATATGCCCTACAGATGGAGGAAAGTACTTAACTGCAGGCTGTCACTTCACTCCTGGTTCCTGTGATCAGATGTCAGCTTTCTGGTATTGTCCACCATCCAAACTCAGCTTCTTTAAGATAACAACATCCCAAAAGGGGGTGGGGGGCTGCATCTGTTCTTTTAGAAATAAGAACAAGGAGCGCCAATGGATAGATACTAATGCACATTGGTCTGTTTTCTTAATTTTTATGTTGCCCCAGGCAGGAAAACCCTGTGTATATTCTGAAATTCTAAACTCTTGGTGTTTAAAGAAGAATAATGTAAAAGTTAGACCATGGAGTTTCTATATGTTTTATGTTCTTTTTTTATTTTATAGGAGAGGATGCCACAAACTCCAAGTTTGGTAGCCATGTTTGACAGCGGGTCTTTCAACCGGAACTTGTATCAGTCCAAAGAAGAGAGTTGTTCTGACCTGTACTACCAAGATAACAACTTGCTGTCTGGATCCCTCGAAGCCCTCATCCAGCACTTGGTGCCCAGCGTTGATTACTATCCGGATGTAAGTTGAAGTGGGACCAAAATAAATCTGTTGTCAAGCATGCATTTTCACACTGACATTCTTCTTTTCAGCACAGGAAACGTGAAGATAACTTATCTCTGTAACACTTCGGTGGGGAGACAGAAACATTTATTGGCTGTGTGTGTGTGTGTGTGTGTGTGTGTGTATGGCTTTTCCATTCCAACACCACATAAATTAAGCACTTTATAAAGGTTGGAGGCAACAAATCATCTTGCATCTTGCCTGTGCCCAGTAGACAAGCTAGTTGCTAATATAACTATGGTAATATCTTATCCAGTTGTGTCAGAAATTTGGGAAGCTGGTCAAAATGGGTGACAACCAAACTCCTCTCAGGCTGATGCCTAGCTGATCATCGGTGTGTTCTCGGGATAGGAATGGGAGAAAGTCACCGACAAACCCTTTTGGTTGTGGTATGTCGTAAGTGATGATTAAATGATCAGGAATGTTGAAATCCAACGTGTAACCCTTCTTTCAGATAACGTATGCTGTCAGGGGAGAGTCAGAACACCCATATAAGGCCGAGGTCACACTTGCGAGAAACTCGCACGAGTCTCGCATCTCAGTACCCGGCACTGCCGCCGGCACTCGGGACCGGAGTGTGCGGCTGTATGTATTTCTATGCAGCTGAGTGCTCCGGTCTCGAGTGCCGGCGGCAGTGCCGGGTATTGAGATGCGAGACTCATGCGAGTTTCTCGCAAGTGTGACCCCGGCCTAAATTATATGGTCAGACAGTCCTGGTGTTGACCAATATTCATCTAAATGTTTGGCCACCTTATCTGTTTAAATTAGCCTACACACTTGATTATTAAGTCGCTTTATATGCTCAAGGTAAAGTCTGTAGTATGAATTCATACAGGGGTGGACAAGGTAAGGGGGCACAATTCCACCTCCAAAGCAGCAAGAACTAGACAGAATTAGTGGACTGTAAAGGGCCCATTTACTTTTCTTGCAGCGGGGCCTTTTTCTGTCAGTACACCACTGAATTATATGTACTTTTAAGGCCCTCATACACCTAAGACGAAAGTCATCTAAGTCCGCTGAGATAGTCTAATGTTTATGGGGGGGCCACCTGATTCCAGTGATATTGGGGATAGAAGGATCCAGCCTGCTGAATTTCGGCATCCGATTCTTTAATCCTCCCTAGAGCTAAGCCACTGCCAAAGGTACCTGGCAGCAGCTCTATCATAGAGAAAACGGGAATGCTTGGCTGAGGGGAGATGTCCTGTGTATAAGCGACATGCAAATAATCAATGTCTATGTGGGCCTTTCCATGGAGACTTTGGTACATTTTGTGCATGCTTTGTTTTTTTTATAAGATTTATGTATCTCTAAATATTCTTTTTTTTCTCCCTCAGAGGACATACATCTTCACCTTCCTCCTCAGTTCTCGCCTTTTCATTCATCCTTTTGAATTAATGGCTAAAGTCTGTCATGTTTGTGTAGAGCAACAAAGGCTTAATGAACCAGGATCTGATAAGGTAAGAGATGACTCCTGGGCCTCAGACTGGTTAAACAATAGCCGAGTGTCATTTGTTTTAGTACTTGGCATCCATGGATAGTCACAAAGATTGATGATTTGGGTAATCGGAGAAACCAAGCCACTGTCAGAAGTTTCTGGAAGTAGATTGTGCCCCTCTCACATGTATTTAATAAGTATATCGATGTAAGAGAATAGAGCTGAGAAACGAGTTAATTCCACAAAAGTCCATACAGGTCTTGTCTACAGGATCCAAGTTGAACCTGACTGAAGGGGGTATTGATCTTTTTGATCTTTTAGATGGGTGTTTTGGAAGCTACTTGTTCCAGAGTCTTACAGACAATGCTTCCTGAGAAAAAGTATGCAAAATATCTCTCCCCCAGGAGGAAATGTATAAATGTGTTTTTTAGGCATTGATTGATTTAAAAATAATAAGCAGAGGCATACTCTCCATACAGCATTCCCCGAAACCGGCACAGGTCGCTCTGTAGGTCTTCACCTCCTGAAGTGGCTTCTACCCCATTTGGAAGTCATAGCACACATCTGATGATGCTCTGTTCTAGTCACCTGACTGCTGCAGCCAAACACAGGCTGCAGCGGTGCTGTGATTATGATGGGGCAGGCATTGCCTCCAGAGCAGCCTGCGTTGGCTTCAAGGAGAAGGTGAGCATATCTCTGTTCTTTAAGGTACTGTCACACTTAGCGATGTACCAGCGATCCCGACCAGCGATATGACGCGGTCAGGATCGCTGGTACATCGCTAAGTGGTCACTAGCGAGCTGCCACACAGGCAGATCTCACTAGCGACATCGCTGGGGATGGGGGTCGCTACTTACCTGTCACACCAGGCGATCCTGCCTCCTCCCGCCCGGCTCCACGCGTCGCTTGTCGTCACAGCAGGAAGCGCCGCAGGAAGCTGATGACGAGAAACAGTCCAGGACGTTCTCACGCGATCAGCGATAATCAGCGGGGGAGCGGGTTGTAGGTAAGTATCAGACACAGCGATATCGCTAGCAATATCGCTATAACGTCACTAGTTATAGCGATATTGCTAGCGATATCTCTTAGTGTGACAGGCCCTTAAGTCTTAATTACTCCATGCTTAAACAATATTTTACTGTCTGACAACTCCTTTCATCTAAGTTCTATATGAACACTTATAAACTGAGGACAAAAGATGCAAAAATACCTGGGGGAAAATATACACTTTATTGAATTTCAGCATGTACAGTGGCATTTTAAAACTTGGGCACCCGTGGTCAAAATTACTGGTCTTGTGAAAAATTAAGCAAGTTGAAGATGAAATGGTCTCTAAAAGGCTTAAAGTTAAAGATGACACATTTCCTTTGTATTTTAGGCAAAAATATATATTTTCATCTTTAAATTTTAAAAATTACAAAAAGGAAAATGGGCCGATGCAAAAGTTTGTGCATGGTTAGTAAATTGTAGCACCCCCATTTGCAAGTATCACAGCTTGTAAATGCTTTTTGCAGCCAGCCAAGAGTCAATTCTTGTTTGAGGGATTTTCATTCATTCTTCCTTGGAAAATTCTTCCAGTTCTGTGAGATTGCTGGGTCATCTTGCATGTACTGCTATTTTGAGGTCTAGCCAGAGATTTTCAATGATGTTCTGATCAAGCGACTGTGAGGGCCATTATACAACCTTGAGCTTGCACCTTTGGAAGTAATCTATTGTGGATTTTGGTGTGTGTTTAGGATCGTTATCCATTTGTAGAAGCCATCCTCTTTTCAGCTTCAGCTTTCTTGCAGATTGGTTATGTTTGCATCAAGAATTTGTTGAAAATTAATTGAATCCATTCTTCCCTTTATCCATTTATTTATTTTAGGCTAGTTTCACACTAGCGTTTTTGAGCGCAGCAACGGCCTGCGCATGGCCGCCGGTAAGCCCCGCCCCCTGCCGCGCCTCCGCCGGTAGCTCCGCCTACCGGCGCATGACGCTGTATGCGCCCTGCGTCCCCTATCTTTATCACTTGGGGCGCATGCCGTGCGCAGTATGCGTTTGGCGGCGCATGCGTCCTTTTGACGGTGCGCCGACCTGCGCCAAACGCAACCTGCTGCAGTTTGGTTGCGCCGGCGCACCGTCAAAAAGGCACATGCGCCGCCAAACGCATACAGCGCACGGCCTACGCCCCCAGTGATAAAGGGGGGGCAGGGGGCGGGGCTTAGCGGCAGCCGTGCGCAGGTCGTCGCTGCGCTCAAAAAACGCTAGTGTGAAACTTGGCGCTTTACATTCATCATAATCATCACTGTCCCGATGGGGCTCACAATCTAAATTCCCTATCAGTATGTCTTTGAAATGTGGGAGGAAACCGGAGAATCCCAAGGAAACTTGTCAAACACGGGGAGAACAAACAAACTCCTTGCAGATGTTGTCCTTGGTGGGATTTGAACCCAGGACCCCAGCGCTGCAAGGCTGCAGTGCTAATCACTGAGCCACCGTGCCGCCCCTGAAACGTTCCCTGTAACCCCAATGCTTAACCCCAGAGGTATTTTCATTTTTCGCTCCCCTTCTTCCCAGAGCCATAACTGTTTTTAATTTACCCGTTAATATGGCCATGCGAGGGCTTGTTTTTTGCTAGACGAGTTGTACTTTTGAATGACACCATTGGTTTTTACCATGTCGTGTACTAGAAAACAAAACAAATTCCAAGTTTGGTGAAATTGCAAAAGAAAGTGCATTCCCACACTTGTTTTTTGTTTGTTTTTTTTTTTTACTAAGTTCACTAAATGCTAAAACTGACCGGCCATTATGAATCTTCAGGTCATTACAAGTTCATAGACCCCAAACATGCCTAGATTCTTTTTTATCTAAGTGGTGAAAAAAAATTCCAACCTTTGTTAAAAAAAATAAAAAAATTGCGCCATTGTCTGATACCCGTAGCCTCTCCATCTTTTGTGATCTCGGGTTGGGTGAAGGCTTATTTTTTGCGTACCAAGCTGACTTTTTAATTATGCCATTTTGGTGCAGATACGTTCTTTTGATCGCTCGTTAATATATTTTAATGCATTGTGGTCGGTGACCAAAAAAGTAACTCTGACGTTTTGACTTTTTCTCACTGCGCTGTTTAGTGATCAGGTTAATCCTTTTTTTATTGATAGATCCGGCGACACCAAATATGTGTATGTTTGATTTTTTTTTTTATTGTTTTATTTTGAATGGGCAAATTTATTTTTTAATATTTTTAAAAACTATTTTTTTTTCTTTTTTAAACTTTTGGCATGCTTCAATAGTCTCCATGGGAGACTAGAAGCTGCCATAACCCGATCGGCTCTGCTACATAGATGCGATAATCAGTTTGCTTCTATGTAGTAGAATTACTCATTTGCTATGAGCGCTGACCACTGGGTGGTTAACCATAGAGGTCTCCAGGAGACCTCCGGTTGTCATGCCAACACACTGGTAACCCGCGATCACGTGACTTGGGTCACCAGTGGGCGGTTTTCCAGCACGATTGCCGGAAGCACTTCTTAGATGCCGCTGACATCGGCATTTAATGGGTTAATAGCCGCAAGTAGATCACGATTCCACCCGTGGCTATTCCGGGCACATGTCAGCTGTTCAAAACAGCTAACATGTCCCAGGAAAGATGTGGGCTCACCACTGGAGCCCAGATCAAAGGGAGCGAGTCCGACTTCAGCGTAAATGTACGCCCGATGTCGGAAAGGCGTTACTGGTAGGCAAGATGTTCTTTTCCTGAAATTCTGTGCCCTTTTATTCTCCTCCTTTTTAATTCTCCACACATTCCTTTTGATCGATCATTGTGGCCAAAGAGTTCTATTTTAATGTCATCGGTCTACAGGACTTGTTTCCAAAATGCATTACGTTTGTTTCTATGTTTGTTTGCATACTTCTGATGCTGAATTTTATGGTAAGGATGCAGGAGAGGTTTTCTTCTGATGAAGGCGATATTTGTGCATCTGAACAATACAACAATGTACCACAACTCCAGAGTCTGCTAAATGATTACGAATTGAGGACAAGGCAACTTGAAAATGCTTTTTTTATCTCCTCCTAGCGTTCTGCTTTGTGGGTCTCCACCGTTTTCATTTACAGAGGGCTAGGCAGCTTTTTAGAAGAACCCATGGCTGCTGCTTTAGAGGAGGCTGGGTTTTTATAAAGCTGGGAAATTTGCATCACCTGGCCTTTCCTAACGATGATGATGAACCAGCTATAACACGGTCAGGCTAATTAAGGTCCGAAACCTTGGTCAAAGTTATGTGAGCACACGCATCTCCAAAGGTGCCCAATTTTTTATATCGTCCCACTTTCCTTTTTGTAATTTTTAAAATGTGAAAGATGGGGGTGGGGGAGTGGAAAGAAGATGTTGCCTAACATACAAAGGAAATGTGTCGTCTTTAAAACAACTTGCATAACTGCTCACAATAACATTTACACTGTATGTATATATTTTTCTTTGTTTGCCATCAGTTTATCGGTGTGTCAGTCATTATCCTTCCATGGACTACATGCCAACACCATTAGTTATGTGTCCATTGTGTCAGGAGACTGTCGTTACGTAACCAGTGTCGCCTCATTGTTGCCGTTTTTCATATATTTTAATTTTATATGAGCTTTTGTACCATTATATAATTGTTGTCTTTTAGCTGACACACATTGTTATGGAGAAACTCCTTGTACCTTTATGTGCCATGGATGACTTCTGTAGATTATTGTAACGTGCGTATATGTTACTCCACAGACTCACATAAAAAAGATTGCTCCCAAAATCCTTCAGCTGCTCACAGAGTGGACTGAGACCTTCCCTTATGATTTCCGAGATGAGAGGATGATGAGAAATCTTAAGGACACAGCCCACCGCATCACGCATGGAGATGAGGTATGTACCCAGTTTTCTTTTCTTTTTTTTTTCTTTTTTTTAATGCACCGCTGTATTAAGCAGGCGTACAATCGAGCGTGGCTTGACAAGATCACTTTATCACTTTCAATATTTTTGTAAAGGCAAATCAGTAACTGTGTTGCAGCACTGGGCTGAATGCAGTATATAATGCCTGACTCACAGCAGATGGCTCCATTGAGATCACAAAGACCTCTATAACCTTGCTTCTGTCATGCTGAACCGCTTCATCACATGAGTTCCTTGCCTGTTGGAAAACTCTGCTGTATATTTCCCTTTATAAACTATTTTTAATTTGTGGAGAAAAAAAAAAGAAACAAAGAACCCATGCCTGACGTATATGGCTTCCTCTTGGAAAATGATTAACGTGCACCAAGTGTATGAATATACTTCATTTATGTGAATTATGCATCCACAGATAATCACATTACTTTTGTCTAAACTAGAAAAACTCCCAATGTATATGCTAAGATATATATATATATCTAACATGTCAGAATTTTTATAAAGCGTAGGAAAGTGAATTTTGACACAGGCAAAGGAAGGGAGGAAAAGCAGCGTTAGCTGTGACATTGCCTTATTTGACAGGTGAATCCTGTGCTATCAGCTGTATATCGAGGCAATACCTGTCATTGTAATCTATCCTCTGATGATAAGGAGCTTGCTGAAAACTTCCTGAAAAGACAATGTGTATGAATGTGAAAAAGCCCCAGTGGCTAGTGTGAGAATTGCAAGGCTACTAATTTATGTTTTTAATAAAGATTGTGGGATGAAAAAAAAAACACATTTCCTCAAAAAATGTTAACACTGCATGCAACACAAAAACCTGATTTTGAACAATAGGTCACTTTCTGATGTTACATTCCCTTTAAATGTATACAATGGAACCTTAGCGTATTTTACAGCTTGGTATCTGGCAAAGCCATCAATTTATCTTATACGTCCTTCTATGTACCATGGATGTGATTAGTGCCTAATATTGGGTGGCATCGATGGAAACCAGTTTATTGATGCCACTGGGGTGTAAGACCTATCCAGTCTTTATAGACTGAACCCATTACTGTATGCAGGCGGAAATAAATGCATCACTGCTACTCCCCAGCAGTCAATGGGTAAACAGTTTCCCGACGTCTTGTCTCTGCTATGGGTATAATAATTAGATAGGGTTGTAATATAGGAATACGTCATTCAGCTTGGCAGTAGGCCCTTAGTAGGGTGTTGTACTGATTAGTGCATTGCACAAAAGACTAGAAGATTACTTATCAAGTGGCCAGTGACCCACCAAGTGCTCGGCAGGCATCACCCAGCGGTGCCTTCTTTACGATGTGGGCTCCGCTCCGTGAAGAATTACTTACTGCTGTTAGAAAGTAATTCCTCATATGATTCATTGAATTTGGCATGAATGGTCCTATTTTGCACACAAAAACCCTTGTGAAAACAGGCTTAGGTTTGGTTTTTTTGTTATTTTGGGGAAAAGAGCTCACCCTGTGATCGCTGCACCGTGCAGCCCATCCTTATGGGATCAAACGGCATTAAAATCATTTGTACTGATAAATACTTGCCGGAAGAGGTTCTTGTATTTTCAAGAATGCGTTGATTGTATCTGAGCGGGCAAGCAAAACGGGTAGATGGCTCGCTGTGGATCAGTTCAGGGTTCAAACAAGTGAAGTTTCTAAGCAGAGACGAACAATGCCAGGAATATTCTGCATGATTCATCAGCGGGCATCAGCGGTGAGGGGGTTAATTCTAATAAGACACAGTGCCATATCTGCTAGCAGAGCTGTTATAGGTTGTCACCGGACTGTCACTAATATCTATCAATCTACTTGGGTAACCCATCAGTCTGACTCTCCGTTCTATGTTGGCTTCTATCAGGAATGCTTTACTGTTGACAGAAAATCAGATAAAGATTATTCTACAAAAGACTAAATTCCTTTAAAGGGCATTTGTCACCAGGTTTTTGCTGCATAAACTAAGACCACTATATTGTAAAAACAAAAACCCTGATTATAGTAATGTTTCACTTTCTTTTGTGTTTTGCTGTTTCAATACAATCAGTGTTTTATCAGCAGGAGATTATTACTACAGGACAATTGGCCTCAGACCTCCTAGTCTAATCCTGCCCAGATCACTGATTGGCTGCTCTCTGTCACTTTACATTGTACACAGAAAGCAACCAATCAGTGGTGTGGGTGGGGTTATACAGGGCACAACATCTGAGCTCTGCTAGATCTGCAGCTATCGTAACTGCCACACCCTGTAAACTAAGTGATACATCAATGGAATCCGGGACTCTTCCTCTACATCATGCTGTGGTCAGATTATATAGCAAAAACTTTTTGATAGATTCCCTTTAAGAAGAAGACATGATTATGCCCAGTGTCTGTTGATGTCTTTGTTTACACTGATTTACATTGGTTGTGTTTTATGTTTTGTTTTTTTATATTGCATAGATGTACAGGAAAAATTTTCAACAAATAATGCAAAACCTTATTCGGAAGCTAGCAGCATTGAGTCAGTATGAAGAACTGATCGCAAAAATCAACGCCCAAAGCGCCGATCGCATGGCTA
Source organism: Dendrobates tinctorius (assembly GCF_039654945.1). NCBI lineage: Eukaryota > Metazoa > Chordata > Amphibia > Anura > Dendrobatidae > Dendrobates > Dendrobates tinctorius. The sequence goes on from NW_027361679.1 coordinate 62,692,295, forward strand.
TCTTGAAGAGCAAGCCGCAGTCCATACAGAGGGACATCATGAGTATCTGTAGTGACCCCTATACTTTAGCTCAGCAGCTGACCCACATAGAGCTGGTGAGTAACGGGTGCATGCGAGGGCACGCTGACGGGTTGTAATCCTCTGATGTAGCTTTTACATTGCTGCCTGTGTTATAGGAGAGGCTAAGTTATATCGGGCCAGAAGAATTTGTGCAAGCTTTTGTGCAGAAGGACCCATTGGACAGAAATGAGGTAAAGTATCTATCGCATATCTATCTACACACGTGGTGAAAATTGTTTAATGACAGAAAAACCCACAAGGGTCACAGAAATAACTTGAATCTGACAAAGGTAATGTGGTACCATCAAGGGTTCCATCATTTCTCTCCAAGCCTGTTTCATGAGTTTTATTTTTTTTAGATTTTGTGGAAGCATGGCTGAAAAGCAATGTACTTTCATTTGGTCATTTTCATAAATGTTTGATTTATTATTCCTTTTGTTAGATTCAAGTTATTTCTGTGACCATTGTGGGTTTTTCTGTCATTAAACAAGGGGTACCAACAATTTTGACCACGTGTCTGTCTATCATCTATTTATCCTGATAATAAACTTTTATTGATTTATAGAACTGTTTCAGTGACCGAAAAAAGCCTCGTAATTTAGAAGCTTACGTGGAGTGGTTCAACCGGCTCAGCTACCTTGTGGCCACAGAGATCTGCATGGTAAGCGCCTGGTTGCGTTGCTATATTGACCAGTTTCCTTTTAGATGGAGTGTACAGAACTAATTGGACTTTCTTTCTCTGTAGCCTGTTAAAAAGAAACACAGAGCCCGAATGATTGAGTTCTTCATTGATGTAGCTCGGGAGTGTTTCAACATCGGAAATTTTAACTCTCTAATGGCAATAATTTGTAAGTATATCAGTTGGTAAATTGCCGTTCTGTTATATATGTTTTATCAGAAACCACAAAATTTCTTGTGGAATTTAAAACTAGATAGACATTATGTCAATGTAACATGAATCTTCCTTTTGGTTTATTAAGCTCCTTGCTGTGCACATGTTCGGTCCATTTGAGCCTCTTTTAACTGCTTCACGTTTGGACGCTAAGCAGTTAAAATAAGTTACCAGACCATTATGCAGCTTGGAAGCTGCTCCCCATTTCATACAAAACCAGTAAAAAAAATTAGCAAATTTGCCCTAAAAACCACCAGAGAAGCACCAGAAAACACACTTCAGGAATAACAATGCCAGCGTTTTTCTTGAAGCATCTTCTGCTTAAAGGTACCGTTACACCTAGCGATGCACCAGGGATCCCGACCAGCGATATGACGCAGTCAGGATCGCTGGTGCATCGCTAGGTGGTCGCTAGTGAGCTGCCACACAGGCAGATCTCACCAGCGACATCGCAGGGGTCGGGGGTCGCTACTTACCTGTCAGACGCAGCGATCCTGCGTCCTCCCGCCCGGCTCCGGTCCAGGAGCTTCTCGCGCGATCAGCGATAACCAGCGGGGAAGCCGGTCGGAGGTAAGTATCACATGTAGCGATATCGCTGCAACGTCACAAAATCGGTGACTTTACAGCGATATTGCTAGCGATATCGCAGTGTGTAACGGGGGCTTAATAAGCTTCGCGCGTATGCCGGTGTCTAAATTACTTCATGTTCATGACACGTGGGCAAGGGGCAGCTGATTAGCCATTATATGAATATTTACTAACCACTTTATTAAAAACAAAGGAAAGGCTGGTAGGTAGACCGTGTATAAGCAACAAATACAAGGATAGCAGTTACTCAACACCAGCTAAGAGCATGCGCAGGAACACTTAGACAGAATGAAATGTTTTATATGCAAGCAAAATACAACTCGACTAACCCTTTCTATGCATAAATCAATAAAACAACATTATTGTCCCAGTACTTTAGTAATCATGTACTCGGAGCAGTTTTCAAAGTGTCTCTTACAGAAAAGGCCTTTTCTCCTAACTAACTAGACCTTTATAAGGCTATTTATATATGGGCATATATATTCAGATGTAAGATGATACTGATACATCTTGAAACTGAAGTAGAAGGAAGGTCCTTGTTGGGCTGAATCACAAATAATTAAAAACGCCACATTGAAGCACTTAGGGAAGCCCTGCGTTGGAGAGATCGGCATTCCCTAAGTCCTTAGGTATGGCCTCAGGTGGACTAGCCCAAGATGCTGTGTAGTTGGTTCAGAGAAATAACGTAGAGAAGCAGCATCCAATGCGGGTGAAAAAATGTACAAATGACTTTTATTAAAGCAAAGTTCTCCGTGGCTTTCAGATCTTCCTGCTCCCGCATGGCTGGATCTTGAAATTGAAATCAATAAAGGTAAACACCCTAAACTCCTGATCAATAAAGCCATTTCCAATCTCCCGACCTGCGAACAGTCACATCCGTTATTCCAAGCAATTACTTCGGCTTGGTACAAAATAGCTAGAATTGACAGTCGTAGCCAGAAACGGTCTACGTTACATAGAGTACCTATAGCATTTATTTACTCTTTCCTGGGTCTTACCGCACGCTATCAATGGGCCGATTTTAACATCCGAACATTGGGAGATATCTCGGAGGGTCCTAACCTTTTAAGTTTCAGCTCTATTAAAACTGTATTCAAAGTACCATCCTCCGCCTTCCACGAATACATGTTATTAAAAGAATACGCAAAGACGTTTCTTAACAAGAAACCGAGATTTTCAGAGGCGTCCTTAAAGATTATGACCAACCCAATGCATCGGATCTTTTGGGGACATAAGTTTATTTATAATTGCTTTAATAAAGATTCATCTGTAACTAAGAGTTCTTATATGAACGCTTGGGAGAAATCCCTCAGCCTTTGTCTCCTCAGAGGAGTGGGAAGATGCTTTTACGTTTTCCAACAATGCCACAATTTCTATGCCCCTTCTGGAGTCGCACTTCAAAGTGTGCTCCAGATGGTACTACACACCATCTAGATTGGCTCATATGAACTCTTCAAATTCTCCACTTTGCTGGAGAACATGCGGTTTCAGGGGGGACCTGTTACATGTTTTCTGGAGCTGTCCTACAGTGATGGCTTTCTGGTCTGAGATTTCCTCTACCATTATTTCTAAACTCACAGGTTTTACATTTACTCTATCACCTCAATTGGCCTTACTTTCTCTGGATACCAAATGCTTAGATAGAACTCTGCAATCTATTGTCCTACACATTTGTATGGTGGCTAAGAACTGTATTGCCTTTCATTGGAAAAGCCCCACCTTACCCAATTCTAGTTTCATAATCAAATTACTCTCTCAACACAGAGCACTGGAACTTAAATTTGCTTTATCTAATAATAGTTTCGGTAAGTTTTACCAGAAATGGTCTAGGTGGGACCAGGCCTTTCCACCCTCACTAGTCTAAATAGATCTAATAACCAGATTTTAGGCCTATGATATGTTACGTCGTTGCACTGTCTCTTTTGATCCGTGTATCTTTATGACTTTATGATACTGCTATTTGTCAAGGGATGATTCCCTTGTTTTTCAGGCTAAAATGTTGCTAGCCTTTAACTATATGTTTTGGTATGTATGTTCTGTTTTGAGTTCTCCTTCCCCTTTCCTTCCCTCTTTCCTCGTTCCTTCCCCCCCTCCCTGCCCTTCCTTCTCCGTCCTCCCTACACTTTAAATTTAAAAACCCAATAAAGTGTTGGAAAAGAAAAAATGTACAAATGTTTATTCTGCCATTAAAAAGACATACAACGTTTCGACCACAATTAGACCAATTGTGGGTGAAACGTTGTATGTCTTAATGGCAGAATAAACTTTTGTACATTTTTTCACCTGGTTTGGATGCTGCTCCTCTACGTTATTTCTCTGGATTTTTTATGTCCAATTGGGTCCTTGGACTGGGAGCGTGCATCTCCTTCATTCTGAATGTGCTGTCGGCTGCTTTTTTTTTTGGCTGTGTACTTGGTTGTCCTCATCGAGTTGCCTTATGTCAAGCTCAACAGCTCCAGAGCTGCACCACCCTGTCCAGGCTTTCTCCAAGGATCCGCATCTTCACTTCCTCAGGACTCTCCTTCGACTGCTCCCAACCGCCACAACTCCACCCCCCCATCCCACTCCTCGCTCCAACTTCAGCCTCTACTGGCCAGATCATATATTACATCACAAATCTCCAACAATACAGTAAACTAGTTAACCCTTTTAATGCACTTGACCTACCCCTGCTAGAATAACAAACTTGTCAAATGTTGGTTTAGCAGCAGTGAAGGTTTGCCATGTACTTTCAATAGTTAGGCTGAATACCCCTTCTGCAATGTTAGGTTAATGCACTGGTACTTGAATTACTTTGATATTCTTAGTCTTTTTCCTTGCTGCTTTCAGAAGTCTGCTGGTTACTCCTGGAAAATGACAGCTATGGATTCTCAGCCGCCAGGCGTTCTTTAACAACTCACTGCTTTCTGGTAATGGGGAAACCAGCAGAATTCTGAATTTGACATTAGATGTTCCGACACAAGCTAGCCTACAATCCAAAGTCGGTGCAAGTCGTTTGATATTTAGAAAGATACTCAGCCTTTGCGGAACACATTTTGGAGTCTAGTTAAAGCTTACTTTATAGGAGTGAAATGTAGCTACAGTATTATATGCAAACACTAATTAGTATATTGCTCTGTTCAGTAAAGATGCAGTGCACGGCCTATGTTGTATGTACAGACACTGTATATGATATATGTATATGTGTTCTATTTTGTACAGCTGGAATGAACATGAGTCCCGTTTCTCGCCTCAAGAAAACATGGGCAAAAGTGAAGACTGCCAAGTTTGATATTCTGGAGGTATGGAGTGATAGTGTTATGGTTTTCATGGTAGGAAGATTATATAGAACACCTGACTACTGTTTTTGTTATGGTATCTCTTCCTGTTTTACTGATTGGGCTGCTGAAATGCAGTCGGATGGGTTTTCGACACCCTGCACACCCACCAATCATCTGGTATCCGTTCCGAAGAGAATAGGTGCTGATCTGCAGTCCTCGGCAGTGGGTGCTACAAGTTGAATGTAGCTGTGTTGTACTCCTCTGTTCTCTGTGTACGTCTGTCAGCCAGCGCCCACCAGAGCTAATAGCAGCTGACCATGCGTGTGCCAGGTGTTGGACCCCCACTGGCCGCATATTGATTACCTATTCTCAGGATAGGTCATCAATATTAGATGACTGGACAATACCTGAAATATATTATGTTTTGATAAACGTGTATCATACTTTCAGTATTGAAGTTACCAGCTTAAAAGGACGTTTCCAATATTGAAATCTTTTAGAGGAATATTTAGTCACTCAAATCAATATGAATTTATAGATCTCATAGTAACCATAGACTATGGACTTGGTGATCACCATTTTAATCTAGATGTCTTTTTTTGTGTCACTTTACAGCATCAAATGGATCCTTCAAGCAATTTTTACAACTATAGGACAGCCCTGCGAGGGGCAGCTCAAAGGTCCCTAACTGCCCACAGTAACCGAGAAAAGGTATGTTGTCCAAAATGCTGAGCAGACCCGCTGTCTGTGGTATGGATGTATGACAGAACCATAGAAGATCATGATCACACAGTGTCCTTTACTTTTGTATTACAAGAACAGGGAAGCAACCTTCTAGCTCACTTCATTGACCAACCAGCCAAATCCATTGCAAACGAAAACACTTGACCTGACTACCAATACGTATGGGATCATTAGCCAAGCGTCTGCTTACTTAATTAATCTTGGTTTTGAAACCTCCATTATTCCAATGCAGTAAGGAAGCATACCAGTTACGCTACAGCGTCTTACTCTAATGTGGGCCCCACAGTAGTGGAAATATAATTAGAAAGTTCAGATGGATGTGTTAACTCCAGCATTTCCTGTGTGCATCCTAAATTCACTGTATTCTTGTGCTGGTATTGGTAATACTAAGGAGTCGTCTTAAGATACTGTCACACTTAGCGATGTACCAGCAATCCCGACCAGCGATATGACGCGGTCAGGATCGCTGGTACATCGCTAAGTGGTCGCTAGTGAGCTGCCACACAGGCAGATCTCACCAGCGACATCGCTGGGGACGGGGGTCGCTACTTACCTGTCACACCAGGCGATCCTGCATCCTCCCGCCCGGCTCCACGCGTCGCTCGTCGTCACAGCAGGAAGCTGACGACGAGAAACAGTCCAGCCTGTTCTCGCGCGATCAGCGATAACCAGCGGGGGAGCCGGTCGTAGGTAAGTATCACACACAGCGATATCGCTAGCAATATCGCTATAACGTCACAAGTTATAGCGATATTGCTAGCGATATCTCTTAGTGTGACAGGCCCATTAAGTTAGTCTCTTGGAAAAACTATTTGTCTTTTTATTCTGTTTGTTTCCCCGTTCTTAAATGATGATTTATTTAGATATGCATATATAGCATTGCATGCAAGTTTAGATATGTTGCTCCAAGTGTTCGAGCTAAATTAAAGGTTATATGCACCACTTTAATTGCTTATAATATCGTGGCCATTATTTACTTACTGGAAAGTGGCAAGGGTGGTTACATAAAGGGCCACCTACACAGCAAGGTAATCGAGAGCTAGCGTTGATAAGAAAAGGAATGCTTGAATGTGAAAGGGAAGCATTGAGAATAAATATGTGAATTTGGGGAGGATCAGGCTTTTTAGTAAATTTTTCCTTCCTGTCCACAACAAAAAAAGATCTCTCCAAGATCCCCTCCTATGTGCTCTCTTACCTTTCTCCCCTCATACATATCCCTTCTTACTTTTTTCCCTCTTCTCTTTTCTATCCCTATTCCAAATCCTGATACTTCCTATGTTTGTACATTATTGTTTTATCCTTTTGCACCATTATGTGCTTTATCTGACTTGTTTACTTGAGTTGGTGTTTTCATTCCTTCAATACTCCATAAAAAGATAATTGAAAAGAAAAGGAATGCTTGTTCATCAGGTGAAATGATCTTGTATGTAGTGCACAAGATCGTAGTTCTTGGCGGTTCATCATCCTGTGTAAACAGGACTCGCATTGCCAAGAACTATAGCAGCTTTCAGCTTTTTCCCAGGTACATGTACCACAGTTTTACAACCTAGGTTGTTGAACAGCTGAATTACACTAGTTGATATGTGACAATACCTAGTTCCGGTATGTAGTAAGTGTATTCCATATACCATACCACGGATAGAGTAGGAGCCATTCATATTTTATGCTGACATACACATAGGCCTGTTTAGACTAACACTTTATCACTTAACGAACACGTCATCCTGGCAACTCTGCTTTTTCCTTATAAATATAGTATCCATCTTTTACCAAATGGGTTTTATCATTACAAAAATGCTGTGCCCATGCATTTCTCTCTTGGAGTTTGGAGATCAGCCAAGTACCTTGCTATCCCGCATCCATTGAGGAGGGGGCTGCTCATTGGTGTCTTGCTGACCTTGTTCTTGCACTAAATGTTTAGCATACACGTGGATGGTGTGATCAAAGGACCTGTTACAAAATATTCTATTGTAATGGGTTGTACATTTCTATTTATTCTCTCCGTCTGGGATTTCTTGTTGGATGTGAAAAGGATCTGACAGGTTATAAGAAGTCAGTTGAATTAGAAAAAAAAACAAAAACTTTTGGCCTCTATACATGCCAAGAAAGTGTAAGCTTGCAATTTGGCATTTTAGATAACTTTAATTTACCAAGAAGAAATCCAATTATAACTGTAGATTAGATGTATGTCTCTTAAAATGGTTGTCAGTTTTCTCTTTTTTACCTGTCAAGCTGTCCCAAATTGCAGGCCAGTCATCCCCTGACTTCTAGGCCTATTGTCCCAAACTTGTGTTGCATCCGGTGGCCTTATGACCACTCTCCCTTTCATTTTCTTCACATCGCAGCATTGGCAGGGAATCGCCTCTCACACCGTTCAGTTTTTTGCTCTTTCTCCTTGCGAGGAAAGAAACGCTGGAAAGGAGTGTCAAAGACTAGGGAGAACAATGTCTATGCCAATGTTGTGTTGACAGGGCAGTGATGTGAAGGCACCATGCTACATGACAGTCGACATGATACACAGGCAGCACTGCCACATGGCGGCTTTTAGAACCTATTTGGAGAGTTGCTTGTACTGCCCCTGAGGAACAACTTTACAGTTTGCTCAGGAGCTGTGATAAATGAGGATTCAACATTAATCCTCATAATTGGATGAAATGTTTTATTAATACATATTTTATTTGTAATTTTCCTCTCTAGATCGTTATCCCATTCTGCAGTTTGCTGATTAAAGACATTTATTTCCTGAATGAGGGCTGCACCAGTCGCCTCCCCAATGGTCATGTCAATTTCGAGGTATGTACCTAAGATTTTGAGTAGCCCGTCAATGGGAAGTGACTAGGATGTGTAACGTTCCTATTTTGTAAGAACGGTTCCCCTGAACATGCCAGTTTGTTACATTATGGGCTTGAACGCTATGATCGTAGATGGAGAATAATGCATGTCATGTTTTCTTCAGAAATTCTGGGAGCTGGCAAAGCAAGTCAGTGAATTTACAGCCTGGAAGCAAGTTGAGTGCCCGTTTGAAAAGGATCGAAAAATTCTGCATTATGTCCTGACTGCTCCTATATTTAGTGAAGATGGTACGTGTTCTTGGCAACACTGACTACCGCAATTTATAAAGTTTAGTTTACTGAATAATACTTTATGGTATCCTGAAAATAATAGCCCCAACCTTGTAAGATTTTGTTGTGTATTTTATGGTTCTTCATTGTTAGTTACCTATAATTAGGGTTGATCGAATAGCTTCGGATATCTCCTTATCCAAATAGCTATAGTGCTTACCGAATAGCTGCACCGGGAACCCGGATGCCTGGAGCGCTCCCGATCAGCTGTTCAGTACTGCAGCTGCATGTGTTGTGGCTGTGTGACAGGCACAATACATGCATGGAGATCCTGCTTGTTGGGCTCTCCATGCATGCATGGACTGTGCCTGTCACACGACTGTGACACATGCAGCTGTGGTGCCGAACAGCTGATTATTGGGAGTGCTCCAGGTATCTGGGTTCCCGAGGCAGCTATTCTGAAAGTGCTATAGCTATTTGGATAAGGACTTATCCAAAGCTATTCGATCATCCCTACCTATAATCCATGTCAAGTGATACCGTTAATTGTAGATTGATTTCAGTCTTCTGAAGATTCTTCTGCTGTTAGTAGCTAGACTTCGATATATTTATGATTGTCCATTTTAGCTTCTGTTTAGTATAGTATGTGTTCTCATGAGATATGTAGAATTCATTGCTCCTTTTTCCCTTTCACCTGTAGGTCTTTATCTGGCTTCATATGAGAACGAGAGTCCTGAGAATCACATTGAAAAAGACCGATGGAAAACTCTGAGGTGTGTTTCACATCCCGCACCATGAATCAATCAAGGGTGCATTTCTGCTACTTTAGATACTCCTATTCCAAAAGAGATTGCTGGATTCGATGACCAAATACTGACTCAAATTGTGTTTTTAATTCTTATTTATCTTTAAATTCTATTTTATATGTGTTTGTAATCCTTAAATTTTTGTATTTCTCTATTTTATTTAGTGGGGTCTTCCGTTTTTGGTGTTTATGCTCAGTTTCTATTCTAATGAGTATACACTTTGTTATATTGTGGGTCTTATCGACTCATCGATGTACTGTTTAATTAGCATATATGCGTGGGTAGCTATATATTTTTTTAACTTCTATTTACAATCTTTTATTTTTCCAGGTCAGCAATTTTGGGCAGAGTCTAATGTATGAAGTCCCAGCCATGAAATGACCATTATTTCTGGACACATTTTGCACTGTGGGATTTGAACGATGGGTGCATTGCAAGCAGCTGAGGCTTTCCGCCGGAGCAGACGTGAATCATGACCGCTCGAGGGCAGGCAGATGAAATGAATCATAACTGGCTTGTCTGCCTAGCCTGCTTAGGACAAAACAATCACTTGATGTTTCACAGTCACCCCCAGCACCGAGTTTTATTTCTTCAGTCGCTTCTAGATTCTTCACTGGGTTTTAACATCCTGCTGATCACGCCTACCCAGCTGTTTCTCCTGCATTACAAAGTAACACAGTGCTGTAATACTCGTAAGGCAGAAGGTAATATGACTGACAACCACACGCTGGCCGGGGGTCCTAACCTATTAATGCTGAACAGTTAATATGTGGTCTAAAGCTTTAGTTTACCGCTGGATGGTAAACTCAACAGTGGGACTCATCGGACATTTATTACTATTAATTTTGGAAGTAATATATGTTCTAGTCCAGAGCTGAAGCCTATTAACTATGGGCTACATCGTAACACAGTATATGTGTGTATAGACGAGAGCGGTTTACAGTATTTTTCCTTGTTTTTGTGATTTGCTTGTATATTCTTTACCTAGGATCATGGAACTTTCTTATTTATTGCAGCAAGGTCTGTACAGAACATTTTGGTACAGAGCAAGTTGTGCACTGAGTGTATAATGGGCCGAAGCTATTTTCCCCCAACATTCCTCCCTCTTTGTATTATTGCATTTTTATACGTGAGCTTTTTACCACTTTTCCATTTTTGTCCTACAAACACATCATCTTCAGACATCAGCATTTATTGCCCGAGAGTCTACATGGAGGCACTGGAATTTTGGGAAATACGTATGCATGTTTTCTTGAATATCTGGCCTGCAACGCATCGTAACGGACTGGATGCTTAGCTGCCGTGAAGAGCCGTTTGTGGTTTCTCAGAAAGAAAGTCTCTATTTTGCTATGGACTGACAAGTTACTGTAGTGTTAGAAATAATATTAATGCAGGTTTGTATATACAGATGATCATGTCTGTTTGCTAGTCTTCCTCTATTGATGTGACGGTCCTGTGACAAGGACAAACAGACCTTTTTACCTCGTACCTCTCCTCGCAATGCGTGGAAGCATCATGACAGTGAAGTTCTTGGTGTCTCCTTTTTTTCCCCTTCACTGATTGATAGGTTACTTTTGTGCATGTACTGTATAGGAGTGCTAAGAACGGTGAAGTAGACAACGATAATAAATGTGATGATATACACGCTACATTGCAAGGGGGGGGAAAGTGATTGTGTTTCGGGATTGTAATAAGGCCAAGGGTTAATGCATTCAGCTCCAAATATATCTTGTGTCTGGTTTCGGCTGCGTCGTACGAGACAAGACATACGAGGGGACTCCCTAATTAATTCGATTGTGACCATAAATGATAAAACTCATTTTAACTAATTTACAGTTTCATTTGAGAAATGAAGCTTATCCAAGTACAGGCAGATATATGCCATGATAGGCGGCTAACATATATAGGGCTAAAAGAAATGTCCATTTAGCTTCTGCTGGGCTCTATACCGCAGTAGACCTTTTTTATGCAGAGGTATACAGGAACAAATATGGAAAGTGGCATGTCATAGCTTGGAGGTGTATGTCAGGCAAAAATCCAGATGTATGCATCCAATTGAAGTCTCAGACATGTAGAAGTCCTCCACTCCATTGGTATAGACGCTAAAAGAAGTTTTACAATTAATCAGTTTAACATCCAATTTCTAGGAAATGTCTCTCTGGTATTTCTTAGACATTTGTTAGAATTTGCATAATCAATTTTAAAGATGTTTCCCGCTGCTGGGAAATGAGTATTCTGACAAGCAGCTGCTGAGACGAGACACCGGGCACCTCCTTACTACTTTGCATGAATACATTTAGCGGATCCCTGGTGAAGGGTCACGTCTGTGCACTCGAGTGAAGCACAGCGGGCGTTCGTTTTTTTTTTTTTGCATCAGTGTTTCCATCTTGGGGACAGAGATTCTCCATGTAGAGAGTCGTACAAGCAATATGGCATATCTGTCATCATCTGTGTCCATTTTTACTCAATACGCTCCTTATGACTATGAGGTCTTTATGTGCCGAGAGATAATGTATTCTCCAAAGTGGAGATGAAGCTCTGCCTTATCAGAAGAAGATGTAGATCATTCAGATCTGAAGGTGAAATATATGCAATAAGGAAAAAGGCAGCTCTATAAATAGGCCTTGTACACTGAATAACAATATCGTCCATGTGGCTAAAAATGCATAAAATAAAGCCTAACATTATAAAGCTAAATACAAGACCTAACAAAATGCCAATATAAGTGTTGGGGTCTAAAATACCCTCTATCTCATCATAAAACACTGCAAATATGCTGTCATAATAAACTCAACATATACAAAAAATAAAATTTGTATTAGATATGCAGATCCAAGATAAGTATACCAATTGGAAATGTGCTCGAATTATATCCACGAAGCCGCATGATTCGTGGCTGTTCGACAGGCACAACACACGTGGGGATTCCCTAACAAACAGGCAATCGCAGCCGCAGGGACGCGAACATATTACTCGACCACACCTGTCGTCCTCGGGCAACACGATATCCGAGCACGTTTGCTCATCACTCACGCCAATAAATTAATCTAGCAGTAAATGCATAAATGATAATAAAAATTGCAAAGTATCGTGAGAAAGTCATGTTCGTGATGATACGTGTGAGATTGCCTCGTACCCCCTTAGTCTCCTTTGGCAGCTCCTCCTTGCTTGTTTTTTTGTAGTATTCATTTTGGGAATATTTATTGTTGCATTAATGCTTGGTATACTTTCACTGTATTTTATTTATTAGTTTTTTTACCCTATGCTGTGAAGTGTAGAGAGTGGACAGCTTCCCAGCGGAAGCCAGCTGCAGATTAAACAAGTTATAACTTTCAGTCACTTCCGTGTTTTCCAAAACTTGTCGCGGAGACTATTTTGTGCGTTTAGGTTCTCTAGATGGGGATTGCTTTTGCACATTATGTGCACATACCCTTCTTTACTTTTTTCAGTGCTGCTATACTTGCTTCGTATGAACCTGTAGCACCTCTTTTTCCATACTTCATGGGTGGTGCCCGCTCCTTATTTTTTTCTAAAATATATACAATATTGAATGGCTTTGACCAATACTTGTCAGCAGTTTTTGTGAAATGTATAACCTGAGCGTAATTCTCAAACGATCAGTATAATGAACACCTACTTCATGCAAACAGTAGTAAAACCTTAGATGCCTGAGGCTTTGGCTTTCATAGGGGTAACATAGAATTAATAAGGTCAGTACAATTCTTTTTTTCTTTTGTATGGCATCTGTATGATGTTTTATGTAGAATGAATCTGTGAACTTGCCTAATCAATGCTGCACTTTTTAGGGACTAGATAGAATACAGGCAACAAGGGGGCAAGTCATCCATCGGCTCCTTATTTGCCAAATCAGAAGGCAGTATAGTGGGTACAATTTGTGCCCTATGGCTCTGCATAATCGGGGCATCTGTAGGAAAGTGTACTCCTTATCAATTGACAAGTTCCTTTTAACTTTTTTAGCAATATGAGGTTGTGACCATATTGTGGAAAGAGTAAAAATGACACAAAATCAAGGATACAGGTAACATATCTTCTCACTACCAATAAAATGTATGGTAAATGAATTGTGACCAGGCCAGGTAAAGATGATGAAACATTCCCCATCAGATAAAGATGTAATATACCCTACAGCAGGTACTATAGCAAAGGAGCATTCCGGAAAGCGAGTCTCTAGTTCAGAGACCGAAATGTGTGTATGTGTATAGAAATGTAGTGGATTTTGTCTTGCTTATAAATCGTATTTCGAGTTTATGTAGTTGATGCAAACTGTAAATAAAGGTGAACCACATTGTGTATAATGACTGATTGCTTTTTGGGGGGATTGTTCTGCATCCACATAAGGCAGATGGAGGTGTGGCTGTGAGAATTCTTACCTCCGGTTTCCAAGATGGGGAGCAGACAGGACCATTTGCATACTCAGCGGCCGCAGACTTGATTGCAGAACCACAGCGTTGGTACAATTCAAATCTTAGAACCTGGATACAGCACAATACTTGTGGGTACAATGCATTAACTTTCTCTGAAGGCGCTGGCACAGGTTGCAGTTTGGAGGTGGTCAAAAATTGATGTTTTCACAAGCCTAGTAAATGTGTGTCTTGTCTCACAGCATGAAGAAAAGAAAAATGGCTGCTGAGACCAAGTGACCTATGAATTGCAGTGAAGACACACCCATATTAATACAAAATTAGATTTACAGATATAATGGGTAACAAATGCTGGCCAATAGACGGCACATAGACAATTTGCTAACAATAGTAATATACCAAACCTATGAAGCAATGCAAAACTGTAAGATATACAAACTAAATGGCTGAATAGTAATTCTATCTGGGGAACAGCACAAGAATTTTTATTGGCTTTCCCATGTGTATGTGTGAGACATGGTAGCATTGATGTGCCCTGGACTTTGCATCTGAGTGCTGTAGATTGGAAAAAAAATTGTGCCATCATTGATGTCACTAAGGCTGGACATTGAGATGACAACTGGGCATTTGGTCTCATAATGCAGTCTACGTAATGTGGTGTCAACCGTACTTTTAGTAGAGGGCATGAGATTATTAGAATAAACCACTAGGGAAATTCTGGGCTTGCGCACATTCCCATCAGCTGCCTGGGCACGCGCACTATCCTCAGCCTCTTCTCACATCATTCCCAGCTGCTGCAATGCCCTGGACATGTAAGTGACATAGCGAATCTGGAGAACTATACTACATTTCTAATTGGAGGTATTGTTATTACACCTCCTACATATTGAGATAGAATCTCAACCTTTAAGTTGCCTTTCTGATAGTGCACTCCTTTTTAATTAACTTTACATTTAAATGTAGTTTTATATGTAACTAGCTGAAGAGCCCGGCGCTGCCCGGGCATAGTAACCAACTACGGTTAGTTTTAAATTATAATGATTATATATCTGAGTGTATAGCCCTGCCCACTCCGCATAGGCACATTCACTATAATATCCCGTCATCAGGTGCTTCTGGACTACTACCCCTAATATCCCACATCATCCCATCAGCCAGAGCTACTGGACTACTACCCCTAATATCCCACATCATCCCATCAGCCAGAGCTACCGGACTACTACCCCTAATATCCCACATCGTCCAGTAAGCCAGAGCCACCGGACCACTACCCCGAATATCCCACATTGTCCCGTCAACCAGAGCCACTGGACTGCTACCCCTAATATCCCACATCTTTCCGTCAGTCTGGGGTCAGAACCAGAGCGCTGAGTGGAATTGCCCTAACTTCCATACCAATGATCCTTTTAATAGAAACCTGGGGTGAGAATCAGAGCGCTGAGGGATTTACCCTAACTTCCATACCGGAGATCCCTTTAAGCGGGTCCTGGGGTCAGAACCAGAGCACTGAGTGGATTTGCCCTGACTTCCATACCAATGATCCCTTTAATAGAAGCCTGGGGTGAGAATCAGAGCGCTGAGGGATTTGCCCTGACTTCCATACCGGAGATCCCTTTAAGAGAGGCCTGGGGTCAGAACCAGAGTGCTGAGTGGAATTGCCCTAACTTCCATACCGGAGATCCTTTTAAGAGAGGCCTGGGATCAGAACCAGAGTGCTGAGTGGAATTGTCCTAACTTCCATACCGGAGATCCTTTTAAGAGAGGCCTGGGATCAGAACCAGAGCGCTGAGTGGATTTGCCCTGACTTGCATACCAATGATCCCTTTAATAGAATCCTAGGGTCAGATTCAGAGCGCTGAGGGATTTGCCCTAACTTCCATACAGGAGATCCCTTTAAGAGCCTCGGGTCAGTACCGGAGCATTTGAAGGCAATTGCCCTGACTTCCATACTGGGGATCCCTTTAAGAAAGCTTGGGGTCAGAACCAGAACGCTGAGTGAAATTGCCCTAACTTCCATACCAATGATCCCTTTAATAGAAGCCTGGGGTCAGAATCGGAGCGCTGAGGGATTTTCCCTAACTTCCATACCAGGGATCCCTTTAAGAGAGGCCTGGAGTCAGTACCAAAGCGCTGGATGGATTTGCTCTGACTTCCATACCAATGATCCCTGTAAGATGGAAGATGTGTGATGTGTATATGGGCACGGAAGGGGTGATTCATTTGTCATGTGCTCTCTGCTCCTTTTTGGGAGGCAGACAATGGCTGGGAGCTTATATTTCCGGGAATGCTAGATTTCTCCCACCATGTCAGTGTCTGCTGATGTGTTCTCTGGAGAGGGAAAACTGTTGCTCATAGCAACCAATCACAGATCAGCTTCTTTTAAACAGCTCTGGTGAAATGAAACGTGCTTCGTGATTGGTTGGTGATACACACACACATACAGTTTTATATATAGAGATGTCATTTTTTATAACAAATTTCAGCCAAGCACTCCTGGTTACATGGCTTTTGATTCTCCCGACAGTTTAGTATGCTTAATTTTGTGCAGAAAACTAATGTTTCATGTCGGCAGAGAAAATTCTTTCTTAAAAATCGATATCTCTGCTCAGGTGATAACAATACAATAAGCATAATATAAATGAGTTTCCAATAATGCTATTAGCAACATCATGACCTATGTAACAAATCCTCCAAAAAAAAGAAAACCATTCTTGAAAAATCAATATCGACTGGGTTAGCAAAAAGCTGCCTCATTGTGGGTTTGGTACAATTAAATAGAACAGAGCTGGGAAGGATCATAGGTCAGTTTTCACACAATTAGAGGGCAATCATTGATTTTTCGAATAAGTGAAGATGGACATAAGTGTGGAAATGAGAAGATCATGACATATGGGAAGGAAAAATGATTGCCACACTGCGCTGAAAGATTGAAGACAGATTGCATGAAGCCAGGGACCACTTTATTTGTAAATCAGATTTCTGCAACATGGTAGCTGCCAACACAAAGTGGCCTCCTGGGACCTGATTGTGTGAGAGCTTATATTCTACTGCTTCTCCAGCCATATAGAGGGCGGAAGACAAATGTTTTGAAAACAAAAAACTGGACAGTGCTTCACAATCACAACGAACGCAACTATTTTATCAAAACCAGGTAGTGCACCAATCTTATGGTAAATCACTATTAGGCCAGTATCACACTAGAGAGGAATACGGACGAGTGAGAGGCGATAAAACAACACATTGCACACGGACCAATGAGTCTCTATGGGATAGCTCCCATCAGCCGTATTTTTCTCTCGTATTTTCTACGGTCCGTGCCAATCACAGCATGCTGCGATTGTCAGCGTATTACGCCCGTTGTACGCCAATGCAAGTCTATGGGTGTGCAAAAACATCGCATTACACACGGACCACACGTTTGACTTGCGAGAAATACCCAAGACTTCCTGGTGACAGGAAATGGGCCAGTCCATCATCAGGAAGCTTAGACATGCAAATTATCTCAAAAAGCACTCCAGACATCCAGGAAGTACGCCTCCACGGAGTACAGCATTATGGCACCCTACCAGAAACTCAATGTGGAGCTGCTAATTGTTCTTGTGCATGATCGCCCGGAATTATGGGACCAACGGGATGCACATTATGCCGACCGGGCAAGAAAGGAGGCTGCATGGAGGTGCATATGTCGCAAAATGTTCCCTGATTTTGGTGATCGGCCACGTGAGGAGCAGCACATAAGTACGTGCACATAAATTATGTATGTCAAATTACCTGCCATCCCAAAAAATGTTATAAGTAGCCCCCCCCCCACATCCTGTGCTTCTGATATTGGGCTCTTGTGACTTGTAAATTATTTTTGGACCCACTGTTTGACCCTGAGAGAATGTTACCCTGTCCCCAGTTTAAAGAGTTACTAACTGCCACATGAGCTACTGTGACCCTGTGCATCTGGCCTGGTTGCACCAATGCTATATGCCATCCTGGGTAGAAATCACACCCTAGTAGGCCACATGACTTTGATACTAGTTCAAAAACTTGCTTTAGGCAAATTGTAAGTTTTCATTCTTTTTATGTCACATTGCAGTCGAAGATATGATGAGACACTGGCGCAGCATCCGTGACCAGTATCACCGTGAGCACCAGCAGCGGGCAAGAAGTGGTTCAGGGGCCCACACAAAGCGGAAATATGTTTATTTCGACTTCCTCTCGTTCCTCGCTCCAATTATGGATCTCAGACCGTAAGTATAACAAAAACACAACACATGACACAAATGCTTTATAGGGCCCGATCAAAAATTTCCTTTTTCTACATTTTATATTTAATCACAGAACTCACTCTAACATCACTGAAAGGGAGACAGGGTCTGAATCAGACAGAGGCCATCGATCCTGTAGGTGGAGGGGTTGAGGTGTCTGGCCCATCTTGCGACCTTCCAAGGAGCCAGACCCAAGGGACTTCTCCGGCTCGACCTGATCCTGCCCTAGAACCTGGGCCACCACCAGAAACACCACCACCAGGAACAGAGCCACAACAAGGACCGTCAGCTGCATCACCACCCGACATCCAGGATGAACAGGGCAACAGCCCAACTGTTCAGCTACAGGGCTCCCCCAAGCCTGCTGTGCCATCCAGGCAGCGTAGACGAAGACGCCATATCCCTGCCATTGATACCACGACCAATGTGGATACAGGGGACCAAAAATCTCGTAAGAGTTGCCACTGATGATGCGGAGGAGGAGTTCTCACGCAGCCGTGCCCATTATCTTCGTTCCCTTCCCCGTGAGGTGCGACTACGTGTGCGAGGATCCATTCAGATCCTAATTGACGCAAGCACA
The DNA here is from genome assembly GCF_039654945.1 of Dendrobates tinctorius. NCBI lineage: Eukaryota > Metazoa > Chordata > Amphibia > Anura > Dendrobatidae > Dendrobates > Dendrobates tinctorius. The sequence continues at coordinate 62,710,925 of NW_027361679.1, forward strand.
CCCCCCAATACCCCTTATGAGCTGTTTGAGTTTCTGGAGAGGTGGCAGCTGTCACCCAGGAATCTCATGCGTCTTAACCCACACCTCCAAGTGCTTGCTCAATCAGGGTCTGAGGATCCTCCTACACGTGGGCCTACACCTCACACCCTCCCCCCCACCCAACATTGGCAACATCATTCCCAAATGTCAGGGTATAACCCAGCACACCAATATGGCCACTTGTTCCCAGCCAATGTTGGAGGCTGGTCCCAATATGGTTGGGGACGACATGGCCATTTTGGTGGTTTAAACTCACGGCCCTACCAGCCTCAACAGGAGAGTCGTGTCCAATATAGTGCCCAGTATCCACCTCAAGCCCATGAGCCAGCCCACTACCTCCATCATGGGCTAGTGTGGCCCCCACACAGGCCGAGGGCCAAGGTGGCCACACTAGCCATCAGGCAACACAGGCTGGGCTGCCGCCTTCTCCCCCCCCTACATACTACAATTTATAACTTTGTGTGTGTTTTTGTGGTTAAATGCTGTATTGGAACATTCTAAAAATTTGTTTGTGTTCTATGGCCAATTCTGGCCATTTTGCTAAATGACATAAGGCTTCACAAGGCCTTTAAAAAAAGGATACATAAAAAGTTTTAACTTTCAATTGCTGTTGTTTTTATCAATGATGCACTTACATCACGACATGCTGCCATATGCTTACACATTGATTTATAAACTGAGAAAAGACATAAGGGGTTGTAATATATACAGTTTCCCAAAGCCCAAAAAGAAACATTTACAACATAGACACAGCATGCTCTTGCCAAGAAGTTTCCCCCTCAGGTGACATAAAGTAATTTGTGAAAATATCACGCACTTTGAGCCCAGAGAGCGGTCTACGTTGAGGGTTGATAGGTGGTCTCGCCCTACGTACAGTCTGACCCATGCAACACCAGCAGAGGAGGAACAATCATGTATCCTGGTGAAGTAATGGCGAACGCCACATGATTTAATTACTTCATTTACATTTTGTTCACTCAGCTGAATGGCAGACTGTAGGACCCGCCCTTTGGTCCAATGTATGCAAAAGGAACACTCCACCAGTCGCCGAGCACGAGATAGGCGCAACTTACAAATTCAGCGCTGGTGGTCCAGGTTGCGCCGGGCATATGGCCTCATGACATTGCGCGTTAACTGAAACTCCTCATCTGCCACAAGGACATAAGGGACTGATTCTTGAGTGGATCCTGGTAGCTGGCGTGGTGGTGGTAGATCCAGCAGGTTGGTGCGTATCTGCCGACCCATAATGGAAGTATTGAAGACTCTAGAGTCTCCCATCCTTCCATAGGCCCCAATGTCAACAATTATAAACTTGTATGGAGGGTCAGCCAGAGCCAACAATACAACAGAAAAGTATTGTTTATAATTGAAGAATTGGGAGCCAGAGTTCGGCGGCTTACGCACCCGGATATGTTTGCCATCAAGGGCCCCAATACAATTAGGAAAGTGGCATTAGTCAAAGTCCCTTGATATCCTCAACCAGTCTTCCATCCTTGGCTGGGGCATGACGAGTTGATGTAGTCTTGACCATATTTGACTACATGTCGACCTGACTATGCCAGAAATGTTAGATCTTCCAATGAGAAAATCATGGTGGAGGGCGGCATAAGACAGGCCAGTGGACAGGAAGCTGAAGAACAACAGAAATGGAACATTTTAGAATGCACAAATTAACAAAACACCACGTACATACATACCAAACTTGTTAGTGATTCATATTTACTAACACACATATATTTGGTCGCACAATCGCTACGTGATATTCTGTACATATTACACATAACATTCTGGTCTGTAAGTTTATATATATCTGGAAGATGAGGGCATTAAACTTAGGACAAAATAAAAAACATACTTTGGGCAACACATCATGAACATAGAGAATGTGGTTTTGTAGTACATACCGTAATGTGAGTAGAAGTCGCTCCTCTGCAGATCTAGCTTTGCGCATCCTTGTGTCCTGAAAGGTTATCCCAGGATCCCAGGGCACACTGTCTCCAAGAGTAGATCAAATGTTGCAAGGCTCATGCGACAGTATTTGTAAAATTTTTCAGGATGATCCCTCAGAGAAGAATAGAGGGGCTGAAAATTACCTCTTGTTAGTCGTTGCCTCAAAAGTGGATGGACCCACATGCGTCTCCTCCTTCTCGGATCCACAATCACTGGGTATGGGTGGCCAAAGCGTCTGGACAAAACCCAGTTGTAGAGAACACGGTCAGTTGGGGTGAACTGAAGTGTGTAAGACACAAGCACAGCACCAAAATGGGCAGATTGGAGGCTGCCACCTGATGTTGAGGCAATAAATAGGGTTGATGCTGATTATTTAAATTATGTGCAGGCCTCAAAACCGTTATATGTTCATTTTGCAAGGTTGCGAGAAAAAAAACGGTATACTGATGCCATACGGATTACATACGGATGCTTACATGAGAAAAACACGCGGCCACACCCTGACAACGGATGACATACGGAGCACTATTTAGGGACCATTTATGCGTATTACGGACGTAAAATACGGTCCGTATTTTTCTACCTTGTGTGTGACTCCAGCCTTACATTTATTCTTCTCTTTTTCCTTAATTATAAATTATATCCCCATTTACAAGATCACAATTACCAGGAACACTGACTATTTTATCAACCGTTGTAGCCCTCTGTAGGGTCGGAATGTATGGCGCATATGCAAGATACCCAGGGTGGTAGCCGTGGGCGAGTTGCTTCTCAACTCCCTGGCACCCCACAGATGCACAGTGTCCCAGTCCATTAGTGTCGTGCTGTGTACAGTGCCTGAGGCCTCCGCTGCATCCATGCCTTTAAGTCCAGGATCAGCCACACTCACATCAGGTGACACCCGATTCGTTATAACAAGTTCGACTTTATTGGATGGTTCAAGTACATCAGTCTTTAAAACGCAGTATCGGGCACAGCACCCTCTAGTTCTATGTTAATCAACACAGTACATTTTAAGCTCCTGCTTACGTTCAGCTTGGACTATCCCCACGCTTGATCCTCCTGACAGCCCCAGGAATTTCCGGTCCGGCACCACAGCATTCCTGAAATCTTTTACATTTCTCTCATGCGTTTCCCTGTCCGGCTTCCTCTGTATGAAGTTGATTAAGGCACATTCTCCAGTGCCTAGTTCGAGCCATAGGTCGCAGACATTATGGTAAGGTTTGGAGGAAATTCGATGCGATCTCATGCTGTCAGAACGCTATGCACTTCACGTGCCTCCAGCCCACTGCCACTTGAACTCGAACTTGACACAAACCTCACATACTAAGTTAGACTGACTAAACCATGCTGGTCTGGTCCCAAACATTTAACTGTTTCCTATACAATTACTATTACTGTACACTAATACGGCCCACCCCTGCCTTTTCTAACTTAATGTTCCTATCTATCACTAACTAAGCACTAAACTATGATCTAAACATTCTCTACCCCTTGAGCTGAGTGTACCAGGTTACCTTAGACATTACCAATACAATTCCCACACAGCAGTATCAGTACCAATAACACTCTATGCATTGTACATGACATTTCACATCATACAATAAAATGCAATATATCCAAGTCAATATTGTCACTACAGTTGTCTTCAGGGGCTGGAATACGACAATCTCTGTCACACCATTACACGTAACAAATGGATTTTTTCTTTGATTGTTTTTAAATCCTTGTGCCCTGCAGATCCTGTACTAGAAACAACACATAATACCAATTTTCCCTATAGTTTTCCTTTAGAGTATGTTCATTTATCACATATTTATTGTGGAAAACTTTGCAACTGTTTAATTTGTCTGAGTAGGTCACATAAAAAAGCCTTTGACATGCTGCAGAAATAACCAAGAGACAACAGATTGGCTGTGTGGCAGCAAACCTCGATTCCTTGCTATAACCGCGTATGGCCAATATGGGTTTTTTCTTACCTGAGAACCTGTCTTATGCCCCACCCGTACTGGTAGGCAACACCAATCTTTCTTTAAAATAACAACACTATACGAAATATTTTGGATAATTTTGGCCACAGCGGCCAGTTTATTAACAAAAACATAGACCATGTTTAACAATAAATATTAAATATGTCATATGTAATGACATGAGGGGAGGGTTCTTGGAGCCTATAAAAATCTGGCTTAAAAATTTTGGCAAAATATCCAACGAGAACTTCAACCGCCAAGTTACCCTCAGCCGTACACCACCAGCTCGAGGGCACCATAAATCCCGTTTCGGGAAGGCCAACCACCAAACAGGGTAAAAAACCCCCGTCCAGAGCCCGTAACCAAAATGCCAGATCACCCATAGAATTTAACTGTCCGGAATTTTACCTAAAATTCCTTTTTACGCTGAATCAGCGTCAACTCCAAGAACCCCACCCCCCGCCACACACGAACAGCCCTGACCACCTCAGGCTCATGAGTGCCCCAACACTGCCACCGCTCTCTCAATTCCTTCTTGCATCGCAAGTGACCACAAATCAATCCCTATCTCATTCAAATGAACCCCATCGTTTCTCCAAAAATTACCCACCCCAGCTTCCAATTCGAAATGTCGCACGCTGATACCCCCATTCCTTGAAACAAAACTCGACACGGCCCTATTCAACTTCACCCTAGCTCTATTGATTCCCTTCACAGATCGGGCTGCTCTCCATTTTAGCCTGGGAACGATATCCGACCATACAGTAACTACCCCGGGAAAAGACGACCACAACCTAAGGAAGTCGAATCGAATATCTCTGATCAACTCCCTAACAGGTCGAACGCCCAAATCATTCCCTCCCAAATGCACAACCAAGATGTCGGGCGCTTTATCCAAATGAGCAAATTTGGCAAACTCAGGTAGCGCCCTGCCCCATACCATCCCCCGAAAACCCAACCAGCGAATGACGACCATGTCCCTGTTAAAACCCAGCTGCCTGCCATCCGGCCTCACGTCCGCCCGAAGTGCACCCCAATGAACGAACTAGTGTCCAAGAATCCAAGCCAAGTAGGGCTGCCGACCTGAAATACATAACCACAACAAAATCATTAATTCCCCCCGTCCGAGCCATGCCACTCCAATCAATGACGTACATATGTTCGGTAGCAGCCCGAACTCCAATGACCAATCCGCTTGATCGCGTCCGCCCCCATGCCAAGACTATCAGCTTCAGATGCTGCCCCAATCCTAAAGGAATGCGACCCATACATGCCTGGTGGGAGGCCCAACTCTCCCAAACCCCTTTTTAGCAGCGCAATAAACTGGAAACGGGACAAGAACGCCCCGTCTTCATGGCACAACAATGGGCCGACCCGACCCGGCCACAAACGCCAATACAACTCCAAACACCTTTTCGGGCACATCAAAGCCCCCTCCACACTCCCCAACACCACACGCTTACCTTTTCCGAGCTGATCAGTTTTTGAACGTCGCATCCAAAAGGCAATACCTGACGACCCCAATTCAACATCCTCAGCAAGCAGGCCACCTGCCCTGCCCCTACTGAGTGACACTAGTTCACCCAACCGCATAGCGCCAAAGAACGCTAGAGGAAAAGCTAACTTGAACAATGCCGCCTCAAAATTAGAACAGCAAATCATCTCTAGGACTCTACCTAATTGTTCCAAAATACTAAAAGAGATCGGTCTACGCCTGTCAAAAACCCGGTTACACTTCCGAAAAACCTTTTAGAGCCTGTTTGACCCGAAAATCCTTTGTCACATCCACCGAACCCTCCAACTTAAAGCCAAAAGCAAGGCCAGCAATAAGTTTGTTAACCCTTGAAATAGACCAGCCCATCTCTGCTGCCCTACCAACCAAAAACAAAACCCCCGACGTTTTATCCTCCACAGACCCCAAACCTCCTCAATGTGACTCCCAACTCCGCCATATTTGCCATGATGCCTCGTATGATGCCCAAGTCTGGCTTGTAACCGACTCACGAATCAACCTTCCTGCTCCTCCATAACAATCCACCACAAGTGAGAAGGGCATTCCATTCCGGAGATCTCCGCGCCTGGTGCCAGCTCCCGAAACCGCTCCCACTGTAAACGAGACAAAGCATCCGCTATAGAATTTTGCACTCCCGGCACATGCACGGCTGAAATCCATGCATTCAATTCCAGGCACCGCAAAACGAATTCTCTCGCTAGCTTAATAACGGGGCGAAGAGGCGGACCAAGTGTTGATCACTGACACCACACTCATGTTGTCGCAGTGAAACCTAACTCTGCGGTTCTCGAACATTTCACCCCAAATTAGTACTGCCACAACAATGGGGAACAACTCCAACAAAGCCAGATTTTTTGTGAAGGCTCTGCCGCCACCAATCCGGCCAGCTCCCAACGCTCCAACGCCCCTTACAAAAAGCCCCGTAACCAACGCCACCTGCTGCGTCCGTATAGATTTCGCAGTCGAAATCATTCAATATCTCCTGTTGAATTAGAGATCTACCATTGTAAGTCTCCAAAAACCGCTGCCACACCGGCAAATCGTCCCGGTGTTCCCTATTCAAACGAATAAAGTGGTGCGCCGACCGAGCTCCCGCCGTCGCGCCCAACAACCTTCGGCAAAAAATCCGGCCCATGGGCATGATCCTGCAGGCAAAGTTCAACCTGCCTAAAAGTGACTGCAATTCCTTTAATGTCACCTTTCGCAATCTCCTGACACGCCGCACTTCCAGCCTCAGCAACGACAATTTGTCCACCGGTAACCGACACTCCATTTTTTCCGAGTCAATCAGTATACCCAAAAAACTTAAGACCGTGCATGGACCCTCGGTCTTATCTCTCGCCAACGGCACCCCAAAAAGCTCTGACACCCATTCCATCGCAGCCAACGTATTCTGACACAAAACTGAATCCGGTGGACCTATGAACAAGAAATCGTCCAAATAATGATTCACGGACGGAACGCCGGCAACGTCCCTAACCACCCATTCCAAAAAAGTACTGAATGTCTCAAACAGTGAACACGAAATTGCACAACCCATCGGTAAACATCTATCCAAATAGTAACCTCCTTTCCAAAAGCATCCCAACAAGGGGATGCTATCCGGGTGTACCGGTAGCAGTCTGAAGGCAGACTCAATGTCAGTTTTTGCCAACAAGGCCCCCTTGCCGTACCTGCGAACCCATTGCACCGCCATGACAAATGACGTATATACTACCTAACAGAACTCCTGATCAATGCCGTCATTTACCGACAACCCCTTTGGGTAAGATAGATGTTGAATCAACCTGAATTTATTTGGTTCCTTCTTGGGAACCACCCACAATGGGGAAACAGTCATCCCTTCTACAGGGACCAACGGAAATGGGCCTGCCATCCTACCCAATTCAACTTCTTTCATTATTTTGGCACTCACCACCTCTGAATGTAGGTCAGCCGACCTCAAATTCTTAACCGAAAAGGGGACCGTATGGCTAGGAGAAGGGATTATAAAACCATCCGCAAAACCATCCCGTATCACCCCAGCCTTTTCTCGATCAGGGTACCTACTTAGAAAGGGGGCCATCTTTTGAAGCCTCACTGGCGTCTCCCCCTTGACCGGCCGCCACTGCTGGCTTACCCCTTGCTTTCCTAAAACATTTGGATGCCCCATGCAAACTTCCGTTGCAATGGGAGCAAACATGCTTGAACTTGCAGGTACTGCCATACTTGCATTGACCCTCGTTGAACTGATCATCTGGCCGCTTGCCAGCTGCTGCGGCCACTGTTGCTCCTGCCGCCGGCCCTCTGCGGCACGTGTGTGATAGTTTCCAAGTTCCTCCCGCACTGCAGGGAGATAAGCAGCCACGCCTCCCCCTCGCACCCCATCCTCGCCTTACCATGAGACCCCCTCCCCCCTGCAGCCACTCACAGCCACTCACAGCGTCGCACTCGCTTGCCTGTTCGCTCTGTTCGCAGGACCTGTGATGAGGTCACAGGAGGGGAGGAGTCAGGGGGTCACATGATCAGGAGCCTTTGTCCAGACCCCCGATCATGTCACCCCTGACTCCGCCCCTCCTGTGACCTCATCACAGGTCCTGTGCGCTCAGCCTTTCCTCTACCGTCTGCAAGACTCTGCTTTGCTGTTGTCATGGTGCTGGTTGAGGTAAGTATGTATGGGGTCAGGATTTACAGTGTGGATGTAGCAGAGCTGTGTGTGTACGAGGTGTACGGAGCGGAGCCGTGTGTGTACGATGTGTACGGAGCGGAGCAGTGTGTACGAGGTGTATGGAGCGGAGCCGTGTGTGTACGAGGTGTACGGAGCGGAGCCGTGTGTGTACGAGGTGTACGGAGCGGAGCCGTGGGTGTACGAGGTGTACGGAGCGGAGCCGCGTGTGTATGAGGTGTACGGAGCGGAGCCGCGTGTGTACGAGGTGTACGGAGCGGTGCCGTGTGTGTACGAGGTGTACGGAGCGAAGCCGTGTGTGTACGAGGTGTACGGAGAGGAGCCGCGCGTGTACGAGGTGTACGGAGAGGAGCCGCGTGTGTACGAGGTGTACGGAGAGGAGCCGCGTGTGTACGAGGTGTACGGAGAGGAGCCGCGCGTGTACGAGGTGTACGGAGTGGAGCCGTGCGTGTACGAGGTGTACGGAGAGGAGCCGCGCGTGTACGAGGTGTACGGAGAGGAGCCGCGCGTGTACGAGGTGTACGGAGAGGAGCCGCGCGTGTACGAGGTGTACGGAGAGGAGCCGCTCGTGTACGAGGTGTACGGAGAGGAGCCGCGTGTACGAGGTGTACGGAGAGGAGCCGCGTGTACGAGGTGTACGGAGAGGAGCCGCGTGTACGAGGTGTACGGAGAGGAGCCGCGTGTACGAGGTGTACGGAGAGGAACCGCGTGTACGAGGTGTACGGAGAGGAGCCGCGTGTACGAGGTGTACGGAGAGGAGCCGTGTGTACGAGGTGTACGGAGCGGAGCCGTGTGTGTGTACGAGGTGGAGCCGCGCGTGTACGAGGTGTACGGAGCGGAGCCCTGTGTGTACGAGATGTATGGAGAGGAGCCACGCGTGTACAAGGTGTACGGAGAGGAGCCGTGTGTACGAGGTGTACGGAGAGGAGCCGTGTGTACGAGGTGTACGGAGAGGAGCCGTGTGTACGAGGTGTACGGAGCGGAGCCGTGTGTGTGTACGAGGTGGAGCCGCGCGTGTACGAGGTGTACGGAGCGGAGCCCTGTGTGTACGAGGTGTACGGAGAGGAGCCGTGTGTACGAGGTGTACGGAGAGGAGCCGTGTGTGTACGAGGTGTACGGAGAGGAGCCGTGTGTGTACGAGGTGTACGGAGAGGAGCCACGCGTGTACGAGGTGGACAGAGTGGAGCCGTGTGTGTATGGAGTGGAGCCATATGTGTACGGGATGTACGGAGCGGAGCCAAGTGTGTACAAAGCATAAGAAGCGTGCTTTTCCCACGGACACAGGAGTACACGGCGGAGCCCCGAGGAGCATTTTAAAACACACACATGACGTTCCACCTGAAGTGATGTGCTGGAAGCTGACCGGAAATGAGATAATTTCTTGAGGAGATTGTGATGGAACTAGGAATGCTTCAGATCCATCACCGTGTCCTCCTCCGACAGCGCAGACAGCAGGATCGCCTTGGAATCGGGGATGCCGGCCATGTGAGCGGATCATGATAGGTCCTGCATCGGGAGGCTCAGGTGGGCACTACAATGGGAGCCGGGCTGCTATAGTATCTTTGTAGAATCTTTCTTTCTTTCTTTCTTTCTTTCTTTCTTTCTTTCTTTCTTTCTCTCTCTGTTCTTTCTTTCTCTCTCTGTTCTTTCTTCCCCTCTTTCTTTCTTTTTCTTTCCTCTCTTTCTCTCTGTTCTTTCTTTCTTTTCTTCTTTCTTTCTCTCTCTGTTCTTTCTCTGTCTCTCTCTGTTCTTTCTTTCTTTCCCCTCTTTCTTTCTCTCTCTGTTCTTTCTCTGTCTCTCACTGTTCTTTCTTTGTCTCTCACTGTTCTTTCTTTCTTTCCCCTTTCTTTCTCGCTCTCTCTGTTTTCTTTTTTCTCTCTCTCTCTGTTTTCTCTCTTCCTTAGTGCCAGTCAGTGTGCCCATAATGCCAGCCACTGTGCCCTCAGTACCAGTCAGTGTGATCAGCAGTGCTAAATGGATGCGATTAGGTGTGGACATGGGTGTGACTATTTGTGAAATGGGTGTGGCTGGGTGTGGCCAAAATTTGCAGTGGCGCGCTTTGCGCGCTGCAGTCTTTGTCCGTCTTTCCCTTCTTCAAAAGTTGGGAGGTATGATAGGGGCGGCTATGACCAGGGGGTCTGGTTGCCCAATAGAGAGCAGTTCTGCCAGGAATTCTGTAATCATGCATACAAAAGGGGACAGAGATTTGGGAGGAGTACTGTACGTAAAAGCAATAAATAGGACTGAGCTGAAATACTGGGCACAGCTGTGACTACATGTTATATAGTCATGTTAATCTCCTCTCACTTCTTGTAAACTACAAGTGTACAAAGATATTATATAGTCACCATGTGACTAGTGGGCCTGTGTAACTTCAAATGCCAGGGCTGAATTTTAGTCCCAGTCCGGCCCTGCCTGACGCCCCCTGACTACCACTTCCGTGTCCTCTCTGCTGATTGCCACTCCCTCCGCCACCAAGAAAGGACTGCCCGTACCTAACTGGCGCCATCACCTTTAACCAAAGTCCGATGTCTTTTTGGTCCCACCGAATCTCCGGCCGCACCGCCTTCCTCTGCCTAAATTGCTCATCATAGCGCAGCCATGCCTGACCCCCATACGTACGGTGAGCCTCCCCAAGCGCATCCAGATAGCAAAACAAGCCAGAACAATTGCCAGGAGACTTCTCTCCAATCACACTCGCCAATATCGCAAACGCCTGCAGCCAATTAACAAATGTCTGCGGAATCAGCCGCCACCTCCGCTTTTCGTCTTCTTCCTTCTTACTATCATCCTTCTTCCCCTTGTCCAAATTAAACTTTTCCAATGGAAGAAGGGAGAAAATCTCCACGTACTCATCCCGCCAAATCTTCTCTTTCACTTCTTTCTTCAAATGCGCACCCAAAGGCCCCTCAAAACACACATATACCTCCCCTTTTGCTCGGTCATCCAATCTCACCGAATCCTCTTTTTCCTTTTCTGTCTGAACCGACACAGATACACCTGCCACTGGTATTTGGCCCCCTCCAACCGGCCTCACTGCCTCGCTCGCCATGTGTGCTCCTGACTCCATCCCCGGGATCCACGCCCCCGCTGGTGACACCCCGGACACGGGTACTCCCACCACAGATGCTCGCTCCCCTCCAACTGGTCCCAATGCTTCCCCCGCCATGGCTGGGCCATGCCCCGTCCCCGCGATCCATGCTACCGCCGGTGACACCCCAGACCCGCTCGCCATCCCACCTTCCATCCTCCTTAACATTTGCGACATGCTAAGCAAAATATCACGCAGGCCAGGCGCCTCCACTCCATTCACTCCCCCGATCCCCCTCTATCCCGATTCAAACCCCCGACTCACTCCCGCTACATTAGTTACAGCCCCTATGGGCGACAGACGATACATGGACTCACACTCACCAAGCTGCGCGGGTGCTGCGTCCCCGCCAGCCGGACATCCTGAATCCTGCCGCTCTCCGTCCTGTCGCTGCTCGCTGGTGGAGTCAGAATCTTCTGCATCGCTCGGCTGCCCCAGGCCCACGCCCCTGGCCTCCTCGTCACCAGGGGGGACCGGAGCACCCGCAGCGCACCGCACCACCGACCTCAACCTTGATCGCGAACGAGTCCGCCCGCGAGACCCAGGCAGGTTAGCCTGGTCCGATCCACGTCCCCTGCCAGGCAGCTCGACCCTGCTGCCCGCCGCTCCCCCTGTCAGCTGCTGAGTGCCAGGGCCCGGCAGCAGAGCTTCCCACTCCTGCTGCCCGCCTGCCGAAGTCCTCTGCCTCGTGGTCTTCCTCACTGGGCCCCCCCTACGACCTCCACTAGGGGTGCCCGCTGTGCCGCTGCTCCCGGCATCCCCGACGCCATCTGGACTGGCTGCAGCAGGCCGCACTTCCGGTGCGACCCTCCCTTCCTGTGCAGGCCGCACAGCGGTGACCCACCGCCTTCCTGCGCCAGCCGGCCAGCTGGTTGGATTCCTGCCGGAGGTGGAGCAGCGGGGGGGAGCCATGCCGCTGCACCCAGCCTCCGCAGGGTCCCCGGAGGGGCTCCGGAGCCTGCGCCTGCCAAGCGTGGCTACCTCCGGGTAAAGTCTCTCAGGGGGCCGCTTTCTCCTCCTGCCCACACTCTCCCGGGTCCCGGCTTCACTTAACAGCGAAGACAGCTGCTACTGGAGCCAGCCTCTCCTCCTGGACCTCGCCACGTCCCGCAGCCTCCTGACCAGTGCCTCCACCGACTCCATCCAGCCAGGTCAGGTAATGTCGGTGTTCAGGGTCTTCTTCTCTCGGCATCCTCCCGTGCCAGAATGCGGTTTTTCCCGCACTTTTCTCCCCCAGCATCCTCTGCTCCTCCCAATACTCCTCCTTTTTTCTGCCTCCCCCAATCCCTTCCAAGTCCACCCCCATTTTTCAAAAACCCTGACCTGCCCAACGCAGTCATGGGGGGCCTCCATCTAGCTGCGCTTATTTCCAGCCTCCCTCTGGATATGCGATAACGGATCGTCCATCTTGTGAACCCACCTTGTTTGGTCATAATATAAAGAGAAATCAGGAATCCTGGTGACATGCCGAACTTAAACCTAACCTGAAAAAGCACTAAAAATGCTACAAAGAATGAACATAATGCACAGAAATGCAAAAATGACTTACTGTACACATGATCAGTCTTTTGGAGCCTCTTTCACCTGCTTCAGGTTTTGAAAGCTGTGAAAGGCTAAAAAAAAAAAAAAAGTGACCTGTTCATTCTTTGGGTGGCTTATGTTCGGAAACCGTTCGCTATTTGTTTAAATAATCCAAAAAACTTCCGACAGTGGAGCCACCGTAAAAAAAACATAAAAGACGCCAGAGAAGATGCTTCAGAATAAAGACCTGACTTTTTTCAAAGCGTTTTCGCCTTGAAACACTCCATGGATCCATTGGTGTCTTAAACATGTTGTGTGCATATACCCCATATGAGTTTTTTTATGTATCACAACTCAGGGGCATTTTAGCTCTACGGGTAAAATAGCGTAAAGGCCCCGTCTCACATAGCAAGATTGTTAGCGAGATCGCTGAAACGTCACAGGTTTTGGGATGCAACAGCGACCTCGCCAGCGATCTCGCTACATGTGACACATAGCGGCGACCGGGCCCCTGCTGCGATCTTGCTGATCGTGCTCGAATGTCCTGGGCCATTTTTTGATCGCTGGTGTCCCGCTGGCCAGCATGCATTTTTGTGTTTGATGCTGACGAGCGACCTCGTTGGCGACTCAGAACTCAGGGATGCAGGCGTGAGTCGTCAGAAAAGCTGCTGTGTGACAAGGTACCAACGACCGCCGAAGTCGTTATACGGATCGCTGGAGCGTCGCTGATTAGATCTGTCTGTTTGACAGCTTACTAGCGACAATTTGGCGATGTACCAGCGATCCTTACCAGGTCGTATCATTGTCGGGATCGCTGGTACGTCGCGTAGTGTAACGGTACGCTAACTCAGATGCAAGTTAGCTTTCCACCATCTTCTGAGTAAGATAGTTGTCACAGGAAGGTCTTTCTCACCAACACAGTGGTTTTAGTTTGAAACAATTAGCCTTATTTTCTTATCCAGTAAGTCACAGTGCAAAAATAGGTCCCTGTTTACCTGACCACTAGCTAAATATATAGAATTTCTGGCTGAACTTCCATCCAGCAACTCAAAACATATCATAAATCATACCATTTCTCATGATAGTGATGATGGCTCCCATCGTCCGTGGCATAGATTGCCCATCCCTAGACAGTGAGCAAACTCACTAACCTTCAGTAAACGGCCCACACCTTAAGCCCTTCTATATGGAGTGGAGTCTTCTCTGCTCACTCCAGCAAAATACATCTCATTTAAAGAGGTTGTCCTCTTCTTTAACATTGATGATCTATCGTCATCAATGTCTGATTGGTGGCAGCCAGAACTATTCAGTTACAGAGTTACACAGCGCAGCTCCATCAAAGAAATTGTGGCCGTGGCTGGGGAACAGCGCATGCACCCCCTATTAATTTGAATAGTGCGTGAATGTAGGGAGTACACTGACAGCTTGGGTCCCCTGTGCAAGAAAAGTGTCTGGGCCCCCCTCTTTTTATGGCGACAAAGCTACATATATATACTGTATATATATATATACACTCACTGGCCACTTTATTAGGTACACCTGTCCAACTGTGTGTTAAGACTTAATTTCTAATCAGCCAATCACATGGCGGCAACTCAGTGCATTTAGGCATGTAGACATGGTCAAGACAATCTCCTGCAGTTCAAACCGAGCATCAGTATGGGGAAGAAAGGTGATTTGAGTGCCTTTGAACGTGGCATGATTGTTGGTGCCAGAAGGGCTGGTCTGAGAATTTCAGAAACTGCTGATCTACTGGGATTTTCACGCACAACCATCTCTAGGGTTTACAGAGAATGGTCCGAAAAAGAAAAAAAATCCAGTGAGCGGCAGTTCTGTGGCCGGAAATGCCTTGTTGATGCCAGAGGTCAGAGGAGAATGGGCATACTGGTTCGAGCTGATAGAAAGGCAACAGTGACTCAAATTGCCACCCGTTACAACCAAGGTAGGCAGAAGAGCATCTCTGAACGCACAGTGCGTCGAACTTTGAGGCAGATGGGCTACAGCAGCAGAAGACCACACTGGGTACCACTCCTCTCAGCTAAGAACAGGCATCTGATGGCTACTTTCAGCAGGATAATGCGCCATGTCATAAAGCTCGAATCATCTCAGATTGGTTTCTTGAACGTGACAATGAGTTCACTGTACTCAAATGGCCTCCTCAGTCACCAGATCTCAATCCAATAGAGCATCTTTGGGATGTGGTGGAACGGGAGATTCGCATCAGGGATGTGCAGCCGACAAATCTGCGCCAACTGTGCGATGCCATCATGTCAATATGGTCCAAAATCTCTGAGGAATGCTTCCAGCACCTTGTTGAATCTCTGCCACGAAGAATTGAGGCAGTTCTGAAGGCAAAAGGGGGTCCAACCCGTTACTAGCATGGTGTACCTAATAAAGTGGCCAGTGAGTGTATATCCACACACACATATACATGTATTGTATATATATCACATAGTCTTTTATTATGTATATTGCCATCCCTTATTACACAGTGCCCACTCTTGTTATGTACAGCACCGTCACTTACATATCGGATTATATAGAGCCGTGTCTTTATATAGAGCCATGTCTTTGTTACATACCGTCCTCTCTTGTTAGATGTATAATGCAATGATGGCTGATGGAGCATGGGAAAGCTAATGGAGAAGCTGATACATTAGTCGTCTCCATCAGCAGTCATTTTAAATCTAACAAGAAAGGGGACTATGTAATAAATGTGGGCTCTGTGAATAACAAAAATAAAAAGAATAAACTATGTAAGAAACAGCACTGTACATAACAGTAGAGGAAGCTATATAGTAAGGGATGGCACCATATATGATTAGGGAGAAAGATGCGTAATAAGGTAATAAGGGACCATGTTATACATAATACAAGAGGAAACTATGTAACTAAGGACATCGCTATACATAATAAGTGAGTACACTATATACTAAGGGACTGTGCTATACATAAGTGAATACACTATATACTAAATGACTGCAATACATAATAAGTGAGTACACTAAAACCTAAGGGACTGTGCTATACATAATAAGTGAGCACACTATATATTAAATGACTGTGCAATACATAATAAGTGAGTACACTATATACTAAGGGACTGTGCTATACATAATAAGTGAATACACTATATCCTAAGGGACTGTGCTATATATAATAAATGAGTACACTATATACTAAAGGATTGTGCATTACATAAGTGGGTAGACTATATACTATGGTACTGTGCTATACAGAATAAGTGAGTACACTATATACTCAAGGACTGTGCTATACATAATAAGTGATTACACTATATACTAAGGGACTGTGCTATACATAATAAGGCTACATCCCTGTATCTGTATGTAGTGTTGGTGTGCTGCCCAGTTTTATAGACGCATTGAGCATGTCCTATTCTGATCCTCAAAATCGGATCAGAACAGAACATTCTCTGACCCTCACAGATCTCATTCTCAGATATGTGATTTTCATGCATGTGTGAATGAACTTATAAAACTCTATGAGTCCATGTGCCATCCGATAAAAAAAAAAACTGAAAGCACACAGACCTTTCACACAAATGTGAGAATGTAGAATAAGAGATTTTACAAAAAACATTATCACTCCACGTCACACAGTGCAGATACAGAATAATATCTACATCCAGGCACTTACTGCTGACGTCTCATCTGATTACAGCTGCTTTCTCGTGTTTCTTCTCCATCTGGTCAGACCTTCATGTCGACATCTCCCAGCCACAACTCGTCTTGTCATGATGATCTTCGCAGCCCTGAAAATAAGAAGGTCACATATATTGTATACATACATGGGTCTCCCCCCTGAATACAGATATGTACCCCACCATTAATGTACTATTAGCCACACAACATTAAAATTATAAAGTGATAAGCAGCACCGTGTCCCCCATCACTTATAATCTCTGTCTCTCAATAATATAAACTATTCAGTCTGTGACTCTCTCCAATTAACTGTAAGGCTATGTGCACACGGAAAATATGCAATGCTTCACAGTACAGGAAAAGTGAATGAGATCCCTGAAGTCTCATGCTTTTTTTTTTTACCTTGCATATTTGCAGCAGATTAAAATCTGCATAATATAAATTCTTGCAGCTTATTTCAGCTATGCTAATGGGGAAAATAAGTAACAAAAACATGGCAAAAACGTGGAAAAAAATAAATGTATTTTATGCAACTTTCTTCCTACCAACACATTAGGATATGCAGCAGAATTTTCTCCTGCAATAACATCATAATGAATTTGGGGGTGGGAGAAGATGCTAACAAGTCCTGAGCATCCTCCGCCACCTCCCAATTCATTTTAAGTCCCTGACAGCGTCTTCTCCCACCTTTCAGTTCATTATAAAGAGTCTCATGCACCTTGCCTCTACTCTCCTGCTCCCCAATAAATTTTAAGTCCCCGATAGCATCACAATGAATTGTGAGATTGGGAGGAAGCTATCAGCAGTTTAGCATCCTCCTCCACCATCCAATTCTTTTTAAAGTCTTCCTCTACCACCCCCTGTTTGCAAGTCCCCCTTCCTCCCATCCCAATCCCCCACCATCTCCATCATTGTCCTCTCCACCACCCCCATCATTGCCCACTCCATCACCTCCATAATTGCCTTCTCCACCACCCCCATCATTTCCCTCTCTACCACCCCCATCATTGCCTTCTCCCTCATATCATTGCCCTCTCCTACACTTCCATCATTGCCCTTTCCACCTCCTCATCATTGCCCTCTCCACCACCCTATCATTGCCGTCTCCCCCACATCATTACCCTCTCCACCACTTCCATCATTGCCCTCTCTACCACTTCCATCATTGCCCTTTCTACCACCCCATAATTGCCCTCTCCACCACCCCTATCATTGCCCTCTTCACCACCCCCATCATTGCCTTCTCCCCAACATCATTGCCCTCTCTGCCACTTCCATCATTGGACTTTCCACCACCCCAATCATTGCTCTCTCCACCACCCCAATCATTGCCCTCCCTATCACCGCCATCATTGCCCTCTCCACCACTTCCATCATTGTTCTCCCCCTCCACCTCCATCATTGTCCTCTCCACCAAATCCATCATTACCTTCTCGCCCACCTCCATCATTACCCTCTCCACCACTCCCATCATTGTTCTCCCCCTTCCACTCCCATCATTGTCCTCTCCAACACTTCCATCATTGCCTTCTCCCCCACCGCCCCATCATTGTCCCCTCCACCACCTCCATCATTGCCCTTTCCACCACCTCCATCATTGCCCTTTCCACAATCTCTATTATTGCTTTCTCCCCATCATTGCCTTTTCCCTACCACCCCATCAATGCCCTTTCCACCACCTTCATCATTGCCTTCTCCACCACCACCCCCATCATTGCCCTTTCTACCATATCCAACATTGCCTTCTCCACCACCTCCATCATTAACCTCTCCACCACCTCCATCATTGTTTTCCCCCTCCACTCCCATCATTGTCCTCTCCACCACCTCCATCATTGCCTTCTCCCTCACCACCCTATCATTGCCCTTTCCACCACCTCATCATTGCTTTTTCTGCCACCTCTATCATTGTTTTCTCCCCCACAACCCCCATCACTGCCTTTTCCCCACCACCCCATCATTTCCCTTTCATCACCTCCATCATTGCCTTCTCCTCCACCACCCCACCATTGCCTTTTCCATCACCTCTCTCTTTGCTTTATCCCCCATCATTGCCCTCTCCATCACCTTCATGATTGCCTTCTCCCCCACCACCCCCATCATTGCCCTTTCCATCTCCTCCATCATTGCTTTCTCCCCCACCACCCCATCATTGCCCTTTCCACTACCTCCATCATTGCCATTTCCCCGCCTACACACACAGACACACACGACCGCTCACCTCTCCGCACAGCTTCCTCTCTGGCACAACCACACGCTGAAGGCTGTTGTCATCCAGCCAAGCTGCTGTGTCAGACAGGAAGCGTAGGCAGGAAGCAAGAAGGATCCCTGCAGCTCTACTGCCTATCCGCCGCCATTTCCTCCTGTAGGCAGCGGAGCTGCAGGGATCGCGCTCTGCTTGCCGCACAGGGCAATCTGGCCAGGGGCCACCCCGGAGCCTGGGGGCCGGATAAACAGACCAGATTGGCCTCAGTGTTAGCCAACCTTCAGGGGCCCCCCCTCCACCTCCGGGCCCCTGTCCAGCAGCACCGAATGCACATGCGATATGTCCGTCCTTGGGTGAATGCTTAGTAAACTGCCATTATAGACTTGACGTAGCTGTGCAGCTCCGTAACTGAGCAGTTCCGGCTGCCACTGACACCCGGAACAGCTGATCAGCAGGGTTGCCAGGTGTCAAACCCCAACTGACCAGACATTAATGAACTATATAAGCAGAGCATAATAAAAAGGATAGGCCATTGATGTAAAAGTAGTAGACATGACAACTTCTCTAATAACAAAAACATGCCACTTTAGAAGTTGCACTGCTACAAGTGGTATAAAAACTGTATACATATGTGGTTGGTGAATTAAATGACCTTACTCCACCTTTTCCATAGATTTTCATCACAGTTTGCACAATTCATGATCCTTATATAAATGTGTATAATTTATACAAAATTCCTGGAAATCCTTAGGAAGCAATCATTCAGTGTTTCCAGTACACAAACCTAAGATTAGAGAAATATGGGAGCAGTAGAATCACAACAATGGTGCTAGCGCCACTTTGTGTCCATGACTGGTCAGTGCAGTGGTAATAAAATATGCAAAACTAAAAGCACTATACTGTATGGACTGCGGAACAGAAAGAGGAACTGCTGATGCTGAATTCTCTTATTGAATTCCCTTACCTCCACAGAGTCACATGACAAATTTTATGAACAAAAGACTGGGCAGCACTGTGGCTCAGTGATTAGTAGGACATCTGTAAGTAGACTGTATGTTCTCCCCGTGTTTGCGAGAGTTCCCTCTGGGTTCTCCGGTTTCCTCCCACACTTCAAAGACATACTGATAGGGAATTTGGATTGTGAACCCTGATGGGTACAGTGATTATAATGTATGTAAAGCACTGTGGAAATTACTGGTGCTAAATAAGTGAGTAAAATAAGTTTACAAATAAAATCTGTGTATTGGTGACTGTCATGTCACCTGTAATGTTGACAATACAATGGTCACTGAAAGTACTTCAGTGGGTCCAATATGATATACTGTAGATAAAAGGTAATCTGGCATCTGTGTCTGGCAATCAAAGACAGGTGAAAAGATAATGCAGGCTTGTGGCACAGATGTTTTGTACAACTGGAAAAGTTCAGAGGATTAAATTGTGTTTACCTACATGTATTTGCATCTAAATTAGTAAAAATATATTAAGTATGAAGTTTTTGCAGCACGGTATTGATTGTTTACACATAGACAGGGACGGGACGAGTGGTAAACAGGGTAGGCACCCACCCAGTGCACTACCTCCTGCATCCCTGAGAGGGGAGCACTGTGGTGGCAAAAAAAGATAGTCCGGCTATGGCTGTGAGGGGGAAGCCGTGGAAGAGGAGGCACGAGCTTAGGGCTCTGGCTAACAGTGTGCCTGCTATTAAAGAAAATGAATATTCACTGCTCCCCATGCCCATTATCCTGCCCACCTCTCTCCACTGAAGCCAGGGCATAGAGGTGGGCGGTACAATGCGAGTGGAGAGCAATGAAAATTCATTCTCTTTAATAGTGGGCACACATGTTAGCCACAGCCGCCGGCTTCCTGCAGAAGCTGGGTTATCACATGCATCTGCTATTAAGGAAAAATAATATTTACTGCTCCCCACACCCATAATCCCAGGCCTGGGAAACTATGAATATTACCTAATGACTTAATGGAAAAGGGAAAAATTAGCTGGGTAGAAAGGTAAAATGAGCAATTGTAAGTACACAGTGCCATATAATACGATGATAGCAACTAGTGATAAGCAAGTATACTCGTTGCTTGGGTTTTTCCGAGCATGCTCGGGTGTCCGAGTATTTTGGCATGCTCGGAAATTTAGTTTTCGTCATCTCATCTGCATGATTTGCGACTGCTAGACAGCATGAATACATGTGTGGAATGCCTGTTTGTTAGGGAATTCCCACATGTATTCAGCCTGTCTACAAGTCACAAATCATGCAGCTGAGACGAGGAAAACTAAATCTCCGAGCACGCCAAAATACTCGGAGGACACCCGAGCATGCTCGGGAAAACCCGAGCAACGAGTATACTCGCTCATCACTAATAGCAACATATTAAAGAGTATATCCGGGACTTTCTGAAAAACAAAAAATATGCCTAAGCACTAAAAGGAGCATTTGTTAACGGGACGGGACTTCCAACGTCATTCTGACTGACAGCCAAATTACCGCTGCCTAACTGTCCCGTCCCATTAACAGAGCGGAGTGGGAAAGAATCCACTGCTTTGTGGACATGATGTTGGCAGAAGCAACTGAATTGTTGACTGGAGCGGTCTGTGACTGCTCTGGTCCGGGGAAGAATAGTGTTGTGCACAACAGGAAGGTACCGTAAGTAGCAACTACCTGCCTGTTGGTGTTTAGGCACATTTTTGTTTTTCAGAAAGTCCCGGATATACCCTTTAGGCCAAGTTCTCAAGTTCAGTATTTTCGCCAGGTGGCATGGCAGCTTTAGGGTGTGTGCACACACTGCGGAATGCTCTGTGGATTTGTCCGCACGGAGTTACTAAAATCCGCAGGTCAGAAGATCTGCGGATTACCCTGCGGTTTTGCCCTGCGGTTTATCATCTCTACATTGGAGCAGATGGCAAACCGCAGCGGAATCCATAGAAAGAATTGACATGTCATTTCTTTCTGCGGATTGAAAACTGCAGCAAAACCGCGCGGAAAAATCTGCACCGTCTGCACTATGGTTTTCCGATCCGCAGCAGAATCCGCAGCGTGTGCACAGACCCTTAGAATCCTAACCTGCAGATTAAAGCCATATCTGCAGGTTGATAACATTTTTTGACATGACAAATTCCCTTGAAAGGGGTTGTTCACTGCACAAACAACCCTTCATGAATCCCTATGTTTCCCTCAGTACAATAATATCACCTATAGTCACCTCCAGTGCTGTTCCAGCGGCGTGGGCACTGGATCTCCCAAGTATCATGTGACTACATAATCTTTGCAGACAATAAGCGCTGGCTTTGCTCTCCTCCCCTATGGACAAATTAGACATCCAGTGGAATTTCACTTCCTCTGAATGTCAATTTTGTTTGTAGGAGAGGCGAACAAAGCCAGCTCTTATTGGCAGTAGGGATCACATTACATAATAATGTCACGTGATACCTGGGAGATCCAGTGCCAACACCGCTGGAACAGAGCCAGCACTCGAGGTGACTATAGGTGATATTATTGTACTGGGGCAAACATAGGGATTGAGAAGGGGTTGTCACAATCCCTTTAAGGCAAGACAGCAGCTACTACGGTTTTGATTCATCAAGACACAAGACCGGTGCTGTTCATTCATGGCTTGATGAGAACATGTGCTGGAGTGAGTGGCACTAGATTCTTTGCCTGTGGGGTATTTACTGTGTATGGTTATTTACTGTGTATGTGTGTGTGGGGGGTATTTACTGCCTCGGGGGTATTTATTGCATGTGGGGGTGTATTTACTGTGTGTGAGGGATGTATTTACTGTGTGGGGGTGAATTTACTGTGGGGGTGTATTTACTGTGTGTGTGTGGGGGTATTTACTGTGTGTGTGGCTATTTCCTGTGTGTGTGTGTGTGTGTGTGTGTGGGGGGGGGGGGTGGTATTTACTGCCTAGGGTGTATTTATTGCATGTGGGGGTGTATTTACTGTGTGTGAAGGAGGTATTTACTGTGTGGGGGTGTATTTACTGTGTGTGGGGGTATTTACTGTGTGTGTGTGGTATTTACTGTGTATGTGGGGATGTACAGTATTTACTGTGTGTGGGAGATGTACACTATTTACTGTGTGTGGGGTGTACTTACTGTGTGTAAGGGAGGGCATTTGGGTCGCCCTCACACCCAGGGCTGCAGAGTACTCGGTACCGGGCCCGATGAGCTCCAATGGGAGATGTCACGGCAGCTGTAGCCCGGCCCGTGGCCCTGGGCGCCCATTGTAAAGGGGTTGTTGCAGTGTGCTTATAGTGATGAAAGTTTATAAGTGATTCGTGACGCCACCTGTGGTGTTTGGCAACGAAGATGTAAGCCGACGCTGCAGACAGATCCTCTGGGACAGATGGTGTGGTGCAGCAGTGATGTTATAGCCCTCCACAGGCAGGGCGGGAGTCCCAGGGCAGTGTAGGTGAAGTGACAATTAGATGGTGTAGTGTCAGGCGCAGAGGTGGCGGCTGTGCTAGTCGGGATGGCGCAGGGAATAAGTGGAGGACACCAGTGCATGTAGTTCCAAAGCTTTACTCATAGTCTGTTGTACAAACAGGTGCCCGCCTCCGTGCCGTGTCCTCCGGGTCAGGGACTCAGTCAACCTCCAGGCCAGATGGAATACTCCCTTCCAACACTCCGCCAACATGTGCCTTTCTGAACGTCTCCTCTTATAGCGCCTTTAAATGAAGTACTCCTAGTACTGAGTTACACACTGGAGTTCCTCCTGTCCGATGTTCTTATGAACTCTACTTGTACGGAAGACAGCTGTAGCCTGCTTCGGGGACTTCTTGCTACTAAGTCCCGGCTCACTAATATGTTGCTGTTGTGCCTCCAAGTCTTGTGTGGGAATAAAGTGGTCACTACTTCTATTCCTCCGGTGTCTGCTGCAGGACCATTAGTATCCATACAACCTCGGGGACCGGGACCGGCCTTGCGCTTGGAACTTCTAGGAAGGGTTCTCTTCTAACCCACGTCCTCTGTTCCCTTTTACTCCTCACGTTCCGTACTGATCTTTCCTTCTATGGAGAATCAGGCTTTCAGTCTATGTTGCTCTCTCTCTCTTCCTTTCCCGTGCCAGCAGACCCAGGTCACTGGGATCTGCTGCAGCACTTCCATCCATCTATCCCTCTCTCCAGGGATCTTCTTCTCTCCAACTCTCTAACCAACTGACCTCTCATCCTAAATTCTTCCCACTCCTTCTAATGCAATCTAACTCCACCCACCTCCCAGCACATTTCGTGTTACAAGCAGGGAGCCACCAATGGGTGCTTTGCTATACTCCAAGCAGGGAGCCACCGAAGGTGCTTTGCTACACTACTTTGTGGTGTGGGGTGCAGGTGTTGGAGCGTGGTCAGGAGTCTCCACCTTACCTGGATGGTGGGATACCACAACTCAGGAGGAGGTGCAGTACCTCTGTGGCGACTGAGCCTCAGGGGCGCCACACATTTACTGTATGTGTGGGAGATTTACTGTAACAGGGCTGGGGGAGATTTACTGTGATGGGGGTATTTAGTATAACAGGTCTGGGGGAGATTTAGCGTAATGGGGGGATGATTTGAGGACACAAGTTTGGGGAAAAAATGAAGGGACAGGTGCAGACATAATATGGGGAGTGGATGAAATTTGAAGACACAATATGCAGATGAAGAGGTGAGATGGCAAGCATTATAATAACACTGCTATCTTTAAGGGCATCATGTTGGGATGTGATGCAGAAGACCGAAAAAGATGGAAGTCTGCATAGAATAGCTGCGGATGAAAAAAACTCATTATAGGGTCTGGACAAGATGAAGAAAAGAAAGAGAAAGACTTCAGAGACAACATCATCTATGAGGTAAGTGGATGTATATATTTTTTGTTATACTGACTAATTCTCATATTTTTATTTATGTTAAGAGCATTAAAGGGGTTGTCCAAGTTTGTGATGAGTCTGCAGCCATTCTATGTGACTGAAAACTTTTGAATTCTCAGTGTGCACGACACGCTGCCAGGATTCTCTTGTGCTCGCAATTTGCATATGTAAGGGGGACGACCAGACCGCAGGTACCTGCGTGCCGGGTCCAGAACTGATGAGGCTGCTTCCCCTGTTCCCTGGGGAAAACTTTAGTGAGGTGGACCTTCCCCTTTTGCCGGGGGGAAGCATGAGTGTGCCGGGCCTTCCTCCTAACAGAGGGGGGCGGGGAGATAAAAGAGAAAAGCGCGCGCAGCAGAGCGGTTTTGGCACAAACCTGGGGGAGCACGCAGTCAGAGAAACACTGCGCCCCATCCCTCCACCCAGTACCGGCGCTCCGACAGGCCCCACCGCCTGCAGAGGTGCCACAGCAGAGAGAGGGGCCAAACATGCCGCTGCAAACCAGAAGGAGAGGGACTGATACGCCGAGGGAAGCCGTGTGTCCAGCAGTAGCAGCCAGGCAGAGGAGTGCTCTGTCCTGGGAGCATCAGCAGCATGCGGGCCAGTGTCCACTGTCTCCCACCACCAGCAGCAGAAACCAGAGAGAGGTGCAGTGTGCCCAGTGACTACAGAGAGATGGAGACGTACAGTGTGAGCCTGGTGATTACCAGAGAACAAGGCGCCGTAAGGTCCGTGTCCGTGAGTACAGCGCATGTGCCACATAAGAGTGACTGGGAACGGGATTGACACTTGCGCCCTGATGTTGCCATTGAATATTTGCCCAGACACTTGTGCCCTGACATTGCCAGCGAATATTTGCCCAGATACTTGCGCCCTGACTTCACCCGTGTATATGTGCAGAGCCACGTTGGACTCGTAAAGGACTGTGGCCCGTACCCTTGTCAGCCACTACAGTATCTAGATTATACTAAGCTAAAGATACCGGAGACCGACCGCTGCTGCCAGAAGACGGGGCATTGTTGCCCACAGGACCTCATTGGAAAAGACACGGCGCCAGCCATTGTCGGTACTATTCATTTCATGGACTTAGGAACCACTGACTCTCATCAGAACTGCCATTATCCGAACTGTTGTTATTCAACTCACAATATCCTTTGCCATTTGAACTGTTTCATCCCCTGTTTAACCCTCTACCTCCCTGCTTGCTTGGAGTTGTAGGATAGCAGGTAACCTGGGATGCAGTGACGAGCAGGAGGCAGAGCAATAGTTACAGGGTTTATTACAGGAGATACTCCATGCAGGGAGAGTAAGAGTTATGGGAAGAGTAAAACTGAATATTGTATAGGGGTAAGAACGAATGTTTATGAAACAGGCAAAACTTATAAGTCTGATGGTTTCCGGGCAGGGGAAGCTTGAAATCCCATGGTGGCACTGCAAGTGACGTGTGAAGTCTCTGGCCTGATCCTGAAGAAAGTTGAGGAAAGGTCCTGCATTACCGGAGCGACGTATGTGGTGTGGAGTAGTCTGTGGCACCACCGGAGTGTGACTCAGTTCAGTGGCGGAGGTGGGGGTGAAGCAACCCGGCTGTCATGATCCAGGACGGGGTTTCGCTTTGCCCCGTCCTGGTCAGACAGGGGGTTAATTGTTTCTGCCTCTCTCTGGCAGAGGGTGGCTATTTAATGCTCACAAGACCTGGGTCCGGTGTCAGTTATACTCCTGCCCTCGGCTGAGTTAGTTGACCTCTTGTGTATGTGTGCCTTGTGCCTGATAACTTGTTGCTTGTTTGGTTTTGATCCGGTTCTGTACCTGTTACGAGTTCTGCCTGCTCCTCTTGTGCCGCACCGCCCTCTCGTGTTTGACTCTCTGCTTGTGACTTGACTATTCTCTGCTCATCCCTTTTGCACCGCACCGCCCTCTTGTGTATGACCTCTGCTTGTCTGACCTGAGTTTTTCTCTCCTCTACTACAGTATTCCTGCAGTAGGTACATTACATCATCTGCAGTAGTAGGGCAATAAGCCCCTCCCCCTGCAGTCACATGAACGTAGGTCCTGGTACTCCTTACTATTTTCCGTGCCTCAGGTCCTGTCTGCTTAAACCTTCACTATCGTATTGGGCCCCATGCTCTCCCGCAGTGTGGGTAAGTCACCCTGCTCAGCCGTGGCAGTTGCCGACGCTGACAGGATCCTGACATTGGCTCTGTATGATTCATCTGGTCAGACTTAGGCCTCGCGCCCGCAGCAGTCAGCGGCACAGTGCGGGACCGATTCTCGGTGGCAGGAGTAAGCGGGCATACGGGTATAATTTGCTCACAGTCAGTGTGCACATGGGCTGGGGAGCTGCAGCACGGGCCAGAATTATTGTGTAGCGCCATGGAGAGGGAATCAACCTTCTGCTGCATGCTCTGTCTTCCCGCCATGTGTCTGCTTTCCCACACACCGTCTCTTTTATCTCTGTCATGCCCCCTACAGTCGAGTGCAAAGGTTCATCAGGGTCAGAAAGCTTTCCGCCCGGCAACAATAGTGACAGCCCCAATAGTTCCAGAACCGACGCGAGAGAGGTACCACCAGCTCGGTTACCGTGTAGCTCCACGGAGAGGGAATCAACCTTCTCCTTCTGCGCACTCTGTCTACCTGCCAAGTGTCCCGTTTTCCCATGCACTGTCTCTTTTATCTTTGTCATGCCCCCTACAGTTGAGTGCAAAGGTTTATCTGGGTCAGAAAGCTTTCCCCCTGGCAACAATGGCGACAGCCCAAATAGTTCAGGAACAGCCGCCAAAGAGGTACCACCGGCATGGTCCATCTTCCTACACTCCCCCTCTCCTTTTGCTCACCATTCCATGGGTGAATGTTCTTGTAAAACGCGTGAGCAGTCTTCTTTTTCCTGGACAGTTTGCTGCCAAATAAATTGGTCCTGATTAGTGTTGAGCATTCCGATACCGCAAGTATCGGGTATCGGCCGATACTTGCTGTATCGGAATTCCGATACCGACTTCCGATATTTTTTCAATATCGGAAGTCGGCATCGGAATCGGAAGTTCAAAGTTGATTGACAGCCGAAATGACGTCATCATGATGCGCGGTGTATGCGCATCATGATGCGCCGTCATTTCGGGCCTTCCGGGGGTCTCTGCCGGCCTGCCGGGGGGCTGTGCCGGCCTGCCGGGGGGCTGTGTGGACTGCCCGGGGTCTGTACCGGCCTTCCGGGGGGCTGTGCCGGCCTGCCGGTGGTCTGTGCACCCTGTGGGGGTCTGTACCGGCCTGCCGGGGGGCTGTGCTGATGTCCGGGGGTCTGTGCAAGCATCGTCCGATGGGACTACAAGTCCCATCGGGCGATGCCTGCTACCATGACAGTGATTGACACATTAACCAATGATGGGACAGTAGTAGTCCCATCATCCGGCTAATGTGTTAAATGTTAAAAAAAAAAAAATATATATATACTACATACATACTACATACATACTACATGCATGCTACATACATACTACATGCTACATACATACCACATATATACTACATGCATGCTACATACTACATGCTACATACATACTACATATATACTACATGCATGCTACATACATACTACATGCTACATAGATACTACATATACAGTGGGGCAAAAAAGTATTTAGTCAGTCAGCAATAGTGCAAGTTCCACCACTTAAAAAGATGAGAGGCGTCTGTAATTTACATCATAGGTAGACCTCAACTATGGGAGACAAACTGAGAAAAAAAATCCAGAAAATCACATTGTCTGTTTTTTTTTCATTTTATTTGCATATTATGGTGAAAAATAAGTATTTGGTCAGAAACAAGCAGTCAAGATTTCTGGCTCTCACAGACCTGTAACTTCTTCTTTAAGAGTCTCCACTTTCCTCCACTCATTACCTGTAGTAATGGCACCTGTTTAAACTTGTTATCAGTATAAAAAGACACCTGTGCACACCCTCAAACTGTCTGACTCCAAACTCCACTATGGTGAAGACCAAAGAGCTGTCAAAGGACACCAGAAACAAAATTGTAGCCCTGCACCAGGCTGGGAAGACTGAATCTGCAATAGCCAACCAGCTTGGAGTGAAGAAATCAACTGTGGGAGCAATAATTAGAAAATGGAAGACATACAAGACCACTGATAATCTCCCTCGATCTGGTGCTCCACGCAAAATCCCACCCCGTGGGGTCAGAATGATCACAAGAACGGTGAGCAAAAATCCCAGAACAACGCCGGGGGACCTAGTGAATGAACTGCAGAGAGCTGGGACCAATGTAACAAGGCCTACCATAAGTAACACACTACGCCACCATGGACTCAGATCCTGCAGTGCCAGACGTGTCCCACTGCTTAAGCCTGTACATGTCCGGGCCCGTCTGAAGTTTGCTAGAGAGCATTTGGATGATCCAGAGGAGTTTTGGGAGAATGTCCTATGGTCTGATGAAACCAAACTGGAACTGTTTGGTAGAAACACAACTTGTCATGTTTGGAGGAAAAAGAATACTGAGTTGCATCCATCAAACACCATACCTACTGTAAAGCATGGTGGTGGAAACATCATGCTTTGGGGCTGTTTCTCTGCAAAGGGGCCAGGACGACTGATCCGGGTACATGAAAGAATGAATGGGGCCATGTATCGTGAGATTTTGAGTGCAAACCTCCTTCCATCAGCAAGGGCATTGAAGATGAAACGTGGCTGGGTCTTTCAACATGACAATGATCCAAAGCACACCGCCAGGGCAACGAAGGAGTGGCTTCGTAAGAAGCATTTCAAGGTCCTGGAGTGGCCTAGCCAGTCTCCAGATCTCAACCCTATAGAAAACCTTTGGAGGGAGTTGAAAGTCCGTGTTGCCAAGCGAAAAGCCAAAAACATCACTGCTCTAGAGGAGATCTGCATGGAGGAATGGGCCAACATACCAACGACAGTGTGTGGCAACCTTGTGAAGACTTACAGAAAACGTTTGACCTCTGTCATTGCCAACAAAGGATATATCACAAAGTATTGAGATGAAATTTTGTTTCTGACCAAATACTTATTTTCCACCATAATATGCAAATAAAATGAAAAAAAAACAGACAATGTGATTTTCTGGATTTTTTTTTCTCAGTTTGTCTCCCATAGTTGAGGTCTACCTATGATGTAAATTACAGACGCCTCTCATCTTTTTAAGTGGTGGAACTTGCACTATTGCTGACTGACTAAATACTTTTTTGCCCCACTGTATACTACATGCATGCTACATACATACTACATACTACATATATACTACATGCATGCTACATACATACTGCATGCTACATACATACTACATGCATGCTACATACATACTACATGCTACATACATACCACATATATACTACATACATACTACATGCATGCTACATGCTACATACATACCACATACATACATACTACATGCATGCTACATACATACTACATGCTACATACATAACACATATATACTACATGCATGCTACATACATACTACATGCTACATACATACCACAAACATACTACATACATACTACATACATACTACATGCATGCTACATACATACTACATGCTACATACATACTACATATATACTACATGCATGCTACATACATACTGCATGCTACATACATACTGCATGCTACATACATACTACATACATACTACATGCATGCTACATGCATGCTACATACATACTACATGCTACATACATACCACATATATACTACATACATACTACATGCATGCTACATACATACTACATGCTACATACATACCACATATATACTACATACATACTACATGCATGCTACATACAATACATACATAGACATACAGTACATATAACATAGAGTAACATACTTACCAATACTTGTCACATTGTTCCCCGAAGCCATTGTCTTTTACGGAATAAATATTAACATAACAAACCACAAAAATACTCACCCATGATCCGAAGCAGTCCACGAGTGTGTCCCACGACGATCTTGGGTAGAGAACTGCAGCATCAGCTGATGCTGCCGTTCTCTACGGGCTGCAGGAATCCAATGACGGAAGGTAGGTATCCTTCCGCACTGTATTCCTCCGCCACTTAAAAAAAAAAAAGTCCCTAGTCTCACTTTATGCCATTGCTGCGTGGGAAATTCCCACACAGCAATGGCATAAAGTGAGACTAGGGACTTTTTTTTTTTAAGTGGCGGAGGAATACAGTGCGGAAGGATACCTACCTTCCGTCATTGGATTCCTGCAGCCCGTAGAGAACGGCAGCATCAGCTGATGCTGCAGTTCTCTACCCAAGATCGTCGTGGGACACACTCGTGGACTGCTTCGGATCATGGGTGAGTATTTTTGTGGTTTGTTATGTTAATATTTATTCCGTAAAAGACAATGGCTTCGGGGAACAATGTGACAAGTATTGGTAAGTATGTTACTCTATGTTATATGTACTGTATGTCTATGTATGTATTGTATGAATGTATTGTATGTAGCATGCATGTAGTATGTATGTAGTATGTATGTAGAATGTAGTATGTATGTAGCATGCATGTAGTATGTATGTAGCATGCATGTAGTATGTATGTAGTATGTATGTAGCATGTAGTATGTATGTAGCATGCATGTAGTATATATGTAGTATGTATGTAGCATGTAGTATGTATGTAGCATGCATGTAGTATGTATGTAGCATGCATGTAGTATGTATTTAGGATGCATGTAGTATGTATGTAGCATGCATGTAGTATGTATGTAGTATGTATGTAGCATGCATGTAGTATGTATGTAGCATGCATGTAGTATGTAGCATGTATGTAGTATGCATGTAGTATATATGTAGTATGTATGTTACATGTAGTATATATGTAGTATGCATGTTGCATGCATGTAGTATGTAGCATGTATGTAGTATGCATGTAGTATATATGTAGTATGTATGTTACATGTAGTATATATGTAGTATGCATGTTGCATGCATGTAGTATATATGTTGTATGTATGTTGCATGCATGTAGTATATATGTAGTATGTATGTTGCATGTAGTATATATGTAGTATGAATGTAGCATGTATGTAGTATGTAGTATGAATGTAGCATGTATGTAGTATGCATGTTGCATGTAGTATATATGTAGTATGTATGTTACATGTAGTATGCATGTTGTATGTATGTAGCATGTATGTAGCATGTAATTTTTATTTTTTTTATTTTTTTTTACATTCAACACATTAGCTGGATGATGGGACTACTACTGTCCCATCATTGGCTAATGTGTCAATCACTGTCATGGTAGCAGGCATCGCCCAATGGGACTTGTAGTCCCATTGGACGATGCCTGCACAGACCCCCGAAGCCTGCACAGACCACCGGCAGGCCGGCACAGCCCCCCGGAGCCTGCACAGACCACCGGCAGGCCGGCACAGCCCCCCGGCAGGCCGGCACAGCCCCCCGGAGCCAGCACAGCCCCCCGGCAGGCCGGCACAGCCCCCCGGCAGGCCGGCACAGCCCACCGGAGCCTGCACAGACCACCGGCAGGCCGTCACAGCCCCCCGGCAGGCCGGCACAGACCACCGGAGCCTGCACAGATCCCCTGGCAGGCCGGCACAGCCCCCCGAAAGGCCCGTACAGACCCCAGAGAGGCTGTACAAGGCAAAAACAGGGTTTTTCTTATTCCGATACCGGAAGTCCCATAGACTTGAATGGGACTTCCGGTATCGGAATCGGCGATACCGATACTTTTTTTTTTATGATTGGCCGATCCATTCCGATCCGATACTTTGAAGTATCGGACGGTATCGCTCAACTCTAGTCCTGATTGTATCGATTTGGGAGTATTCTGAAGTGCCGTAAGTCAGAAGGAATAGTAGAGTTTCCTTGGGTGGTTGATTCAGGTTGCATAGGTGAGGGTGGTGGCGCATCCGTTTCCACTGGGGCAAACTCCTCAGGAACTTCAGGTACTTGTCCCTCCTGTAAATCTTCAGGTGGCCGTTCAGGACTTTCTTCCTCTTCACAATTATTGGTGAAGGTACTTCAGGAGCAGCTTGCACCTCTTCCACTTGATCAGGATCCTTTGACAGACAGGGCCGAAGCATATTCCTGTGAACTATACGAGTGGCGGAGTTCCCTTCCCCCCTCAGGCTGAATCTCGTAAATGGGCCTTTCAGAGTTGATTCGCCATTTTACCCTATATGGGTTTTTCTCACACCGGTTCTCTAGTTTGTCTCAAAGAATGGTTTTCTCATACTAGTACACGGTCCCCAGCTTGGGGATCTGTCCACTGCAGTGAAGTTCTCTCTGCGTGTTCCAATTCATGAAATCTGGTCCGCACCAGACGATGCAAAGTCTGTAAACGATGGCGATGTTCTCGAGCCCAGTCCAGATGGACACCCGCATTCGTGGGTAGTCCTCCTCTGGATCCAGCTCGGTGATCTCTTTCCCTGAACGGCCAAATAGCAAGGTTTACTGAGTACAACTGGTGGTTCGATGTGTTCGGTTGTTGTACACCCATACTAACTCAGCTACGAACTCGAGATCAAAGATCAAAGGTTGAGGCGTTTAGAGCGAAGCACAAAGGGAACACTTCCAGCCCACTACAGAGAATTAAAAAAAAAATTAGTTAGCTAGTCAGTTTAGCAACATTTACGCCTCTCCACCTGGGTAATACCATGCTCTTTACTTATTATTTTTATTATTTTCATATGCAGCCAAGGACTTATTATAGACTGTTTGTTGCTACTAAGTTGCCTTTCCAGAGCCTTTCATATGGACGATAGTATATCGCAGAAAGAGTCTCTATTCCACACTGGCACTGCCACCTTCATGTTTCGCAGTTGTTTATTGCATATTGTTCTCCCATATATATGATTATGCTTGTCTTGGTGTTGCTTTACATTACCTGTATATTTCCTTCTTTAGTAGTCCTCCAATCGAGCAGTCGCTGAGGATGGCTTATATTCAGAGGGGAAGTATGTAGTGACCCAGTCCAGAGTGTTGCGTCCCTTTAAGTAATCCTGGATTGTGAGTAGCTTCTATACACTACAGCTCACTCTCTAACTGTCCCTCTACATTATCCCCTGCATTTGTAAGCTGTAATTTTCCATTACTAGCCACCTACATTTTAGATGCAATGCATTTCTCATTTGCTGTGTTCTGGCGCTATCTAATGGTGAAAGTGTACAATGACTCATAAATATTGTTTTGTAAGGTTCTGAAATGTGAATTCGGTGTCCTATTGGCCAGCTCCTAGTCACATGGTCAATAGGAGGAGCTGTTGTCCAGGCAAGTCTAGAATGTTCTTTAATCTGAGGGATGTCTTCAGGGAGAGCAGAACACATGTGGAGGCTGTTTTCACTACAAGATCTCCTGCAAGCCTAAGAGCCCGAGTTCCCTCTCTAACCTGTACAGACATCATTCTAAAGTCTTTCTGACTGGATTCACCACAGTTTTTACATTCACCTATAAGTACTTGTGCATGTGCCGTGACACACTGTGGAGTTAACCCCGAGTACAGTCCTGTAACCTCTAGTTGCTGCCTCTACCTCCTTCTGTAAACTACCAAAAGACACTGTCCAGTGCTCTTAAAGCTCCAGACCCCAATCACATCTTAGCATCTAAGTGTGAACTGTAATCGCCGTGGACTACCCATGAGAGACTGCTCCTTATTTGTTCCAAGTTATAATTCCCGCTCCTGCTGAAGTAAAAGCAACTGTTATCCCCGAGACTGGTGTGTCATAGTTCCTTAGAATGTGGACACCGTGTGGGGGTGGATAGCAGGGAAGGTTCGGCCTGGTCATTACAAGGATGAAAGGAGGTCATTATTCTCTTCATCTCCTAGCTGTTGCACGCCCATCACCTCTTCATCATCGTCCTCCTCCATTTGTTCCTTGGCTCCTACATCTTCACTAATAGTTTGTCTCTTCTATGAGCCCCCCTCAATTGCTGTAATCTATGCTCCCATGGCACCCGCGTGTACGATGACAGTCCGGAACGTAAAGATATTGTTATCCCTTCCACATCCTTGTCTACTTCCTCCCCTTCCTCTGGGACCACAACCTCCTCCGGCAGACTGTTCAAAGTGTGCTCCAGCATGTAGCTGACCGTAATAGTGATGCTGGTGACGGCATAGTTGGCACTTGTCTTTTTTGCAAATTTGGTGCATAAGGTGAGTTGAGTCATCCTTTGCGGCCTCACAAAAGGCCCAGGCTAGGCAACCCTTGCTGCCCCTGTGAACTGCACATTCGTGACCAGTACTGGTCAACTACTACTCAACTACGTGCCTCTGGGTTCACTCCAAGTGGGATCTATGACCTCATGATCATCCTCTCTGTTTTTCCACTCCTCACCCTGGGAGTCATCCTCTGCTCTGACAACACAGTACAGTCCACGTGCGCTTCTGGTATGCAAGTCTCATCAGTATCACCTCCAACCCCGGGAGTTATCGTCTGGTGACAAAGTTCTGGATTCTGCTCAGATCCTTCTTTGTCCAGCCCTGGATCCAGCAGGAACAAAATTTGGGCCTTGGTGCAGATGCTTTCCTCATCTGGATTCTGTGAATCTTTGGAGCAGATCTCTGTTGCCCATGGAATAGAATGGCCTATCAGACTGGCCTATCTGTGGTTCCCAACAGTCAGTTGAGCAATTGGAAAGTTGTCACGTGGTGGGATACAAGGGTAATTGGGGTGCTACTTCTAAGAATTGTACTGTGTGTGATGTTCAGGTGGAGGAAGTGGAGGAGAGGGCACTTGATGCAGCACTTGCCATCCACGGAAGCACATGCGCTTTCTGAGCCTCATCTACAAGATGTACCACTCAAAGAGAAAAAAAACAGCCGAGAGCTCAATGACCATGGAAAGCCAAGAAACATCCAGACAAGAAATATATAATAAAAGGTGTATCTTTATTCAATAAAATTACAAAAAGTGGTGCTATAAAGAGAATGTGCATGTATCAGGACCAGATATATATGGTTAACATTAAAAAAAGGGGGAAGATAATTAATTATATATAAGAAGCGACATTTCAATATGGCTGATTAAAGGTAATAGTGATGTGATATAATCACATAAAATTAAATAAAATTATATATGTGAGTACCATAAAGAATCATCAAAAACAGCACCAAAAACATTTTGCACCATATAAAAATTAAAATTACATATCTTAAATTATTCCATGCATGTGTATACACCTAAAATGATTATGAGAAGTAAAAAGCAAATAATTAACAGGAGGGAACCTTCTAATGAAGGCAAATACTAAGGTGCATAAGTGTCAGAATAAACAGAACACCTCAATAACACACAAAAAGTGCATAGTGCTATAGTGACATCATTGTGAAATTAAAAGGATAATATACCTTTAAGGACCGCCAGGTCTTGACAGCGCGTGCACCTGGATGCGCATTTTGGAAGCAAGTTCCTTTGTCAGGAGGTGGCATTTTGCAAAATCGGTGGGTTTATATATGACTGTATTGAATATGGTGCCGGTAACAGTGACCTGGGTACGAACGGCGCATGCGCCACCAGGAGGGCCCAGAAGTCCAAGCCGTCGCGTCACGTGACCGGACACACGGGAACTGAGTACCTGGCATTGCCAAGGACATTGAGATGCTGCAGGCTTGGACCATGGGACGCAGGCGGCGCAGATGCACAACGCATGGCACAGTATGGACAGGCAAGATAATGTAAATAACATGATAAGACTACCGGAATATGGTATGCAGTGCCTGAGATAAGGGATGTCATAATGGGCTGCTGAATATGTAATAGCTCTCCTGATAAATCTAAAAAGAAAATGTACCTCATAATCTAAGGGGATGGTAGATGGTAATAATAATCTATTTGATAAAAAGAAAAATAAGGAAGTTGCACAGGTGAATCAGATTGTGTATAATACAGTATATGAAAAAAGAAAGAAAAGTGTGACAATTATAAAAATTATATAAGAATAATAATGAAAAAATGAAAAAATTAATATTAAAAAATAATAAATAATAAATAAAAAAGAAATAAAAATAATACAAATTATTAATTAATAAATGATCAATGAAAATAAAAACATAAAAAAATGTGTTAAATGTGTTAGAATAAGAGAAATAATAAACAAGAAAAATATGCAAAAAATTATAAAATTAATATAGTATAATTAACAAACCATATGAAACACATCAAAAATAAATATTACAAAAAAGACAATATAAAGCAAAATATATTCAAGATATAACAATCTCTTTAATTTTCCTTAAAACAAGTGCAAGGAACAAGTGGATCCCGGCAAAATTATACATGGCGAGGACTGACCATCCAATGGTACAACCAGAGCGAAAAGATAGAAAATGGCCATCATATTCACAATGGAAGACGTACCACTATATTAGGCTTAACGATTTTGATTAGAAAAATGATATGGACAATAGATAAATTAAACTCTTCCAGATCTGCTTTAGCTTAGAAAAAAAATGGCAATTGTGAGCTTTTACCACCATCTAGTGGTAATAGTGGGATAATGCTTTTTTTCTCCCCTCAAGTCATTGTCATTTTCAAGCAGCTTTTAGGTAAATACTTTTATGCCCCAAAAAGCTTTCAGAGCTCCTTCATCAGTCACAGTCAAGTTTAGGCACATTCTACATAATGCTACTACCCCAGACATAATTTAAGCACTTCAAATCAAAATCTTTAACATAAAATATAGTGCTAGTGGTGCCATTATGGGAATATGGTGACACATTTCTTTTTGGAGGGCAGATGATAGAAAACACAAATGATGCCTAGTCATCATCTTCCACCTCTCCCCCCACATTTTTCTCCCGACAGAGAACATTTAAACTTTTTGTCAACGATGAGTTGCAAAAATATAATGTCAAAATGTTTTTTATGGAAACAAAATAGTGTTGTGCATGGCGTTACAATCTATAGTGAAAAGTGTGAAGGAGAAACACTGTAGGATATGTTCCCATGTGACGGAAGGACAAGTATTGCGGATTTGCTGTGGATCTCAGTCTACACTTTGGACCCACAGTGAAAGCCCACAGAGTGCACTGACATGCTTAGGATTTCAAATCTGCACCACATGTCAATTTCTGTTTCTTACAGAGGTTCTCTGGGGTTTTGCTTATTTTTTTGCTACGGGACTAAGAATTTTCCAGCAAGCAGTTGCTAACTACCGTCCTGTTCTACTCATCGCTGGTCTCTGCTGGCTCATTGACCGCTCCTGACGGTGATTCTGCTTCTTCATTTAACCTCACATCAGTAGAGCAGCTCTTCTTCTTCTGGTCTGTTCTGTCAACAGGGCATCACTAACGACGTCATGCTGATTGATGGCCGGCTCCCAGCATAGGAGGGGGTGATCACTTGGCGAATAAAACCTTGATTTTCTGTTACCCATGGACTGGACCACATCTTACCCACAAGACGTATCTTCCAAAATGAGTAGAACACACAGACACAGTGTTGTCTTCACAAGATTGGATGGGAGTCATCAAGTCCAGGACCCTGAGTTCATCACTAACAAAATCAGGTTTTGTGTGGACCACCGCCCTAGGCAGGGGAATACTGAAATGACCACTCGGCAAGAATTTTTCGCCAATCTCATGGACTTACAAGTAATGACAGAAAAGGGATAATTTTTGCACAGTGTTTTTACAATAAAAAGCATGAAAAGTCTGCCTGTGCTCTGTTATTAAACAGGTTATGAATCTGTTATGAATCGTTTATTCAAAGTCAAATATGGTGAGGTTAGTTGGACATTTCTGCTCTTGTGTAAAGGGAGTCTGCCCGTTCAGAACATCTGGTGATTAAAAAAAAGTTTCTCCACCTTCTCCATTCTGTCAGTGTGTGAAAATCATATCACACTTGAATATCATCCGAGTGCAGTTCGATTTTTTTCATGAACCCATATACTTGCATTGTCAATTTTGATCCGGCAGCTGGATCAAAATTGGACATGTCTACGATTTTTTCCATGGACTACTCGGTGACACCATGGGTGACATTGTGGGAGGAAGGACCAGAACAGT
This sequence comes from Dendrobates tinctorius, assembly GCF_039654945.1. NCBI lineage: Eukaryota > Metazoa > Chordata > Amphibia > Anura > Dendrobatidae > Dendrobates > Dendrobates tinctorius. The sequence continues at coordinate 62,749,388 of NW_027361679.1, forward strand.
AAAGATAACAGTGTCTCTGGGCCGGAACCATTGGGATTGTCACTAATGTTGCAGGGGGATGGTGTATCTGACCAGGACAGACCTGTAACCCCTGCTGCTAAGGGCGGGTCTGTGATAAAAGGAGCTGAGCGTGGGAACAAGGGGCTTTTTGCGGGAATACAGAAGGGACTGCAGGTGAAGGTTAGCTCCCTCCCTGCATTAAACCTAGCATACTGCAGACCGCGTTCCAGTGCACCCTTCCCTGTGCCCAGCGTCAGGATTAGTGATTGCATACCCCGGGGGAACAGCGCCCGAACGCGACCACAGGCGAGAATCCCTGACCGCACTGTGCGACGCCTACCCGCTGACAGCTTGTGCAGCGCTGTCCTTGTAAGAGACTCTGTAGCCACAGCAGCGGCTGCGGCCTTGATGCCGGATTCCTCCCCCTCCTTCCCTGGAACAGCAGCTACAAGTACCAGGACACAGAGTGGACCACGGAAAGTTTCAGGACTCTTGGCCTCCGCAAAGAGACAGTGCCTCCAGTACAATCAGGACCGCTTCCTCGTCATCACACGCTGACCGCGGTGCCATCGTGGGATCTTCCAACCACCTCCCCCCAGATGACAGAGACTGATAAGTTGAATCTAGCGCTATTAGCCGCCGTTTGTTATTGTGTTTTAACGCTGTTTACAGCTGAGGACAGCCCGTTACTGTCTTATATTGTTCACCAACCTATCTGTCCTCACGGCACTCCTGTGCGTGCTGTGTATACCAACTTCCTGCATGGAGAAAGCATAGTTAGTCCTTTTTTCCATTTTTATATACATAAAAAACACCCGTTAACCCTTGCCCTGCCTCCTGCTCGTCACTGCATCATACGCATCTGATAGTATCCTACAACAAGACAATTTCTGCGCCAGCATAGAAGCGGGTTCTTCACGGTAAGAGCAGTGAGGCTCTGGAATTCTCATCCTGAGGAAGTGGTGATGGCCAACTCACTGAATGAATTTAAGAAAGGAATGGATGCTTTTCTTGTGAATAACAGTATAGAAGGTTACGAATAACAGAATATTATAGGTAGATGGTTGACCCAGCTTAGGGGAAGGAATTTTTTTCCCTATGGAGAAAATTGGCTTCTACTCTGTGGGTTTTTTGCCTTCCCCAGGATCAACAATACAGAACAGCTGCACTAAAAATAGGCTGAACTAGATGGACATAAGGTCTTCCTTCAGCCCTCAAAACTATGTTACTATGTAACATCATCGTGGTTACCGCTGGTCAGTGAGGCTGACCATGAGAATTTTCCTTGGTGATTTGCTGTGAACACACTGAGCTTGAACTGTGGTGAGCACATGACTGACTTTTTCTCACAGTGCTGAGGTCACCGGAGTTCATTTACCTGCTGGGAATGCAGCCTCACTGACCGCGGTAACCACGATGATGTCACCGCTGGTCTATGATGCTACACTCGCAGGAGCTCATTCGCCAGTGGTTCTCAGCCTGGATGGTCGCATCTTTGCACTGTCCAGGTTAAAAGCTATTTATTCCACAGACACAGATTATGGCATGGGTCAGAATGACAGACAGGTGAGAGATATTGATGTTTTTAATTTTCAGTTCTTTACAGGAGGTGAGGGCTTCGGTGGAATTAGGCGTTAGGTTAGTATAATTGTGTTTATTATTTTTAAATAAAACTGGAAAACTTTGTTTTGTTTTATTTCTAATAAAAGACTTTATTCTGGCTGTGTCTTTATTTAACATGTAACTATAGGATTAGTAATGGAGAGGTGTCTTATAGACACCTCTCCATTACTAAACCATGGGCTTGATGTCACCTGACAATGCAAGGGTGACATCAACCCCACAAATATGAACACCACTTGCTATCGCTACACGGCAAGTGGGAAGAGCCTGCCAAAGCGCCAGAATTGGCACATCTAATAGATGTGTCTTTTCTGGGTGGGCTGCTATTTTTAGGCTGGGAGCTATCTCAAATGCCCCTTACCAGCCTGAGAATACCAGCCCCCAGTTGTCAGCTTTAGCAAGGCTGGTTATCAAAAATGGGGGAACCCCCACACCATTTTTTAACATTATTTATTTGAATAAAAAACATGGGGACCCCTCTATTCTTGATAATTAGCCTTGCTAAAGCTGACTGCTGAGGGTTGCAGCCCCCAGCTGTCAGTTTTGCCTTGCAGGCTAAAATAGGAAATAGAGGGGAAAATAGAAAATAGAGGGGAACCCACACCAGATTTTTTCATTAATTTATTTATTTACAGGAATACTTTCATCAGCCGCTCCTCCTGTCACTGTTATTAGCGGCAGCAGGTAAAGGCTGATGGGAGTAATAGTTCCATTAGCTGCTGCCTGCTGTCGCTGTTATCAGTTGACTATAACTCTCCTCATTTTCCCCTGCTCAAGCTGATTGCCGGAAGATCAGGAGAGAATGATGAGATTGTATTTGGCACCCGTTGCCGGGGAACAAAGCTTACTGTAACGCTTCTTTCCTGGCCCCTGTGCGTCACATCGATGACATCCATGTGTGTTCTCTGTGTGCACATTTGTGCAATGTTTTGCAGCCTGTGCTGATGGTAAAAAATGGGCATGTCAGCGTGTTTTGCCCACAGACACACGGTCTGTGTAATAACACTGATGTGCACAGACCCATTCACTTCAGTGGGTCTACGTGTATCAGTGTTTCCAGTACGTGTGAAAACTGTCACCACACGGACATGTGAAAGAGCCCTAAGAAGAGTTAGGGTACCGTTTCACGTAGCGACGCACCAACGATTCCGACAACGATACGATCTGGCTAAGATCGTTTGTGCATCGCTAGTAAGCAGTCATACAGGCCGATCTTCATAACGACGCATCAGCGATCAGCGATGTCACTAACGACCACGGCGATCATTGGTACCGTGTCACACACTGTCTATAATAGCGATTCAGACATGGAATAGGCGTCCTTCAGCGGTATCTATATGAGTTCGGAGTCGCCAACGAGGTCGATCGTCGTTGATAAGGGGCGCCAAACACAGCGATGCATGCTGGTCAGCGTGACACCAGTGATCAAAAAATGATCCTGAACGTTCATGCACGATCAGCGACATCGCAGCAGGGAGCCGGTCGTTTCCGCGTGTCACACTTAGCGAGATCGCTAGCGATGTCGCTGTTGCGTCACAAAATCGTTGTCGCTTCAGCGATATCGCTAGCGATCTTGCCGTGTGTAACGGGGGCTTTAGTTGTATGCCTGGGGTTGTGTAGTATCCTAGCATAGCTGCAGCAACTTTCTATGGAAGCTACAGGTTTGAGAGATCAAGCAAGGTTTATATGAAAGACTGTAATACCAATTGGGGAACTTCAGGACTGCAATGCTGCAGCTGTAGAGGGCACTACGATGTAGAGCTATTTGGAAAGCAGGATGAAAAGGGATGGCCACAATTAAAGGGTTTTTCAAATGAAGAAAACACTTTTTATTAACCCCTTTACGACCAGAGGTATTTCCATTTTTGCGTTTTCGTTTTTTTTCTCCCCTTCTTCCCCGAACCTCAACTTTTTAATTTTTTCGTCAATATAGCCATGTGAGGGCTTGTGTTTTGCAGAACAAGTGGTAACTTTGAACAACACCATTGGTTTTAACATATCATGTACTGGAAAAACGGAAAAAAATTCCAAGTGTGGTGAAATTGCAAAAAAAGTGCAATTTTTTTTTCACCATGTTCACTAAATGCTAAAACTGACCTGCCATTATGATTCTCCAGGTCATTATGAGTTCACAGACACCAAACATGTCTAGGTTCTTTTTTATTTAAGTGGTGAAAAAAGAAATATAAAGTTTGGTTTAAAAAAAAATGGCACCGTTTTCCGAGAATTGTAGCGTCTCCATTTTTTAGGATCTGGCGCTGGGTGAGGGCTTATTTTTTGCAGACTGAGCTGACGTTTTTCTTGATACCATTTTGGTGCAGATATGATCTTTTGATTGCCCGTTATTGCATTCTATTGCAATGTAGCGGCAACCCCAAAAAAAGTAATTCTGATGTTTTGAATTTTTTTCTCGTTTAGCGATCAGATTAATTTTTTTTATATTGATAGCTCGGGCGATTCTGAATGCGGAGATATGAAATATGTGCATATTTGATTTTCTTATTGTTTTATTTTGAATGTGATGTGATTCGAACTTTTTTATTTTTTTAATATTTTTAAAAATATTTCTTTTTACTTTTGGCATGCTGCAATAGTCTCCATGTGAAACTAGATGCTGCAGTACTTTGATCGCATCTGCTACATACAGGAGATGATCAGATCTCCTGTGTGTAGCAGAAATGCTCACTTGCTATGAGTGCCGACCATGGAGTGGCGCCCATAGCAATTCGACAATGACAACCATAGTGGTCACCGATGGGGGGGATTAGTGACGTGCTTCCGGAAAGCACGAGCTAAATGCCGCTGTCAGAAATTGACAGCGGCATTTAACTAGTTAACAGCCGTAGAGCACGCAACAAACAGGGGTAGTCCAACATCGGCATACTGTTATGCCCAATATTGAAAAGGGGTTAGTTGATCTTGGAATAAAAATCAGTTCCATGAATGATTTTGTTAAAAGAAAGGTTTTAGAATTATGCCGCTGCTCTGTACTGTGTAATGGCAGTGTCTGACCATGCAGGAACATGGTCTGATTAGAACACAGCTCCTGGGCAGGGAGGAAGGAAAAGAGAGTATATAGACAGGACCCCATGGGATCACAGTTGATTCTTTCTGTGAAAAAAACATGATAAACTTGCTGTCCTGTCTGTATACTCTATTTTGCTTCTTCCCCTGGTCTGGGACTGTTGTATGAACAGACCATGTTCCTGCATGATCAGACACAGCCATTAAACAGTGTTTTATCAGGAGGAGATTATCATTGCCCTAATAGGTCTAATGAACAGTCCAGCTAATCTGTGTAACTCCACCCCCACCACTGACTGGCAGCTTGCTGACAATGTATTGTGTACATAGGAAGCTGCCAGTCAGTGGTGTGAGCAAGGATATACACAGCTCCACATTCTGACCACTGCTACGTCTACAAAAGAGAAATTTTAAGTTCCATGATGGCTACTATATTCTCCAACATGGGACTTCAATGAGGTCCTCAGTAACTCCAAGTCTAGCAAATATATTTATAGACACATTTGAAGAGAACTATGTGATGACATGTACTGAATTTTGAAATATGATACACAGTCATGGTTGAAAGTGTTGGCACCCAGAAAATGAAGAATTTCTCCCAGAAAATTATTGAAATTATACCTGTTTTGTTATACACACGTATATTTCCTTTGTATATATTGGAACAAAACAAAAAAACAGACAAAATTGTTGGCACCCTCAGCTAAATATTTGTTTGCACTCTTTTTGGAATAAATTATTGCAATCAATTCCTTCCTATAACCATCAAGAAGCTTCTTGCACTTCTCAACTGGAATTCTGAACCACTCTTCTTTTGCAAACTGCTCCAGGTCTGTCATTTTTGAAGGGTACCTTCTTCCAACAGAAAGCTGGCTATGGGAGACATAACAGGTGTAAAGGTCAGCCAAGACAGTAGTCGTGGCTGAGCTTATCTGACTTTGCAGGCCCTGGCCTCTCTTTACATAAAAATCACGTTTCACTTTCAGTTTACTTGCCTCTCCATTCTCTGCACCGTCAGGGTTCTTCCTTTGCTCTCTAAGGTCACCTTTGGCTGTTTGTAGAACAACAGAAACACAGTCCAATTGTAGTTCAAAATGCAAAACTTTACTCTCATAACTTCACAGCACATCCAGGTTTAATGCAGCATCTTCAGCAGGTTTCACCTTACATGTCACTTCAGCCACACGCTCGAGATCGGGTTGTACCATATTGTACGTTTTCTCGGCGTCCTCCCCGTCCGGACTTACTGCCACTGAATGTTCACTCAGCCGTTTCGCCCCAGATCTGAGGGCATCTGCCCAGGCTAACACCTGCCACATGGTGAATGACCTGCCCATCTGTCCTGCCGTGTCCACTTCTGCAGCTTCACACTTGTAGCTCAATCTTCTGTAACCTCTGCAGCTGTGTCTGTGCTGTTCCCCACACACTGGATGCCTGGGCACTTCCTTGGAATTAACATTACAGGGTTTTACAGTTGCCCAGGCTAATAGCCCACCCGAGCTCTATGGGCACCCTCGCCCTTCTGACTCTAAACAGAAAGCTCCCTTCCCCTAACCTCAGTGACCCCTCCTACAGATAGCTATTTACAATATTGCTGAGCCTAAATCCTGTTATACTCACTATCTCCATCTAGTGGTCTAATACTAAGATTATACTCTCCCTGTATTACACATATATAAGAACATTATTTACACATTTTAATGACATTACGAAGCAACGTTATATATAAATATACATTATATACACTCTACCCCGGGACATACTTAGGGGCTCAGGACGGCTACTGTGACTCCCTTACACAGGGACTGGCTATAGGGAACATAACAGGGGCTGACTATGTGGGACATATGAAGGGCTGGCTGTGGGGGACATATGAAGGGCTGGCTATGGGGAACATATGAGGGGCTGACTATGGGGGACATATGAGGAGCTGGATGAGGGTATAAAAAAGAGAGGCTGGCTGTGGAGGACAAAGATGGGCTGGCTGTGGTAAATATAAGTTGGGCTGGCTGTGGTGACATACAAGGGGCTGGCTGTGGGGACTATCACAAGATGAGAAGTGGGGGACATCATATTACATGGGAGACTGTGGGGAACATTATACTCTTATATATGTGGGGGCATCATACTGTATGGGGCTGTGGTGGACATCATACTGTATATTGGTGGCTGTGGTGGACATTATAGTGTATATTGAGGGATGCTGTGGGTATCACTGTATGGACAACTGTGGTGACCATCATACCTTGTAGGGGAACAGTGTGAGGAAGGGATACCATTTGGAGAGGAAAAGATGGTGGCAGTATGAGGGCATAGTGTGAAAAGGGGCACACAATGGATTTGGAGAGTGGGCAGCATAAAATGGGGGCACAGTATGGAGAGGGGTTAGCATGGCAGGATGGTCAGTGTGGAGATATAGAAAGTGTATGGGAAAACTAAAGAGGGGACAGCCATTATATTGGCCATGGTTCATAAGGGCTGATGGTATAATGTTTATAGGTCATAATGGCAGACGGTGTGCTGGGTGTAGCTCATTAAGGAGGACAGTGTGGAAGCCATATACTATAGCAGTGATGGTGAACCTTTTAGAGACCGAGTGCCCAAACCTAAATCCAAAACCCATTAATTTATTTCAAAGTGCCAACATGGCAATTTAACCTGAGGTTTTAGTTTAGAAAAATAGCTCATACATTAGCACGCTATGAGAAACACAGAAAGAAAGCAATGCAAAAAGTCCAGAGTATATGAAAATTAAAAACTCAAATCTTTATTAGAATACCAGGTGAAGTAATAAATGTGAATTAAAAAGTGACACATACAAAGAAAAGCAGTGTGGTGGTATACAGGACACCTCAGAAAAATAGCATGATGGACATGGCATAAACCTGGCTATGTGAATGATAGAGCAGCATTCATATGGACAGAAAAAGTAGATAATAAATCCATAGCCAGCACATTAATAAAATATAGGGAAAAGTCCCAGGCTGATCATCATTATATATATATAGCAACCATGTCCACTGAATAACTAAATTAAAGACATACCAGGAAGAGAGGGTACTGCACAACACACACGGCCAAACCCGACGCACGTTTCGGAAATAATTCCTTCCTCTTTCTTTTTCTTACTATTAGCACGCTATGTAGTCTATAATATCAAAGAGCCTGTAAGCACTGCACTCTAAGCCTAAGATACTAGCCACCAATTGTAGTGAAGGTCTGTTCTTGACAATGGAGAGGATTTTTAATCAAAAGTAAAATTGGAAAGTTGTTTTGTTTTTACAACCTCCTTGCAATTGTAACCCTATACCATGATGAACATAATCCTTTAAACCAGAGAAGTCAAATTCAAATACACAGAGGGCCAAAACTAAAAGCTTGGTCAAAGTCGAGGGTCAACCTTGATATTTGTTAAAAAAAATGTCTACAATTGAGGAAGTTTTTCTTTATGAAATAGAATGACTAACTTTTGGAATTATATTAAAATAATGTAATATGCTATGTAAGAGCAGTAAAAAGCATATGACCCAATGGCCTAATTTAAATATGTAATAACAAAGGATAAAAAAAACCTTGAATAAAACAGATAGTAAAGTATAATGCAAACAAAAGTGTCCCCAAACACAGCATGATACCCCCACAGTGAATTCCTCCACAGTACCCTCCACATGCACAGTGTGATGATCCTACTGTAGGGTAATCTACTATGCATGTGGAGTATACTGTGGAATTCACTGTGGTGGTATCATGCTGTGTTTGGGGGCACTTTTGTTTGCATTATACTTTACTATCTGTTTTATTCAAGGTTTTTTTTTATCAGTACCGTGCTCACACCACTTCAACGGCACCAGCACGGGAGGTGAGTATAGGCATTTTTATTTTATCGGGGCTAAACATTTAGATCAAGAAGGGGTTGACCTAGTAAAGGGCAACCCCTTTAATAATTCATTTATATATTAAATAAAATATGGATTTCTCTGAAATAAGATATCAAGGTAACATTTTATTCAACTTTCTATGACTCGCAGGTTTATATAAATGGCTTAGGTGGGTTGATTCTGCTGTTTTTCACGTAACATGCACCATTTACTCTACAGGTGATCACCACCAGAAGCTTTGCCTTCATGTGTTGCCACTGTTTGGCCACCATACAAGTGCCTATTTGTGTTTTGTTGAGGCCCAGGTCCATGCCCTTCCTTTCACGTCATGTGTGGCCGGTCTTCTGGACTGGGTATTTGCAGCACATAGCATCTTAGTGTTCATGTCCCACAGCTGCAGAGTGCTCAGCATTTGGCATTGATTAGTGATGGAAAATGAATCATTAGCTGTTAAATCAGCATTCATATTCTGTATAATCAATTTCATACGTGTGCATCAGAGGACTGCATCTTTACAATTCCCTGTTCTCAATACCCTTTTTAAGATATTTATTGTTACCCCAAAGGCCTGACTGACATAATAGACCTTGAATGTCTTTTTCCAGTGTTGTATCCTCTTTGCTACACTTAACAACCAGTCACTTTATCATGTTTATGAGTTTTTCTATCCCATGAGGAGGCTAGTAGAAGTGTGTACATTTATAGTGCAATCTGTCACCAATCTTTTTTATTTTATTATACAGCACAGACTTTATATGTCCAAAAATAGCAATGATTTATAAAGTGACTGTATAAGTATGTGAACAGGGGAACTGGTAACTTTATCATTGGATGATTCCTTTGTCCTGAAGTTTAATTTACTCATAAATCAGTCTTGTGGATGAAATATATGGTTATTTCCAGTAGCTGTAAAAGAAATGTATGTCTGGGAATGAACACATTATTATACTATAAGGAAGTAAAATGAAAATGTATTTAATGTATTGGATTGTCCTAAACTTTTAAGGATTAATTTATTAACATCTGTGCCATAAAAGGGATTTATATATGCAGTATAGTATTTTAAGCTAAACTACTGGGTTTCTTATTTTTTTTCCATTTGTGTTTGTCCCTCAACCCCTTGAGCTCATCTGATGGCTAAAGCTAGAATGGCAAATAATGGGAGTCAATTTTTAGAGGAGAGATTGACTTCTTTTATCTGCTATATTGTAAATTTTCCAGTTGTGCTATGTGTATGTATTTATGCTATTCAGAAGTACAGAGCTGTCACTGGAGCAGAGAATGAATAGTGCAAAGGATGGCGGTTCAAGGGTTGACAGTAGTGATGAGCCAGCGTGCTTTTCACTTCTCGTTACTCGCATGAGCATCAGTGTGCTTGAGATCCTTGTTACTTGGTGAGTATCGTTTAAATGTTCGGACCCCTCATGTTTGCTTTGTAGACAGCCAATGAACGTGATGATTGCCTGCCAGTCACGGTAATGCCGTAGCCATCTTGGCTGTGACCTTACTGTGATTGGCCGGCCACATAGCGTCATGAGGTCTATATAAGACCGTTGATGCAATACTTGGCACATTGTACTGCAGACACATTCAGCGTAGAGAGAGGTGCTGGTGAGAGAGGGATAGAATTGTAACTGTGTATTAGGCAACTACATTTATATTTCTATGAAGTACAACAGTCCTTCTTAGTGCTAATTATAATACATAGTAATACTGCTGTTAGCAGCACTTAGAGAGAGATTGTGCTAAAGGGATCGTGTAGGACAGGATAGGGTGAATTGTACATCCCTTATGCTGTAGCCTGCAACTCATACCAAAACCTCTTCTCAGAGCTAATAGTAGCTTCTTTTTTCTCTTAATCCCGCAAATTGTTCTGAGCAGGGAAATATTATACACCATTTTTACTGCCGCAGTTTTACGTCAAAAGCATACAGTCAGACTTGGTTGGATCTCAATAGCATTGCTACATTGATGCTGCACGCTCATACATCCATGTCAATTCGGCAAATTTGCCTGGCATTGTAATACTGCAGTTTTTTTGACCAGTAAAATTTTATATGCCACTTATCTTGCTACATTTCGGCCTTAAAATCCCTCCAAAAAGAAATTGTTTGTTAAAAAAAATTACTTTGCTATTGTAATACTGCACAAGTGCTTGTGGCCAGGGACACTACATTTCTGTGATGGTGCACAGGGTGAACATTGTGGAAGCTGGGATCCAGTCTGACCCTTGGACGGAACATGTGCTTCCAACATCGATGATTGCAGGTCCCGGTTCAATTAGGGTTACCCCCACCTTCAACAGCAGTTCCTGCACCTCCTCCTCACCTTCCATCTCACAAACGTCAACATCGGTTGCAAGCTGGTAGCACTGCAGCACTGCCTCGGCCAAGCGGCTAGAAGCTGTACTTATCTGCTAATCTGCTTAGATTACAAACTGCACACCGCCGCAGAGTTGTTGAAAGGTCTTACAGACCAGACAGATCTGTGGCTATCACCCCTGAACCTACAATCAGGGTGAAGCTTGATAACCTTGTACACGTACCATGCTTGGCCCACGTGCTCAACTTAGTGGTTCAGTGGTTTCTTTAAACCTACCCAGATCTACCTGAACTACTTATGAAAGTATGCCGCTTGTGTGCCCATTTCTGCAAGTCGGCCATAGCTGCCGTCATCCTAGCAGTGGGGCATCAGCGTTTGCAGCTTTCAGCTCTCCGATTAGTGTGTGAAGTCACCACACCTTTGAGCTCAATGTTACATACATTGACAATGCTTTGTGAGCATCCGAGGGCAGTAGTTGAATACCAGATACACCATGCACATCGGTATTCCGGTCAGTCGCCGCACATAAGACCTGAAGAGTGGGCATGGATGTCTGACATCTGTGCGGTTCTCTAAAACTTTGAGGACTCAACCAAGATAGTGATCTGCGATGACGCATCATCATCCCATTTCTCTGTCTACTGAAAAGATCACTGCTCACAATTAAAAAGGAGGCTATGCAGATGGTGCAAGTTCAGATGAAGCATGAAACTATACTGGGTGATGCTACACAGCCCAGCCTCGTCTCACCTTCTCAATGAGTATTGGTTGATAATGACGTGGAGGAGGAGGAACAGGAGTTGGCTGCCTGCGCTCCACCTTCATCCTGTTTGTTCAGCGTGGATGGCCTGAAGATGACGAGGAGAGGGAGGATGAGGAGAAGAATGAAAAGGACAACATGAACAGTCGTCCTTGTGGTGGAGACAGAGAAGTCTTAGCTGTTGGCAGTCTGGCACACATTGCTAAGTTTATGTTCTGCTACCTTTCCCGTGACCCTTGTGTTGCACGCAGTTTAGCCAACACTAATTACTGGCTACTCACCCTTCTAGACCTATGCTACAAGGAGAACATTACATCTCTTCTTCTCGTGGTGAAGAGGTCTAATAAAATGATTCAGTACCAGCAGGCTCTAGTTGAAGAATTATTAAAAAAATGCACATCTGACATCGCTGGCGGCAGAGGTATCAGTTCCTTGGACAGCCAAGGAGTGGAGAATAGGGAGACCCACCAGATGCAGCAGAGGCAGGTAAACACTCTCAAATGTCTGGGACAGTTTTCTCAGACCCTCCCAGGACCCAAACCCTGATGCGTGGGGTACTTTGACAAGGAGAGAAAAGTTTTGGAAGATGCTGGAGTACCTTGCTGACCGAACCAGTGTTCTTAGAGATTGTTCTGTGCCTTACAACTATTGGCTATCCAAACTAGACATGTAGCATGAACTATCTCTCTACACATTGGAAGTCTTGGCCTCCCCTGCCACTAGCGTTTTGTCAGAGCCGATTTTTAGTGCTGCCAGGGATATTATAACCAATAGGTGCAGCTACCTGTCAGGAGGAAATGCTGAAAGGTTGCACACCTTCCCACACAAACATGGGAATATGCTTCAGGATTTTGCCTTTTTTGTCTCATCCTCCTCCTCCACCACCATATCAACAGGGTGGTAATGCTACCCTTGCTATACATTTTTTAAGGGTGTTTATGATGCCCACATTAATAATTTTAGAGGCCTACCTCGAACATTCTTTTGTATATATATATATGTATACCCCTCAGGCTAAATGTTTTTCAGCTCATGCACTTAGCGCAAGGACATTACCAGTCTAGGATACCCGCTTCTTAATAACGGGAAAACAAATTTTCTGAGGCCCTCCACTATGTCTCTTCAATGGGGTATTGGACTGCCTCCTAATTTTTGGCATACCTTGCACTTAGTGCATACTCTTTACCAGTGTAGGGAAAAATGTATTTTGGTGGATTCACTTTCTAGTTGAGGGAAAAAATTTTGAAACCAAAAGAGCCAATGGGTTCTACTACTATATGACCAGTGCCTTGTTGTGGGCTGGGAGTTATCACACTGCATACAGGATTTCACAGCCAGGACAGGAGAGTTTGAACAGTAAGTACAGAAGATCCTTGTATCCTCCATATCAGGCTGAGTAGATGCGAAACGCTCTACTATATTCCCCAGCAGGGTTGATGAAATAACAGTCCTTGATGCTGCTACAATAAACTAATCACTTTTTCCAGGGCTAATTCAAATAGCTTTTCTTCTAGCATAATAATACAGCTGTCACCTGCAATTCATGTAGGGTGAGGTGTAGCAGTAGGTATAGCGTATGAGAGGCATCTAGTCAGGGATTATTGCCTTATAAATTTTAAACCTTGCTGCTGTTTTTTTCCATGCACTCATTGACCATTTCATGTTTTTTATGGTCATCTGTACTCAGAACTTCATCAAAGCTGGCAGTGTCACTATTCCATCCTCAGCTAGATGCACGGGGTTCATGTAGCTTATACGGGTAGCTAAACCGCTATACCGGGGGGTCCAATAAGACGACTGTAGGTTGAATCTGTGTTTATTGAACGCGATGGTATATAGATGCACTGTGAAACTACAAATAAGACATACAATACAATGAATCAGTATGGGTACATAAAAATACATATATACATTATACTGATTACCTGTGCTAATAGCTAACCAGGGGAGAGCTAACTAAGTGGGGTGATCTAGGACAAGAATTAGATGAAGGAAGAGGGATTACGTACCGACAATGCTGACACAAAGGGAGGTAGAGAAATGAGATGTCCACATGAAGCAGGCTTCACAGAAAATGGCAGACTGGACAGAGAAAGGGGGCTGTATTAGACCATGATGCCTTGTAACTTACCCAGGATACATTGGGAATTGGAGGGAATGAATCAGGAAGTACAAAACCAGGGGAAGAGTCTTGAGGAGATCATTTGCATATTCCCAGTGCCTTCTGGGATAAGTGAAGAGTCTCCGCGAGCTCAACGATCACTGGGTTTTGGCGGTTGCAGCTGAAAAGAGGAAATCGGAAAACCAGGGGAAGAGTCTTGAGGAGATCATTTGCATATTCCCAGTGCCTTCTGGGATAAGTGAAGAGTCTCCGCGAGCTCAACGATCACTGGGTTTTGGCGGTTGCAGCTGAAAAGAGGAAATCGGAAAACCAGGGGAAGAGTCTTGAGGAGATCATTTGCATATTCCCAGTGCCTTCTGGGATAAGTGAAGAGTCTCCGCGAGCTCAACGATCACTGGGTTTTGGCGGTTGCAGCTGAAAAGAGGAAATCGGAAAACCAGGGGAAGAGTCTTGAGGAGATCATTTGCATATTCCCAGTGCCTTCTGGGATAAGTGAAGAGTCTCCGCGAGCTCAACGATCACTGGGTTTTGGCGGTTGCAGCTGAAAAGAGGAAATCGGAAAAACCGCGCGCCTATCGGCGCGCGAAATTTGGCACATCTTTAATCGTTTCTAAGAAATCTCAAGATGGAAGAGGCCAGGAGCCATTTGGTGAGCTGCATTTCTTGCTACATGTTCACAGATTTACCAGTGGAAAAGCCAAACTTCACATGCCACAAATGCAAGCTTGTGTCCCTGTTGGAGGAAAAGTTGCAAAATCTCGAAGAGAGGTTAGCTACGTTGAAGATCATTAAGGAAGGTGAAGAGTTCTTGGACAGAGCAGAATTATCTCTTCATGTTACAGAAAGAGAAGAAATTCGAAGTACACCTGAAGAAACAGAGGAATGGAGACATGTGACCCAGAGAAGCAGGAGGATCAGGAGGCAGTCAGCACCCATACTGCTCAGGAACCAGTACCAGGCTCTCACGCAGGAAAACGATGAAGAAATACATCAGGATAAGACTTTGCCAACAAACTGCAACCTTGTACGCCTTCAGAGTCCTCCTGGATGGAGAAAGAAAAATGTTGTGAAGAAGAAACGGAGAGTGGTGGTCATGGGGGATTCCCTGTTGAGAGGAACAGAGGCCGCTATCTGCAGACCGGATATAACTTCAAGAGAAATGTGCTGTCTTCCAGGTGCAAAAATTAAAGATGTGTCTGACAGGATATCAGGACTCTTCAGACCTACAGATGACTACCCATTCCTGCTACTACATGTGGGGACAAATGACACCGCAAGAAACGACCTGGAAATCATCTGCAGAGACTTTGAAGACTTAGGCAAGAAAGTGAAAGAACTGGGAGCGCAGGTGGTCTTCTCTTCCATCCTCCCAGTGGATGGCCATGGAACAAGGAGGTGGAATAAGATTCTGCAGGTGAACAACTGGCTACGTCGATGGTGCCGTCAGCAACGATTTGGATTTCTGGATCACGGAGTGAACTACTTATACGATGGACTACTTGCTAGAGATGGGGTGCACCTTACGAAGACTGGAAAGCATGTATTTGGAAGTCGCCTTGCTACACTTGTAAGGAGAGCTTTAAACTAGAACAACATGGGAAGGGAAGCAAAAGACCAGAAAAAGCCATACACCTGACAAATGCTATTGAGAACTCTGCTATTAGAAGTGGAAAGGAAGAACAAAGACGAAAGAATCTAATTAATAAAAATATTGGAGAAAGAGAAACCAATCACAAACTAAAATGTTTCTATACTAATGCACAAAGCATGGGCAACAAACAAGGAGAATTGGAACTACTAACACAGGAACAGAAATATGATGTAATTGGAATCACTGAAACTTGGTGGGACAATACACATGATTGGAATACAAGACTAGAAGGATACAACTTATTTGCAAGAAACAGACTTGATAAACGAGGAGGGGGTGTCGCATTGTATGTTCGAAACGCGTATATCTGCACAGAGATTGAAGCTTCAGAGACTGGGAGTTCTGTGGAAACTGTTTGGGTAAGAATACAAGGACAGAACAATGGAAAGGACACCATTGTAGGCATTTACTACAGGCCGCCTGTGCAAGCCGAATATATAGATGAACTCTTTATGCATCAGATGGCCAAGTTCTCCAAAAAATATGACATAGTTGTCATGGGAGATTTCAACTATCCAGACATTTGTTGGGAATCTTTGTCAGGCAAAACTAACAGGTCAAGGAAATTCTTATCCTCTCTTGCTGACAACTTTATCTTCCAAAAGGTAGGGGAGAAAACAAGGGGAACTGCTACCTTGGATCTAATCCTTATAAACAGGGAGGAAATGGTTGAGGAGGTAAAAGTGGCTGGGACCCTAGGAGGTAGCGACCATGCTATTTTAGAATTTTGGATTACTAGAGGTGGAAGACCTGTGAAGACTCAGACGTCAAGGTTAGATTTCAGAAAGGCAGATTTTAAGGGATTCAGAAAGAGAATTGGAGGGATCCAATGGCTGGATATCCTTAAAGACAAAAATGTCCAGGAAGGATGGGAAATCTTGAAAAATGAAATTCTCAAAGCACAGTTGTTAACAATTCCGAAAAGAGGGAAGAATAGGAAGCATTTAAGGAAACCAGGATGGATGAACACAGAACTTAAGCACATGCTAAAAAGGAAGAAAAAAATGTTTATAAAATGGAAAGAGGGAGGCATATCTAAAGAAGAATATAATGCTGTCTGCAGAACCTGCAGGGCACAAATCAGATTATCTAAAGCTGAAAATGAACTGAGGCTTGCAAGAGATGTCAAAAGCAATAATAAAGGATTTTGGGGATATGTCAAAAGTAAAAGAAAAGTCAAAGATGCTATAGGATTTTTACAGGATGAAAATGATGAAATGGTAAGACAGGATGTTGAGAAGGCTGAACTTTTAAATTCCTATTTTGCATCTGTTTTCTCTCAGAAAGGAAATGCAACATCAACTGTTATTCACTGTCCTATTAAGGGAATAGAAGAATCCAGGATATCTATAAACAGAAAGATAGTGAGGAAACACTTAGCTAACCTAAATGAATTCAAGTCTCCAGGTCCAGATGAATTACACCCCAGAGTACTGAAGGAGATAGCAGAAGAAATTTTTGAACCCCTCTCCATAATCTTTGAAAATTCTTGGAGAACAGGAGAAGTGCCAGAAGACTGGAGAAGAGCAAATGTTGTTCCTATCTTCAAAAAGGGGAAGAAGGTGGACCCAGGCAACTATAGGCCGGTGAGTCTGACTTCTATACCAGGAAAGATCTTTGAACAAATTATTAAACAACATGTATGTCAATACCTGGATAAGAATGAAGTGATTAAACAGAGTCAGCATGGGTTTCTAACTAATAAGTCATGTCAGACTAACTTAATTTCCTTCTATGACGGTATCACTGATTGGGTGGATCAAGGAAATGCTGTAGATATAGTATATCTTGACTTCAGCAAAGCATTTGACAAAGTCTCTCATACAATCCTTATTGAAAAAATGACTAAGTATGGAATGGACAAGGCAACTGTTAGGTGGATTCACAACTGGCTTAGTGATCGGACCCAAAGAGTGGTCGTAAATGGCTGTACATCCAGTTGGAAGAATGTCTCAAGTGGGGTACCACAGGGCTCTGTCCTGGGCCCTGTATTGTTCAACATCTTTATCAACGATTTAGATGAAGGAATTGAGGGTAAACTGATTAAATTTGCTGATGACACAAAGCTAGGAGGGATAGCTAATACTAGAGAAGAGAGAGAGAGGATTCAAAAAGATTTAAATAAACTGGAGAAGTGGGCAGCAACTAACAGAATGGTTTTTAACAGGGAGAAATGCAAAGTACTACATCTGGGCAATAAAAATGAAAAAAGCATATATAGAATGGGAGGAATAGGGCTAAGTGACAGCACATGTGAAAAAGACTTGGGTATACTAATAGATCACAGACTGAATATGACTCAACAGTGTGATGCAGCAGCAAAAAAGGCAAATGCAATTCTAGGATGTATTAACAGAAGCATACAGTCTAGATCACGTGAAGTCATTATTTCCCTCTACTCCTCTTTGGTCAGACCTCATCTGGAATATTGTGTCCAGTTTTGGGCACCACATTTTAAAAAAGACATCAACAAACTGGAGCAAGTTCAGAAAAGAGCGACCAGAATGGTGACCGGTCTGCAAACCCTGTCTTATGAGGAAAGGTTGCAGGATTTGGGAATGTTTAGTTTGCAAAAGAGAAGACTGAGAGGAGACTTAATAGCTGTCTACAAATATCTAAAGGGCTGTCACATTGTAGAAGGATCAACTTTATTCTCATTTGCACAAGGAAAGACTAGAAGCAATGGGATGAAACTGAATGGGAAGAGACACAGATTAGATATTAGAAAAAACTTTTTGACAGTTAGAGTGATCAATGAGTGGAACAGGCTGCCACGAGAAGTGGTGAGTTCTGCTTCAATGGAAGTCTTCAAACAGAGGCTGGACAGACTTCTGACTGGGATGATTTAGCGAATCCTGCTTTGAGCAGGGGGTTGGACCAGATGGCCAAGGAGGTCCCTTCCAACTCTACGATTCTATGATTCTACAATGCATATAACATGCAGTTATAACTTTTGACCACTAGATGGAGCTGGAAACAATAAACATTAACTAAGGAAAAACTGAACATCCTGAACATACAGCAATATGGTATGTTATCAAATCAGGTATTTAAGAGTCATTGCTTATGTCGGAGACAGAACACTCCCCGTCTGACATCAAACGGATGTCACCATTCTTATTCTCAGAGGGCAGCAATAGGACCAGCTCAGTCACTGGTCTGAAGAACGTCTTAGGTCCACCTCCTTTGGCCATCCTGAATTCAACTTTGCGAACATTGCCATCTTTACCCTGAAACGTAGCAGTAACTAGTCCAAATGGCCACTGGTTCCGATGGGCCTGGCAGTCTTTAACAATCCGAAGAATAGGCCTGGTAGATTGCCACTTTGTCCGTGGCTGCAGGGTAGACAAGCGTCATATGCGCCACCTGTCCCAGAATGTATTGGTAAGACTTTATACCTACCTCCATTGGCACTTGCAGAGGTCTATAGTGTCGAATCCTCCTGGAGGGGCACTGGATAGTCCTGTTTTCTGGGTTAGAAGAGTAGCTGGAGTCTTTGTATGAAGTGTAGACACCTGAGGGCGGATTTCAGCACCTGAGTCCTCTCTCACAAGTTCAAAGGTCTCTAGACAGCGTTCCTCAGTGTCCAATGGTTGTGTTCCTGATACCCATGTTGTGCTCTCTAGTCGACTTGCACCAACTGCTCTAGTTGCATGATCTGCATGGTTTTGATTCGTGGGAAAATAATGCCACTGTTTTGGATGAACTGATCTCCTAATTCGTAGCACTCTGTTGTTGACATAAACGTAGAATCGCCTGGTTTCATTGTGGATGTATCCCAGGACTACCTTGCTGTCTGAGTAGAACTTGGTTTGTGTCAGGTAAATATCCATCTCGGATGTGATGAACTCTACTAACTCGACGGCTAAGACTACAGCACAAAGTTCTAACCTTGGTATGGTGTGTTCTGGTTGTGGAGCAAGTTTGGCTTTCCCCATGACGAATCCAATGTGGCTCTAACATTTGGAGTCCACAGTTTTGAGATAGGCAACAGCAGCAATTGCTTTGACAGAAGCATCTGCAAATACATACAGTCTTTGGCTCTGTATCTCTGTAGACGGTACAGGGGTGTATGGCCTTGACATATTCAGGTTGGAGAGAGCTGCTAAAGAGTTCTTCCATGCTTCCCACTGGGTTCTCTTATCAGGTGGCAGAGGTGCATCCCAGTCAGAAGTCTCCTTGGTTATGTCTCTTAGTATGGCTTTGCCTTGTATAGTAACTGCAAAACCTAAGGTATCGGACAGGCTGTTGATGGTAGACAGGACACCTCTGCGTGTGAAAGGCTTTTCTTCTTGGCTGACCTGAAAGGTAAAAGTGTCTGACTGTAGATTCCAGAGAAGCCCGAGGCTGCGTTGCATTGGTGTGGGGTCTGACCCCAGGTCCAGGTTTCTGAGACCGTTACACAAGTCTTGTGAAGGGAATGCTTTCATGAGTTCTTGGCTGTTTGAGGCTATTTTGTGAAACCTGAGGTTAGAGCAAGCAAGCATCTCTTGGGCTCTCTTGAGAAGACTGATGACAGTCTCATTTGAAGGCATGGCTTTCAGACAGTCATCAACATACAAGTCTTTTTCTATAAATTGTCTGACATCTGATCCATATTCTGATTCTCCTTCTAGAGCTGACCTTTTGAGTCCATAGATGGAGACTGCAGGAGAAGGGCTATTGCCAAAGATGTGCACTCTCATGCGGTACTCTGTGACTTCTTTAGTAGGATCATTGTTTCTGTACCAGAAGAATCTTAGGAAGTTCCTGTCTCTCTCTCTCACAAGGAAACAATGGAACATTTGCTGGATGTCAGCAATGAAGGCAATGGAATCCTTACGGAAGCGCATAAGTACTCCCAGCAGTTATTGAGATCTGGTCCTGTCAGTAGAACATCATTCAGGGAGACGTCATCAAACTTAGCACTGGAGTTGAACACCACTCTAATCTGGCCTGGTTTCTTAGGGTGGTATACTCCAAACATGGGTAGGAACCAGCATTCTTCAGAGTCTTTGAGAGTGGGAGCTAGTTCTGCATGGCAGTTCTCAAATATCTTTGACATGAAGGAGAAGAAGTGATCTCTCATCTCTGGCTTCTTTTGCAGATTGTTTGAGAGAGGAGAAACGTTTGAATGCCTGATCTCTGTTGTTTGGTAGACGTGGTCTGTGGGTTCTGAAGGGAAGAGGTGCGACCCAGCTGTTGGTCTCATCTTTTACGAGCCCTTTGTCCATTACCTCTAAGAACAGCTTATCCTCTACTGACATTGCTACCTGGTTGTCTTGCTTAGTTCTCTGGAAGACTGTGCACTCCAGCCGATCCTCATAGCTTCCTGACACCATACTGCTGTCATGAGTAAAGTCTATTAAGTGATTGGGTAGTTGGATGCTGTGTGGTAGTTCCTTGACATGGAAGTCGTTGTTGCAAGGTTGAAACAGAGATGGGCGCCCTTTCTCCAGTGTATTTGTTAGCATGCTTGTCACAGAAGATGGGGCGTGCATGTGTCCCAAGCATAAGTTTCCTATTATGACTAGAGTTGAGCGATACCAGCCGATACTTGAAAATATCGGATCGGAATGGATCGGCCGATCTTAAAAAAAAGTATCGGTATCGCCGATTCCGATACCGGGAACCAATGCAAGTCAATGGGGCCAAAATATCGGAATTAAAAAAAACCCTTTCTTTCCTTGTAGGTTAATTCTACATGAAGAAAAACAACTAAGAATAATGCAGAATGTATTGTGGGAGGTGGAGGAGACATTAAAGCCATAGAGGTTTAGCCCAATCAAATGGAATAGCAGGAATTAAACTTTTTTTTTAAAGACGTTAGGAGTTACAAAGATATTGACTATGTTAGCCTCATTTATATTTTGCCAGACATGTATGTCTTCTTCTTCTTTCTTCTTTCTTCTTCTTTCTTATTCTTCTTCTTTCTTATTCTTCTTCCTTTTTTTACCTTCTTCTTCTTATTCCTTTTTTTACATTCTTCTTCTTCTTCTTCCTTTTTTTACATTCTTCTTCTTCTTCTTCCTTTTTTACATTCTTCTACTTCCTTTTTTACATTCTTCTTCTTATTCCTTTTTTTACATTCTTCTTCCTTTTTTTAAATTCTTCTACTTCCTTTTTTTACATTCTTCTTCTTCTTCCTTTTCTTACATTCTTCATATTCTTCTTATTCAACAATTATTATTCTACATATTCAACTTCTTCATCTTCTTCCTATTCTTCTTCATAATATTCTTATTTGTGTCAGGCATTCCTGTAGTTGTTATCTAGAAAAGTTAGAAGTTTACACCTTCCGTTCTGCCTGTCACAAAAGATTTACAACAGGATTTGTCCGCGTTCAGTTTGGCCTGCAGCAGCAGGCCTTTTCCAGGGGCACCACGAGGAGGAACGGACTCACCCCCATACACTGCTTAGTCTTCTTCTGCTTATAAATAAGATAATATCATTTGCTCAGAGTATTAGTCTTATGCTTAATGTTCTTCTGCTTTGTTTTTTTATGCTTCTTTGTCTTCTCTCTCTTGTTGTTCTGCATCTTGGTGGTTGTCTTCCTGTTCTTTGTCCTCTTGAACCAGCTGACGGTACTGGCACCCAGAGGGGCAGCAGAAGGAACAAGAGCCAATGGCACTACCGAGGACCAGCTGACGGTGCTGGAACCCGGTTACTAAGCAGGAGGTACCTGTGCTACAAAGCACTACCAAGGACCAGCAGACGTTGCCGGAACTCGGATACCGAGATGGAGGCATCTAGGCCAAAGGCTTTGCCGAGAACCAGCTGACGGTGCTGGAACCCGGATGGGTAGCATAAGCTGCAAGAGCAAATGGAAATAGCGAGGACCAGCTGACAGTGCTGGCACCCGGAGGGGCAGCAGAAGGAATAAGCCAATGGCACAACCGAGGACCAGCTGACGGTGCTGGAACACGGTTACTAAGCAGGAGGTACCTGTGCTACAAAGCACTACCAAGGACCAGCAGACGTTGCTGGAACTCGGATACCGAGATGGAGGCACCTAGGCCAAAGGCTCTGCCGAGAACCAGCTGACGGTGCTGGAACCCGGATGGGTAGCATAAGCTGCAAGAGCAAATGGAAACAGCGAGGACCAGCTGACAGTGCTGGCACCCGGAGGGGCAGCAGAAGGAATAAGAGCCAATGGCACAACCGAGGACCAGCTGACTGTGCTGGAACACAGTTACTAAGCAGGAGGCCGCAAGCTGGCCGCAGTTACCGAATCACACAGTCCTACAGGGGGTGCTTGTCCTACTGGCACTACGGAACAAGCCTTTCTTACCAGAACCCGCAGTCCACATAGGAAGCACCTAAACTGCTGGCACCCTAGCCTCGGCTAACCCAACCGCAACACGACATGGCAACTTGGGGTGGCAAACTGACATTGACACTTCCCGGAAACAGCAGGCAGGGCTGGAACCAAGCTGGGCAGGAGGGAGTACCCGTGCCAAAGTCAGTTATGAGCAGCAACTGGCGATGTTGGAGCCCAGGGACAAGCACTTAGCAGGCTGAGGCCTGATGTGCTGTCAATTGGGAGGCAGCAGGACAGATTGCCATCAAAACAGCAGGGGAACAGCTGACGTTACTGAACCCCACAAACACAGGAGCTAGTGTTTTACTCTGTGAAGACGGCACTTCCGAACAACAACTGGCTGTGTTGAAGCCCAGGGACAAGCACGGAGCAGGCTGAGGCCGCATTGAAGAAATTTTAAGATCGGTTGTAGACTTCTACTAATTTTAACCAAGCTCCACTTAGGCCTGTGGCTTCACTGATTTTCGTATTTCCCCTGTCCTCCAACCCCGCCAGTTACAGCTCCGAAGTGGCGTCTGCACAATCCACACTTGTTCCTGTGTTACAGGTGTTCAGTCCGGTCAGTTAATCCCCTGATGTGTGTCCGGCAATGTCGCCTGCTCTGTCCACATTCCCGTAAGTAGTTATGGGAATGTGGACAGAGCAGGCGACATTGCCGGACACACATCAGGGGATTAACTGACCGGACTGAACACCTGTAACACAGGAACAAGTGTGGATTGTGCAGACGCCACTTCGGAGCTGTAACTGGCAGGGTTGGAGGACAGGGGAAATACGAGAGACAGTGGAGCCACAGGCCTAATTGGAGCATGGTTAAAAATCAGTAGTAGTAGGACTGTGTAGGCAGCAGGAGACTTTGCCATCCACACAGCAGGGGATCAGCTGGCGTTACTGAACCCCACTGAGACACGGGAGCAAGTGTGTCTTTCCGTGTGGACGGCACTTCCGAGCTACAACTGGCTGTGTTGAAGCCCAGGAAATAGGAGGGTGTAGGCAGAGGCCTACTGTCTTTGGAATGTGGAGACAGCAGGAGAGACTGCATCCACACAGCAGGGGAACAGCTGGCGTTACTGAACCCCACTGAGACACGGCAGCAAGTGTCTCTTTCCGTGTGGACGGCACTTCCGAGCTACAACTGGCTGTGTTGAAGCCAAGGGACAAGCACGGAGCAGGCTGAGGCTGCATTGAAGAAATTTTAAGATCGGTTGTAGACTTCTACTAATTTTAACCAAGCTCCACTTAGGCCTGTGGCTTCACTGATCTTCGTATTTCCCCTGTCCTCCAACCCTGCCAGTTACAGCTCCGAAGTGGCGTCTGCACAATCCACACTTGTTCCTGTGTTACAGGTGTTCAGTCCGGTCAGTTAATCCCCTGATGTGTGTCCGGCAATGTCGCCTGCTCTGTCCACATTCCCATAACTACTTATGGGAATGTGGACAGAGCAGGCGACATTGCCGGACACACATCAGGGGATTAACTGACCGGACTGAACACCTGGAACACAGGAACAAGTGTGGATTGTGCAGACGCCACTTCGGAGCTGTAACTGGCGGGGTTGGAGGACAGGGGAAATACGAAAATCAGTGAAGGCACAGGCCTAAGTGGATCACGGTTAAAAATCAGTAGTAGTAGGACTGTGTAGGCAGCAGGAGACTTTGCCATCCACACAGCAGGGGATCAGCTGGCAGTGCTGAACCCCACTAGCACTTGAACGAATGTGTTTGGCTCTGTGGAGATGACACTTCTGAACACCAACTGACGCTTTTGGAGCCCAGGATCAGGCGTGGAGCAGGCTGGGGCCTACTGGATTTTGGCTGGTGTAGGCAGCAGGAGACTTGCCATCTCCACAGCAGGGGAACAGCTGGCAGTGCTGAACCCCACTAACACTTGAACGAATGTGTTTGGCTCTGTGGAGACAACACTTTTGAACACCAACTGACGCTGTTGGAGCCCAGGATTAGGCGAGGAGCAGGCTGGGGCCTGTTGCTTTTGGCAGGTGAAGGCAGCAGGAGACTTGCCATCTCCACAGCAGGGGAACAGCTGGCAGTGCTGAACCCCACTAACACTTGAACGAATGTGTTTGGCTCTGTGGAGACGACACTTCTGAACACCAACTGACGCTGTTGGAGCCCAGGATTACGCATGCCGAGGCCAATGGGCAGCGGTTTTTATGGAGGTTGTTGACTACTACTGATTCTAACCATGCTCCACTTAGGCCTCTGGCTCCACTGTCTCTACTATTTACCCTGGCCTCCAACCCCGCCAGCTACATCTCTGAAGTGGCGTCAGCACAATCTACACTTGTTCCTGTATTACTGGTGCTCAGTCCCGTCAGTTGATCCCCTGATGTTTGTCCGGCAAGTTCGCCAGCTCTGTCCTCATTCCCACTACTGGTTATGGGAATGTGGACAGAGCAGGAGACCTTGCCGGACACACATCAGGGGATAAACTGATGGGACTGAGCCACAGGAACACAGGAACAAGTGTAGATTGTGCTGACGCCACTTCAGAGATGTAGATGGCGGGGTTGGAGGCCAGGGGAAATAGTAGAGACAGTGGAGCCAGAGACCTAAGTTGGGCACGGTTAAAAATCAGTAGTGGTTTGAATGTTGATGGAGCTGGTGACTTTGCTGTCCACACAGCAGGGGATCAGCTGGCGTTACTGAACCCCACTAACACAGGAGATAGTGTGTTTCTCTGTGCAGACGACACATCTGAGCGACAACTGGCACAGGGCACAGGGATTATAGTTCAGGTGGTAGAAAAATGAACACACCAGCAGACCTGGATACAGTTGCCAACCACTAATTTAGTCTGTAAGAGGAATGGCAAAGTCTTTGGAGAGCCAGGCCTTGTTCATTTTCAGAAAAGTCAGCCGGTCAACGTTATCGGAAGATAGTCGCGTGCGACGGTCTGTTAGTACACCACCTGCGGCACTAAAGATGCGTTCCGATAATACACTGGCAGCAGGGCAAGCCAGCACCTCCAATGCATACTGGCTAAGCTCTGGCCATGTATCCAGCTTAGAGACCCAAAACTTGAAGGGGGAAGAGCCATCTGGGAGTACAGCGACAGGGCAAGACATGTAGTCTGACACCATCTGACGGAAGCGTTGCCTCCTGCTGACTCGAGGCGTCGCTGATGGTGTAGACAATTGTGGTGGACACACAAAACTTTGCCACATTTTGGCCATAGTGGTCTTGCCTTGTGCTGCGGCGCTGCCTCTGCTCCCTCTTTGTGCAGAGTTTCCTCCACTGCCTCGACGCACAGAGCTGCTTTGTAAAGCACAAGCAACAATGCTGTCGGGTGGAATGGAAAACATTATGGACTGCACCAGTGACTCTTCGTACTCCCGCAGTTTACGCTCCCGGTTCAACGTTGGTATGAGCCTTTGTACGCTGTCCCGGTAGCAAGGATCTAGGAGGGTGTACACCCAATAATCAGCCGAGACGAGAATGTGGGCGATGCGGCGGTCGTTTCTCAGGCACTGCAGCATGAAATCAACCATGTGCTGCAGACTCCCAACTGCCAAAGAACCGCTGTCCCCTGTTTGAGGCGTGACCTCGGCCTGCTCTGCATCACCCCACCCTCGCTGTACATACTGAGTAGAGGTTTGTGTACCTCCCTCCTCTGGAGAGATGTCTTCCTCCTCCATCGACTCCTCCTCATCCTCCTCACAAAGTGTCCCCTGCCTAGGCCTTTGTGAGGAAACACATAGCGCAGACTGTCCAGAAGCAGATGGCATTTGGGACTCCTCATCCTCCACCTCTTCCGAAACCTCATCCCTTAGTGCTTGCAGTGTTTGTTGAAGCAGGCAGATAAGGGGGACAGTCATGCTGACTAGTGCATCATCTGCACTCGCCATCCGCGTGGATTCATCGAAGGCACGCAAAACGAGGCAGATGTCCTTCATAGAGGCCCACTCAATGGTGCTGAAGTGTGAACGGCGCACAGTGCGACTTGTTTGCGCCTGATGCAGCTGGTACTCCATGACTGCTGCCTGCTGCTCACACAACCGCTCCAACATATGTAACGTTGAATTCCACCGGGTGGGTAGGTCACATATGATGCGATGTTCCGGAAGGCCAAATCGTCGCTGCAGAGCAGCGAGGCGCGATCTTGCCGTGCTGGAACGCCGCAAGTGAGCGCACTCTATGCGGACCTTGTGCAACAGTGCATCAAGATCCGGATAGTCCCTCAGAAAGCTCTGCACGACCAAGTTAAGCACATGTGCCAGACATGGGATGTGTGTGAGGTTGCCTAGGCCAAGAGCTGCCACCAGATTTCGGCCATTGTCACACACTACCAAGCCCGGCTGGAGATTCGCTGGCCCAAACCACACATCGCTCTCCTGCTTGATAGCATTCCAGAGCTCCTGCGCTGTGTGGCTTCGATTCCCCAAAGAAATTAATTTGAGTACAGCCTGTTGACGTTTGGCCACGGCTGTGCTCATATCGGTCGTAACAGGCTCCTGCTCTGCTGTTTCTGAGGAACTTGAGTAGGAGGAGGAGTCTATGTGTACAGACTGGAGTCCTGCAATCCGTGGCGTTGGAAGAACACGTACAGCGCCACTCTCCAGATCTGTACCCGGCTCCACAACATTGACCCAGTGGGCAGTGAGGGAAAGGTATCGTCCCTGTCCATGGTTACTGGTCCACGCATCGGTGGTCAGGTGGACCTTGCTACTAACGGCGTTTAGTAGCGCATGTTTTATTTTGCCCTCAACATGTTTCTGCAGGGCAGGGACGGCTCGCCTGCTGAAATAAAAGCGGCTGGGCACGTTGTATTGGGGGACTGCCAATGCCATTAAGTCCCGGAAGGTGTCAGTGTCCACCAGCCTGAATGACAGCATTTCAACTGCCAGAAGTTTGGCAATGCCAGCATTCAGAGACTGTGCTCGGGGATGGTTTGCCGAGTAAGGGCGCCTTTTATCCCATGCCTGTGCTACCGATGGCTGTGATGGATGGGAACGTGCTGCTATGGGTGGAATCTGACAGGGTCTCCGGACAACAGTGGCAGAGGTTCTTCCTTGGCGATCCTGTGAGGAAGCCGAACCAGCAGTGTGTGAGCTGGAGGAAGAGGCCCCAACACGAACTGAAGAGGTGGTAGGTGGTGCTGTACGTTGGCCTACGTCTTCAGGGTGTCTCTGCAACTCCAACTCGTGCTTGGTGCGAACATGTTTCCACATATTTGTGGTATTGAGGTTGCTGACATTTCTCCCTCTTTTGACTATCTGATGACACAGCTTGCATTTGACAAAGCAAATGTCATCTGCAACTGTGTCAAAAAAGGACCACGCACTGCAAGTCTTGGGAGCGCCCGTTTTGCCTTTGGAATGAGGAATGCTCCTAACGGGTGCCGAAGTGGAGGGTACAGTCAACCAAGTCTCCCCCCTCCCTCTGCCTCCTGTTTTGGCCGGTAGGGGAATCTCTTCCTCCGAGCTGCTCCCACCACCTTCCTGTTCCTCACGCCATGATGGGTCAAGGACCTCATCATCTTCCCTCCACTCTTCAAACAGCTGCTTCTCCGGGGTTGTCTCGCCAGCACCGTACGCACCAGAAAGTGGCAACTGAGTCTCGTCATCATCTGATGCATACTGAGGTGTGCTGACCATAGGCACTGGCCCACTCGCCTCTTCAGATTCAGAGGGACAAAGAAGTTGCGCATCACTGCATACTCCCTCTTCTTCACATTCAGGAATGCTGCTTGGCTGGCCCCCTCTTTCCAAGCCAACAGATTCCGAGAACAGAAGTAGAGACTGTGATGGCTCCTGTCCATGTCTCTCTGACTACCTGGGCACTTTGGCAGGTGGTGAAGAGACAGATGGTTACTATTCGGTGCTCTGGTCCTGAGAGGCTGTGGGAGTAATTGAAGTCGATGCGTTAGCTGCCATCCATCCGACAACGGCTTCAATTTGTTCCTCCCGCAGCAGTGGGGTACGTTGAGGTCCTACAAAGCTGCGCATAAAGGACTGTTGCCTGCTAAAACTGGGGGATGCTGATCCACTGGTGCCCGCAGCAGGCCCAGAATCCCCACGTCCTCTACCTGCAGAATCCCCACGTCCTCTCCCTGCAGAATCCCCACGTCCTCTCCCTGCAGAATCCCCACGCCCACACCCACCCCCACGCGCCTTACTCCCTGCCTTCTTCATCTTGCCAGACTGCTTAAGATAGGCAGAAAAGTACAAAGGGGGGCCTTAGTGTGCTTATTCCTGAACAGCTGGTTACAGGTACAAGAAACACTAATTTTATGAAGTGTGTGTGTGTGGACTACACTTTAATAGGAGCTGATGTGGCCTACACAAGTTCCAAATGTAGTGTTTGGTGAACTTTTTTTGTGGTTTCTTTGTTGGAAACAAACTCAAAGTATGTGAACAAAAAATTGAAACTGATAGTATCACCAACTTTTTGGAGCTATTAAAATGCAGGCAGGTAACCTACAATGCAAAAGATGAGGCTCCAAAAAAATTGGGTAATACTAATCTGGCTGCGTCGGCAGGGCACAAGCCAGAAAAAAGGCTCCTCTATCTACTCCTATATAGTGTTTGCAACCAACCAATGTTGATGGATACGGATGGATGCACACTAATAGGAGAAGAAAAAATGAGCTGCACTCAAAGACAAATATGTGTGAGGCAGTGACGCACGTTGAGCGTCCTACAACCAGACGTAGCTGCAGGACACTCTACTCAGCGTGAGCTGCACTCACACACAGTCAGAGACCTCTCAGACAGCCGTGAACAGTGCAGCTAAGTGGGCACTGGCACTGACAGGCTGCAGAAAGGCTCCGCTGTGTACTCCTATATAGTGTTTGCAACCACCGTAGATGGAGATGGATGGATGCACACTAATAGAAGAAAAAATGAGCTGCACTCAAATAAAAATATGTGTGAGGCACTGACGCACGCTGAGCGTCCTACAACCAGACATAGCTGCAGGACACACTACTCAGCGTGAGCTGCACTCACACACAGTCAGAGACCTCTCAGACAGCTGTGAACAGTGCAGCAAAGTGGACACTAGCACTGAAAGGCTGCAGAAAGGCTCCGCTGTCTACTACTAGTGTTTGCAACCAACGTATATGGATATGGATGGAAGCACACTAGATTGAAATTATGTAAAAAATGCAGCTCAAAAAATAAAAGATGTATGAGGCAGCAGTGATCACACTGGGTGGCCTACAGCCTGACGTGGCTGCAGGACCCACTCCACAGCGTGAGCTGCACTCACACAGCCCTTGCAGACAGCTGTGAACACTGCTGCTAGGGCAAAGAAGGCTACAGTGGTGGTTTATGTAGCCTGGGTAAAGCACTAGATGTTTGGTGGAATCGCTATTTCTAACTGTCCCTCACAGTCTTCTACAGCAGCCTGTCCCTAACTGAATTCACAGCAGAGTGAACCAGAAATGGCGGCTGCGGTGGCTTTTATAGTGCATCATAACATCATTTCGGCAGCCAATCACAGCCATGCCAATAGTTAACATGCCTACATGCCTAACAGGATGTGCCCACACTTCGGAGGATTCCCATTGGCTTAATCAAAGCAAGCAGGCTCATAGCATGATGGGAACTTCCGATTCCGGTATCCGATATGACAAAAGTATCGGAAGTCAGTATCGGAATTCCGATACCGCTAATATCAGCCGATACCTGATACTTGCGGTATCGGAATGCTCAACACTAATTATGACCCATCCTAGGTCTAGCCTTTGGGCATAGAGAGCATTGTTGAGTCCATTGATATGACTTCTCACTTTATGAACCTGCAGGATATCTCTTCCCAACAGCAGTATTATCTGTGCCTGAGGGTCAAGTTCCAGTATGATGTGTGCTATGCGTTTTAAGTGAGCATGATGGATTGCCACATCTGGTTTAGGGATTTCAGACCTGTTGTCTGGGATCTGATTACACTCGATGATTGTAGGTAGTGGCAGGCAGAATTGTCCGTCTAAGGACTCAATTTGGTAGTCAGTGGCTTTCCTGCCCACTGTTGTCACAGTACCTGCACATGTCTTTAATGAGTAAGGAGTGCTTGGTCCTTTAATGTTGAATAGGTCAAAGAATGTTGATCTAGCCAGGGATCGATTACTTTGATCATCCAAGATAGCATACAATCTCACAGCTTTGTCTCTATGACCCTTTGGGTACACTCTCACGAGGCATATTTTTGAACAAGACCTACTGTCTATTGTCCCTTTACAGACTTCAGTACATTGGGAAGTGATCTCTGACATAGCTGCATCAGTGCTCTTTTCCTCTCCGCCATGCTCACTGTCAGCTGGCGTGTTTTGTGCACTCCATGGAGCTGGGCCAGGGTGTAGGGCAGTGTTATGATCTGTGGTACCACATTCTGTGCATTTTACACTGACCTTACAATCCTTGGCGAGATGAGTGGTGGATGAGCAGCACCTGTAGCAGATACCGTTCTCTTTCAGGAAGCTTCTGTGATCCGGCATAGAATTTCCTCTGAAGGCTCTGCATTTCAGGAGAGGATGAGGCTTCTGATGAAGTGGGCACTGCTTGTCAGGTTCTTGTACCTTTGTCTCTGATTGAGAGCAGCCAGCAGTCCTGTAATTGGAACTTGGAGAAGAAACATTAGTCTTGTGCACTGCCACAGATGTTCTGTGTGGGTTTGCAGCTGGTGGTGGTGCGGCATATGAAATTGCAAAGTCAAAGCTGGGATCATTTCTGATTGCCGCTTGTTCGTGTATAAAGTCTCCAAAAACGGAGAAGGGAGGAAATGAAACACTGTAACACTGTGTTTGTATTTGTACGTGGAGCCACGTGTGAGTCACCACTCCTGTAGATTGTAGGGCAACTTTTGGACTATAGGGTTAACACCTTTGGCTGTGTCGAGGTATGCAAGTCCTGGTAGGTCACCTTCACATTTGGCAACTAGGACCTCTTGTAGCAGGTCACCTAGATCTCTAAGTTTTGGGAGACCTTTGTTAGATATTTTAGGAAAGTCATCAATTCTTTTGAACAAGGCTCTCTCTATTACCTCTGCAGAGCCGTAACACTCATCTAGCCTCTTCCAGATCTCTTTAAGGCCTATTTGAGGGTAGTTTATATTAATGTCTCTGATCCTTATTGCGTGTTTGACTGACTCTTCTCCCAGGTATTTGACTAAGAGGTCTATCTCTTCCCTGTTTTTTAGCTCCAAGTCTCTTTGGAAGGAAGCTTTCCAAGCTCTGTAACCTTCAGCGTGGTCAGTGAATTTCATGAGTCCCTTGGCAACTAGATCACGTCGTGTGAAGAACCTAGCAAGTTCTGATGTGAACTGGTTGTCAGCAGAGTAAACTGGTGATGGGTCACCCTGATAGTGATGTGAGGTGCGTTCATACCTGTTAGTATCCTCAGGGTGGCGCCAGCTGGTGTCATATTGCTTCGGTCTGACATGCGGTGTGTCAGCAAGGTGATTCACGTTGGTTACCTGGTGAGGGGCAAGGAAGACAGGAAAGTTGCTTTGCTTCACGTTTTCCTGGAGCTAAGCCTCATGATGACTCTCACTCGTTTCACTGGATGTGTCGTGATCTTGGTTATAGTTTGGATCAGGAAGTTCATTAACATATTGAGATGTACGTTGTGGTGAATCTTGCAGCAGCAACTTCAGACTTGACGTACTGCTGTGACTATGCAGCTCAGGGTTGTGTGTGGCTTCCAGTGCTTCTGCCTCGGCCAATGCTGCAGCAGCCTCTCTTTTACTGCTAGGCTCTCTAAGGCGGCATCCACACGTGCCTACTCTAACTGCATCTTTCTCTCTTGCTCATCTCTCTCTAAGTGTAACTGTAAGAGTGACTTTCTCTCTTGGTCTTCTCGACATGATTTCTCTAGTTTAAGTTGCATCTCTTCCTCAGCATACCTTGCTCGCATTTTGGCGGCCTCAGCATTTGCGTGGGCAATGGCGACTGCGCTGCTGATAGATACAGTCTTTGAGGAGACGGATGTAGCAGATTTTGTCCTGTGTGATTTGTGGGACATGGTGTCTTAGAGGGATGCTTGGCTGTGCAGAGTTTGCTGTAGCTGTATTAGTCTCTATGTAGCCGGTGACTTGAATCTCACTAGATGGATTTCTGCAGCATCACTAGTTCCTGCAAACTGGATGAAGGCTCTTCTCTCTGCATTCCCACTAGCTGGAGATTGGCTCTTTCACTATTCCGTCCTCAGCTAAATGCACGGGGTTCATATAGCTTACACGGGTAGCTAAACCGCTATACCGGGGGGTGCAATAAGAAGACTGTAGGTTGAATCTGCGTTTATTGAACGCGATGGTATATAGATGCATGGTGAAACTACAAATAAGACATACAATACAATGAATCAGTGTGGGTACATAAAAATACATATATACATTACACAGATTACCTGTGCTAATAGCTAACCAGGGGAGAGCTAACTAAGTGGGGTGATCTAGGACAAGAATTAGATGAAGGAAGAGTGATTACGTACCAACGATGCTGACACAAGGGGAGGTAGAGAAATGAGATGTCCACATGAAGCAGGCTTCACAGAAAATGGCAGACTGGACAGAGAAAGGGGGCTGTATTAGACCATGATGCCTTGTAACTTACCCAGGATACATTGAGAATTGGAGGGAATGAATCAGGAAGTACAATGCATATAACATGCAGTTATAACTTTTGGACACTAGATGGAGCTGGAAACAATAAACATTAACTAAGAAAAAACTGAACATACAGCAATATGGTATGTTATCAAATCAGGTAATTATGAGTCATTGCTTATGTTGGAAACAGAACAGTCACTTTAGTTAAGGTCCCATTTCACTTAGCAAAGCACCAGCAATCCCAACAATGATACGATCTGGTAAGGATCGCTGGTGCATTGCTAAATGGTCGCTAATAAGCTGCCAAACAGGCAGATCTCATCAGTGACGCAGTAATGATCCGGCAATCCCCTGTTCCACATCGGGTATCTGTTGCTGCACAGCAGTAATCCCAAGCCTTGCCTTCGGCAGTCTCCCATTCCTCTCCGGCCACAAAGGAGCCTGCTCAGCAGACTCATCGATCCCAGCGCTCTGCTCAGACCAGCTTTGTGGGTTTGGTTGCTGCTGCCACCTCTGGTTCAGCTATAGCAATGCATGTTGGTCTGCAGCGAACAACTCCAGGGACTAAGTCCTTCTTTCGGTCCACTGAGCATGACCGTGGGATGATCTTCCATTGGGGATCGGAGGTCACATGCTCAGATCCTTCTCCAGCTTGGATTGGACCACCAGGAAGGTCCCGGAAGGATGCAGCTATAAAAGGTTCACATGGCCGCTCGGCCATGCGCTAGTATAGACTCTTTTTGTATATTGTGTGAGTGATGATGGATGCATGTATGTGGTGACTGACTGATTATGACTCCCCTCCCTTGGATACGTATGGTATAGGGCTATAGAATTAGAGTCAGCACCATATCCCATGTTGTAATATTTTGGCGTTGAAATTAAGTTGTCTGCAGACCTTACGCACATTAAAAAAGAAACATTTTTCTGTTGCTAAGCGTGATACAGCCCGCCATATCCCATGTTGTAATTTTGTGGGGGTGAATGTGTCTGTGTGTAGAGCTATTGTACATTATTTTTTTTTTTTGGGCAGTTGCTAACATGATTCGCAATGCCATATATCACCTTGTGATTTAGTGGTGGTGAAATTGAACTGTCTGCATAGCTCACGCAGAACTGCAGAGTAAAAGAATGCTTCTGTTGGTAAACATGATACAGACCACCATATCCCACATTGTAATTTTATGGCGGTGAAATGAAGCTGTCAGCAGAGCTCATGCACATTAAAAAAATATTTTTTTTTGTTGCTAAATGTGATACTTCACGCCATGTCCCACTTTGTAGTTTTGTGGGAGTGAAATTGTTTTGATGTGCAGAGCTGTTGCGCATCAATTTTTTTTTTGTTTTTACTAACGTGATACAGCAGGCGAGTTTGAAATTGTTTGGAGCATATCTTCTAGCTTATACAGGCCTCATCCACACTAAAAACAAATTTGTTCAGTTACTAACATTCTACAGTAGGGGAGATCTGACTCTGAAATTGTTTGTATCATTTAGTCTATGTTATACAGGCCTCATCCACAGGCCCAAAAAAATTTCTTCGGTTATTAATGTCATACAGTGTCATGCTCACATCCTGACCGGTGGGCGTGAGCCAGGGAGTTGTGGCCCCACTGTGCCACAAACCAGACTACCCTGGAAGGGGCGTGACAAAGACAGCTGCCTTGGTTTTCACTGGAGCCTCTGATGGTGAGGTCAGGCTTGTGCGGCAGGCAGCTGCCAGGTGCCAATCCAGGGTGGTGTCTGGCTGTGGCTGCTGATTCCACTTGTGGAAATGGTATGGGTGACAGGCACGAGTAGCAGGCAGGCAGGTGAGCACAGCGGGCATGGCTGAGACACAGGCAGGTGGGCACGGCTGATACACTGGCAGACGGGCATGGCTGAGACACTGGCAGGTGGGCATGACTGAGACACTGGCAGGTGGGCATGGCTGAGAAACTGGCAGGTGGGCACGGCTGAGACACTGGCAGGCGGGCACAGCTGAGACACTGGCAGGCAGACACGGCTGAGACACTGGCAGGCAGGCATGGCTGAGACACTGAGACAGTGACTACCTGGAAAGGCACAGGGACTCGGGCAGGAAGGAGTGGTGTATGGAATAGGTATGGTACTGTTCACACAATGGGTGCAGGTACTGGTACTGACAGGAAGGAATGGTGTATGGAGGAACAGGTAGGGTCCTGTTCACACAGCGGGTTCAGGTACTGGTACTGACAGGAAGGAATCGTGTATGGAGGAACAGGTAGAGACCTGTTTACGTACTGGCTGGAAGAAATGGAGTATGAAGGAACAGGTTTGGACGTGTTCACACAGGAGGAGAACCGCAAGGCTGCGGAGAAGAGCTGTAGAGTAGCAATTGGTTCTGCAGCAGCAGAACCAGATCAAAACAGAACCACAAGAGTACGGAACACAGGCCAAGCCGCAAGGGTACAGAGTAGGCAGAGCCACAAGAATGCAGAACACAGGCAGAGTCGCAAGAGTGTGGAGCGCAGGCAGAGCCGTAAGAGTACAGAGCAGGCAGAGCAGTAAGGTTGCGGAGCACAAGCAGAGCCGCAAGAGTGCAGAGCACAAGCAGTACCGCAAGAGTGTGGAGCACAAGCAGAGCCGCAAAAGTGCAGAGCACCAGCAGAGCCGCAAGAGTGCAGAGCACAAGCAGACAGAGAGGACACAAGGAAAGACACAGCAGGGAAAGGAGCCACAGACAAGGAGACAGACAGAGGTAGGACCGAATTCAGACAAGGTAACTGTGCGAGACAAGGAACAAAGACACAGAGACCAGGATATTATGCCTCCTGGAGGGCGGCAAGGACAAGTACGAGACAAGGTCAACAGCAATAGCACAGAAACCAGGATATTCTGCCTCCTGGAGGGCAGACAGACAGGAACAAGGCAAAACTAGGAATCAAGCCTCCAGAGAAGGCTAGACACAGTACCTGGCAGCTCAGTAGCAAGACACTAACTGAGTTAAGACATTGCACAGGCAGAATCCACTGTGTGGAGCTGCCCTAAATACCAGCGGCCTCTTGGTAATTGGCAAAGAACACATTAGACAGGTGCACCCTGATTCCATAAGAAAGAGAGTTCTGGTGCAGCCCCCCTATGCAGACAGCCAGGAAGCATGCAGAGAGCTTGCAGGAAGCAAGAGGCACACAGTATGGAGCCAGCAGCAGACAGAAATGACAGTATGGCCTGGAGCAGTGAGTAAGTTGGTGTGTGGGGGATGGGAAGCCATGCAGTGATGCCAGCAGGGTTGTTACATACAGTAGGAGAGATGTCACTTTGAAATTGTTTGGAGCATCAAATCTATGTTTTACAGGCCTCATCCACAGGCCTAAAAAAATTTATTTGGTTGCTAAAATCATACAGTAGGGGAGATCTCATTTTGAAATTGTTTGGAGCATATCTTCTTTGTCATACAGGCCTCATCCACACTCAAACAATTCTTTCTTCTATGAATAACGTGATTCATCACTCCATATTTCACCTTCTAATTTTGTGCCGCTGAAATTCATCTGTGTGCAGAGGTTTGCAGAGTTAAAAATCAAATTTTTTGTTGCTAATACTGTGCACCTACCACACTATCTGAGCAACATGGGAAAATTCGAAGTCATAGTGGAAGGGGGCTTAGGCTTGATGTTCAAGCTGTACGTGGGGAAGGTGGCAATGTTTGTGAAAGCACTAGTGAACCAACAATGTCACGTCCTATACAAACACAACTGACAACTTCTGATACTGGATGGGCTACTCCACTACTTTT
The DNA here is from genome assembly GCF_039654945.1 of Dendrobates tinctorius. NCBI lineage: Eukaryota > Metazoa > Chordata > Amphibia > Anura > Dendrobatidae > Dendrobates > Dendrobates tinctorius. The sequence goes on from NW_027361679.1 coordinate 62,786,390, forward strand.
CTGTGGCAGATGCACAGAGCATGTGCTTCAGTGGATCGCACGGGCAGCTTCAAGTGGCCTCTCCTCCTATTCCTCTTCCTCAACATCAGGCTTTTCTAATATTAGTGGTCAACCGAGCTGATCTTTGTGAAATCTGAGTGTATCTCAGCAAAAAATAAGTTTGAGCTGTTGCATCAGGTATCAGGGCTTACAGCAAAAGCAGGCTTGCACTGGTCCCTCCCCCACCTTGTCTTAATTTAAACTTCAATTCAAAGTGCTAAATGCTGGCTCAGACCCTGATATTATCAAATGTATACTGTGTGTTAATTGATGCCACTTTTCCTGGTGTCTGCCCTAATTGTTGTAAATGTTTGACCCCAAGTTGGGTCTCCTTCATGTGTGTTGCATGAATTTGTCAGGGCTCTCAGAGCACTAGGCCTACATCTGTCACTCATGCACTTGTTACTGATCAATGTTTAAGCTAGAGATGGTGTTCCAAGTTCTGTCTCAGGAACTGTCCCATGCATCCATGCTGCACAATCCTACTATCTGTACTCCTGTTCAATTGATGCCACTTTTCCTGGTGTTTGCCCACAATTTGAACTGTTTTGTCAGCCTTTTGCCTACCACTGAATGTGTTGTATATGCTTATGGTTTGCCTACCATTGAATTCAGTGGGGTTCGTGTATGCTTGACGAACCATTTGTTGAACATCGGGACGTTTACCAAACCAAACCGAACCTTGAAAGGTTTGCTCATCTCTAGTCAGGGATTCAATTATACTTTTGACAGAAAGATGTGAGTACAATTGGATGCTGTTGTTTAATATCTTCTCCTTGCTGACTGTCAATATGATAAACAGTTCAGAAAATGGTTGCATCCCACTCTGGGCAACATTCTTCTGCCTAGTAGACACCTCGAATCACTACATCAGGTGGGCTGATGGAGCCCACTGCTGGTTGCGCCCTGGGCAAATGCCCTGCATGCTCCCCATAGATATACCCCCGATCTCTAAAACTGCTGCATTACTGACTCAGCCAGCCTATGGCATCAGAATCTGTTGTCTGTGTTGCTTTAACCCCTATGGAACTGTGCAAATTTTTGTTTTTACACTTTAATTTTTTTCCTGTTTTCAAGAGCCATAATTTTTTATTTTACTGTTGACATGGAGGCTTGTTTTTTGGCTGGACAAACTGTAAGTGTAAACCATATGTGATTGCATTCATTTTACTATGTAATGTACTAAAAAAATGGGAAAAAAATTACAAGTGAGGTGCAATGGTGAAAAAAATGTATTTACCCCGTTGTTTTTAAGGTTTCAATTTCTATGTTTCTTCTGTTTAGAAAATGGCGATGATTTTTTTATTTTCTAAATCATTTATTTAATTAATCTTTGCTTATTTTTTTAGTCCTCCTGGGGAACTTGAGTCTTGTTTGTGCATGTGTACTATATACTTCAATAATTCTTTTTTTTAACCATAAATTGTATTGATTTTAAATAAAATCATATTTAACAACCATTTAGCCTCCAATCATTGAACATTGTTGCAAAAATTACCTCAATGATTTTTCGGCCAAATATAATAGTATTTTAACATAACTGAACATTATGGGAAACAAAAAGGAAAAGGGAAGGGGGTGATGACAACAGATTACTGTACCCATAATTTACCATTAATAGCTCTATTACATCTCTAGAATCATAGTATTAAGTCTGAATGATAGCCGCCAGCTGTCCCATCTCCTGAGATATGGTGTTATATTATTGGTGGATGAAGCAATTATACTCTCTGATATCATTCACCCAAGCCGCAATCTCAGACAATGGGGTTTTTCCAATATCCTGCAATTTTAATTCTAGTAGCTATGAGGATGCGCACAATTGCTGTCCTGAATTCGTGCGGAATCAAATCCAGGTCAATGGCCAGAAGCGCCTGTTCTCTCCCAATTTTAATTGGGATACCACTAATCTGAGACAATAAATGGGAGATTGCATCCCAGAGCTGCTCTACTTTACGGCACCCCCACCAGACATGTAACATATCTGCGTTGGCGTCTCAGCACCTCCAGCACACATCTGGGGAGCGGCAGTAGATCTTAGACAATCTGTATGGTGTGAAGTACCACCTGTACAGCAGCTTTCTGGCGTTCTCCAGGTGATTGGTGCATTTAGAGTGTGTCCCTATCATTGAGAATGACGTCCGCCACCAACCCGGAATGATCCCGCATTGTAGATCAGTCTCCCATTTATGGAGATACGAGTCCAGAGAGGGCAATGTCTCCTCCAACAGCGCTCGTACTTGCCGTGTTGGCGCGAGGAGCATTGCATATAATTTGGAGGGTTGTAAAAACACTATATCCGTCTTTTCTTGTAAAAAATGTCTTATTTGTAGATATTTATAATGATCTCTATGTGGAAGGAGATACCTCTCCCTGATCGTAGAGAAGGCCAATAATGTTCCTTCCTCGCACATATCCCACAACCAACAGGATTCCCAGGGATTTCCAGTTACGAATCTGTAGGTCCCGAATACATATCTCCAAAGTCTCTATGGGGGCCTTAGCGAGCGCCAAATTAATAGTATGCAATTTATTGATCAGAATGCTCCACACTCCCAGCATTGCTTCCACCGTTGGTGGCACACACAATTTTTTATCATCGCCGGGATTAGGCCCGGTAATGATATATGAATAAAAAAACGATGCAACGTTTAAGGACTTTATGGGATGTTTCTCGATTTCTATCCAATGTCTGTCATCCTTATCATTCCACATTAACCTCAGTTGTTCAGATATGGCTGCCCTATAATACCTTACCACTGAGGGACAGCCCAGTCCTCCTTCTTTTATTGGGATATATAGTATATCTGCTTTAACTCTGTGCTGTTTTTCCTGTCATATGTATTTTAATATGATTGTTTGTAACTCTTTGAGTATTTTCATGGGGACTGTGATAGGGAGGTTGTGGAATACGTACAGTGTCTGGGGGATTATGAACATTTTTACGGACGCTAGTCTTCCTAACCAGGACATGTCATGTTGTCTCGTGCAGCATGTCGCCTTTGATCTTCTGTCTGAGAGATTCATAATTTCATAATTTAGTGAGAGCATTCTTTGTACTGAGGGGGCCAATCGGATTCCAAGATAGGTAATGCTTTCATTATCCCACTTAAATTGATGTTTAGCTTTAAGATTTACAGGGTGTGGGATAGAAGGCATTAGATTCAGGATTTGGCATTTAGGGATATTCAATTTATAATATGATACTTGAGTAAAGGAGTTTATCTCTTCCATTATGCTATTGAGCCACTCTTCGGGATTAATAAGGGATAAAATAATGTCGTCCGCGAATAGCCCGATTTTGTGCGCTACATTACCATTTTTAATACCAACTATCCCAGGGTGTGAACTGATTTTTTCCGCTAAGGGTTCAATTATTAATGCAAATATTAGGGGAGAGAGCGGGCACCCCTGCCTCGTTCCATTAGTGATATCAAATGTATCTGACATCATTCCAGAAATGAGAACTGAGGCTGACGGGTTAGAATATATAGGGATGATCGCTCGGAGTATATTACTGTCAAACCCAAATCTGGAAAACACTTCAAATAAGAGCCCCCAATGCACCCGATCGAACGCCTTTTTGGCATCTAAAGACAGGAGCATAGAGGGGGTCTGCCTCCCTCCGGCTTCAAGGATGATATCAATCATCCTCCTTGTACCATTCAGGGTCTGTCTAGACTTAACAAACTCCACTTGGTCTTTATGCACTAAGGCCGGGATTATTTCTGAGATCCTATTAGCTAGGATTTTGGAATACATTTTAAGGTCAGTATTCAATAATGAAATTGGCGAAAAATTGACAGTTCGGTCAGGGAATTTTCCTGGTTTTGGGATGGGTGTAATTGTTTCCTGAATCATCTATTTTGGAATTATCCCGGTTTCAATAAAATTTTGAAAAATTAATGTCATGTGAGGGATTAGTATATCTTGGAATGTTTTGAAGTATTCGCTCGTTAGACCGTCATGGCCGGGGGACTTGTTGTTTTTCATTCCTCTAATTGTTTGCTGTATTTCTGCTTGGGATATTGGTTGATTTAACATATGTAATGTGTCTTCTGGTATTTTAGGAAGTTTTACGCTCTCTAAGAACTGATTTATTAGTTGGAGGGGTGGGTCCCCTAACCCAAAAGTGCCCCCGCCTCTGCACCCAGGGATGTAATTGCCAGGCTTCATTTTTATCACTTTAAATAAGCTATCAGTAAAGCACTGGCAGGTGCGGGCTGGACTGGGTGTTACAGAGATGGGTAATGGCAGGTGCAGACTAAACTGGGTGTTACATAGATGGGCACTGGCAGCTGCAGGCTGGACTGGGTGTTAGACAGATGGGCACAGGCAGCTGCGACTTGGACCAACAGTTAAACAGATGAGCACGGGCAGGTGTGGGCTGGACTGGTTGAGGAACAGGAGATCACTGGCTGGTGTGCACTGGACCGGGTGTTAGACAGATGGGCCCTGGCAGGTGCAGATTGGACCAAGTGTTACACAGATATGCACTGGCAGGTGCGAACTGAACCAGCTGAGGAACAGGAGAGCACTGGCATGTGAGGACTGCACCGGGTGTTGCGCAGATGTGCACTGGCAGGTGCGATCTGGACCGGCAGTTAAACAGATAAGCACTGGCAGGTGTGATCAGAACCGGCAGTTAAACAGATGAGCACTGGCAGGTGCTGGCTGGATCGGCTGAGGAATAGAAGAGCACTGGGAGGTGTGGACTAGATCAGGTGTTAGGCAGATGGGCACTGGCAGGTGCGATCTGGACCGACAGTTAAACAGATTGGCACTAGCAGGGGCAGACTGTACTGGCTGAGGAACAGGGGAGCATTGGCAGGTGTAGGCTGGACCATGTGTTAGACAGATGGGCATGGCAAATGCGATCTGCAACAGCAGTTAAACAGATGAGCACTGGCAGGTGCAGGCTCGATCGGGTGTTACAAAGATGGGCACTGGCATGTGCGGGCCGGACCGTCAGTTAAATAGATGAGCACTGGCCGGTGTGGGCTGGACTGCCTGAGGAACAAGAGAATGCTGGCAAGTGCCGACCGAACCAGGCATTAGACAGATGGGCACTGGCAGGTGTGAGCTGGACCAGTTCTTACACAAGTAGGCACTGACAGGTGCAGGCTGGTCCGGGTGTTACACAGATAAGCAATGGCAAATTCAGGCTAGACTAGGTGTTAGACAGAAGAGCATGGCAGGTGCAGACTTGTCTGACTGAGGGACAGAAGAGCACAGATAGGTATGAATGGAATAACAGGCTAGACAAGCAGATGGGTGGACCTGGGGAACCTGATAACTAGCAAGCATGCAAGGCAAACCTTCAACATTGCTCAGGCGCCTCCAAATTTGAGGAGGAACCTTAAATAGAAGGTGTCGCAAGCTATTGGCATGGCATGGTCACTTTAAAAGAGAGGGAGTGCGCGCAGGTGCCCTAAGCATAGTGCCCGGGCCCAGGGCCGTAATTACAGTTTATGCTGCCCTAGGCACTTTTAGTGCTGCCTCCCCCATTAGTGAGTACGACTAATGCAGACACGTTGGCAAAAATCGCTGATGTGAAAGCAGCCTTTCTCCCTAGTGCAGCCGTTTTCCCAGTGCAGCCATCTCCCCAGTGCAGCCATCTCCTCAGTGTACCCATCTCCCCAGTGCAGCCATCTCCTCAGTGTACCCATCTCCCTAGTGCAGCCACCTCCCTAGTGCACCCAACTCCTCAGTGCACCCATCTCTCCCCAGTGCAGCCATCTCCTCAGTGTAGCCATCTCCTCAGTGTAGCCATCTCCTCAGTGTAGCCATCTCCTCAGTGCACCCATCTCCTCAGTGCACCCATCTCTCCAGTGCACCCATCTCCTCAGTGTACCCATCTCCCTAGTGCAGCCATCTCCCCCAAGTGCAGCCATCTCCTCAGTGCAACCATCTCCTCAGTGTACCCATCTCCCTAGTGCAGAGTCTCCTCAGTGCAGCTGTCTCCACAGTGCAGCCGTCTCCACAGTGCACCCATCCCATCAGTGCACCCATCTACCCAGTGCAGCCATCTCCCCAGTGCAGCCATCTCCCTAGCGCACCCATCTCCTCAGTGCATCCATCTCCCCAGTGCAGCCATCTCCCCAGTGTAGCCATCTCCTCAGTGTAGCCATCTCCTCACTGCAGCCATCTCCTCAGTGCAGCCATCTCCTCAGTGCAGCCATCTCCTCAGTGCAGCCATCTCCTCAGTGCAGCCATCTCCCCAGTGCATCCACCTCCTCAGTGTAGCCATCTCCTCAGTGCACCCATCTCCTCAGTGCACCCATCTCCCCAGTGTAGCCATCTCCTCAGTGCACCCATCTCCCTAGTGCAGCCATCTCCCTAGTGCAGCTATCTCCTCAGTGTACCCATCTCCCTAGTGCAGCCATCTCCTCAGTGTACCTGTCTCCCCCCTCCCTCCCCACTGGGCTCATTTTCATCTCCCCCTCCCTCCCCGCTGGGCTCATTCTCATCTCCCCCCTCCCTCCCCGCTGGGCTCATTCTCATCTCCCCCCTCCCTCCCCGCTGGGCTCATTCTCATCTCCCCCCTCCCTCCATGCTGGGCTCATACTCATCCCCTCCCCCTGCTCATACTCATCTCCCCCCAGGCTCATAGTCATCCCCCCAGGCTCATACTCATCTCCCCCCTCCCTCCCCTCTGGGCTCATACTCATCTCCCATCCCCCCGCTCATACTCACCTCCCTCCTGGCTCATACTCATCCCCCCAGGCTCATACTCATCTCCCCCCCTCCCTCCCCTCTGGGCTCATACTCACCTCCCACCCCCCCTCATACTCACCTCCCCCCGGCTCATACTCACCCCCCCAGGCTCATACTCATCTCCCCCTCCCTCCCCTTCTTCTCCCCCCGGCTCATATTTATCTCCCCCCTCTGAGCTCATACTCATCTCCCATCCCCCCGGCTCATACTCACCTCCCCCCGGATCATACTCATCCCCCCGGGCTCATACTCATTTCCCCCTCCCTGTATGCATGGCTGGGCTCACCTTGCACGGTCCCTGCATGTTTACCGCTCCAGGCGCCGGCATTCTTCCTGTGTCACAGGCTGTGTGTGTGAGCGGTCACGTGATACCGCTCATTAAGCCCATATGGGAGAGGAGTGGCATCCATATTCATTACTGTAATGAGCGGTATCACGTGACCGCTCACACACACAGCCTGTGACACAGGAAGAATGCCGGCGGCGCCGGAGACCTTCGGAGCCACAGGCACCATTGGAGCCGAGGAGGTGAGTATGATGTCTTCAAGAGGGGAGGGGAGGAGAGGGGAGGAGAGGGGAGGGGAGCGGAGGGGAGGATCCGACCCAGACTTCCATTATAAAAAGAAAAAAACCTTTGCCCAGGAGCCGCCCCACCGCATCATCCCGCCCTAGGCACGTGCCCGCTGGTGCCTAGTGGAAAATACGGCCCTGCCTGGGCCTAAAACTGAACCTTGGGGGACACCAACACATAGGGGGTGAGATGAGGAGATGGTGTGTGAGTGGGACACACTGAATGTCCTCATTGTTTGGTATGAGGAGATCCAAAAAAGGGCCAAGTCTGTAATGCCAAGACATCAGAAAGTCTGTAGTAAGAGTGAATGGTCCACTGTGCCAAAGTCAGATGCCAGGTCCATGAGAAGGAGCAGGACAAACTACCGTCACTTTGATTTTGGCAGTTAGTAGGTTGTTGGTGACTTTATTCAGGGCAGTTTCAGTGGAATGGTGCGGTCGAAAGCCATATTGTAAGCGGTCAGAGAGAGAGCAAGAGAAGTGGGAGGACAGTTCAAAAATGGACGCATTGTTCCAGTACCGTAGTTTGGAGGCATAGGTGAGAAGTGAGATGGGGCGACACAGAGTATGGGTCAAGGAATTTCTTTTTGAGGATGGCTGTGATCAAGGTATGTGTGAATCATGAGGGGAAGACACCAGTTGTTAATGACAGGTTCAAGAGGTGTGTTAGGCTTAGGATGGACATTTTTGGGTCAAGTTCACAGGTGGTGAGATGTGATTTGGAAAGTAAAGAGGAAAGTTGATCTTCTGGGATGGTGAAGTTGGTTTTGGAAGAGGAGAGTGGAGTACTTATGAAGAGGGGCTGTAGGGGCTTTAAGCAAAAGCTTTGTCTTACATTGTCAATCTTCTTGTCACAATATTTCATGACCCAACAGGGGTCAGTCTAGTGAACGGCACAACACACAACGGGATGGTAAAAGAGAGAGGAAGGCCTTACCAATAGGGGCACCTCCTGAGCTCCAACCTGAGCCTGTCCCTGCACTCCCCTAATGCCCTAAGTGGGTCCTTCTCACGCTGTCATGAACCTCTTCCCTTACTGTCACCTCACACTGCCCTGGCTAGTGCACTGGCCGTCAAGGGCGATAGTCTCACCACTGCAGATGGTGCAACACAGGGGACAGGGACAAGCACGAGTCAGACGAGGTAAAAACCCAAAACTCAGCAGAAGAAAGCCACCAGGACCACAAACTCCACGAAACCAGCAGATTCACCACTGAAACAGAGAGCTCCTTACTCCAGGCTTGGTCAACATAGATTGCTCTATCACTGACAGCTGATGCATCAGATGACTATATAAGGTTGATTGGAGTGGTCACCACCCACATCAGTTGACCTAGCAACTCTGCAGTTGCAGCAAGGGAAACTGACATTAACCCCTGCTGGCCCAAAAGGAAAAAAGCTACATTTAAATCATAGTGGAACCAGAGCTGCCACACATTCAAAAATGGATCGTGTCACTTCTGCTTGAAGAAAAAGGCAAGTCTTCTGCTGAAATGAGAGGACAGGGAGGCGGAGCTGGTGGATGGAGGAAAGAATTGAAAGTACTGAATAGCTGTTTAGGGTTGTGGGATAGTTATGATATGAGAGAGAAGTAGGTTTATTTTGCTGCAGTGAGAAACTGCACAGCATTTTTACAACTTCTTTTACTGGATGGGCTACTACACTCCCTTTCTTTGGCAGCCACACAGCGGTACACTTTGTAGATGAAGGCTAGATAGAACATGTGCTCCAGTAGATGGCAAGTGTTCCATAAAATGGCCTCTGCTCCTCCTCTTCCACCTTAACATCACACACAGTACAGTCCTCAGAGGTGGCACCTCAATTACCCTTGTTTTCCCTCATGTCACAACTCTCCAACCACCCACAGATGGGAACCACAGATGTATGAGTCTGCAGATCTGTTCACACATTCTATGCCATGGGCATAGGAAATGAACTCCAAAGATTCACAGAGTCAAGAGGTGGAAATTATCTGTGCCAATGCCCAATTTTTTTTCAGTTTGATGCAGGTCCAGACGAAGTAGGGTCCGAGCAGAATCCAAACCCTCATCAACAGAAGTTAACCCCAGGGAGTGAAGGTGATCCTGATGAGACTCAAACTTCATACTTGAAGTGCACGCGCACTGTATTGTGCTGTCAGGGCAGGAAGATGAGAAGGGTAACTCTCAGAGAGAGGAGTGGGAGAACAGAGAGGATGACAATGAGGTAGTAGATCCCACTTGTATAAACCCAGAGGCATGCAGCTGAGTAGCTCAGCAGAGGAGGAGGAGGAAGACAAGGAGATTACATTGCAGCTTCCTGCAGACACAGAGTTGTGAAACAAGCATTGCATCCTCTGCCCCAACTCTGTCAGTGGCCAGCAGCATTTGCAGGTATGCAGTTGCCTAGCTTGGGTCTTTTTTTCAGACCGCCAAAAATGACACAAATCACGTTATCTGCCAACTTTCTAAAAACGTCAACGTAGAGTTAAAAAAATGCAATAATTTGACTACTACATGCATGATTTGGCACATGCACGATCAACATGCTTTAATCTGGGAATCTCACTGTGCTAAAATGCACCGTCCACCCCATCAACCACATTTTCTGATTCTTCCTCCTCCCTCACCGTGGCAAGTGTTGTCACACAGGTGCACAGCTGCAGAACCTCCACTTGTTTACCCGCTACAGTCAGGGTGAGTGAGAGTCCATCAGCTCATACGGAAGTGGACATGCCTGCTGTTTTTGATTGATCTTAGATGCCAAGCAAACCCCATCTTTCTCAATCCACTGTAAATTCTTCGCCTGCACCTCTCTCACAATCCAGCAGCTTGTCGTGTTCAACCTACTCTGTCTCGTAAAAGATTGTTTCATTCTACGTATGCCAAAACTAAGAGCTTGAATTTCAATCCACTAATAATAATAATCTTTATTTATATAGCACAAACATATTCCTCAAAGCAGTTAATATAAAACAGTCAAAAGTTAAAACATTTATGATAATAAAACAACTAAAGCAAAAATAATGACGACTCTGCTCTTTAGAGCTCACAATCTACAATGAGGTGGGGGTGACACAAAGTACAGGTGCTTATTTACGATGATGGTCCAAACATCTTGAGGAAATGGGGGTAGATAAAGGAGGCATGAGTGTTTTGGGTACAGATGAGTTGATGGCGAATTATGTTCAGAGAAGTAGAGAATAGGCAATATATAAAAATAACTTTGATTAGGGAATGTGATAGGCCGCCCTAAACAAATGTGGTTTTTAGGGAGTGCCCACAAATGTGTACGTTGTGGTTATACTCCTAATTTCATGGAGGAGAAAGGGAAAGAGGAGAGTTATCTAGGTAGGAGATAGAACTGAGCCGGACAAAGACCTTATCAGAGGTGTTACTGTCTTTATGTGTCTCAGAAGTTGAAAGTTGTGAGAGGCCACAAGATCTAGCTAGAGATAGAAGCTGGGATGCAGTTGACGAGGTGGTGATGTTGAAGTCTCCCAGGATAAGGGTTAGCAATTCTGAGGACATGAAGTTTGGCAGCAAGGCAGAAAAGTAGTTAAGGAAGTGGCTGGGTGAGCCAGGGGGGCAGTATATGACCGTTACTCTGAGGGAGAGGGGATGGAAGACCCTGATTGTGTAAACCTCCAAAGAAGAATGGCATCCAAATGGGCCTGTTTTTATTTATTTTTTTTTAAAAAGGATTGGTGGTGACAGAGAGGAGTGTGGGGTTATTGTGCAGTTAGCAATGATCGTACGGCGGTATATACACATATTCCATGCATTGTAATCTGGAGGTGGCTATGCAGTATGCTCACTATTAGTTTTCCGAGAACTACTTATTGTGAACAGCCTGCGGTCTCCTCGGTTGATCATCGCCCAGTCGTGTAATTGTCCAGACGATAAAGACCAGCTGAAAGCTCTTTGCTCAAAAGATCACAGTGGGTGTTTCTGCATGACTCATGGCCTGTGATCTCTGTGATTATTGGATGGCCAATCTAATCTGTTGGCCACGCAAATGCAGCCTTTCCGCCTTGTGGATACAGAAGGTTTCCGAAAGCTGATGGGGTCACAATCCCCCAGTACCAGTTGCCTAGTCTCCAATACTTCTCTAAGAAAGACCAGCATGTCGCAGGCAACATCACCCATTCCCTGAAAAATTCTGTCTGCCAGGGTGCATTTCATCACAGACACATGGATGAGTAAGCATGGGCAAAGGCGCTACATCTCACTGACTGGGCACTGGGTGACTCTGGTGACTGTGGGGACAGATGCGACGCCACAAGTCTTGAAATCCCCAAGGCTTGCAGGCAGGGGAGGATTAAGGGTAGCCAGGGCCCTGGGCTGTTCAGACTCTGTGGGCCCCCCGGTCATGTGACGGGGTCATACGACGGGGGTCATTATATACCTGAAACAGATTATTCCAGAAAAATAGTTGCTGAGTGAAACTATAATCTGTCAAATATCCATTGATCTAGTCAATTTACTCTTCAGTTAGGAAGAAAATTTTCATTTATATGAGGAAATGATTGGGTGGAGCGGTGAGGCGTGGGCCTCACACTGCCTGTGGTAGGCCGGCACCGGTTGACACCGGGCCGGGGCTCAGGTTGTTGGTTTCCTCTTCGTCCCGCTCTGTGCTGTGGGATGGAGCCGGGGTTGTTGTCGTTTTAGTCCCATCCCTGCAACGCCTCCTGGGTACATGATGAACGGTGTAGGGATTCACGCTCTCGGGAACTAGAGCTCACACAGGCACTGGATTCGTGTGTCAGAACAGTGTGGGGTTTATTGAACTCCATAAACTTGTACAGTTCAGTAAATGAAAAACAGTCTTTTCAGGCAAAACCGTAATAAAAAAATCTGCCTTTTTACAATGAAGGCAAAATAACAGGGTCTCCTCCAGACGGCTTCCCCAGGCTCAGTCCTTGGTGCTCAAATGTGGCTCGGCTAGCCCTGGCTGGGACACACAACCGGTGATACTTGCCGCTCTCTGCACTAGGCCACTGCAGTCTCTTCTGAGATTCTCGGCTATCTCTCCCTCGGCTGTGACCAGGGATTACACAGCCTGGATCTAGTCATGGCTGTCCAGGGGCAGCTGATCAGGACGTCGCCCTGCCTGACTGAGGTTTCCTGTAATGGGTGTAATGACTGGTCAGAGTGTCGGTGTAATGTCAGCAGTCCCATGTAACTGACTCAACAGGATGACCCTGGTACTGGCCCCACTGCCTCCTCCACAGGTCCTATCCCCCCTCTCCATCATCTCCTCTATGGCCCCTCTCTCCAGGGCTGTCTTCTTGCTATGTATCCCTGCTCTTTCCCATGTCCCTGCTCCTCAGGAGTGCCTCCTGTGTGGCCCCTAGCCCTCCTATGTGGCCCTTCTCCTAAGGACTGGGCTTCGCCTACAGTTCTCCTCTCCACCTCAGTGGGGCGACGCCTGATGTTCTTCTCTATGTGCACAAGTGTCGCCCCCTCTGATTGGCCGCCGTGCCATCCCATGGCAGTGCAGGCTATATGGAGATATTCGGTGTAGCCCCCCCCCGGTTACCCTGCTGTCCCGGTGACAATCACGGTGGCGGCTCTGGGGCTTCCCGGTGTTCGTAAGCCAATATATAGCAGAGAACTTTATGTCCTGGGAGGAGGGCAATCAGTGCATGGCAGTGTGACCCCGGCCCGAACACCTCCCCGGGAGGGGGCACAGGTCTGCGGCACAGTGACTGGCAGCAGCTGGGCAGGAGGGCAGCACAGGCTTCTCTGCTCTGTGTGGGATGCTGCAGCTCGGACTCTCCGGCTTCTGTCCCTTCAGCTCCTACATTACAGCGCTGTCATTAGATGCAGACACCAGCTGTTGTGTGCGGCTCCCCCACAGGACTCTTCCACACCCGGTACGGAGGGGGCGTGCTGTACATCAGCCACTCGTGTCTTCTCAGTGAGATATACCTACTTCACATTTATTACAGTAAGTCGCATCTGTATTATTCAGGGATGTTTCTTCTGCTGTGAGGAGACCATTCCCCAGTGAGGAGCACAGGCAAATAGCCTCAAGAAAAAGCTCCCCCCTACATTGCAGTGAGCAGATGGTACAGTCCACCAGGAGCAGCAACACTGCAAGCGAGGAGGGACAGAAATAATCAGATGGGAGGGGGCTGCTCTGGCGCCGCTGTGACTGTTCGCAGCATGAAGCCTGAGCTCCGGCAGAGCTGCATTGCAGGCTGAGGCCACCAGCCTAAAGAAGCTCTCCAAGATGGAGGCTTTCCTAGACAGACACCTGGCTCCACTGTCCAGGACCTGAGCTCCAAAGATCAGTGGCGGATTATAATGGGGCAATTTACCCTGTGCTGGTGGGCCCCCCACACCACTGGGCCCTGAGCTACTGCCCAGATTGACCTCATTATAATCCGCCACTGCTTGCAGGACAGACCTGTACATTTAACACTTCCTCCACTGCTTCTGCCTCCTCTATCTCCTCTAGGGCCTCCACCTGTGCCCTAAACTCTGCCTTAACGAGACATGCGTTCCAACAGTGCAGAATGAATCCCCACCACCTCCATACTGCGCAGCCAGGGCTCTCCACAATCAGGCAGTATTAAAATTGATATGCCTTGGAGATCGCATTCATACAGCTGAAGAGTTGTGGACAGCTCTCCAGGCTGAGTTTGATCAATGACTGTCTACGCTGAACCTGCATCCAGCAAAGGCCGTGTCTGATAATGGTGCAAACCTGGTGGCTTCCCTACGACGGGGCAAGATCACACACGTACCTTGCATGGCTCACGTCCTCAACCTGGTGGTACAGAATTTTTTCAGCCACTATCCTGGCCTGGATCAGCTGCTCCAGAAAGCACGTAAGTTGTGTGCTCATTTCCGCCATTCGCACCCTTCTGGTCATCGACTTGTGTCGATACAGAGGTCTTTGTCCATGACAGTTAACAAGTTGATATGCGATGTGCCGACACAGTGGAATTCCACTCTGCTCATGTTGCAGTAACTGTGACAGCAGCATTGAGCCCTGACACAGTATGCCATGTCGTATAGCCTGGGTTAATGCAGTACGGATGTGGTGCATTTCACGTTTACAGAGTGGGCACAGATTAAGGACCTCTGCACCCTTCTGCACAGTTTCGAAATGGTTACTAAGATGGTTTGTACTGACGATGCCATCATCAGCATCACTATTCCAGTCATCTATATGCTGGAGCAGACTTTCAATAGCCTGCGGGAAGAGATGTGGTCCCAGAAGAAGAAGAGAAAGCAGAGGAGGATGTGGAAGGGATAACATTGTCTCTAAGTTCAAGACTGTCGTCACAATGGCAGGTGCCAAGGGAAGGTGGATTACTGCGATCAAGGTGGCTGGTGATAACAGACAAACTGTTGCAAAGGTGCAAGATTCGAGGAACAAATGGAGAAGGAAGAGGTGATGGGCGAGCAACTGTCACATAAAGATGATAATCCTCCCCACAAATGTGGTTCGTGGTTGGCGGGAGGGGACGGAGGAAATGAGCCTCATTGTTACCCAGCCACCATATGAGTGCCTTCTTGCTGCACTATCTGCAACATGATCCCCGTATAGTTATGATTAGGAATAATGCTGACTACTAGGTTGCCACTCTGTTAGATCCACGTTATAAAACCAAGTTTTGCCAGATGATTCCCACCCTAGAAAGGGACCCGCGACTGTTGAAGTATCAAAACACGCTAAGAGAGCTTTTCCCCAAGACAGCAGTGAAGCACACAGTTTGCATTGCAGCTCTACACTTCCAACCTCCAGCACATTAATTTGTTAATGCCAAAACATTAGCAGAAGCAGCAGCAGAGGTGGAAGTGGAAGAACCAAGTTCTGTGATTAATTTGACACTTTTTTTAGACCAACTAGTGCACCAGCACAACAGAGTCCAAGTCTTACACTTGGTGAACTAATGGAGAAGATGGTGCAGAAGTATTCCAGAACTGAATATAAATACCATCAGGGAGAGTTTGGACCCTTTCACATTTTGGTCTTCCAAAATGGATGAGTGGCCTGAGCTAGCCTCACATG
Source organism: Dendrobates tinctorius (assembly GCF_039654945.1). Taxonomy (NCBI): domain Eukaryota; kingdom Metazoa; phylum Chordata; class Amphibia; order Anura; family Dendrobatidae; genus Dendrobates; species Dendrobates tinctorius. The sequence goes on from NW_027361679.1 coordinate 62,801,723, forward strand.
CCTTGGAGGTTTTATAATGCCCGGCAGCCAGCGTTCTCTCAGAACGTGTTTTCAGCACTGCTGATGGTATAATAATGGATAAGCACAGTCGGCTGTCCCCTGAAATTGAAGACCGCCTAACTTTCATCAAGATGAGCAAGTCATGGATCTCCAAGGACTTTTGCACCCCAATCACAGACTGAACAGACTAGGTGATATTGTATTTTTTACTGTGATGCATTAATGTCACGTAACTGCACTCAGTGATATCTTTAGTGTGACTTCTGTGCCTGCTGTGGCTGTTGCTGCTGCTGCTCATGTTAGCAAATTTGTGGAAATGTGAACAGTCATGGTTGGTCTACATCTGCTGGGTTAGCTGTAGTAGAAGACATCTTGGTCCCAATTATACTATTTCTATTCTCGTGACAGTTAGTCCACTTTGGTAGTGTCAAGCCTTCATTTTTTAAAATGTGAACACTCCTGGTTGGGTGTCCATCTGCTGGGTTGGGTGAAGTGGAAGACCTGTCGGTACCTATTATACTATCTATACTGTGGTGAAATTGATGCCATTTTTGTGGTGTCTGTCAGTAATTTTTGGAAATGTGAACACTCCTGGATGGATGTCCATCTATTGGATAGGGTTTAGTGGAAGACCTACCAGTCCGTATTATACTATTTCTACTGTGGTGAAATTGATGCCACTTTGTTGATGTTGGCCAACAATTTTTGGAAATGTGAACACTCCTGGTTGGGTGTCCATCTGCTGGATTGGGTTTAGTGGAAGACCTATCAGTCCCTATTATACTATATCTACTGTGGTAAAATTGATGCCACTTTTCAGGTGTCTGCCAGTAATTTTTAGAAATGTGAACACTCATGTTTGGGTGTCCATCTGTTCGATTGGGTTTAGTGGAAGACCTACTGGTCCCTATTATACTATTTCTACTGTGGTGAAATTGATGCCACTTTGCTGGTGTCTATGAATAATTTTTGGAAATGTGAACACTCCTGGTTAGGTGTCCATCTGCAGGATTGGTCCCTATTATACTATCTATACTGTGGTGAAATTGATGCCACTTTTGTGGTGTCTGTCAGTAATTTTTGGAAATGTGAACACTCCTTGTTGGGTTTCCATCTATCGGATAGGATTTATTGGAAGACCTACCAGTCCTTATTATACTATTTTGTACTGTGATGAAATTGAGGCCACTTTGTTGGTGTCTGTCAATAATTTTTGAAAATGTGAACACTCATGGTTGGGTGTCCATCTGTTGGATTGGCTTTAGTGGAAGACCTGTCGGTCCCTATTATACTATTTCTACTGTGGAGAAATTTATGCCACTTTTGTGGTGTCTGCCAATATTTTTTAGAAATGTGAACACTCCTGGTTGGGTGTCCATCTGCTGGATTGGGTTTAGTGGAAGATCTATCAGTTCCTATTATACTATATCTACTGTGGTAAATGTGATGCTACTTTTCTGGTGTCTGCCAGTAATTTTTAGAAATGTGAACACTCATGGTTGGGTGTCCATCTGTTGGATTGGGTTTAGTGGAAGATCTAACGGTCCCTATTATACTATTTCTACTGAGGTGAAATTGATGCCACTTTGTTGGTGTCTACCAATATTTTTTGGAAATGTGAACACTCCTGGTTGGGTGTCCATCTGCTGGATGGGGTGTAGTGGAAGACCTGTTGGTCCCTATTATACTATTTCTAGTCTCGTGACAGTTATTTCACTTCAGTGGTGTCAGGCCCTCATTTTTTAAAATGTGAACACTCAAGGTTGGGTGTCCATCTGTTGGATTGGGTTTTGTGGAAGACCTAATGGTCCCTATTACACTATGTCTACTGTGGAGAAATTGATGCCACTTTTGTGTGTCTGTCAGTAATTTTTTGGAAATGTGAACACTCATGATTGGGTGTACATCTGCTGAATTGGGTTTAGTGGAAGACCTACTGGTCCCTATTATACTATTTCTACTGTGGTAAAATTGATGACACTTCTATGGTGTAAGGCCCTCATATGTTTAAATGTGAGCACTCCTGGTTGGGTGTCCATCCGCTGGATTTCATGTAGTGGTAGACCTGTTGGTCCCTATTATACTCCTTGTACTTTGATGAAATTGATGCCACTTTTTGTCTGCCAATAATTTTTGGAAATGTGAACACTCCTGGTTGGGTGTCAATCTGCTAGATTGGGTGTAGTGGAAGACCTATCTGTCCCTATTATACTATTTCTACTGTGGTGAAAGTGATGCCACTTTGTGTCTGCCAATATTTTTTGGAAATGTGAACACTTCTGTTTTGGTCTTCTTAATGCGTGTTGCCTGTAGCAGTAGGCCTCAGACACCATCAAGCCTCCACTTCCTTGGACTCAACTACTCATGTTAATACCCTTAAATTTTACTGGCAACGGTAGTCTAGAAAACTGACATTTGTGCCACCTGAGTGTGGCTCAGCATGAAAGCAGGTAGAGGTGTTGCATGTGGTATCAGGACTCAGAGAAAAGGGGGCCTACACCGATCCCTCACCCACTTCGTCTTACTGTCACGTTCAACTGAAAGCTGTAAATGCTGTCTCAGACCCCAATACCTCATGCCATGCTAAAATTTGAACTGAGTGAATTGAGGCCACTTTCATGGTGTCTATCCCTCATTTGATGTGTTTTGGCAGCATTTGGAACAGTTATAAGGTGTTGTGCATGCATTTGTTTTTGCCTCCCATTGAGCTGAATGGCGTTCGGTTATGTTCGGCGAATATTCGGCGAATGTTCGGCCTCAGACACCATCAAGCCTCCACTTCCTTGGACTCAACTACTCATGTTAATACCCTTAAATTTTACTGGCAACGGTAGTCTAGAAAACTGACATTTGTGCCACCTGAGTGTGGCTCAGCATGAAAGCAGGTAGAGGTGTTGCATGTGGTATCAGGACTCAGAGAAAAGGGGGCCTACACCGATCCCTCACCCACTTCGTCTTACTGTCACGTTCAACTGAAAGCTGTAAATGCTGTCTCAGACCCCAATACCTCATGCCATGCTAAAATTTGAACTGAGTGAATTGAGGCCACTTTCATGGTGTCTATCCCTCATTTGATGTGTTTTGGCAGCATTTGGAACAGTTATAAGGTGTTGTGCATGCATTTGTTTTTGCCTCCCATTGAGCTGAATGGCGTTCGGTTATGTTCGGCGAATATTGGACGAATTAATCAGAGAATATTGCAAATTCAGCGATAGTAATTGAAATATTTGCTCATCTCTAATAACTATTTGTCTTTTCATTTGTAGATGAACTTGACACCATTTAGTTCAGTTTTTGTTACTTTAAATGGTCACTGCTATGCAGAATGTAAGAGAACACAGTCTCACACACATTCCACAGTCACAACACCCACATTTCTATTCCTGAATGGAAAACAAATGATGCACCAATGCTCTTGACTATAATTTTTCATTTGGCGCTTGATGCTTACACATTAAATTTCTCTCTCGAGAAGTCATTTTGTTCTGGGGGAAAAAGAAAAATATGGGAAGGGATGTGGAATTGCGCAATGGGATCATATTGATTGATTAAATGTTTCAGAAGCTTTCACTTTGTACCACTATTACCTCTGCTTATCTTCCTCTATCTGTCCACATCCTTTGTGTCCCAGATACAAAAACCTCCATTCTGCACCTGCACATCTGAAATTGATAAGACTTTCTTGCAGTGATTAAAACAGAAGTGAGCCCGGGTCAAAACTGTTCTAGTACAATTAATTGTTCAGAGACTGTATGTCTCTAGCCCTCTATAAACCTTCTTATAATTTACTGCATAGCGTACCACCTGTGTGATACAGCTGTCTAAGCCATTTTCCTGACAAAAAAAGAAAGTGATATTTGGTGAAGTTAAAGCCATATGCTTTTGAGGTTTCCTTTTTCTACTAACTAAAAACATGTGTCATCTATGTACCAGAGAAACCTTATTGCCAACCAACCATAACAGCTTGGGCCTTTTGTGTCAAACTAACGACCAATGATCCAGGCCTTTTATGAAGAGAAAAAATATACAGAATCTATACCTGTGGGTGCTGAACAAATAGTGTCAAGAACTCTTTGGTGGAATTAGTCAATGCATTTACTTGTCCATTTGCCCAGACTTAATATGTAGAGGTAAAAACTTGAAACTGATTCCAAGATATCTATCTAGACAGGCTTCACATCTCTCCGTGCAACCTTGTAAAATGTTCCACAGAACTCAACTTAAAGATCATCTAAATGAAACATTTTACTAGTTTTCCTATTTCCTTTCATGTGATATGTTCCGTGCTGTGTATTGCTGATGTCTGTATATACTTAATGAATAGTAGGTTGTTAACCATGCTTTTCCAGCTGAAAATTGATTTAACTTATATTCTTAAGTTTTTTCAGAAAAATATATGAAAAATATTTTTGATCAAACTCATGGTCACTTTACACGGACCAACCGGCAGCATGATGCAGCTGACGAAGTCCAAACTTTTAAAGATCGGTCGTTTAAATATCTGATTACACAGGTAGACCAGCTATTGAGCAGAGATGAGCAAATGTTTTAAAATTTGAACTTGCCCACTTTGCAGAATTTTCCCCCCAAACTTTGATGTGCGGCAAAGAAATTTGCTCGAAAAATATACATGGGGAGGAGGAGAGAGAATCTTGCTGAGAGAGATAAGAGATTATGCTTTACAGTCACAAATGAGAGGACCCCGCTGACCATAAGAGCTTACAATTTACAGGAGAAAAGGAGATCATAAGAGTTTACACTCTGCAGGAGAGAGAGAGAGGACCCCGCATATCATAAAAGCTTACACTTTATAGGAGAGAGAGGACCTCGCTGACCATAAGATCTTTTACTTTACATTAGTTACAGACCCTGGTGATCACAAGAGCTTACATTGCATTGGAGAGAGAGACTTGCCCAGTGACTCTGAAGGCCAAATGACTCTGCCTTGTAAACTGTGCTCCACCGAGAACTGCTGATTTGTGATGGTACTGATCACCACTGTAAAGATATAATAATCCATAAGATGTCATAGCTGCAGAGCGTTATGGAGAAACCAGTGTAGCTGTCATGATCCAGCATGGATCTGACAGATTTAAATGGAAAAGTGAACTTTTTTCCTTTGGCTAGGTGTCAAAGTGGGTTGATTGCCCCCGGTGGCCATTGGAATTATTACACGTGGTGTTGTTCATTCTAAGTTGCCCGGTGGTGGTGAGTGGTATCACACCTTAGTTTTAGGGTTAAGGTGCACGCAATTACAAATCAGGTGTTAGGCTCTATAAAAGGGAGCCAGGTGGTTTCAATCACTGTTGGTGATATTGTGTGTTAGTCATTCACAAGGAAGCCTGGGTGAAAGAAGGAGCTGAACATGAGTCCTGCGCAGCCCAGCCAGAGGGGACGAGTGGCAGCTAGGTGGTCTGCAAGAAGGGCTGGCATGGCGTGGTGGAGTCACAGTTTATGGTGTCGGCAGGAGGTGTTTGCATGGCTTGGTGGTGTGGCGGCAATGGTGAGAGTTGCACTCACCATGCTGGACCTGGTTGCTGAGAGCTGGACTCAAGCATGCTTGACTTTTTGGGCAGAAGCTGAACTCATCATTGGGACTCTGTTACTGGACTGCTGCAATTGGTGGTGGACTCTGCACAAAGGCTGCACTATGGTGATGGATCCGATTATGGTGAAGGATCCAGGTGGAGGAGAAGATGCACACAGATGGTGGGCTCTGTTGCTAGGAGCGTACGCAACAGAGCAAAGCTAAGTGGTGTTTCCCCTGTTTTGTCATCTTTCCTCATGTGTGTTTTAGTGCAGTGGTGGGATTAGTTTCTGCACTGACCAATTCCCTAGTGAGGGTTTAGGTCAGGGCAAGCTAGGGTTTTTAGGTTTCTGTTGCGCGCCCGGTGCGGAACTGGCATAGGGAACATTAGGAGTGCAGGGACACTGGCTCAGGGGAGCTCAGGAGGTCTCCACTTCCCTATTCCCTATCGCAGGGCCCACCATTGTTAATGTTTCCCTTATTGTTTAAATTCGCCTTACTGGAGGCGGGGTTTCCAGACTTGTATATACGTGTAATGTCTAAATTCGCCAGTTGGAGGCGGTGTATCCAGCTGCACATGTTTATTATTTAAATTCGCCCCACTGGAGGCGGTGTATCCAGGGTCACGTGTGTCATATGGGTTTGCCTTGCGGTACTCACTGCGTCCAGACACGCGTGACCGTGACATTATCACCAACCTTACATTTTTTTTCTCTGGTGAGCTTTGGCCATGTGGAGACCGCTGAGTAATTGCTGCCGGGCCTCACTGAGGTGAGTGGGGAGCGGCAAGGTGTTTAGAGCCGCTACAGCAGCTGTTATCAGAGTCTGGGGCCTCTGCTCAGGTAACCAGGATATCAAAATGGCGGCTTTGGCAAATTGCGGGTCTGGCAAAAGCCCCTTGAGTCGCTGCTGGGGAGCGGGACTTGTTCATACAGGTGGACGTAACCAGACAGGTGGGTGGAGTTGGTGATCCCCATGGTGCTGTCTGGGGTTCCCCGAGGTGAAGGGGTACGTCCCTGTAGTGAGCAGACTGGTGATAGTCCACGGGGCCCTCGCCAAATCTTCAGTACCACCGAAGAAGCCGCCCCTCCTGGTCGTGTGGAGGCGACCAGCGAGTGTATATTTCCTCCATATTCCTGTTCCCTTCTCCTCCAGGTGTGAGCGGCAGGTGTGCTGCGGGGGGAGTAGGGACAAATCTCAACCCTCGCCATTAACCAACCCTGGGAGGGTAGACCTCATGGTGAAAGGGTTGGAGGGTGGTGTCCCTTGGTGAATAGCGGGGGTGTGAGTGTGGTGACAGCAGGGGGATGCCTCTGTTGTCAAGTCCAGAATGAGTTCACCAAAATATGACAAACGAATGTGTGGCAATCAACGTTCAGGTCCGGACCTGTGTGCGAACGAGCGTGTATGGGTGGCCACCAAAAAACATCTTGTGGAAGGGTGTTATGGAGTCTGATCAGCTCATAGCAAACATACACATACATAAACTCGTTCCCCAGGTCGGCGCAGTGGAGATGAGTGGTGCCTCCAGAACATGTATTGCCAATACCAGCAGTGCGTTTGTCATTAACCTGAAGTGTCAGGTAGTGGTGGGGTGAACTCAGGATCTGGGCGTCCCCGCTCTTGGTGTTTCCCTAATGAGGAGTGGTCTTGAGGGTCTAGAGGCCCCTCATTAAGGAGGGGGTACTGTCATGATCCAGCGTGGATCTGACAGATTTAAATGGAAAAGTAATCTTTTTTTCCTTTGGCTAGGTGCCAAATGGGTTGATTGCCCCCGGTGGCCATTAGAATTATTACACGTGGTGTCGTTCATTCTAAGTTGCCCCGGTGGTGGTGAGTGGTATCACACCTTAGTTTTAGGGTTAAGGTGCACGCAATTACAAATCAGGTGTTAGGCTCTATAAAAGGGAGCCAGGTGGGTTCAATCACTGTTGGTGATATTGTGTGTTAGTCATTCACAAGGAAGCTGCTGCAATTGGTGGTGGACTCTGCACAAAGGCTGCACTATGGTGATGGATCCGATTATGGTGATGGATCCGGGTGGAGGAGAAGATGCACACAGGTGGTGGGCTCTGTTGCTAGGAGCGTACGCAACAGAGCAAAGCTAAGTGGTGTTTCCCCTGTTTTGTCATCTTTCCTCATGTGTGTTTTAGTGCAGTGGTGGGATTAGTTTCTGCACTGACCAATTCCCTAGTGAGGGTTTAGGTCAGGGCAAGCTAGGGTTTTTAGGTTTCTGTTGCGCGCCCGGTGCGGAACTGGCATAGGGAACATTAGGAGTGCAGGGACACTGGCTCAGGGGAGCTCAGGAGGTCTCCACTTCCCTATTCCCTATCGCAGGGCCCACCATTGTTAATGTTTCTCTTATTGTTTAAATTCGCCTTACTGGAGGCGGGGTTTCCAGACTTGTATGTACGTGTAATGTCTAAATTCGCCAGTTGGAGGCGGTGTATCCAGCTGCACGTGTTTATTATTTACATTCGCTCCACTGGAGGCGGTGTATCCAGGGTCACATGTGTCATATGGGTTTGCCTTGCGGTACTCGCTGCGTCCAGACATGCGTGACCGTGACAGTAGCAATGCAAAATGACATTAATGGTAGGCAATTTTTTTTTGTTCAAATTTGCATGAAACCGAAAATGTCAGGAAATTTTTGTCCTCATGTAAGGGAGGACCAGGACAGTAGTCATAGCTTAGGACACCAGGGCTCTGGTGTCCTGGCCTCTCCTCACAGAAAAATCATGCTCGCTAGTTAGCATACCTGTGTTTCCGGATTCAACTTCTTCTGGGTCCTCCCTATGCAGTGGGAGACACAGTCCATCATAACTTCAACAAAGACATCCTTACTTGGTTCATTACACAGCATTTCCAAAGACTTCACAACATTTACAACAGGCTTCACATAACGAGGTTCCTTCTCTTTCCCTGCACTGTTTCCACAGTTACTCTGCACGAGCCTGGGTCGGACCGTCCCTGTAGGTTTCTCAGTTTCCTCTCTGTTCAGCTCTGCCATGGCTAAGCATCCCTCAGTCTGTTTCACCCCAGACACAAGATCATTAGTCGCCAGAGTCAGTAGCCACTGAGGATGAGCCCCGATCTGATGTACTGCTCTCTGTACTGGCCTCACTTCTTCTCCATCTGAACTTACTGCTTCTGTGGGTTAGCCTGACTGTTTCGCCCCAGTCTTAAAGGTGGGTCCCCAAGCAATGAGTTGCCACATTCTGCTGTACTAGCCCGTTTCTGTGCTGTGCTGGTACGGAGGAAGGCTGTGCTTCTCACTTGTAACTTTGCGAGACTGCTGCCGAGTCCTGGGCTTATTGCCCGTGTTGGCGCCTCTGGCCCTCTGAACTATTCTAGAAACTATCCCCTGACTTACCCAGCAGCAGCCCCTCCTGCAAAATTAACACTATGCTTACTTTGTCCACTGACTGTAAATTGTGTTGCCCTCCATCTGGTGGCCAATCCCATACACTATACTTATACTATTCTCATGTAATGTAAAACAATATTCATTTTTCACAATAATGGTAATACACCAAGTGATGTAGCAGTAACAAATGATTAGACAATGGTAATACACTATAAGTGTAGTAGTACCATAATATAATAACATATATACAATACAGTCATATATCCAACGTCAGAACCTGTTAAGGAAGGAAAAGTAAAAGGGAATATCATCCTTCACCCCCTTTCACTCACATAGCTCTCCAAACAGTATAATGGCTCCCACACAGCATGATCACCCTAATGTACTCATTGATTAAAAAGAAAAGAAAGAAGGAAAAAAGAAGACTACTCACCCATCCCATTCACCTGCTGCTCCGGTCTCTGCAGCATGTGTTCTGAAGTTTGCAAAGTGCTTGCTGTGCTGAGAATTCAGAGCTCAGATGCACAGAGAGAATGATGAAAGATTCTGTTCCATCATTGTTTTCAACTGTATATACCATCCAGGCACGGGCCCCCTCAACCCATAACGGCTGCATGGTCTGCTGTTATTAATGGTATGCCACTGCCATTAAAAGGAAACTATCATAAAAAAAGACCTACTGATTAAATATCAGCTTATTTATATAGCAGACATAAATATTTGAAAAATGCATTTGAATATTTTTATTTTTTTTACCCAATCTGTATTAAAAATAAAAAATAGAAATTGTGCAATTCTCACACTGACCACTGGGGCTTTTTTACAATCTAACTTCCTTTGGTTTCAGGAAACAGCACATGTACAATACATAGTTACAATGATCAGACGCGACCCTTTCTTTTGTACTGAAGTGTCTAATGAGCATGTGCAAGTTCATTATGGAGGAAGTGGGAGAAGGGTCAGGTGTGACATGACCTAATGTGTTCTAAGCTTTGTATAGGTGTGTTACCTATCATTGTAATTATCTATCTACTGATAAGAGAACACCTGTAAATTATAAGGATTTTACTCTAGGTGGTGGTATTTTCATACACCTTTATTTGTGGTTTCCAGATCCTGATAGTTCACTAGTTTCTGTGATCTGGGCAGGTTAATACTGTTGCCCTTTTTTGCTGTGTTAAATACAGAGTGAAGAGACATGGTGAAGTGGACCAGATGAAGCATAATTAGATGTGAAACTGCTGAATCCCAGTCTGTGTGTTTCACTCTGAATTTCCATATTACCTTGTAATAAAAAGCCACAAAATAAAGTACCAGTGGTGAATGTCACTCTTTTTTCTTCTCTGAATTTTTAAATCAATAACAAACACACCAAAAGCAGTCTAAGAACCAAATAGACCCTGAAGGCTGCACTTGGGGCACTTGGAGCCACGCCAGGAAGCAAGGAAGAGGACATCATCGCATGAAGATGGGAGGCGCCGGACCTGGACCTGTGACACACATCGGACCAGACCGCCCCTGGGTGAGTATAATCTAACTTGTTTTTCTTATCTTTCAGGTTACATCGGGGGCTTATCTACAGCATTATAGAATGCTGTAGATAAGCCCCTAATGGCGGTGGGCCATGGCCACAGCTTATATGCGAAAAATGAGGTGACAGGTTCCCTTTAAATAGGTATTATGGAATAATCAATTTTTGCATTAGTGGCAGGAAAATTTGGCATTTACTGCTAGGTTTATACATTACAGTTAATAGCTTGGGGGTCCTAGCAGAAAGACAATTTATAATCTGATTTTAAACTGACTCTTCTGGACAATATAATTGCCAACATGCCTACTTCAATTGAAGCTACGCCATTGTAAATGAAACATTATTTCAAAAGATCTTTACATTGTTAATTACTTACAAGAAACAAAATGAACATAAACCCTGCTGTAGCTAAATAAGTAAAAAAGCAAAAGTGCATTTCAATAACACAGGGTTCTTAGTACCACTGTTTTTGACAAAAAAAAAGCATAAAAGTCATCTCACCATTGGCAAGGTGACCCTGTTCAAGATGGTCCTACACTGTCTAATATTAGAAAAAGGGCAGATAAAGGACCAGGTCCCGACCTATGGATGCCAGTATTGGGAAGCTATTTAAATGCCCCGGTTTGCACAAAATGCAAAAATACAAAGAAAAAACACAAAACATTGAACTTGAGTTTAAATTCACTTAAACCCAAGCTCAATTTTTTTTGTGTTTTTTTCTTTGTATTTTCTGATGATGGGATGGCTTTTATGCTTTTTTTTTTTATCACAAATAGTGTTCACTAATATCCTATGTTATTTAAATGCACTTTTGCTTTTTTACTTAATTAGTTACAGCAGGGTATATGTAATTTTAATATCTCAATTTGGCATTAGGTCAGTTATTGTGGCATGTATGTTAGGATGATAATCTCAAGACTTCACATTCCACGGATCATTTTACATGATTGGATTTTTATAACTCTGCAATATTAATGATTTGCCATTATATATTCAATCAAATCCTGACCATAACTAGTCTGCTAATCTTACAATAACAGTAACTTTGGGATGAAATGCACTTATGTCATGCTTCATATTTCTCTCTTAGTCCTCAGAATATTACCGTTAAGGGCTAACCATACATTGCAAGGTTTTAATATAACACATGCTTGTTTTCATATTGGAATTTCTATGCATGTTCAGATTTCAAGAGCAAAACATATTTAGTAGATTTTATCTGTCTGTCATTATGATTTAGAACATAGAGCGGTGGGGTATTTTTACATTTAGCCATTTCCAGCTACTTTCTATTTAGTCTTGACTAATCATTTTTTTATTTTTTTCCAGAGGTTCATTATAACATCTGTTTTGCAAAGGCTTTCCACTGTCATACTATTTCAATTACCCTGACACTAATTTACATAAGAAATGTTAAATGCATAAATAACAGACAAGTAAAATTTATATGGAAAAAAATCTGAATATGATATGCGCGTAATAAAAAAATACTGGGGCATTTATAACCCAATTATGTTATTATAGTGTATTAAGCAGATATCAATTTTGTTAAGAATTACTCTTTTTTAATATAGTTTATTATTTAGTTATATTAGTTACAACATTTAAATGAGAACCTAAGTAGATGATGCAGTTCTTATACTAATCATTGACATGAATGACGGTATATAAATGCACTGCACTGTGTTTATTAGGTTAATATAATGTGAAAATGGCTCTTAAGTGGAATCAAATGTCAAAATTGGCTAAATTAAATTCTCATAGCAAAATTCCATTACTACTAAAGCTTCATTAAATTGTCTGGATTAGATCATTCCAAAGTAAAGGAGTCTTGAACTGAAGAAAGAAATGCTGTCTGAAAAGAAGGGCAACTTAAAGCTCCTGAAAGCTCTGTAAAAGGGCTACGCAACTTCCAGTTCTATGAAAAATGCCCAGAGGAAAAATGGCCAAAGAAAAAAGGCCACAGCCATGAATGTGCACAGCAAAATTGCCTGCACAGAAAATTGCCCACATGGAAAATTGCCCAAAAAGAAAATTGCCCACACATGGAAAATTGCCCACACGGAAAATTGCCCACATGGAAGGTTGGCCACATAGAAAATTACCTACATGGACAAAATAACAATATTTTATTAAAACAGTTTATTAAAGAGAGCTAACGCTGTATTCACCTGTGAAAAATTGGGCATGTGCCAGTGCAACCAAAGTCACACTGTACACAGGCTCTGGAGAGATATAACCTATTGCAGGTCTGTGGGGTAATAATAACATTATATCGGTACAGCCAGGGTCACACTGCGCACAGGCTCTGGAGCAGTATAACATATTACAGGTTGGCGGTGGTGTTAATAACATTGCATCGGTACAGCCGTGATCACACTACACTGTATACAGGCTCTGGAGCAATATAACATGTGGTGAAAACTGTTGTTATTTTCTCCACGTGGGCAATTTTCTGTGTGAGCAATTTTTGTGTGGGCAATTTTCTGTGTGAGCAACTTTCCATGTGGACAGTTTTCCTGTGGGCATTCATGGCTGTGGACAGTTTTCCTGTGGGCTTTTTCTGGTCACCACAACTACCATGTGCCTTTTCTAGCACTGGTGTCTCCTTATGTGGCAGAGAGGTCTTTGGGCAAAGTCAGGCTAACGGGTCCAAGTGGAGCTGCTTCCTTCACATCACCTATAGCTCACCCATTGGTTAAAATAATTCCAAATAGATCTCTATTAACTTTGAAAATTGTGAAAAACTGGAAAAGAGACTAGCTAAATTAAAAGGTGATATGTTATTTATTTTACTCATTTATATAGCACCATTAATTCCACAGCACTTTACAGACATTATTGGCACTGTCCCCAATTGGGCTCACAATCTAGAATCCCTATCAGTATGTCTTTGGAATGTGGAAGCAAACCGGAGAACCCAGAGGAAACCCACGCAAACACGGGGAGAACATACAAACTTCTTGCAGATGTTCTCCTTGGTGGGACTTGAACCCAGAACCCCAGCACTGCAAGGCTACAGTGCTAACCACTGAGCCACCATGCCACTATTATGTCCAGTAAGCGGCAGCACAAACAACTGCATATCCTTCAGAAACAAGGATCCTGCTCCCCAATAAAGAGGCCGTGTCAATCCACTAGTCGTGTACCATTGCAGCTTCCCTTCTCTAATCACCATAACTGTTATAAATGGTTGCACACAAGAAAGTGGAGCAGCAGTCAAATGACATCCACGTACTGCATTTTTCTAGAATCTAGGTTAGACACATTAACCTTTGCTGACAGGAAAGGTAAGCGTGTTAAGACCAACTGCTTGACTCAGGTTTACATCATTCAAGCCCCTCAAGCACCTGCAATAGTCATGGGTTAAGCATGTACTGTACATGCACGGTAGATATGTTACAGAAATTTCCCATGTTCCATACGTTGGGTTTTAAATATCCATACACATTTTACTAAAACAACCCTAATAAGAAATGTGAAATTATTGTAATAAGGTAAATGTTGTATTATAAAAAATGTAAAATTATTGTGTTCACCAGTTACACAACAGAGTGGAACCTTAGTTGGTCACCATAGCAAGTGAATTACACGCTGACCAGATTCTTGTTCTAAAGTGGGCAGGGCAGACAATCTCTATAGTTGTAGCCAAAAGTTTTGAGACTGACACAAAGTTTTGCTGCTTCATTGCTTTTATGTCTTTTTGTCAGATGTTTCTATGGTTTATGGTGCACAATTATAAGCATTTCACATGTTTTTAACACTTCCATTGAAACATACGTCCATCAAGTTTATATATAGAGACTCAGTATTTACCGTGTTGACCCTTACTTTTCAAAAATTCAGCAATTCACCTTAACATGCTGGATATTATTCAAGTTTATTAGAATTTCTATGTTTTTATTTTCCCACCTCCATTTTGAGGATTAACCAGAAGTTCTCAATGGCATTAATATCTGTGAAGCTTCCTGGCCATAGACCAAAATTTCAATGTTTTTTTCACTGATCCATCTACTTACTATTTTTGCCTTGTAACATGGTGCTCCATCATGCTGGAAAAAATATTGTTCATCATCACCAAATTGCTCCAGGATCGTTGAAAGATGTTTTTCTTGGAGGATATTTAGATACCATTCTTTATTCATAGAAGTGTTCTTAGGCAAAATTGTGAGTGAGCCCACTCCATTAGCTGAAAAGCAACCCTAAACATGAGTGGTCTCAGTGTGGTTTTCTCTTGACTTGACACAGGACTCATGGTAGGGCTCACCTTTTATACTCTGGTCAATCATTTTTCCAGATGTCCCAAACAATGTGAAAGGGGCTTCATCAAAAATCAAATGTACTCATGTCCCCTGTAGGAAAATCCTTGTACTTCCTGCAAGGTTATTTTCTCTAAAGAAGCCCTCTTCAGTTTTGTTTTGGACATCTGGAAGAATGATTGTCCGGACAAAAAAAAAGTTGAACCCTGCCATGAGTAATACCATTAATGTGTGTTTTTTCATCCAAGGGAGTTGGCAAACTCATAATTTTTTGCTAGGAACACTGGTGTGAATGAAGATTGGTATCTAAACATCCTTCATGAGCAACTTAGTACAATTATCAAGGAGCAATTTGGAGATGAACAATGTTTTTTGTTGCTCAACATTATGAGGCACCATGGACAAGAAACTCCCAAGATTTCAACCCCATTAAAGCAGGTGGACAAACACTGAAATTGTGATAAACTCCAAGCACTAATTAGGCAGTAATGGGTTGTCATCAGTCAGGAGTTGGCCCAGAAGCTGAAATAATCCTTTATTAACATCACAACACACATGAAGTTAAAAAGTAAAAACAAACTGTCTGTACCCTTGTCCCATAATAATGGGTAAGCATTATGAGGTAACTTAACTGATGGTAATGAATTAACAGAGTCACACCTATAATATAATGCACCCCAATGATGGGGAATAAGAAAAAGCTAAGTAACTAGTCTAAAAATACATACAAGATAAGTCAAAAACCTCAAGAAAATGTAAAAGCAAATATCCCTAGATTAATCCAAATGAGCATATAGCCGTCAAGGATGTCCCCATGAAGAGCAAATAACCAATCTAATGGAAAAAACATAAATGTTGAAGCACTGGGTTGTCCGTGGCGCTTAGTTACCCGCTGTTTACCCTGGATACCCGATCAGGACCAGAGAGCACGCTGGTATCCTGGGTAAACAGCGGGTATCTAAGCTCCCAGCATCTGCTGTATGATGCTGGGAGTTCGCTGATCGTTGGTCTTTCGCTGTCACACGCAGCGATGTGTGCTGCCCTGTGGGAGACCAACGATAGATTTATAGCCCAGACCATTAGGCAACGATTAACGATCAGCCAACTGATCATTGATCGTTGCTATGTGTCACACCCAACGATGTCGTTTCGACATCGCTGCAATGTCACCAAACTGGTGACGTTGCAACGATATCGTTCACAATATCGTTGTGTGTAACGGGGCCTTTAGTATCTTAGCTTATATGTTATATTTGGGGGGGAATCTAACATTTTTAAAAGACAGGAAACCAACTTAAAATAATTTCTGTTAGCAAGTGCCACCAAAAATTGACCTGGGCAATCATGGATGTTTCCATCCTATGGTTCACATAGAAATGTCCTAGTATTCTTGTTTGAAGCACTTCAACAGCATGAAATCATTACTGCCTTCGCGGCACTCAACGGAATGAGCCATTTGAAAGGACTCCATTCAGCGGTGCACAGAAGTTCTGTTTTTACAGCTGTTAATATTTTGTTCCCTTTCAAATCAAAAGGAACCTGTTAATTTCCTACAAAATATGCATATTGCTCTTTGCATTCACATATTGTTAGTCTTCCCTTCTCCCTATCAAGCTGTACAAGAAGTAAAACAGAGATCTAATGTTCCTTCTAATGTAATGTGTGAAAAAAGAGGTCATTGAGATGTAAACTACCTGAGACTACCCAGGTGGGAGGAAGACTGAGCTCTGTTGCATTCCAGATGTGAGAGGCCCATTGACACCATGAACAATTTGGGAAGGGAAAAAGAAGTATTATTTCCAAGTAA
This sequence comes from Dendrobates tinctorius, assembly GCF_039654945.1. NCBI lineage: Eukaryota > Metazoa > Chordata > Amphibia > Anura > Dendrobatidae > Dendrobates > Dendrobates tinctorius. Next base: position 62,818,214 of record NW_027361679.1, read on the forward strand.
TAAGACCACCTGTAAAAAGTTCAAACTACACATGATGCAAACTAGAAACATGATTGCTATGATATATGTAACATGAAATAGATCCAAGGGTTAGTTCTAAAATATTTTCGTTTGGAACAGTTTTTTTTTATTTTTTACACAGAAGATTACAAAGTGCATAACAATGTCCAGCAGTACACATCATTTTTCATATTAACTTTAAAATATTATTCTTTGATTCTCTTTGATATGGAAAAGGAAAAAGTAAGTTAAAAAAAAAAGTATTTTTTATTCTTTATACAATAAACTTGTATTGCATTTCTACCCAACTCACGTACAGTGGGGAAATAAATATTTGAAGCCCTGCAATTTTGCAAGTTTTCCCACCTGCAAAGAATGGAGAGGTCTGTAATTTTTATCGTAGGTACACTACAACTATGAGAGACAGAATTTAAAACTGAAAACCAGAAAATTACATTGCATGATTTATAAATAATTAAATTGTATTTTGTTGCATGAAATAAGTATTTGATCTCCTACCAACCAGCTAGAATTTTGGCTTTCAAAGACCTGTTTTTCTTTAAGAAGCCCTCCTACACTGCTCTCATTACCTGTATTAATTGCATCTGTTTGAATTTGTTACCTGCATAAAAGACCCCTGTCCACAAACTAAATCTATCACAATCCAACCTCTCCAGCATAGCCAAGACCAAAGAGCTGTCTAAGGACACAAGGGATAAAATTGTAGGGCTGCATAAGGCTGCTCTGGGCTACAGGACAATAGGCAAGCAGCTTAGTGAAAAGGCAACAACTGTTGGCATAATTATTAGAAAATGGAAGAAACACCAGATGACTGTCAATCTTCCTTGGTCAGGGTCTCCATGCAAGATCTAGCCTTTTGGAATTAGGATAATTCTGAGAAAGGTCAGGAATCAGCCCAGATATACATGAGAGGACCTGGTCAATGACCTGAGGAAAGCTGGGACCACAGTCTCAAGCACACTATGCTGACATGGATTAAAATCCTGCAGGGCACGCAAGATCACCTACATATGCCCAGGCCTTTTGAAGTTTGCCAATGACCATCTGGACGAACCAGAGGATGTATAGAAGAAGGTCATGTGGTCAGATGAGACCAAAACAGAACTTTTTGGTATCAACTCCACTTGCCGTGTTTTGGGGAAGAAGGATGAGTACAACCCCAAGAACAACGTCCCAAACGTGGCTTATGGTGGGGGAAACATCATACTTTGGGAGTGTTTTTTATTTGCAAAGGGGACCGGATGACTGCTCCATATTGAAGTGAGGTTTTGGCCAACAACCTCCTTCCCTCAGTAAGAGCATTGAAGATGGGTCGTGGCTGGGTCTTCCAGCATGACAATGACCCAAACATACAGCCAGAGCAACTAAGGAGTGGCTCTGTAAGAAGCATTTCAAGGTCCTGGAGTGGCCTCGCCAATCATCAGACCTGAACCAATAGAATATCTTTGGAGGGAGCAGAAACTCAATGTTGCCCAGCGACAACCCCAAATCCTGAATGATCTGGGGAAGATATGTATGGAGGAATGGGCCACAATCTCTACTGCAGTGTGTGTAAACTTGGTCAAGAACTTCAGGAAACATCTGACCTCTATAATTGCAAGCAAAGGTTTTTGTACCAAATATTAAGTTTTGTCTTTAAATTGTATCAAATACTTTTTCCTGCAATAAAATGCAAATAAATTATGTAAAAATTATACAATGTGATTTTCTGTTTTTTTTTAAGATTCTGTGTCTCATAGTTCTGTGTACCTATGATAAAAATTACAGACCTCTCCATTTTTTGTAGGTGGGAAAATTTGCAAAATCAGCTGTGTATCAAATAATGATTTTCTCTGCTGTAAGTGAGTATCCTGAAAAGAGGATCACGAGTAGAGATGAGCAAATATTTCAGCTCTCGATTCAGAGTATGATCACCGAATTTGCAATATTTGCCGATTTATTCATTGAATATTCGCCGAACTCAACCAAACGCCATTACAGTCAATGGGAGGCAAAAACAAATCTTCAATGCTCTTACTGAGGGAAGGAGGTTGTTGGCCAAAACTTCCCTTCAATATGGAGCAGTCATCCTTTCCCGTTTACAAAAAAAACCACTCCCGAAGTATGATGTTTCCCCCACCATGCGCCACAGTTGGGACGGTGTTCTTGGGGGGTTCTTGTAGGGCTGCATTTGGCTGCTCTGGGCTACAGGACAATAGGCAAGCAGCTTAGTGAAAAGGCAACAACTGTTGGCATAATTATTAGAAGATTTAAGAAACACAAAATGAATGTCAATCTTCATTGGTCAGGGTCTCCATGCAAGATCTAGCCTTATGGGATTAGGATAATTCTGAGAAAGGTCAGGAATCAGCCCAGATATACATGAGAGGACCTGCTCAATGACCTGAGGAAAGCTAGGACCATAGTCTCAAACACATTGCCTAGTCTGAAACCTACAAGGCCAGCACTCACAACAACGAACTGAATAAGTGATCAGTGAAAGAGGTGCAAAAGTAGAGCAAAATAGTTCAGTACATAAACCATGAAAATCATACAGAGAAAAAAGCACCAAAAAGAATGAATAAATAATAAAATATAAAGTTTATTGAAACCAAAAGGTATTAAAATCTCCTATGACAGAGTCACTGATTGGGTGGATTAGGGAAATGCTGTTGATATAGTATATCTTGACTTCAGCAAAGCATTTGACAAAGTATCTCACACAATCCTTATTGAAAAAATGACTAAGTATGGAATGGACAAGGCAACTGTTAGGGGGATTCATAACTGGCTTAGTGATCGGACCCAAAAGAGTGGTCGTAAATGGCTGCTCATCCAGTTGGAAGAATGTCTCAAGTGAGGTACCACAGGGCTCTGTCCTGGGTCATGTATTGTTCAACAACTTTATCAACGATTTAGATGAAGGAATTGAGGGTAAACTGATTAAGTTTGCTGATGACACAAAGCTAGGAGGGATAGCTAATACTAGAGAAGAGAGAGAGCGAGGATTCAGAAAGATAAAAATAAACTGGAGCAGTGGGCAGCAACTAACAGAATGGTTTTTAACAGGGAAAAATGCAAAAGTACTACATCTGGGCAATAAAAATGAAAAAAGCATATACAGAATGGGAGGAATAGGGCTAAACAACAGCACATGTGAAAAAGACTTGGGTATACTAATAGATCACAGACTGAACATGAGTCAGCAGTGTGATGCAGCATCAAAAAAGGCAAATGCAATTCTAGGATGTATTAACAGAAGCGTACAGTCTAGATCATGTGAAGTCATTATTTCCCTCTACTCCTCTTTGGTCAGACCTTATCTGGAATACTGTGTCCAGTTGTGGGCGCCACATTTTAACAAAGACATCAACAAACTAGGGCAAGTTCAGAAAAGAGCGACCAGAATGGTGACCGGTCTGCAAACCCTGTCTTATGAGGAAAGGTTGCAGGATTTGGGAATGTTTAGCTTGCAGAAGAGAAGACTGAGAGGAGACAATAGCTGTCTACAAATATCTCAAGGGCTGTCACATTGTAGAAGGATCATTTTTATTCTCATTTGCGCAAGGAAAGACTAGAAGCAATGGGATGAAACTGAATGGGAGGAGACGCAGATTAGACATTATAAAAAACTTTTTGACAGTTAGAGTGATCAATGAGTGGAACAGGCTGCCACGAGTGGTGGTGAGTTCTCCTTCAATAGAAGTCTTCAAACAGAGGCTGGACAGACATCTGTCTGGGATGATTTAGCGAATCCTGCTTTGAGCAGGGGGTTGGACCAGATGGCCCAGGAGGTCCCTTCCAACTCTACGATTCTATGATTCTATGAACACTCCTTGTTGGGTGTCCATCTGCTGTATTGGGTGTAGTGGAAGACCTATCGATCCCTATTATACTATCTCTGCTCTTGTGAAATTGATACCACTACTGTGGTGTAAGGCCCTCATTTGTTTCAATGTGAACACTCCTGGTTGGTTGTCCATCTGTTGGATTGTGTTTAGTGGAAGGCCTATCGGTCCCTATTATGCTGTTTCTATTCTCGTGACAGTTATTACACTTCGGTGGTGTAAGGCCCTCATTTCTTTAAATGTGAACACTCCTTGTTTGGTGTCCATCTGCTGCATTGGGTGTAGTGGAAGAACTGTCAGTCCCTATTATACTATTTCTGGGGTGAAAATGATGCCACTTTGGTGGTGTCCGTCAATAATTTTTGGAAATGTGAACACTCCTGGTTGGGTGTCCATCTGCTGGATTGAGTGAAGTGAAGACCTGTCGATACCTATTATACTATTTGTACTGTGGTGAAATTGATGCCACTTTGATGGTGCTTGCAAATAGTTTTTGCAATTGTGAACACTCCTGGTTGGGTCTCCTTCATGCGTGTTGCCTGTAGCAGTAGGCCTCCAAAACCGACAGGTGTCCACTTCCTTGGACTCAACTACCTATGTTACTATCCTTAAATTTTTCTGACAATGGTAGTCTGCAAAACAGATATTTGTGCCATATGATTGTGGCTCAGCATGAAAGCAGGTAAAGGTGTTGCATGTGGTATCAGGGCTCCCAGCAAAGGGGCCCTACACCAATCCCTCACCCACCTCATCTTACTTTGACATTCAATTGAAAGCTATAAATGCTGTCCCAGACCCAATACCTCATGCCTGGCTGATTTCTGCAGTGCCATGCTAAAATTTGTACTGTGGGTGAATTGAGGCCACTTTCCTGGTGTCTGTCCCTCATTTGCTCTATTTTGGTAGCATTTGGAGCCGTTATAAGGTGTTATGCATGCGTTTGTTTTTGCCTCCCATTGACGTGAATGGTGTTCGGTTATGTTCGGCGAATATTCGATGAATTAATCGGTGAATATTGAAAACTCTGTGAATGTAATCTGAACCGAACATTGAAATATTCACTCATCTCTAGTTATAAACTTCTGTGAAGCAACTAAAGTTCAAGGTGCTCAACACACTTTTAAATAGATTCCTTGAGGGATCTAGTTTCCTAAATGGGGTCACTTGTGGGAGGGTTCCACTGTTTAGGCACATCAGGGTCTTTCCAAACGGGACATGGCATCCACTAATGATTCCAGCATATTTTACATTCAAAAAGTCAAATGATGCTCCTTTCCTTCGAAGCCCTGACGTGCACCTAAACAGTGGTTTTCTTCCACATACGGGGTATCAGCATGTTCCAGAGAAATTGCACAACAAATATTGAGGTCTACTTTTTCCTGTTACCCTTGAGAAAATAAAAAAATTGGCATCTAAAGTAATTTTTTTGTGAAAAAAGTTAAATATTCATTTTTTTTCCACATTCCAAAAATTCCTGTGAAGCACCTGAAGGGTGAATAAACTTGTTGAATGTGGTTTTGAGCACCTTGATTGGTGCAGTTTTTATAATGATGTCAATATAATGTTATATATTAGCTTTTTCTTTTTATGCTATACCGAAAATCTTATTGTGACCATGAATCACTGTCTATGACTGTCTTGGATATTTGATGCATCTGAAAGTATTATAATACTGGCTCATATTTTTATCATTGTCTCCATCACTATATCAACCTATTCATGTGTGGTACTGGGTGTTACTGATTCCCTTGCATATTTTAGTCTTTTTTGTTATTTTTATAACTTTATTTTGACTATAATAAAATTTGTTATAATTTTCATCTATGCTCCTTTGTCCAATTTTTCTTTTTTGGGTTTTTGTGTATATTATGGATGAGCTTTTTTGTATTTGAGCCTTTTTTGGGAATTTCATTGGCTGAGCCGCCCGCCGGCGGATGTTCATTTCACCGCACTCCCGATGCAATAGCATCGGGCCTCTATCTAGTTTAATGTATATGCAGCAATAGGATTACTCCATCCTAGTTGCATTTCTCTACAGTTATCAACATTAAATCTCATTTGCCAAGTGTTTGCCCAATCAGACATTTTATACAGATCGTTTTGCAATATTGTACAGTAATGTCAATGTCAGATTTTCATATCCTAGATAGTTTGGTGTCATCAGCAAAGACTGACACTTTACTCTCAATCCCATCCACAAGATCATTAATAAATAGGTTAAAAAGTATCGGTCCTAGCACAGATCCCTGCGGTACCCCACTGCTTACTATATTCCATTTAGAGAATGTATCATTTACAATGACTCTGTTTCCAGTCTTTTAGTCAATTCCTCACCTATCTCCATATAGTTTCACCTGGTCCCTGCTTAGACATGACTTATCTTTCATAAATCCATGCTAGTTGTCAATTATTATATTATTCTCTGAAACATATCTCCCAAGGTCATCTCTTATAATGCTCTCAAAAACTTTACACACTAATAATGATAGATTTACCTGGCTGTAGTTGCCAGGATTCACCTTCTTAACCATTATTAATTATCGGTACCATCTCAGCCATCTACCAACTCTGTTACAAGAGAGTCTAAGAAGATGAGATACAGTGGTCTGTCAATCACAATAGAAAACGATTAAAAAATGTCATGTGCCCGAAAATGGTACCAATAAAAAGTCAACTCATCTAGCAAAAAAGAAGCGGTCACATGACTGTCGGCTGAAGTATGGAAAAATTATAGCTGTCTATGGGTAAAAAGCGTCTTTTAGTGTGTGACAGTAGCCAAACATAAAAACCCGATATAAATCTGGTATTGCTGTAATCTTACCAACCAGAAGAATAAAGTGTTCTAATCACCTTTACCGGACAAGGAACAGCTTAAAAAAAAAAATCCAATTCTTCATCTGCTGTTGATTTGTTCATTATGCCTCCCAAAGATTGTAGTAAGGCTCGGTTCACATTTATCCTGCATTCTGCGCTGAGCTCTTTCACCGGGGTTACCATGTAAATCTCTGAAATATGTGATTCAGACAGAACCCCTGGCGGAAGATCGGAAGATTCCCTATAATGAGTTGGATTCACTGTGGTGTTCATCTATTTAGGCGAGCATAAAAGTCCGGAGTCCACCATGTGGTGATGGAGAAACTGCAGCTAGCACAATGGCGGAACAAGGTTGTGAGAAAACACTTTAAGCACACTGAGTTAAATGTCATTCAGTGTGCACAGAGCACAAAATACCAAGTTCTGTTACACCTCAGAGTTGTACTATGAAGCAACGCACAAAGGACTATACCCTGTTAGACTTCACAGGAATATAGAAAATAAAATACTAATTCGGGTCCCTATAACTTAACCCCCCCAGGGAAGACTAAGCTGTGGTTGAGCCTGCTCCGACACATGGCTGTGCTTTAGCACATGTGCCTGATGATGCCTGATGCAGATGCTAAGTTCAAGCGGGAGTTCCTACCCTACACTGCCTGTCCAAACCCACACTCGCAGTGCTATTGGCGGCACACATGCACACAGTGTGATAAAGCAACCACCAACACACCAAACACACATGGTACTAGCACACAAGCGGGCACTCCAGATGACCTTTTATGCATACAGCTCAAGTCCAGACAGACAGGACCTTGCCTGTGGACTAATCAGAAGCTGCCACATAACCAGAGAAGGTGATGTCCGAGCACCAATGAGAAGGTGCCACATCCCGGACATGCTCAGTGGGATGAAATCTGAACTTAGGCTCCAGAGTACAACGCAGCATGTGTAAACCAGTAGACACCATAGGCTTAGCTGGAGAGCCAGCAGCAGCTACATGTGTAGTATGATCTTTGGCAGGGTGCTGGGGCCGGAGTCTGTGCTGAGCAGGTATGCTGGGAGGCATGGATGTCCTTTTGCTGGTCGGCCGAAGCTCCTGGTGGTGTATAGAGCTTGTCCAGGGGTATCTGGGCTTTAAGACACAGGCTCTCACAAAAACTACCCTATTTTTGTATGCTCCCTGCTGCCCAATCAATCTGGGGAGAATGGAGGCGCAGCCGGAGTATCCTCAAAAGTACCTCATCCATACACTCTGAAATAACCAAAAAAGAGATTATCTCCTGATGGTTTGGAGACACAGTGAGGGTAAGGGGTACTGTCCGATAGGAAATTGGGGTTGGCAAAACAGCCCCGTTAGCTACCCGAAAAGACATTGGCTTAGGTAGCATTACCAATAGGATAGCGTGTTGTTGGGCAAAGGTGGTGGACTTGAAATTGCCCTCTGCCTTAGAATCCACGCAAGCCTGCGCAGTAAGAGTAGCCGGCCCACATGTCAGAGTAACCCCAAAAGCCAACTTGGGTGACACCTCAACAGGAACTAGTGAACCTCTCCCCAAGGCCACCTGAGGCTGTTACTCTTTCTGACGCATGGTGCACTTATTGGCGAAGTGTCCGACTTGCCTGACTTTTAGGGTTTTAACCATTTAAAAAGGTCTTTGTGCCTAGATTAATAATTTGTCCCTCTCCATAGAAATAAATAGTACCTTTGGAGAAACCCAAATAATTGTTTTAGGAACCTAATACTCTTTATTTGTAATGATAGGGGGGGTCCTAAGTTGCTGGTCCCAACTTCTCATTCTGTGCTTTTATGATTTATCACATTGACAAGTCATAAAGGTTTAGTTTGGGTTGTTGCAGATCAACCCCAAAAAGATGACCATGGGCCACACTCACATATCAAACCCTCAGCCCAGTAGACTTTTGAATGTTCTATGTGCTAGCCAGTAAAGATGTACAATATAAAATGAACCATATATAGCTAATCAAAGATGCCCCTTCATTTTTTTCTTTGATCTGTCTATAAGCATGTTACATTTATAAGGTTTCACATAAAATGAATATGGCATAATGTCATGGTTAATAGTAATGTATTTTTACTTTACATTGTCGCATATGTCAAATGTTGAAGATAGGATTTCAAGAATATGTCTACTTGTTTGAGTATAGTGGAGAGCTTTGAGAATCAGTGATTTATTTCTGCGAACATGTGCCATAATCTGTTGACCAAAGTTACAGAAAAGTGGGAAATCGCAGCTATTTACTGACATTTGAGTGAAGCACATATGGGAAATATGTATAGAAAACGCACAGTATTTATGAAGCTACCCCATGAGGACTACAGCAAGAAAAGCTATCTTTGAGTGCCATGATGTGGAGAAAGTATACAACTTTTCTTTTATGACAAAGTGGCAAAAGTCAATGGTAAATTAATGGGTCTTAAAAGAGATTCCACATGCTACTGAAAAGATGATATTGCTAGCACCACCAGACAGGGCTATATAGTATTACATAGCTGTATAACAAAGTACTTGCAATAAAACACCAAGAGTATGTTCATGTTTTTACCGGACAAGAGGGAAACAAGATCCTAAAGTTCTCTTCATCTCTTGTAAAAGTGCATACTGTGCTACTGAGATCAAGTACAGTAGGGCAACAATAGTCTGTTTAAATACCTTGATCAAAAAATTTATCACCAAAAATACCTCTTTTGAATTAAGATTTTGAATAAATTAGATTTTTTACCATATTATTTATTCTTGATATTGTTGTTCTATGCAAATTGTAGTGGCAAATAGAATTATCTACCAACTTAATAGACACAAATCCTTGAGAGAAACTTGATTGTGACTTTTTTTTTGTTATATTTATACAGTTACTTGATCACAATGGTGCTGCATCAGACATGAAGCAAGGACTGTTCCACTGACCATTTGGTAATTATTCATTACAGCACTGTTTATAGAACCAGGCACAGAAGCTGAGGGTTATGCAACAAAGATGACTTAAGGAACCATTACACTAAGGCTACTTTCACATTTCCGGCTTTTAGAATCCGGCACCCTGCGGCGAAAATTTCCCAAACTGGATCCGGTGATATGTTGTGATCCGGCTTTTTACCCATTGGGATACATTGGTGCCAGATTACGCCGCATTAACAGGCAGCGCGTCGGGGTTTTCCCGGATCCGGCGAAAAGTGACGATGCGGCGTTGTGAAAAAACGTTGCATGCAACTTTTTTTTTTCCTCTGCCGGACCGTTTATTTCCAATGCGCATGCCCGGCATATCTCTCTCTCTATATCTCTCTCTCTCTATATATATATATATATATATCTCTCTATATATCTCTCTCTCTATCTCTCTCTCTCATCCAGCAACCCCTTCACATGGCCGGAACGGAGGGATCAGGGTAATCTACTCCTTGAAATTTCTACTCCACCGTATCCGGCCAAAAGAAGGATCCGATGTCAGCGTTTCATGCCGAATCTGGCATTGCGGCTTTTCACCGCAGGCCGCCAGTTTCCAAAGCCAGAAATGTGAAAGTAGCCTAAGCGACGCTCCAGTGATCCCGACAAGATACTACCTGGTAAGGATCGCTGGTGCGTCGCTACATGGTCGCTAGTAAGCTGTCCTACAGGCAGATCTACTCAACGATGCAGCAACGATCCAGCGATCTGTATAACGACCTCGGCGGTCGTTGGGACCTTGTCATACAGTAGTTATTCTGACGACTCCCGCCTGGGTCCCTGAGTTCTGAGTCACCAATGAGGTCACTTGTCGGCATCAATCACAGCAATGCGCGCTGGCCAGCGAGACACCAGCGATCAAAAAATGGCCCAGGACATTCGATCATGATCAGTGAGATCGCAGCGGGGGCCCGGTTGCCGTTATGTGTCACACATAGCGAGATCGCTGGCGAGGTCGCTGTTGCGTCACAAAATCTGTGACGTTTCAGCTATCTCGCTAATGATCTCGCTATGTGAAACAGGGCCTTTAAACTCTTAGGAGAGGGCATACTGTAGCCTATCCAACTATATCTATTGATTAAAAACTGCTTTGATGTCGACTCATGTGTCCAATTTTTGTTTACAGTACTTAGACACACAAAAATAAAAACAGTGGAGCTGCAGTCCAGTCATGGTGACTGTATAAACCTGCTTGATCACATCACATTTGCTACTAAATGCTACCTGAAAGGCCATCGAGTGCTTCACATTCCTCCTAAGGAACCTGAGGGCAGAGCAGAGTTCAATTTACTTTTGCTATGCTTCAATAGTCTCTATAGGAGGCTAGAAGCTGGCACAACCCGATCGGCTCTGCTGCATAGAGGTGATGGTCAGATTTCCTCTATGTAGCAGAATTGCTGACTTGCTATGAGCGCCGACCACTGGGTGGCACTCACAGAAATCCGGATCACGATTATACCCGCGGCCATTGCAGGCACATGTCAGGTGTTCAAAACAAGGATACCAGATAAGAAACTAGACAATAAGGTGTAACTTGTGACTCAGCAGATAGAGAAGTTAAGCACAAGGCAATGGATTAAGGGTTCAAACCCAGATGCATGACAGTTATGTCACGCAATCCCTGTGGCCAATGAGTGTTGGCTTCGCTCTCCTCTACTATGGACGTAATTGATATCTGGAGAAAGTGAGTGTTGAGGCTGCTCTCACTTCCTCCAAATGTCTTAATTTGTCCAAAGGAGGAGAGAGTGAAGCAGTGCTGATTGGCCACAGGAATCACATGATATAGCAATGTCACACGAGCCATGGGAGACACACTGCCAACACAGCAGAAGGGTGGCGGCACTGAATGTGAATTTAGGTATTATTATTTTACTGCGAGATTTGTAACAGAGTTGGCACCCACACATGAAATATTCAAATAATAACAGATCAAATAGACTGCATAGACCAGGGGTGCGTAATTAGTTTTCCAGTTGTGCCACATGAGAGATATAGCGTTTTTCTATATGTTTCTCTTTTGCCACAAGAGAGACCCTGATGGTTGTGGAGGGCTAGACCAATAAGCTGAAATTAACCTGGGTTGGAGTAGTGGTATTGGTATGGCAACAACTAGAGGCAGCACGGGCAGGTAACATAGTCAGGGATAGCCAAGGAGTTGGTACACAGGAATAGCAATATAGTTTTAAGGAGCAGCACGTAGCTTAGGCAGGAATAGATAGGGGTCTGTACACAGAGCAGCAGCAGGTGAAAGGAAGCTTGACTACAGACTGACAGCTCAATTTTCTCACAAGTGTCATGATCTCAGTGTGGGTTTGACTCGCACACGTGGAGTTAATGTCTGGAACCAGTGCTGATGACTGGCATTTCTGGAGTTAAAGGTTGTGATCCCAGTGCAGGCTTACCTGCACACCAGGGGCTATGATTGTGGCCTCTCCCTGGTTCTGGGAGAGGCTTCTTATAGCCTCAGGACGCTCCCATCCCTGTCAGTTATACTCTTGCCCTTGGCATTGTGTGGTGACCCCTGAGTGTGTTTTTGCTGTGTTCTGGTTGCTTGATAATCTGTGTATGACTCGGTCTGTTCTCTGGATATTGCTTTGGATTCTGCTTGGTACCTTCTATGTCTGTTTGGTTTTGACTGCTGCTTGGCCCTGACTATCCGCTCTGTCTCATCCTTGGTACGTTATGGCTATCTCTGTGTATGAACCCCATTTTGCCTGACTCTGAGTAATTCTGTATAGTGTCTTTCCATCTCACTAAGCAGGATGCTAAGCCCCGCCCCCTTGCAGTCACATGACCGTAGGTCCTGTGTCTGCTTGCTAAACTTCAGCATCCACAGGTCCTGTGCATCGGTACTTTCTGGCTGTACCTGACCCAGGTACCCCTACAGTGCGGGTGAGTCCCTGCTCAGCGGAGGCTGCACGCCAGCGCTGACAGGATCCTGACACTCAGGACACGTGCACTGGCTCAGTGAGCAAGTACAGTGCGGTGTTCCTGACAACAAGTAAGGGAGTGCAGTGACAGGTTTAAATCAAGTGTTCAATCAGGGTGGAGCCAATTAGGAATTCATGGTGGAGACAATCAGAAACAACACAGGTACAAGTATTTGGGTTAGCATAGAACTGTCCAGCGAGCTGAATAGTTCAGAGGGAAGAGTTGCTGCCTTGTGCACGAGCTGCTGGGTTCGACTCCAGACAGTACTCCCCTCCTTCCATGATGGCCTCTGGGCATTTTAGGAGTTGGCTTCTCTGGATGTCTCAGATGATAAGCTCTTGTAAGCCTGGGTGCATGGACACACTGCAGTGTGTCTTCAAGAACATGGCGGCGGAAAGCGCGGACTGCGCAGGCGCCGATTCTGGTGCTACAGCACGCCCATTCCAGACATGAATCAGCGCCTGTGTAGTCCGTGCTTACCGCCGCCATTTTCTTGAAGACACACTGCAGTGTGTTTTCAAGAACATGGTGGCGGAAAGCTAGAACTGTGCAGGCGCCGAGTCCGGCACTGTTCAGTCCCCGCATAAGGCAAATGAAGAAATAGCTGGTGAATAGGGGCTGGGAGAGAATCCTACCTTCGTTTCCTTAATGCAGGGCAGACAGGACCATGGGGAAGGGTCTTGAGGAGATCATTTGCATATTCCCAGTGCCTTCTGGGATAAGTGAAGAGTCTCCGCGAGCTCAACGATCACTGGGTTTTGGCAGTTGCAGCTGAAAAGAGGAAATCGGAAAACCAGGGGAAGAGTCTTGAGGAGATCATTTGCATATTCCCAGTGCCTTCTGGGATAAGTGAAGAGTCTCCGCGAGCTCAACGATCACTGGGTTTTGGCAGTTGCAGCTGAAAAGAGGAAATCGGAAAACCAGGGGAAGAGTCTTGAGGAGATCATTTGCATATTCCCAGTGCCTTCTGGGATAAGTGAAGAGTCTCCGCGAGCTCAACGATCACTGGGTTTTGGCAGTTGCAGCTGAAAAGAGGAAATCGGAAAAACCGCGCGCCGAAATCTCAAGATGGAAGAGGCCAGGAGCCATTTGGTGAGCTGCATTTCTTGCTACATGTTCACAGATTTACCAGTGGAAAAGCCAAACTTCACATGCCACAAATGCAAGCTTGTGTCCCTGTTGGAGGAAAAGTTGCAAAATCTCGAAGAGAGGTTAGCTACGTTGAAGATCATTAAGGAAGGTGAAGAGTTCTTGGACAGAGCAGAATTATCTCTTCATGTTACAGAAAGAGAAGAAATTCGAAGTGCACCTGAAGAAACAGAGGAATGGAGACATGTGACCCAGAGAAGCAGGAGGATCAGGAGGCAGTCAGCACCCATACTGCTCAGAAACCAGTACCAGGCTCTCACGCAGGAAAACGATGAAGAAATACATCAGGATAAGACTTTGCCAACAAACAGCAACCTTGTACGCCCTCAGAGTCCTCCTGGATGGAGAAAGAAAAATGTTGTGAAGAAGAAACGGAGAGTGGTGGTCATGGGGGATTCCCTGCTGAGAGGAACAGAGGCCGCTATCTGCAGACCGGATATAACTACAAGAGAAATGTGCTGTCTTCCAGGTGCAAAAATTAAAGATGTGTCTGACAGGATATCAGGACTCTTCAGACCTACAGATGACTACCCATTCCTGCTACTACATGTGGGGACAAATGACACCGCAAGAAACGACCTGGAAATCATCTGCAGAGACTTTGAAGACTTAGGCAAGAAAGTGAAAGAACTGGGAGCGCAGGTGGTCTTCTCTTCCATCCTCCCAGTGGATGGCCATGGAACAAGGAGGTGGAATAAGATTCTGCAGGTGAACAACTGGCTACGTCGATGGTGCCGTCAGCAACGATTTGGATTTCTGGATCACGGAGTGAACTACTTATACGATGGACTACTTGCTAGAGATGGGGTGCACCTTACGAAGACTGGAAAGCATGTATTTGGAAGTCGCCTTGCTACACTTGTAAGGAGAGCTTTAAACTAGAACAACATGGGAAGGGAAGCAAAAGACCAGAAAAAGCCATACACCTGACAAATGCTATTGAGAACTCTGCCATTAGAAGTGGAAAGGAAGAACAAAGACGAAAGAATCTAATTAATAAAAATATTGGAGAAAGAGAAACCAATCACAAACTAAAATGTTTCTATACTAATGCACAAAGCATGGGCAACAAACAAGGAGAATTGGAACTACTAACACAGGAACAGAAATATGATGTAATTGGAATCACTGAAACTTGGTGGGACAATACACATGATTGGAATACAAGACTAGAAGGATACAACTTATTTGCAAGAAACAGACTTGATAAACGAGGAGGGGGTGTCGCATTGTATGTTCGAAACGCGTATATCTGCACAGAGATTGAAGCTTCAGAGACTGGGAGTTCTGTGGAAACTGTTTGGGTAAGAATACAAGGACAGAACAATGGAAAGGACACCATTGTAGGCATTTACTACAGGCCGCCTGTGCAAGCCGAAGATATAGATGAACTCTTTATGCATCAGATGGCCAAGTTCTCCAAAAAATATGACATAGTTGTCATGGGAGATTTCAACTATCCAGACATTTGTTGGGAATCTCTCTCAGGCAAAACTAACAGGTCAAGGAAATTCTTATCCTCTCTTGCTGACAACTTTATCTTCCAAAAGGTAAGGGAGAAAACAAGGGGAACTGCTACCTTGGATCTAATCCTTATAAACAGGGAGGAAATGGTTGAGGAGGTAAAAGTGGCTGGGACCCTAGGAGGTAGCGACCATGCTATTTTAGAATTTTGGATTACTAGAGGTGGAAGACCTGTGAAGACTCAGACGTCAAGGTTAGATTTCAGAAAGGCAGATTTTAAGGGATTCAGAAAGAGAATTGGAGGGATCCAATGGCTGGATATCCTTAAAGACAAAAATGTCCAGGAAGGATGGGAAATCTTGAAAAATGAAATTCTCAAAGCACAGTTGTTAACAATTCCGAAAAGAGGGAAGAATAGGAAGCATTTAAGGAAACCAGGATGGATGAACACAGAACTTAAGCACATGCTAAAAAGGAAGAAAAAAATGTTTATAAAATGGAAAGAGGGAGGCATATCTAAAGAAGAATATAATGCTGTCTGCAGAACCTGCAGGGCACAAATCAGATTATCTAAAGCTGAAAATGAACTGAGGCTTGCAAGAGATGTCAAAAGCAATAATAAAGGATTTTGGGGATATGTCAAAAGTAAAAGAAAAGTCAAAGATGCTATAGGATTTTTACAGGATGAAAATGATGAAATGGTAAGACAGGATGTTGAGAAGGCTGAACTTTTAAATTCCTATTTTGCATCTGTTTTCTCTCAGAAAGGAAATGCAACATCAACTGTTATTCACTGTCCTATTAAGGGAATAGAAGAATCCAGGATATCTATAAACAGAAAGATAGTGAGGAAACACTTAGCTAACCTAAATGAATTCAAGTCTCCAGGTCCAGATGAATTACACCCCAGAGTACTGAAGGAGATAGCAGAAGAAATTTTTGAACCCCTCTCCATAATCTTTGAAAATTCTTGGAGAACAGGAGAAGTGCCAGAAGACTGGAGAAGAGCAAATGTTGTTCCTATCTTCAAAAAGGGGAAGAAGGTGGACCCAGGCAACTATAGGCCGGTGAGTCTGACTTCTATACCAGGAAAGATCTTTGAACAAATTATTAAACAACATGTATGTCAATACCTGGATAAGAATGAAGTGATTAAACAGAGTCAGCATGGGTTTCTAACTAATAAGTCATGTCAGACTAACTTAATTTCCTTCTATGACGGTATCACTGATTGGGTGGATCAAGGAAATGCTGTAGATATAGTATATCTTGACTTCAGCAAAGCATTTGACAAAGTCTCTCATACAATCCTTATTGAAAAAATGACTAAGTATGGAATGGACAAGGCAACTGTTAGGTGGATTCATAACTGGCTTAGTGATCGGACCCAAAGAGTGGTCGTAAATGGCTGCACATCCAGTTGGAAGAATGTCTCAAGTGGGGTACCACAGGGCTCTGTCCTGGGCCCTGTATTGTTCAACATCTTTATCAACGATTTAGATGAAGGAATTGAGGGTAAACTGATTAAATTTGCTGATGACACAAAGCTAGGAGGGATAGCTAATACTAGAGAAGAGAGAGAGAGGATTCAAAAAGATTTAAATAAACTGGAGAAGTGGGCAGCAACTAACAGAATGGTTTTTAACAGGGAGAAATGCAAAGTACTACATCTGGGCAATAAAAATGAAAAAAGCATATATAGAATGGGAGGAATAGGGCTAAGTGACAGCACATGTGAAAAAGACTTGGGTATACTAATAGATCACAGACTGAATATGAGTCAACAGTGTGATGCAGCAGCAAAAAAGGCAAATGCAATTCTAGGATGTATTAACAGAAGCATACAGTCTAGATCACGTGAAGTCATTATTTCCCTCTACTCCTCTTTGGTCAGACCTCATCTGGAATATTGTGTCCAGTTTTGGGCACCACATTTTAAAAAAGACATCAACAAACTGGAGCAAGTTCAGAAAAGAGCGACCAGAATGGTGACCGGTCTGCAAACCCTGTCTTATGAGGAAAGGTTGCAGGATTTGGGAATGTTTAGTTTGCAAAAGAGAAGACTGAGAGGAGACTTAATAGCTGTCTACAAATATCTAAAGGGCTGTCACATTGTAGAAGGATCAACTTTATTCTCATTTGCACAAGGAAAGACTAGAAGCAATGGGATGAAACTGAATGGGAAGAGACACAGATTAGATATTAGAAAAAACTTTTTGACAGTTAGAGTGATCAATGAGTGGAACAGGCTGCCACGAGAAGTGGTGAGTTCTCCTTCAATGGAAGTCTTCAAACAGAGGCTGGACAGACATCTGACTGGGATGATTTAGCGAATCCTGCTTTGAGCAGGGGGTTGGACCAGATGGCCCAGGAGGTCCCTTCCAACTCGACGATTCTATGATTCTATGTTGCTCCAGCGTCCGGAGAGATGATACACACCAGGGATTGTGAAGTCCAGACTTGTTTATTTGGAAATCTGGACATACAGCAGATGATTGGTAATGCAGTACTTCTCCAGAAATGCAGGTGCAACAACCAAGGTGATACAGCAACGAAGTGTGAGCAAAGTGTGCAGCAAAATGTGGTCGAAAAACTGATGCCTCTCACAGCTCGGTACAAGCGTGTCTCTCCCAGGTGAAAGTGAAAATAAGAATGGCTGCAAGCAGGAAGAGAAGGAGTGACCTGAGCCGGAAGTGAAAGGCATGTACAAGAATTAATTAGCTGCAGGTTGCCATACAGAAAAAGGACCAGCAGGTGGCAGCAGAGCAAATGCAGGACTAGATTATACACAGTATGAAAAATAATACAGTCTACGAAACTATATAAGCATAACTTAGATGGAACAGCACACGCCCCTTCTGAAATTCCGTAAGGGATTTCACTATATTGATGTTTTGTTTTTGTTTTAAATAAAGCTCAATAACCTGGAAAGCAAACACATATGCATGCAATGCAATAATAACTTCAAAACGAGGTAGATGACAGACAGTTCCTGAGACAATCCAAAGTTACCCATCTTTGGATCGGAGGAGCCGCACTAGGCCAAACTGTCTGCGACCCAACGGTAATCCAATGGATGAAGTACTAGGGCAGTGTTATGTTCATGGTTCATCCTACCGGAATGTCCTCAACTGGTAGTGATTTATGGCAGACGTGCCAACCGTGACAGACTTTGTCTCCATGTGAGTTGTGATAAGATCTCGCAATGTGGACAATCCTTGCTATAGTCTTGACAAGTTTCATCCAATTGGAGAAGCGTTCAGAGCTCTGGCAACCAAAGCTGGAGGGTTGGTTTAGTATTTGTGGCCAAAGCACTGACCACGGAGCGGACTTCTGGATCGCCATCCGGATCCTGGATGCTGAAGACTTCCTGGACACATTCACTTCCCTTCTGTTCCAACAGAAACTTAGGACCTGAAAGCCAAGAAGAGGTAGCAAAGGACCTTATAGACATAGGTCTAGTGGCATGGTCAGCTGGATTAAGTTCAGATGGGATGTAGTGCCATTGTTCAGGCTTGGAAGACCTCCTTATTCTCTCGATGCGGTTACTGACGTACATGTAGAAGTGCCTTGTTTGGTTGCAGATGTAACCTAAGCAACCTTACTGTCACTGTAGTATTGTACGTTGTCTATGTTGGTGTCCAGCTCATGCTGTATAAAGTCTGCGAGTTCTACTACAAGCACGGTCGCACAGAGTTCAAGCCTGGGAATAGTGTGGTCAGGCTTGGGAGACAACTTAGCCTTGCCGAAGACGAACCCAACGTGATCTTGATTGTCGGGTCCCATCACCTTCAAATTGGCAACAGCTGCAATGGCTTCTGTGGATGCATCTGATAACACATGGAGTTCCTTCCTAGTGCTAGCAGCAAGTGAGGTTCTGGCGTAGCATCTCCGTATGTGGATCTCATCCAAGGCACACAAGAATTGCTTCCAGGTTTCCCATTTTGGTTCCTTATCAGGAGGGAGTGGGGCATCCCAGTCCTTGACGGTTTCGGAAAGCTGTCTCAGAAGGGATTTACCTTGTATGGTAATTGGTGCTACGAATCCCAGTGGGTCATATAAGCTTTTCACCACTGACAGGACATGACGTTTAGTGAATGGTTTGTCTGCACAGTTGATTTGGAAACTGAAGGTGTCGACTGACAGGTTCCACCTCAAGCTTAATCTTCTCTGCACAGGCGGACAGTCTGGTTCCAGGTCTATGTCCTTGAATCCTGGTGCATGGTCACTTGACTCAAAGGCTCTCATGACAGCCGGGTTGTATGAAGCAATTTTGTGCAATCTAAGCTTGGCTTGGTATAGCATACCTTGGGTCCTCTTGAGTAGGTCGATCGCCGCTTCTTCTGTGGGTAGAGATTTTAGTCCATCATCCACGTAGAAGTCTTTCTCTACAAAGTCTCTGGCGTCTGTTCCATATCCAGAGTCTCCTTCTTGAGCGGTTTTCCGCAGGCCATATGTTGCCACTGCGGGGGAAGGGTTGTTCCCGAATACGTGCACCCTCATGCGATACTCCACCATCTCTTTGCTGGGGTCATTGTCCTTGTACCACAGGAACCTGAGGAAATTCCTATAGTCCTCTCTGACTATGAAACAGTGGAACATCTGTTCAATGTCGGTGGTGATGGCAATGGGCTCTTTCCGGAACCTCATCAACGCTCCTACTAGGTTGTTTGTAAGATTAGAACCCGTGAGGAGGACATCGTTGAGAGATACACCTTGATGTTTGGTGCTTGAATCAAAGACAACTCTAATTTGCTTAGGTTTCCGTGGGTGATAAACTCCGAATGAGGGTAGGTACCAGCACAACTCGTTTTCTTTTAAGGGAGACGCTGGCTCCGCATGGTTATTATGGAATATCTTGCTCATAAAGGTGACAATGTGTTCTTTGATCTTCGTTTTGTTGCTTAGTGTGCACTGTAGAGAGTTGAATCTGGACAAGGCTTGTTCACGATTGTTTGGGAGTCTTACCCAGCTCGGAAGGGTAGGGGAAAAACCCAGTGATTAGTCTCGTCCTTAAGGAACTCATTGTCCATTATCCTGACAAATTCCTTGTCTTCCATTGACGGGGCTACTTTGTTGTCATCCTTAGTTGTATGAAACACCGATCTTCCCAAGTCATCTGCATAGGTAGAAGGATTGACATCAGGCAGTTGTACGGGATCTGGAGGCTTCTCTTTCACCTCATAGTGATGAGGGCATGGTTTGCAGAAAGTTGCTCGTCCGTCTTCATACGTAGGTCTTAAAGGAATCGACTCTTGTTCGGTCCAAGCACACATTTCCTATGATTACCCACCCCAAGTCGAGTCTTTGTGCATAGGGGGCATAGTCAGGACCATTGCACTGTTGGCAGACCATATGTATCCTTAAATTGTCTCTGCTGAGCAGAAGTAGGATTTCAGCATCTGTGTCCATAGGTGGGATAACACTGACTAGGTGCCTTAGGTGTGGTTGGTGGAACGCAGCTTCTGGGGTAGGAATCTCATCCCTTTGGCTGGGTATTTGATCACATTCGATTGGCATAGGTAGGGGTATTTCTACACCTCTGTTGACAGGAGAAGCAATGAAACCTTGTGCCCTCCTGCCGCTAGTCTCTATGCGGCCTGAGCAAGTGTTCAGAGTATAGGGTGTTGCTGGTCCCTTGATTCCAAAGGCTTCGAAAAACTTAGGTCCAGCTAGGGATCGATTGCTCTGATCGTCAATGATGGCATACATTTTTACTGCCTTCTCTGGTTGCCCTTCTGGATAAACTGATTAGGCATATCCTGGCACAGCATTTATCACTTTGGCTCTCCCCACATACCTCTGAGCATGAGCAGGAGACAGCCGTGGTAGACTCGGTGTTATTCTGTGGCTCCCCGCCATGGCTTGTAGCCAGACTAGAGGTAACTGTGACTGCAGGATCGCTGGTGGCTGAGGTTGGATGCAAAGCTGATGGGTGTTTGTCACTATGACACTCTTCACACTTAATGGCAGATTTGCAGTCCTTGGCCATGTGTTCTAATGAGGAGCAGCACTTGAAACACACCCCAAGTTCACTGATGTTTTCTTGTGTTCCTGCATGGTTTTGGACCTGAAGCCTTTACATTTGTTCAATGAGCGTGGTTTTTTATGAATGGGACACTCACGATTAAAAGACTTATCTCTCGACGGAATAGTGTACTGTTTATCGGCAGTTACTGCAGGTGGTGGCAGGTTACTCTTTCTGACACTTATACTGCTCCTCACGTCCTTGCGTCTATGTGTGATGCTTTCATACCTTGATAAGGGTGTTGCTGGAGCTGTAGTGTTAGACTCCAGGAAGTCTAGGCTAGGGTCGTTCCTCATTTGGGCCTGTTCGTCGACAAACTTGCAGAACTGATTGAACGGAGTAAAGGTGGCATCATGTGACCTTTTGTACCTGGAAACGCATACTGCCCACTTCTCTTGCAGACTATGTGGCAGCTTTGAGACGATTGGGTTCACCCCATGGGCGGTGTCCAGGTAGCACAATCCAGACAGACGAGGGTCTCTTTTTGCGAGTTACAGCTCCATAAGCAGATCGCTTAAGTCCAGAAGCTTGTGGGCTTCCTTAAGGTTGATCCTTGGAACATTCTGCAGTCTCTTGAATAGGGCCTTTTCTATGACTTCAGCACTGCCATAGGATCTTTCGAGTCTCAGCCAGGCAGCAGCGAGACCTTCTTCAGCTTGCCCACGTAGACAGCCCGAAGACTCGTGATACGGTTTGTGGAGCCAGGACCCAACAATTTTACCATGAGGTCGAGCTCCTGTTCTGCGGATAGGTTGAGGTCAGCAATGGTGGCCTTGAAGGTTGCTTTCCAGGCTCTGTAGTTCTCTGCACAGTCATCAAACTTTGAGAGGCTGGTGTTGATTATATCTTTGCTCACCATAAACCTGGCAAACTCAGACATGTCCGATCCTTCACTCCTTGTTACCGTGTTAGCTTGTGTTGCCCCTCTGGCGTATAAGCTGTGTGGCGTGGGAGGATGATTTGTCCCTGGGTAGATTGATGTTGCTGCAGGGTTGAGCTGTGGTTTAACCTCTGGAGATTTCGATGACTGCGGCTTGAACTGTGGAGATGGACTGGAGTGCGTCTTGTGGTCGTGTTGTGATGACTGCTGCTCCTGAGGGGACACATTATGGCGCTGGTCTTGGGTCTCTGCTGATGCTGTGGGTAACACTGGCACTGTAAGTTGGGCTGACTTGGACGTTTCCACATTGTTGGGTTGAACGTCGCTAGAGAAGGTGTGTGCTGCAGATATCTGTTTCTGCACATAATTACTGGTACGGACAGCTGGATCCTCTTCTTCCAGTGGTGGTAGGCAAATCGGGTCGAGGTTTTGCTTCAATGCTTGCTCGAGTATTTTTACTTCAGCTAATGCGATTTTTTCCTCCATTTCTGTTTGAAGAATCTTTGCCCGAGCCTCTGCTTCTGTTTGAAGGATCTTTGCTTGGGCCTCTGCATCTGCTTTCGCTTTCTTGGCTTCTGCCTCTGCTTTCTTGGCTTCTGCCTCTGCTTTCTTGCTTTCTGCCTCTGCTTCTGCTTTCCTGGCTTCTGCATCTGCCTCTGCTTTCTTGGTTTCTGCCTCTGCTTTCTTTTCTGTGTAGGAGCGTCTTAGTTTGGATCGCTCTGCGCTTAAACGGGCCTCTATGATTCTGTCGCTGAGGGTTGAAGTCCTTGAGCAGGATGATTTGTATGACCGAGAAGAGTGTCTGGATGAGCCTGACCTGTGGGATCTTGATTCTTGCAGATGAGCAATACGGAGCTCCGCTTTATCTTTGGCGTCTTGCACGGCGGCGTCTCTTTCTGTGGAATCCACTTTGCTTAACTCTGATGAGGCTTCATCAATATTAGAGTCTTTTAGGAAGGCAGCGTACCTTGCGGACAGTCTCTTGTATCTTCCATGTCTAGCCAATTTATAGTATCCTGTAGACTCGCTGCATCATTTTTGTGGCGTTGGATGCTTGACATGAGAGAGGTGACTCGTTCCCTTAGGTCGTCCAGGTTGTCATTGAAGTCATCCTTCGTGGAACGGTAGTTCTCCAGGACCTTTAATGTTGGCTTAAGGGAGCATACTGGTCGTGAGTCTTGACCTGTTTCTGAAGCTGGCTCTGCTTCCCGCTCTTCATAATGGGCAGTATCGGGTTGTATCTGCTCCGTTTCAGCAGTGGGAGACTGTGCAGGGTCTTTTTCGGCCATTTTGATTTAAGATGCGCTGTCTCTTTAAGAAACTGAACTTTTGAATTGGGGGCTGAAAATTGCAGTGCAGCGTAGTTAAGACGTCCTGACAAGATTCTCAAGCTGTTTTTGGAGAATTGTGGGGTTTTACAGTCCGACAATCTGCAGCGATGTTGTATAATATACAGAGAGTCTCTATGCACAATGTGGTCTGGGGTGATGCTGCAGACAGTTTCTTAGCAGGGCAGGGCTGCAGTATGTGAGCAGGCATACGGGTTGGGATATAAGGGTGATTTTTTGCCGGGCTTCAAGGCAGTTTTTCAACTGTTCTGTCCCCGCATAAGGCGAATGAAGATGTAGCTGGTGAATAGGGGCTGGGAGAGAATCCTACCTTCGTTTCCTTAATGCAGGGCAGACAGGACCATGTTGCTCCAGCGTACGGAGAGATGATACACACCAGGGATTGTGAAGCCGAGACTTGTTTATTTGGAAATCTGGACATACAGCAGATGATTGGAAATGCAGTACTTCTCCAGAAATGCAGGTATAACAACCAAGGTGATACAGCAACGAAGTGTGTGCAAAGTGTGCAGCAAATTGTGGTTGAAAAACTGATGCCTTTCACAGCTTGGTACAGGCGTGTCTCTCCCGGGTGAAAGTGAAAATAAGAATGGTTTCAAGCAGGAAGTGAAGGAGTGATCTGACCCGGAAGTGAAAGGCATGTACAAGAATTAATTAGCTGCAGGTTGTCATACAAAAAAAGGACCAGCAGGTGGCAGCAGAGCAAATGCAGGATGAGATTATACACAGTATGAAAAATAATACAGTCTATGAAACCATATAAGCATAACTTAGACGGAACAGCACAGGCACCACAACACGCCCAGAACAGGACAGCGCTGGACACAGGGAAGAAAGGTGAGTATAAATTTTTTTTTTAATGTGTGCAGTTTAATAGGGGTGAGGGGGACCATTCATATCAGGATTGGGCTGTGAGGTGACCATGCATACCACGAATGGGGGGTGAGGGGACCATGCATACCAGGATAGGGGGGTGAGGGGACCATGCATACCAGGATAGGGGGGTGAGGGGACCATGCATACCAGGATTGGGGGGTGAGGGAACCATACTTACCAGGATTGGGGGGTGAGAGGACCATGCATACCAGGATCGGTGGGTGAGGGGACCATGCATACCAGGATTGGGGGGTGAGAGGACCATGCATACCAGGATTGGGGGGTGAGAGGACCATGCATACCAGGATTTGGGGGTGAGGGCACCATGCATACCACGATAGGGATGAGGGGGTACCATACATACCACGATAGGGATGAGGGGGTGCCATGCATACAAGGATTGGGGGGGAAGGTACCATACATACCAGGATAGGGATGAGGGGTGCAGCACAAATCAGGAGACCATATACCAATAAAAATGCCCACCACCCGGGCGTAGAACGGGTTCATAGCTAGTGGTATATACAGCCCAGCCCCACATGGTATATACAGCCCAGCCCCACATGGTATATACAGCCCAGCCACACATGGTATATACAGCCCAGCCACACATGGTATATACAGCCCAGCCCCACATGGTATATACAGCCCAGCCCCACATGGTATATACAGCCCAGCCCCACATGGTAGATACATCCCAGCCCCACGTGGTATGTACAGCCCAGCCCCACATGGTATATACAGCCCAGCCCCACATGGTACAGTAGATACATCCCAGCCCCACGTGGTATATACAGCCCAGCACCACATGGTATATACAGCCCAGCCCCACATGGTATATACAGCCCAGCTGCACATGGTATATACAGCCCAGCCGCACATGGTATATACAGCCCAGCAGCACATTGTATATACAGCCCAACCCCACATGGTAGATACATCCCAGCCCCACGTGGTATATACAGCCCAGCCCCACATGGTATATACAGCCCAGCCCCACATGGTATATACAGCCCAGCCGCACATGGTATATACATCCCAGCCGCACATGGTATATACAGCCCAGTTGCACATGGTATATACAGCCCAGCCGCACATGGTATATACATCCCAGCCGCACATGGTATATACAGCCCAGTAGCACATTGTATATACAGCCCAACCCCACATGGTAGATACATCCAAGCCCCACGTGGTATATATAGCCCAGCCCCACATGGTATATACAGCCCAGCCCCACATGGTATATACAGCCCAGCCACACATGGTAAATACAGCCCAGCCCCACATGGTATATGCCTCCCAGCCCCATGTGGTATATACAGCCCAGCCTCACATGGTATATACAGCCCAGCCCCACATGGTATATACAGCCCAGCCGCACATGGTAGATACATCCAAGCCCCATGTGGTATATACAGCCCAGCCTCACATGGTATATACAGCCCAGCCCCACATGGTATATACAGCCCAGCCGCACATGGTATATACAGCCCAGCCCCACATGGTAGATACATCCCAGCCCCACGTGGTAGATACAGCCCAGCCCCACATGGTGTATACAGCCCAGCCCCACATGGTATATACAGCCCAGCCCCACATGGTATATGCCTCCCAGCCGCACATGGTATATGCCTCCCAGCCGCACATGGTATATACAGCCCAGCCGCACATGGTATATACAGCCCAGCCCCACATGGTATATACAGCCCAACCCCACATTGTATATACAGCCCAGCCCCACATGGTATATACAGCCCAGCTGCACATGGTATATACATCCCAGCCGCACATGGTATATACAGCCCAGCCGCACATGGTATATACAGCCCAGCCGCACATGATATATACAGCCCTGCCTCACCCCACATGGTATATACAGGCCAGCCCCACATGGTATATACATCCCAGCCGCACATGGTATATACATCCCAGCCGCACATGGTATATACAGCCGAGCCCCACATGGTATATACAGCCCAGCACCACATGGTATATACTTCCCAGCCGCACATGGTATATACAGCCCAGCCACGCATGGTATATACAGCCCAGCCCCACATGGTATATACAGCCCAGCACCACATGGTATATACAGCCCAGCTGCACATGGTATATACAGCCCAGCCCCACATGGTATATACAGCCCAGCCCCACATGGTATATACATCCCAGCCGCACATGGTATATACATCCCAGCCGCACATGGTATAATGGTATATATATAGCCCAGCCCCACATGTTATATACATCCCAGCCACACATGGTAGATACATCCCTGCCGCACATGGTATACACAGCCGCGCATGGTATATACAGCCCAGCCACACATGGCATATACATCCCAGCCGCATATGGTATATACAGCCCAGCCACGCATGGTATATACAGCCCAGCCCCACATGGTATATACAGTCCAGCACCACATGGTATATACATCCCAGCCGCACATGGTATATATAGCCCAGCCCCACATGGTATATACATCCCAGTCGCACATGGTATATACATCCCAGCCCCACATGGTATATACAGCCCAGCCACACATGGTATATACATCCCAGCCACACATGGTATATACAACCCAGCCACGCATGGTATATACAGCCCAGCCACACATGGTATATACAGCCCAGCCCCACATGGCATATACAGCCCAGCACCACATGGTATATACATCCCAGCCGCACATGGTATATACATCCC
This sequence comes from Dendrobates tinctorius, assembly GCF_039654945.1. NCBI lineage: Eukaryota > Metazoa > Chordata > Amphibia > Anura > Dendrobatidae > Dendrobates > Dendrobates tinctorius. The sequence goes on from NW_027361679.1 coordinate 62,845,222, forward strand.
AGTCGCACATGGTATATACATCCCAGCCCCACATGGTATATACAGCCCAGCCACACATGGTATATACATCCCAGCCACACATGGTATATACAACCCAGCCACGCATGGTATATACAGGCCAGCCACGCATGGTATATACAGCCCAGCCCCACATGGCATATACAGCCCAGAACCACATGGTATATACATCCCAGCCGCACATGGTATATATAGCCCAGCCCCACATGGTATATACATCCCAGCCGCACATGGTATATACATCCCAGCCGCACATGGTATATACAACCCAGCCGCGCATGGTATATACAGCTCAGCCACACATGGTGTATACATCCTAGCCGCACATAGTATATACAGCTCAGCTGCACATAGCATACCCCACCACCGAGAGTGGCCCCACAGTCCAGCACATACAACGATAGATTAAAAAAAACTCTCCTCACCTCTTCTCCTCGTGCCCGCGCTGCTCCCGGCTCCTGTCTCCTGCTCTTCCGGCACACAGTGAGAGCACGATGACGTCATTGCACACCCGCTGTGTCAGAAGCAGAGCAGGGAATGATGGGAGAGGGAGCGTCAGCTGACGCTCTCTCCTCCATCATTGCTGTGAACTGTACTGGCATCTATGACGCTGGTATAGTTCAATGCGGCGGCGGGGGGAGTCAGCGCCAGGGGCAGGCGGCCCCCCAGCCTCACAGGGGTGCCATAGCGGCTGCATAATGTGCTGCTAGCTGGGGGCCCCTGGCGAAGCTGGGGCCCTAGGCAGCTGCCTGGTCTGCCTGCCCCTAATGCCAGCCCTGGTCTGAGGGCATGGGAAAAAAAGCTGAAATTGATGGGAAAGAGCTAAAACTAAATGGGAACAGCATAGAGAAGATGCCTGCATGCCTTTCTAACTCACATATGGTATCTGGGAATAATGTCAGACTATTGCGCCGGTTATACGGATTTTTAAAAAGACCTAACAATCAAAACCAAAATTTTATTTTAAAGGGAAAAATGCTAAGAAACATGACTCTGGTAAGGTCTATTTTTGTGACCTGACCACTAACGTCAATCCTTCATCTCCCTGGAAGTTCCCCCCCAACCCTCTCCCATAAATAAAAGCTCAGACAGCATTCCATTTTTCTTTGGATAAAAATGGCCACAGCAGCGAATTTGTTGCTAATTAAAACAATAGGTGAGGTCCTCGAAGCTGTAAAAAATCTGGTGATTTTCCCAGGACATTGCCCCTCCCCTCCCAGACTTAAGGCACCATCACACTAAACGACGCACAAGCGATCCCGACAACAATACGACCTTGTCAGGATCGCTATTGCCTCATTACATGATCGCTGGTGAGCTGCCAATCAGGCAGCTTCACCAGCAATCAGGACCAGCGAGGACGCTGGTATCTAAGATAAATATCGGGTAACTAAGCACGCGCGTCACTTAGGTACCCACTGTGTAACTTAGTGACCTGCGTGTTCACGCTAAAACACTGGTATCTAAGGTAAATATCGGGTAACTAAGCGCGCGCGTCACTTAGTTACCCGACATTTTCGTTGGATACCAGCTCCCAGCGCCAGCACGCAGGTATCCAAGGTACACAGCGGGTAACTATGCGCCGCGTGCGCTTAGCTACCCGATATTTACCTTCGATACCAGCTCCCAGCATCTGCTTACAGCGCTGGTAGCTCGCTGATCGTTGCTCTCCCGCTGCCACATGCAGCGATGCATGGTGGCCAGCAGGAGACTAACTATCAAAAAATGGCCCAGGACATTTGTGCATGATCAGCGATACCCGGCGGGATGGGGGGGGGGCGGTCGCTGATGCATGTCACACAGAGCGAGATTGCTGGCCAGATCACTGACGCATCACAAAATCAGTGATCTCACTAGCGATCTCGCTGTGTGTGATGGGGCCTTTACTCGTAGCTGTGTTCACCTTCTCAGGAGCACCATGAAAGCGAGGGAAGAGGTTGTCCTCCAATACTGTTAATATGAACCCAAAGTTCCATCACCGGGTATCACCCAAATCTCACCAGACCACCATCAAATAACCATCCAATAAAGGGGATCAACATATTTAAAGAATCTCCAATCCTGAATTTGTAACCAACTTCGAGGACCCACCAACGCCACACCGAGAGCAACTTGACCACCTCAAGTGCTTCAGACCCCACCATTCAGCAATGCTGTGGCCCAACACAGTACGGAGGCAGGCATTTGTGTGAACTGCAAACAGTGAGTAAAGCTTTGGAACCGCATACTCTGGTGTCCTCCAGTTATTCCTGCACCGTTACACCTGAGTAACAGCATCCATACCATCCTGCGCCTCTCCTCATCCATTGCACCTACACTGCCCTGGGACTACAGCTCCACCTGTGGGGAGCTACACCATCTTTGCTGCACCACACCATCAGTCCCAGCGGATCTGCACGCAGCGTTGGCTGAACACCTTACTTGCCAAACACCACGGGTGGCGTCACGAACTATTCTAATAAACTTTAACACCATTAACATCACCGCCATTGATATTGGGCGCCCAGGGCCTCGGACCGGGTCGCCGCTGCTGTGACACATGCCCGCCTGACACCGGCCCGGTACCGAGTACCCCGCTGCCCTGGGTGTGCGAGGGCGACCCATAAACAGGGCCTGAAATAATCCAACTGTGTCCTGAAGTCTAGAGAGATTCCAATTCTCCACAGTCCTCTATACACCTTACTTACACCATCCAGAATCTGCCTGTCACATTGTGGTGTAATATAAACAGGGCCTGACAGAATCCAACTGTGTCCTGAAGTCTAGAGAGATTCCAATTCTCCCCACTCCTATATACACCTTGTTCCTTGTTTTACAGTACCATATAGTTGGTGTTTTTTTGGGTACATTTTCCCCAAAAATGAGGAAGTGTGGTGGAAGAGTCCGTGGAAGTGGGCGGGGGTTGGCAGCTGGTAATGATGGTGTTGGTGGTGGATCTGCTGGTAGTGGCAAAAGCAAAATAGCACCTAATGCAGGAGGTGTTGAGCCTGCGTCATCGTCTGGCTCCACAAGGCCTCGAAGGCTCCCTTTTCTGGGAGTAGGTAAACCGCTTTTAAAGCCGGAGATTCAAGAACAAGTTTTGGCTTACATTGCTGACTCAGCCTCCAGCTCTATCGCCTCCTCTTCTGAACTTTCAAAAAATAAAAGCACTGAGTCGTCATTGGAGGCTCATGGTCATGAACCACACCTTTCCTTGTGTCCTTCACCCCAACCAAAATTGAAGGATGCGGCAGGCCACATTACAGATTACTCCATGGAGCTGTATTCACATACCATGCCTGGGTTATCAAGGCAAATCGTGAATTACCCAGGCCAAATTGAATCTGACATGGAGTGCACTGATGCACAGCCACTGATAGATGATTCTGCTGGTACATTGACTCAGAGCACTACATTGTCTTTGCAGTGTACTGAGGCAGAATCTGACCCTGATGAAACTCAGGTGCCCCTTCCCGCATACTATACCACCATACACGGTGACACAGAGGAAGCTGCACATGACATTGAAGAGGAGGTGATGGATGACCCAGTTGTTGACCCAGATTGGCATCCATTGGGGGAAGAGGGTGCTGCTGCCAATAGCTCAGAAGAGGAGGAGGAGCATCCACAGCGGGCATCGACATCACAACAGCTGTTATCTGGCAGGCCCGGAGCAGTCCAAAAACAGGTTACAAAAACCAAAAGAGTTGCAGGACAGCTTGGCCAGATGGTCAAACTAGCAGAGTGTGCAAGGCCTCAAAATGTCTTCCATAGTAGGAAGAGTGCAGTGTGGAACTTTTTTGAACAAAATCCTAATGATCAGGCAAAGGTTATATGTAAGAAGTGCGCAAAGACCTTTAGCCGAGGGAAAAATCTGAGAAATTTGAATACCAGTTGCATGCTAAGACATTTAACCACTATGCACTTGCAAGCATGGACGGACTACCAAAACTCACGTACCTCATGTGCAACTGCTCCCAAAGAAGGTAGTCAGAACACTACATTTTTTCCCCCACTGTAAGCCCACCGGTTAGCACACCACCAGCAGCAAATGTTGAGTTGTCGTCGCAAGGGCAAATTAGTCAGAGAATCACACTGTTATTGCAGCGAAAGACTGAATCTAGGCCATCAGAAAGATCACCAACTCCATCACCATCATCAACCCTCTCTCAGTCCGCTATGTCCACCGCTAGTTCCACCATATGCAGTTCTCAAGTCCAGCTCACCCTACCAAAGACTATGAGCAGGACAAGAAAGTACTCATCCTCTCATCTGCATACACTGGGTTTGAACGCCCTGTGATAAAACACTCCGGGATCGCCTTTGCTGGGGTCAAAGGTCACGTGCGTTCAGCATGAAACTCAGGCGCAGAGCTGGGATTCGGGTGTAACTGACCCTGAGTCAGGTTTATTAACGGTGAAAGCAATGCAAAAAGGAAATAAAACATAAAACAAATCCTTGCCTGTCCGGCACTAACTAAACAATGGACAACCTAACTACCAACTGGCGGGCTTCTCCCGTCCAGCCAAACCACAGTTGCAGTGGGCATTGCTTCCACTCACGTGTGTCTCTCACACAGACAGGCTCTCTGTGTTCCCAGGCTGAGACACTCACACAACCACCTTGCATCCTTTTATATCCACCTCCCATTATCCATTAGTAAGCAGGTGCGATACTGACCAGACTAGGCCACATAGGAAAGGAATCTGGGTGAGATATACCTGCCCTCATCCACTATTCCCACATGATTCTCACAGCCCACATTGCCAAGCTAATCTCGTTAGAGATGATGCCCTATCGGTTGGTTGAAAGCGCAGCTTTCCGCAAACTCATGGCCTACGCAGTACCACGCTATGACCTACAAAGTCTCCACTTCTTTTCTCGCAAAGCCATCCCAGCCATCCACCTTCATGTGAAAGACCGCATTGTCCATGAACTCTAGCAATCAGTGAGTGGAAAGGTGCACCTCACAACTGATGCATGGTCCAGTAGGCATGGCCAGGGCCGTTACGTGTCCATTACTGCGCACTGGGTTAATGTGGTAGATGCAGGGTCCACAGGGGACAGCGGTGGAGGGACAGTGCTGCCTAGCCCACGGTATAGGAAACAGTTGGCTGTAGGCATTCGACCCTCCTCCTCCTCCTCCAGAAGCGAAAGCTCATCCACAGAATGCAGTCGCACGAGCACTCCATCCGCAGCTGCCAGTGTGGCACACGAGGTGTCCCCCTATCGATCAGCTAGTGGAAAGCGTCAGCAGGCTGTGTTGAAGATGATGTGTTTGGGCGACAGACACACCGCGGAGGTACTGGCCGACTACTTTCAGCGACAAACTGAGTCATGGCTGGGCAGTCTACATCTTGTGGCAGGCAAGGTAGTTAGTGATAACGGCCGGAATTTTGTGGCAGCCATAGCCCTTTCAAAACTCAGACACATACCTTGCTTGGCTCACTCCTTGAACCTGGTGGTGCAGTGCTTCCTCAATAATTATCCGGAGTTAACAGGCCTGCTCCAGAAGGTCCGAAGACTGCTCGCACATCCGCTGGTCGCCGGTACACTCCAGTCGTATGCAGAAGCTGCAGCGATTGCTCCACCTTCCCAAGCACCGCCTAGTTATCGACGTTGCAACAAGGTGGAACTCCACCCTGCACATGGTTGAGTGGCTGTGCGAACAGAGGCAGGCCGTAATACATTTGTGGGAGGCTACATGGGCAGGCACTTTGAGGGTAGACATGGAGTTGACCGGTGTGCAGTGGTCTGTAAAGTCCTTCAGTGTTTTGAGGAATGCACACGGCTGGTAAGTGCAGACGACGCCATCATAAGCATGAGCATCCCACTTATGCGTCTGCTCATGCAAACTTTGACGCACATTAAGGAGCAGGAGTCTGCAGCTGAGGATGATGAGGAAGAGGAGGAGGGAAGCCTTGATGACAGTCAGCCATTGTCTGCTCCGGGAACTCTCCTGGACGAGGTGGAGGAAGAAGAGGAAGAGGAGGAGGAGGATGATGATGGAGATGATTATTTAGTGGAGGAGGATGCTTCTCGTGGGGCAAGAGAAAATGTTGGCTTTGCAAGGTCTGGTACAGGGTTTGTGCGTGACTGGAGGGATGTGGATTTGCCAGAAAGTGCTCCTCCAACCAGCACTCGCAGTGCATCATTGACACCGGGACCATTGGCCCACATGTCAGATTATGCCTTGCAGATCCTAAAAAGGGACCCCCGCATTGCCAAAATGATGAACGATGACGACTACTGGTTGGCCAGCATCCTGGATCCACGCTATAAAGGCAAATTCCAAAACATCATGCCACAGGAGAACCTTGACCTAATATTGGCTAACAAACAAGCAACTCTGGTAAACCGGTTGGTTGAGGCATTCCCAGCACACAGCAGCGGTGATGGCTCTCACACGAGCCGTAGGGGCCGGGGGCAGCTTGAAAGAGGTGTTGGTGGTGCAAACATCAGAAGTGGCATTGGAGACAGGGGTTTCATGACCATGTTGTGGACAGATTTTTCAAGTCCCGCTCACATGACTGGTAACACTGCATCGATTGAAAGTGACAATAGATGTCATGGTCACGCGTGTGTCTGGACGCAGCGACTACCTCAAGGCGAACCCATAACACACGTGACCCTGGATACACCACCTCCAGTGGGGGTGAATTTAAATAATAAAACGTGCAGCTGGATACGCCGCCTCCAACTGGCGAATTTAGGTAATACACGTTATGTACAATAGTCTGGAAAACCTGCCTCCAGTAAGGCGAATTTAAATAATAAGGGGGACCCTGGGTAACATTAACAATGGTGGGCCCTGCGATAGGGAATAGGGACGTGGAGACCTCCTGTGCTCCCCTGAGCCAGTGTTCCTGCACTCTTAACGTTCCCTATGCCGGTTCCGCACCGGACGACGCACGCGTACCTCAAACCCTGACTCGCCTTGACCTAAACACTCACTAGGGAATTGGACGGTGCGGAAACTAATCCCACCACTGCACTAAACACACATGAGGAAAGATGACAAAAACAGGGTAAACACCACTTAGCTTTGCTCTGTTGCGTACGCTCCTAGCAACAGAGCCCAACACCTGTGTGCATCTTCTCCTCCACCCGGATCCATCACCATATCTGGATCCTTCACCATAGTGCAGCCTTGGAGCAGAGTCCACCACCAATTGCAGAAGTCCAGTAACAGAGTTCCAAAGATGAGTTCAGCTCCTGCCCAAAAAGTCAAGCATGCTTGAGTCCAGCTCTCAGCAACCAAGTCCCGCATGCTGAGTGCAACTCTCTCCATAGTCACCACTCCAGCAAGCCATGCAAGCACTCCCTGCCAACACCATAAACTGTGACTCCACCATGCCATGCCAGCCCTTCTTGCAGACCACATAGCTGCCACTCGTCCCCTCTGGCTGGGCTGCGCAGGACTCATGTTCAGCTCCTTCTTTCACCCAGGCTTCCTTGTGAATGACTAACACACAATATCGCCAACAGTGATCAAACACACCTGACTCTCTTTTATAGAGCCTAACACCTGATTTGTAATTAAGTGCACATTAAACCAAGGAAACTAAAGTGCACTACCGCTCACCACCACCAGGGCAAATTAGAATGAACGACACCATGTGTAATAATTCTAATGGCCACCGGGGGCAATCACACCACTTTGGCACCAAGCCAAAGGAAAAAAAGTTCACTTTGTCCATTTAAACTGTCAGATCCAAACTGGATCATGACAGTACTCCCTCCTTAATGAGGGGCCTCTGGACCCTCAAGGACCACTCCTCATTAGGGAAACACCTACAGCGGGGACGCCCAGATCCTGTGTTCACCCCACCACTACCTGACACTTCAGGTTAATGACAAACGCACCGCTGGTATTGGCAATGTATGGTCTGGAGGCACCACTCATCTCCACAGCGCCGACCTGGGGAACGAGTTTATGTATGTGTATGTTTGCTATGAGCTGATCAGACTCCACAACAGACTTCCACAAGATGTATTTTGGTGGCCACCCATACATGCTCGTTCACACACAGGTCCGGACCTGAACGTTTATTGCCACACATTCGTTTGTCATATTTTGGTGAACTCATTCTAGACTCGACAACAGAGGCATCCCCCTGTGTCACCACACTCACACCCCTGCTATTCACCAAGGAACACCACCCTCCAACCCTTTCACCATGAGGTCTGCCCTCCCAGGGTTGGTTAATGGCGAGGTGTGAGATTTGTCCCTACTCCCCCGCAGCACACCTACCGCTCACACTTGGAGGAGAAGGGGACAGGAATATGGAGGAAACATACACTCGCTGGTCGCCTTCCTCCAAACGACCAGGAGGGGGTGGCCTCTTCGGTGGTATTGAAGATTTGGCGTCAGCCCCGCGGACTATACACCAGTCTGCTCACTACAGGGACATACCCCTTCACCTCGGGGAACCCCAGACAGCACCATGGGGATAACCAAAGCCACCCACCTGTCTGGTTACGTCCGCCTGTATGAACAAGTCCCGCTCCCCAGCAGCGACTCTAAGAGGCTACTTGCCAAAGCCGCCATTTTGATTTCCTGGTTACCTGAGCAGAGTGTTATGAATAAGTCACCTTAGGAGGCAAAAACAGAAATACTAGCTAAGTCCAGAAAACCAGCTATCGGATTGCCGACCCCTGAACCTATCAACAACAACTAGCAGTAGCCGTGGGGTGTTCCTACGGTGCCCTAGACCCCTCAATCCCAGCCGGAGAACTAAATAGCCTAAAGACAGAAAGGGAAATCTAAACTGCCCCAGAGCAGACCCCAAAGCAATAGGCAGCCCCCAACATATAATGACGGTGAAGCAAGATGAAAAAACACACACACAGATAGATAGGCTGAGCAAATGATGGGGCCCAAGCTAACTAAATAGGACAGGATAGAAAAGCTGCTGTCTGCAATCCGCCAAAACCCTATCAAAACAAGAGGCAACAAACTGATAGGGAAAAAGGCCCTGAAGACACTAGGCTTCAAAAAGACTATATCAGTACTCAGGTATTTTCTGAAGACAGAGCAAAAAGGAATTCAGCTCACCCCAGCAGGGAATGGCAGAAATCCAGAAAAACAAGGCAAAACAAAACCAAAACACAAATGCAAAAAGCAGAGCTGAAAACTTAGCTTTTGAGGAGCAGGAATCAGACTGGTCTCCTAGAATCCCTCAGAGAAATCACCAGCAAGGCAGAAGGGCATCGGCTGCCTTATATCCAGTCAGCAATTCCCGTCACCCAGTCATCATCCAGCTCAGGTGCTTGGTAATCAGCCTCACTACCTTCCTTCACCAGAAGAGGGAGTTCATCAGACCTCAATGGTGAAGGGGAAAATGAACTCACAACAGTATCTCCCCCTTGAGGAGGGGTCACCGAACCCTCATCCACGCCACCAGGGCGATCAGGGTGAGCCCGATGAAAGGCACGCACCAATCTTTTGGCATGAATATCAGAGGCAGAGACCCAGGAATTATCCTCCTGACCATAACCCTTCCACTTAACTAAATACTGGAGTCTCCGTCTAGCCAGACAGGAATCCAGTATCTTCTCTACCTCATATTCCATGTTACCTTCAACCAATACAGGGTCCGGAGGTGCCACCCCAGGAACTACTGGTTCAACAAACCTCTTCAATAAGGACTTATGAAACACAATATGGATTTTAAATGTGACAGGAAGAGCCAAACGAAAAGAGACCGGATTAATAATCTCCAAAATCTTGTAAGGTCCGATAAATCTAGGCTTAAACTTAGGAGAAGCCACCTTCATAGCGATATTTTTTGATGATAACCAAACCATATCACCAACCTTAAACAGGGGACCAATGGTCCTATGTCGGTTGGAAAACCGCTGGGCCTTTTCCTGGGAGAGAGATAACTTATCCACCACTTGGCCCCAGGTCGGGTGCATTCTCTCCACCACAGTGTCAACACCTGGGCAGGCAGAAGGCTCCACCTGCCCTGAAGAAAATCGAGGATGAAACCCAAAGTTACAAAAAAAGTGACATCAAAGTGGCAGAACTAGCTCTATTATTTAAAGCAAATTTGGCCAAGGGCAAAAATGAAACCCAATCATCCTGATCAGCGGAAATAAAACATCTCAAATACGACTCCAAGGTCTGGTTTGTTCTCTCCGTCTGCCCATTGGTCTGAGGGTGAAAAGCAGAGGAGAAGGACAACTGAATTCCCAGCTTGGAACAGAAAGTCCTCCAAAATCTAGACACAAACTGAACTCCTCTGTCAGATACAATGTTATCAGGAATCCAGTGCAAGCGAACCACCTGTTGCAAAAACAGGGGCACCAACTCAGAGGAAGATGGCAACTTAGGGAGTGGTACAAGATGAACCATCTTAGAGAACCTATCACAAATCACCCAAATAACAGTCATTCTCTGAGAGACAGGCATATCAGAGATGAAATCCATTGAAATATGGGTCCATGGCCTCCTGGGGACCGGCAAAGGCATCAACAACCCACTAGAGCGAGAACAAGGTTTAGACCGGGAGCAAGTCCCACAGGACTGCACAAAATTCCTGACATCACGAGACAAGGTGGGCCACCAAAAAGACCGACTCACCAGATCTCTAGTACCAAAAATACCTGGATGACCAGCCAATGCAGAGCAATGAACTTCAGACATCACTCTCTTCTTACACTGGTCAGGAACATACAACTTTCCACTGGGACAACGCTCAGGTTTGTCCTCCTGGAACTCTTCCAGAGCACGTCTCAAATCGGGCGAGATGGCAGAAAGAACTACCCCTTCGCCTAAGATGGTAGCAGGCTTGGTCACCACAGGAGAATCAGCAAAGAAGCTCCTAGAGAGAGCGTCAGCCTTGACATTCTTAGTGCCAGGAAGAAAAGAGACCACAAAATCAAAACGTGTAAAAAACAAGGCCCACCTAGCCTGTCTAGGGTTCAAGCGTTTGGCCGACTCCAGGTAAATCAAATTCTTGAGGTCAATGAGGACCATGACTTGATGTTTAGCTCCCTCCAACCAATGTCTCCACTCCTCAAATGCCCATTTCATGGCTAACAGTTCCCGATTCCCCACATCATAGTTACGTTCAGATGGAGAGAACTTTCGGGAAAAGAAAGCACAGGGATTCATTTTAGATGTTACAGGATCCTTTTGGGACAAAACAGCTCCTGCACCAATCTCAGAAGCGTCCACCTCTACTTGGAATGGGAGTGAAACATCAGGTTGCCGCAAAACCGGGGCAGAAGTGAATCTTCGTTTCAGCTCCTGAAAGGAAGAAACAGCCTCCGGAGACCAATTCAACACATCAGCACCCTTCTTAGTCTGATCAGTCAATGGCTTGGCAATACTAGAAAATGTTGCTATAAATTTCCGATAAAAATTAGCAAAACCCAAAAACTTCTGGAGGGCCTTCAAAGAAGTGGGCTGAACCCAATCATAAATGGCCTGTACCTTGGCCGGGTCCATTTCAATAGCTGACGGAGACAAAATAAATCCCAAAAATGAAATCCTCTGTACCCTAAAAAGGCATTTTGATCCTTTGACATACAGGGAATTCTCCCTCAAGATCAGGAACACAGTCCGAACATGTTCCACATGAGAATCCCAATCCTTGGAGAAGATCAAAATATCATCCAGATAGATAATCAAAAATGTATCCACAAAGTCTCGGAAAATGTCGTTCATGAAGCACTGGAAGACAGAAGGAGCATTAGTGAGCCCAAAAGGCATCACCAGGTACTCAAAATGTCCCTCCGGAGTATTAAACGCCGTCTTCCATTCATCCCCATGCTTAATGCGGATAAGATTATACGCCACCCCTGAGGTCAAGCTTGGTAAACCAGCAAGCACCTTTAACTCTGGAGAATAGATCCGAAATCAGGGGTAACGGATACTGATATTTAATAGTAATTTTGTTGAGGGTACGATAATCAATACAAGGCCTTATTGAACCATCCTTTTGGCCACGAAAAAAAACCCAGCACCTAAGGGTGAAGAGGATGGTCTAATATAACCCTTCTCCAACGCCTCCTTAATATAGGATCGCATAGTCTCGTGCTCGGGTACAGATAAATTGAAGAGCCGACCCTTGGGAAATTTACACCCCGGGCTCAGTTCAATTGCACAGTCATAACTACTATGAGGAGGCAAAGACGCAGACTCATTCTCACTAAATACATCATAAAAGTCCGCCAAATAGTCAGGAATAGAGTTGAGCGAAACGGGTCGAAAAAATTCAAAAGTCGCCGACTTTTGGCAAAGTCGGGTTTCATGAAACGAAACCCGAGCCTAGGATGAGGTCGGCCACGAGGTCGGCGACTTACGCGCCAAAGTCGCGTTTCAAAAGTTTGTTTTGCGCTCTTTTTCAGCCAATCAGGATCCACGGACACTGTGGGCAACGTGATGACCTAGGCACGGGTCACCACCATCTTTCAGAAGGGCATGCAAGTGATTGGCTTGCTTTGGTGGGCGTCACAGGGGGTATAAAAGGGCGTGCACGCCGACCGCCATCTTACTTCTGCCGATCTTAGTATAGGGAGAGGTTGCTGCTGATTCTGTAGGGAGAGCATTAGGCAGGGAAGAAGACAAAAAAACTGCTTCTGCTGCTAGCGATTTGGCCTGCACAACACACAAGTCACTGTGTGTGCAGTGCAAGGGGAGGCTATATTGTGGTGTATCAGTGGTGTTGGTTGTTGGGCTGCCTTTTAAGGCTTCCTGACACGCTGGCATTGCTGTTTACCCACTGCTCCGCAAACTGCTTTTTTAAAAGCAATCCAATCTCCCTTATCCTCTAGTCACTTTTGTCACAGCTGTGCCATCGAGCCTGTCACATAGCGCTCAGATATCAGTGGGCCTCACACAATCCACAAGTGTCCAAAAGTGTGCGCAGAGATTCAAAATCTCCATTATCCTCTCGTCACTTTGGTCACAGGCAGCTGTGCCATCGAGCGTGTCACATAGCGCTCAGATATCAGTGGGCCTCACACAATCCACAAGTGTCCAGTGTCCAAAAGTGTGCGCAGAGATTCAAAATCTCCATTATCCTCTCGTCACTTTGGTCACAGGCAGCTGTGCCATCGAGCGTGTCACATAGCGCTCAGATATCAGTGGGCCTCACACAATCCACAAGTGTCCAGTGTCCAAAAGTGTGCGCAGAGATTCAAAATCTCCATTATCCTCTCGTCACTTTGGTCACAGGCAGCTGTGCCATCGAGCGTGTCACATAGCGCTCAGATATCAGTGGGCCTCACACAATCCACAAGTGTCCAGTGTCCAAAAGTGTGCGCAGAGATTCAAAATCTCCATTATCCTCTCATCACTTTGGTCACAGGCAGCTGTGCCATCGAGCGTGTCACATAGCGCTCAGATATCAGTGGGCCTCACACAATCCACAAGTGTCCAGTGTCCTAAAGTGTGCGCAGAGATTCAAAATCTCCATTATCCTCTCGTCACTTTGGTCACAGGCAGCTGTGCCATCGAGCGTGTCACATAGCGCTCAGATATCAGTGGGCCTCACACAATCCACAAGTGTCCAGTGTCCAAAAGTGTGCGCAGAGATTCAAAATCTCCATTATCCTCTCGTCACTTTGGTCACATACAGCTGTGCCATCGAGCCTGTCACATAGCGCTCAGATATCAGTGGGCCTCACACAATCCAAAAGTGTCCACTGTCCACAAGTGTCTGCAGAAATTCTAAATCTCCCCTGTCCTATAGACACCTTGTACCTTGTTTTACATTACTATATAGTTTGTTGGATTTTGTCTACATTTCTACCAAAAATGAGGAAGGCTGGTGGAAGAGGCCGTGGAATTGGGCGGGGGTTGGCAGCTGGTAATGATGGTGTTGGTGGTGGATCTGATGGTAGTGGCAAGAGCAAAATAGGACCGAATGCAGGAGGTGCTGACCCTGCGTCATCGTCTGGCTACATAAGGCCTCGAACGCTTAGTTTTCTAGGAATTGGCAAACCGCTTTTAAAGGCAGAGCATCAGGAAAAAGTTTTGTCTTACATTGCTGACTCAGCCTCCAGCTCTATCGCCTCCTCTTCTTCAGTTGTAAAAAGTAAAAGCACTGAGTTGTCATTGGAGGCTCATGTTCATGAACCACACCTTTCCTTGTGTCCTTCACCCCAACCAAGATTGAAGGATGACGCAGGCCATACTACTGATTACTCCATGGAGCTGTTTTCACATACCATGCCTGGATTATCAAGTCAAATGGTGAATTACCCAGGCCAAGATGAATCTGACATGGAGTGCACTGATGCACAGCCGCTGATGGATGATTCTGCTGGTACATTCACTCAGAGCACTACATTGTCCTCGCAGTGTACAGAGCCAGATTTTGACCCTGATGAGACTCAGGTGCCCCTTCCCGCACACTATACCACCATACACGGTGACACAGAGAAAGGTGCACATGACATAGAAGAGGAGGTGATGGATGACCCAGTTGTTGACCCAGATGGCATCCATTGGGGGAAGAGGGTGCTGCTTCCAATAGCTCAGATGAGGAGCATCCACAGCAGACATCGACATCGCAACAGCTGTTATCTGGCAGGCCCGGAGCACTCCAAAGACAGGTTCCAAACATCAAAAGAGTTGCTGGACAGCTTGTCCAGAGGGTCAAAAGATCACAGCGTGCTAGGCCGCAAAATGTCTGCCAAAGTAGGAAGAGTGCAGTGTGGCACTTTTTTGAACAAAATCCTCATGATCAGGCCAAGGTTATCTGTAAGAAGTGCGCAAAGACCTTTAGCCGAGGGAAAAATCTGAAAAATTTGAATACCAGTTGCATGCTTAGACATTTAACCAGCATGCACTTGCAAGCGTGGACACAACACCAAACCTCAAGTGCCACATGTGCAACTGATCACAACGAAGGTAGTCAGCAACGCTACATTGTTTCCCCCACTGTAAGCCCACCGGTTAGCACAGCAGCAAATGTTGAGGTGTCGTTGCAAGACCACAGCAGTCAGGGAATCCCACTGTTATATCAACGAAAGACTGATTCTAGGCCATCAGAAAGAAACCAACTCCATCACCATCATCAACCCTCTCTCAGTCCGCCCTATCCACCGCTACTTCCACCATATGCAGCTCTCAATTCCAGCTCACCCTCCCAGACACTATGAGTAGGTCAAGAAAGTACTCAGTCTCTCATCCGCGTACACTGGGTTTGAACGCCCACATTGCCAAACTAATCTCGTTTGAGATGATGCCCTTTCGGTTGGTGGAAAGCACAGCTTTCCGCGAACTCATGGCCTATGCAGTACCACGCTATGACCTACCCAGTCGCCACTTCTCTCGCAAAGCCATCCCAGCCCTCCACCATCATGTGAAAGACCGCATTGTCCATGCACTCAAGCAGTCAGTGAGCGGAAAGGTGCACCTCACAACTGATGCATGGTCCAGTCGGCATGGCCAGGACCATTACGTGTCCATCACTGCGCACTGGGTTAATGTGGTGGATGCAGGGTCCACAGGGGACAGTGGTGGTGGGACAGTGCTGCCTAGCCCACGGTATAGGAAACAGTTGGCTGTAGGCGTTCGACCCTCCTCCTCCTCCTCCAGAAGCGAAAGCTCGTCCACAGAGCGCAGTCGTACGAGCACTCCATCTGCAGCTGCCACTGTTGCACACGATGTGTCCCCCTATCGAGAAGCTAGTGGAAAGCGTCAGCAGGCTGTGTTGCAGATGATGTGTTTGGGCGACAGACACACCGCCGAGGTGCTGGCCGAGTACTTGAAGCGACAAACTGAGTCATGGCTGGGCAGTGTACATCTTGAGGCAGGCAAGGTAGTTAGTGATAACGGCCGTAATTTTGTGGCAGCCATAGCCCTTTCAAAACTCAGCCACATACCTTGCTTGGCTCACACCTTGAACCTGGTGGTGCAGTGCTTCCTCAAAAATTATCCGGAGTTAACAGCCCTGCTCCAGAAGGTGCGAAGACTGTGCGCGCACATCCGCCGGCCGCCTGTACACTCTGTTCGTATGCAGAAGCTGCAGCGATTGCTCCACCTTCCCAACCACCGCCTCATTATCGACATTGCAACAAGGTGGAACTCCACCCTGCACATGGTGGAGCGGCTGTGCGAGCAGAGGCAGGCCATAATGCATTTGTGGGAGGATACACGGCCAGGCACTTTGAGAGCAGACATGGAGTTGACAGGCGTGCAGTGGTCGAAGCTGAAAGACCTTTGTAAAGTCCTTCAGTGTTTTGAGGAATGCACACGGCTGGTAAGCGCAGACGACGCCATCCTAAGCATGAGCATTCCACTTATGCGTCTGCTCATGCAAACTTTGACGCACCTTAAGGAGCAGGCGTCTGCAGCCAATGTTGATGAGGAGGAAGAGGAGGAGGGAATCCTTGATGACATTCAGCCATTGTCTGCTCAGGGACCTCTCCTGAACGAGGTGGAGGTAGAAGAGGAGGAGGAGGAGGATGATGGGGATGATTACTTAGGGGAGGAGGATGCATCTCGTGGGGCAAGTGAAAATGTTGGCGTGGCAAGGTCTGGTACAGGGTTTGTGCGTGACTGGAGGGATGTGGATTTGCCAGAAAGTGCTCCTCCACCCAGCACTTGCAGTGCATCATTGACACCGGGAACATTGGCCCACATGTCAGATTATGCCTTGCGGATCCTAAAAAGGGACCCCCGCATTGCCAAAATGATGAACGATGACGACTACTGGTTGGCCAGCATCCTGGATCCACGCTATAAAGGCAAATTACAAAACATCATGCCACAGGAGAACCTTGACCTAATATTGGCTAATAAACAAGCAACTCTGGTAAATCGGTTGCTTGAGGCATTCCCAGCACACAGCAGCGGTGATGGTTCTCACACGAGCCGTACGGGCCGGGGGCAGCTTGGCAGAGGTGTTCGTGGTGCACACAGCAGAAGTGGCGTTGGAGACAGGGGTTTCATGACAATGTTGTGGACTGATTTTTCAAATACCGCTCACACAACTGGTAATACTGCATCGATGGAAAGTGACAGGAGACAGCAGTTGTCAACTATGGTTACAAACTACTTTTCCTCCCATATCGATGTTCTCCCACACAGGTCATTCCCCTTTGACTATTGGGCCGCTAAACTGGACACCTGGCCTGAATTGGCCCAATATGCCTTACAGGAGCTCGCTTGCCCAGCTGCAAGTGTGCTATCGGAAAGAGTCTTCAGTGCAGCTGGATCAATCCTGACAGAAAAAAGGACCCGTCTGTCAACCCAAAATGTGGATGATCTAACCTTCATTAAAATGAACCACGCATGGGTTTCCAAAGATTTTGGCCCACCTTCCCCTGATGACACATAGGGTGACAGAAAAATGGCTTGCTTTGGTCCACCTTTTCCTGGTACTTCACCTATTTCGCCTTTTGCATCAGCTGAATGTCCAACATCAACATATGCCACTTTCTAAAACTCCCTAACGGTGCTGCCTCCCCACCATGGCCGGGGTCACCACCTACCGCACGACACCGTGCGAGTGCCGTTGCCCTGGACAGGTGGGTAGGCCGACTCTTGGGCGCGGGCACTGGCACAGGGTCCCTCATAGTGCAATCAAGTGTCTCAAGTGGTGGTGCACACCCGCCGTCAGACACACCGCTGTACTATGAGGGGCCCAGTGCCAGTACCGACGCCCACGAGTGGGCCCCCCTTGCTTGGGCAGGGCCCCAGCATTTGCAATCTTTACCTCTCCCTGCTCCTCCGCTGTGTAATCTGGGCCGTCAAATCCATACTGTGCCTGACACCGTCTGAGCCTGCCTCCTGAGACATATATTTTGAATGTGTACGCTATCCATACATGTTATCCGGGGATACGGTACCCTTTCTAACTTTTGTGCAATCACGTGCAATCCATACTGGGCCTAACACCGTCTGAGCCTGCCTCATGCTGTATAAACATATATTTTGAATGTGTACGCTATCCATACATGTTATCCGGGGATACGGTACCCTTTCTAACCTTTGTGCAATCACGTGCAATCCATACTGGGCCTAACACCGTCTGAGCCTGCCTCATGCTGTATAGACATATATTTTGAATGTGTACGCTATCAATACATGTGATCCAGGGATACGGTACCCTTTCTAACCTTTGTGCAATCACGTGCAATCCATACTGGGCCTAACACCGTCTGAGCCTGCCTCATGCTGTATAGACATATATTTTGAATGTGTACGCTATCCATACATGTTATCCAGGGATACGGTACCCTTTCTAACCTTTGTGCAATCACGTGCAATCCATACTGGGCCTAACACCGTCTGAGCCTGCCTCATGCTGTATAGACATATATTTTGAATGTGTACGCTATCCATACATGTTATCCGGGGATACGGTACCCTTTCTAACCTTTGTGCAATCACGTGCAATCCATACTGGGCCTAACATCGTCTGAGCCTGCCTCATGCTGTATAGACATATATTTTGAATGTGTACGCTATCCATACATGTTATCCAGGGATACGGTACCCTTTCTAACCTTTGTGCAATCACGTGCAATCCATACTGGGCCTAACACCGTCTGAGCCTGCCTCATGCTGTATAGACATATATTTTGAATGTGTACGCTATCCATACATGTCATCCGGGGATACGGTACCCTTTATAAAATTTGTGCAATCACGTGCAATCCATACTGGGCCTAACACCATCTGAGCCTGCCTCATGCTTTATAGACATATATTTTGAATGTGTACGCTATCCATACATGTTATCCAGGGATACGGTACCCTTTCTAACCTTTGTGCAATCACGTGCAATCCATACTGGGCCTAACACCGTCTGAGCCTGCCTCATGCTGTATAGACATATATTTTGAATATGTACGCTATCCATACATGTTATCCGGGGATACGGTACCCTTTCTAACCTTTGTGCAATCACGTGCAATCCATACTGGGCCTAACACCGTCTGAGCCTGCCTCATGCTGTATAGACATATATTTTGAATGTGTACGCTATCCATACATGTTATCCAGGGATACGGTACCCTTTCTAACCTTTGTGCAATCACGTGCAGTCCATACTGGGCCTAACACCGTCTGAGCCTGCCTCATGCTGTATAGACATATATTTTCAATGTGTACGCTATCCATACATGTTATCCAGGGATACGGTACCCTTTCTAACCTTTGTGCAATCACGTGCAATCCATACTGGGCCTAACACCGTCTGAGCCTGCCTCATGCTGTATAGACATATATTTTGAATGTGTACGCTATCCATACATGTTATCCGGGGATACGGTACCCTTTCTAACCTTTGTGCAATCACGTGCAATCCATACTGGGCCTAACACCGTCTGAGCCTGCCTCATGCTGTATAGACATATATTTTGAATGTGTACGCTATCCATACATGTTATCCGGGGATACGGTACCCTTTCTAACCTTTGTGCAATCACGTGCAATCCATACTGGGCCTAACACCGTCTGAGCCTGCCTCATGCTGTATAGACATATATTTTGAATGTGTACGCTATCCATACATGTTATCCAGGGATACGGTACCCTTTCTAACCTTTGTGCAATCACGTGCAATCCATACTGGGCCTAACACCGTCTGAGCCTGCCTCATGCTGTATAGACATATATTTTGAATGTGTACGCTATCCATACATGTTATCCGGGGATACGGTACCCTTTCTAACCTTTGTGCAATCACGTGCAATCCATACTGGGCCTAACACCGTCTGAGCCTGCCTCATGCAGTATAGACATATATTTTGAATGTGTACGCTATCCATACATGTTATCCAGGGATACGGTACCCTTTCTAACCTTTGTGCAATCACTTGCAATCCATACTGGGCCTAACACCGTCTGAGCCTGCCTCATGCTGTATAGACATATATTTTGAATGTGTACGCTATCCATACATGTTATCCGGGGATACGGTACCCTTTCTAACCTTTGTGCAATCACGTGCAATCCATACTGGGCCTAACACCATCTGAGCCTGCCTCATGCTGTATAGACATATATTTTGAATGTGTACGCTATCCATACATGTTATCCAGGGATATGGTACCCTTTCTAACCTTTGTGCAATCACGTGCAATCCATACTGGGCCTAACACCGTCTGAGCCTGCCTCATGCTGTATAGACATATATTTTGAATGTGTACGCTATCCATACATGTTATCCAGGGATACGGTACCCTTTCTAACCTTTGTGCAATCACGTGCAATCCATACTGGGCCTAACACCGTCTGAGCCTGCCTCATGCTGTATAGACATATATTTTGAATGTGTACACTATCCATACATGTTATCCGGGGATACGGTACCCTTTCTAACCTTTGTGCAATCACGTGCAATCCATACTGGGCCTAACACCGTCTGAGCCTGCCTCATGCTGTATAGACATATATTTTGAATGTGTACGCTATCCATACATGTTATCCAGGGATACGGTACCCTTTCTAACCTTTGTGCAATCACGTGCAATCCATACTGGGCCTGACACCGTCTGAGCCTGCCTCCTGAGACATATATTTTGAATGTGTACGCTATCCATACATGTTATCCAGGGATACGGTACCCTTTCTAACCTTTGTGCAATCACGTGCAATCCATACTGGGCCTGACACCGTCTGAGCCTGCCTCCTGAGACATATATTTTGAATGTGTACGCTATCCATACATGTTATCCGGGGATACGGTACCCTTTCTAACCTTTGTGCAATCACGTGCAATCCATACTGGGCCTAACACCGTCTGAGCCTGCCTCATGCTGTATAGACATATATTTTGAATGTGTACGCTATCCATACATGTTATCCGGGGATACGGTACCCTTTCTAACCTTTGTGCAATCACGTGCAATCCATACTGGGCCTAACACCGTCTGAGCCTGCCTCATGCTGTATAGACATATATTTTGAATGTGTACGCTATCCATACATGTTATCCGGGGATACGGTACCCTTTCTAACCTTTGTGCAATCACGTGCAATCCATACTGGGCCTAACACCGTCTGAGCCTGCCTCATGCTGTATAGACATATATTTTGAATGTGTACGCTATCCATACATGTTATCCAGGGATACGGTACCCTTTCTAACCTTTGTGCAATCACGTGCAATCCATACTGTGCCTGACACCGTCTGAGCCTGCCTCCTGAGACATATATTTTGAATGTGTACGCTATCCATACATGTTATCCAGGGATACGGTACCCTTTCTAACCTTTGTGCAATCACGTGCAATCCATACTGTGCCTGACACCGTCTGAGCCTGCCTCCTGAGACATATATTTTGAATGTGTACGCTATCCATACATGTTATCCAGGGATACGGTACCCTTTCTAACCTTTGTGCAATCACGTGCAATCCATACTGGGCGTGAGAACGGCTGGCGAGCTGTTAAGCAAGCTACAGCACCTGTCCAGACAAGTACAGGGATTCCCTAGCGAGGAGACTTATTTGATTGTTTGCAATGTTGGGACAGCAATTTTTGGGGAGCACTATACTCTGGAGAATGATAGATGGGGCCCACCATACACTGGAACATTCCAAAGGTGGACATCAGACACTGGAGCAGCATTTACAGGGCCCATTATACACTAGAGCATTAGAAATGGGGCCCATTATGTTTGGAGCATTATTTGGGCCCATAAGACAGTGGAGCTTCATCCATGGGGACCAACATATACTGTAGCATTATGTGGAGCTCATCATATACTGTTTCAAACATTATATGGGACCAATGATTCTGTATGGAGAAATAGATGGGCCTCGTCATGAGATGTAAAAAGTGAGGTATTTTTCATTGTACTATACCGCTATTTATCTGCCGTATCGGAGCATGATGAGTTGTGGTATGTGTTAAAGGGGCGCTCTTTCGCCCAGGGCACATGAAAACCTGCAGCCAGCCCCCCCCCCACAACTTTAGCCAAATAACCCCCATTTTTCAGTGCGTAACTTGTATTATGAAGTTAATTAAGGTTGACAAGCTTAAGTAAGAAGAATTGATGCTTTTGGCATTCAAATGGGCACTGTAGGTGTGTTTCCTGTCCTCCTCTCACTGCCGACTTTTATTCCCCATTGACTTACATTGGGTTTCGTGTTTCGGGACGACCCCGACTTTTCCCTATAATCGGACGATCTTGCTCGACCCGACTTTTGGAAAAGTCGGGTTTCACGAAACGAAACGCGACCCTAAAAAACCAAAAGTCGCTCAACTCTAGTCAGGAACATCATGCGACTGAGGAGAGGTGGAAAAAACCGGAGCCTCACTAAGGGCACACCGACAACCCCAACTCACCACAGACACAGATTTCCAATCCAAAACTGGATTATGAATTTGCAACCAGGGAAACCCCAGAACAATGGTATCATGCAAATTATGCAACACCAAAAATCTGCAATTTTCTTGATGGTCTGGGGCGCATTACCACCTCGGTCCAAAACTGAGGTTTATTTTTCGCCAAAGGAGTAGCATCAATCCTCCTCAAAGGGATAGGCGTCCGCAGAGGTGTCATCGGAAATCCACAACGTTTAGCAAAATCCAAGTCCATTAGGTTCAGGGCTGCTCCCGAATCCACAAAAGCCTTGGCGGAAAATGTGGACAGGGAGCAGATCAGAGTAATTGCCAGAAGAAACTTAGGTTGAACACCACCCACAGAAAACGTGTGTGCAAAACGTTTCTCTCGTTTACAACAGACAGAAATAATATGCGAGGCATCTCCCCCAAAAAAACACAGCTTATTACGCCTTCTGAACTCCTGACGTTGCTCCCTGGACAAAACTCTGTCACATTGCATAGGTTCAGACACTTGTTCAACAGGTGGCAACACCTCTCGTGCAGTCCTGCTTTCACGTAAACGCCGATCAACCTGAATGGCTAATGACATAGAATCGTCAAGACCAGAGGGAACAGGAAATCCCACCATAGTATCTTTTACGGCTTCTGACAAACCCTTCCGAAAGAGAGCTGCCAAGGCATTATCATTCCAGGTAGTAAGTACCACCCACTTTTGGAAATTTTGACAGTACAATTCTGCAGAATCTTGTCCCTGGCTCAATGCCAACAGGGTCTTTTCAGCCTGATCAATAGCATTAGGTTCATCATACAACAACCCCAAGGCTTGAAAAAATGCGTTCACAGTAGCCAGAATAGGATCATCTGGTTTCAAAGAAAACGCCCAATCCTGGGGATCGCCACGCAGCAAAGAGATGACAATTTTAACCCTCCGTCAGGCGCAATAGATCTGACAGGATTTAGAGGAATCTAGTGACATTTCATCTGAAGTTGAGGTAGCAGAATGTAACACTGATTCTGGAACAGAGCAGGATGGTGATGACACTGATACAGAGGAAACAGACACAGATCTAGCTTATTATTGGGGCAAAGATAAAAATACAAAGGACGTCCCAAGGACGTTCCAGAACAAACACCGACTCTACCACCTTCTAAAAGACGCAGTTGTACTACCTGCTCATTTGTATCTGGTTTCAGAAGGCTTTCTAAATATGACTGCAAAATATGTAAAGAATCAATCTGCCTTTCCCATGCAACTTTCGTCTGCCAGCCTTGCTTTTCTAAGTGTACCTGTGCTGCTTCTGCTGCAATTGAAACCACTGAAGATGAGTAGAAAATAATTAAGTAACATCTAAGTGCAATATCCTTTAAGTTTTTTTCCATAATTTTATATTTAAGCAACAGTTAAGTAAAGATAACTGGAGCCTATTTGGCGGTACTACCGAAAAGTGGTACTTTTAGTTTTAATAAGTTTATGGTTAATAAATGTTTTTTTTGCATCTGATTTGGTGTAATCTCTTTTAATACATTCCTATGAAGGTCACTGACTACTTCTATAGTCCTGAAATTGAAATATGTAGCTACTATAGGTGGTTTTCTGACCTGTGCTTGTCAGGCACATTGCGCATGAACTGAGGAGAATCTATATTGCGCCTGACGGAGGGTTAACCTGCTGCGCGGAGCTCCCTGACGAGTTAGGCTTCAAGGCAAAAAATAATTTACAATTATTTTTGAAATTCAAAAATTTAGACCGATCCCCAAAAAACACATCAGGAGTAGGGATCTTTGGTTCAGCAGCATGTGAATGAGCAAGGTAGGCGGAAATTCCCCACACTTCCACAGTGAGCTGCTCCACACGATCAGACAATTGCTTTATCTCCATTGAGAGAAAAAAAAAATTCCCCCTACGGCTTCAGAGATATAGAGGAAAAAATATACACTTTTTTTTTTTTTTTTTACAATTCTTTCTTGCTATTGAGTACCTAGGATCTGCGGTATGGCTGGTGATTCTGTTATGAATGAGTCACCATAGGAGGCAAAAACAGAAATACTAGCTAAGTCCAGAAAACCAGAGAAGTTGGCAGCTATCGGATTGCAGACCCCTGAACCTATCAACAACAACTAGCAGTAGCCGTGGGGGGTTCCTACGGTGCCCTAGACCCCTTGATCACAGCCGGAGAACTAAATAGCCTAAAGACAGAAAGGGAAATCTAAACTGCCCCAGAGCAGACCCCAAAGCAATAGGCAGCCCCCAACATATAATGACGGTGAAGCAAGATGAAAAAACACACACACAGATAGAAAGATAGGCTGAGCAAATGATGGGGCCCAAGCTAACTAAATAGGACAGGATAGAAAAGCTGCTGTCTGCAATCCGCCAAAACCCTATCAAAACAAGAGCCAACAAACTGATAGGGAAAAAGGCCCTGAAGATGCTAGGCTTCAAAAAGACTATATCAGTACTCAGGTATTTTCTGAAGACAGAGCAAAAAGGAATTCAGCTCACCCCAGCAGGGAATGGCAGAAATCCAGAAAAACAAGGCAAAACAAAACCAAAACACAAATGCAAAAAGCAGAGCTGAAAACTTAGCTTTTGAGGAGCAGGAATCAGACTGGTCTCCTAGAATCCCTCAGAGAGATCACCAGCAAGGCAGAAGGGCATCGGCTGCCTTATATCCAGTCAGCAATTCCTGTCACCCAGTCATCATCATCCAGCTCAGGTGCTTGGTAATCAGCCTCACTACCTTCCTTCACCAGAAGAGGGAGTTCATCAGACCTCAATGGTGAAGGGGAAAATGAACTCACAACAGCAGAGGCCCCAGACCCTGATAACTGCTGCTGCGGCAGCTCTAACACACCATGCCGCTCCCCACTCACCTCAGTGAGGCCCGGCAGCAATTACTCACAGGTCTCCACATGGCCAAGGCTGACCAGAAAAAAAAAGTAGGGTTGGTGATAATGTCATGGTCACGCGTGTGTCTGGACGCAGTGACTACCGCAAGGCGAACCCATAACACACGTGACCCTGGATACACCGCCTCCAGTGGGGCGAATTTAAATAATAAAATGTGCAGCTGGATACGCCGCCTCCAACTGGCGAATTTAGGTAATACACGTTATGTACAATAGTCTGGAAACCCCGCCTCCAGTAAGGCGAATTTAAATAATAAGGGGGAACCTGGGTAACATTAACAATGGTGGGCCCTGCGATAGGGAATAGGGACGTGGAGACCTCCTGTGCTCCCCTGAGCCAGTGTCCCTGCACTCCTAACGTTCCCTATGCCGGTTCCGCACCGGGCGATGCACGCATACCTCAATCCCTGACTCGCCCTGACCTAAACCCTCACTAGGGAATTGGACGGTGCGGAAACTAATCCCACCACTGCACTAAACACACATGAGGAAAGATGACAAAACAGGGTAAACACCACTTAGCTTTGCTCTGTTGCGTACACTTCTAGCAACTTAGCCCACCACCTGCGTGCATCTTCTCCTCCACCTGGATCCATCACCATAACTGGATCCTTCACCATAGTGCAGCCTTGGAGCAGAGTCCACCACCAATTAATAATAATAATAATACATTTTATTTTTATAGCGCCGACATATTCCGCAGCACTTTATATTTCAGAGGGGATTTGTACAGACAATAGACATTACAGCATAACAATAATCACATACAGTAGATTATAACAAATACCAAGAGGAAAGAGGGCCCTGCTCGCAAGCTTACAGTCTATGAGGAAAGAGGTAGACACGAAAGGTGGGTGGTAACAGTTGCCCTGATTGTATGGACCAGCCATAATGTTAGGTGTGTGACAGTACGGACACAGAGGGCTAATGGATGCATAAAGCATGTGGGAACATGATGCGGGAAATCTGGTTATGGTAAAACTTTTGGCTGTGCCACACAAGGATAGATTAGGTTAATGTGTTGAGGCGATAGGCCAGTCTGAATGAATGCGTTTTCACGGCACGCTTAAAATTGTGGGGATTGGGAACTAATCGTATTGACCTGGGAAGTGCATTCCAAAGAATTGGCGCGGCACGTGTAAAGTCTTGGAGACGGGAGTGGGAGGTTCTGACTATTGAGGATGCTAACCTCAGGTCATCAGCAGAATGGAGGGCGCGGGTAGGGTGGTATACTGAAACAAGGGAGGAGATGTAGGGTGGTGCTGAGCCATAGAGGGCTTTGTGGGTGAGGGTAATAAGTTTATACTGAATTCTGGAGTGGATGGGTAGCCAGTGTAATGACTGGCACAAGGTAGAGGCATCGGTGTAACGATTGGTGAGGAATATGATCCTGGCTGCAGCATTCAAGACAGATTGGAGAGGGGAGAGTTTGGTAAGAGGGAGACCAATTAGAAGAGAGTTACAATAGTCGAGACGAGAATGAATAAGAGAAACAGTAAGAGTTTTTGCAGAGTCAAAAGTAAGAAAAGGTCGAATTCTAGAAATGTTTTTGAGGTGCAGATGACAAGAGCGAGCCAGTGATCGAATGTGGGGGGCAAAGGAAAGCTCGGAATCAAGTATGACCCCAAGACAGCGGGCCTGTTGCTGGGGAGTAATAGTGGAACCACCCACAGAAATAGCAATGTCGGGTATAGGTACATTAGTAGAGGGAGGAAACACCAGGAGTTCAGTCTTTGACAGGTTCAGTTTCAGATATAGTGAGGACATGATAATAGACACAGCGTTTAGACAATCGCTGGTGTTTTCTAGAAAGGCTGGCGTGATGTCAGGATAAGAAGCGTATAATTGGGTGTCATCAGCATAGAGATGGTACTGGAAACCAAATCTACTGATTGTTTGACCAATAGGGGCAGTGTACAAGGAGAAGAGGATGGGGCCTAGAACTGATCCTTGGGGGACCCCAACAGTAAGGGGAAGGGAATTGCAGAAGTCCAGTAACAGAGTCCCAAAGATGAGTTCAGCTCCTGCCCAAAAAGTCAAGCATGCTTGAGTCCAGTTCTCCGCAAACAAGTCCCACATGCTGAGTACAACTCTCTCCATAGTCACCACTCCAGCAAGCCATGCAAGCACTTCCTGCCGACACCATAAACTGTGACTCCACCATGCCATGCCAGCCCTTCTTTTAGACCACATAGCTGCCACTCGTCCCCTCTGGCTGGGCTGCGCAGGACTCATGTTCAGCTCCTTCTTTCACCCAGGCTTCCTTGTGAATGACTAACACACAATATCACCAACAGTGATCAAACACACCTGACTCTCTTTTATAGAGCCTAACACCTGATTTGTAATTAAGTGCACATTAAACCAAAGAAACTAAAGTGCACTACCGCTCACCACCACTGGGGCAACTTAGAATGAACGACACCACGTGTAATATTTCTAATGGCCACTGGGGGCAATCACACCACTTTGGCACCAAGCCAAAGGAAAAAAAGTTCACTTTGTCCATTTAAACTGTCAGATCCAAACTGGATCATGACAGGAGACAGCACTTGTCAAGTATGGTAACAAACTACTTCTCATCCCATATCGATGTTCTCCCTCACAGGTCATGCCCATTTGACTATTGGGCCGCTAAACTGGACACCTGGCCTGAATTGGCACAATATGCCTTACAGGAGCTCGCTTGCCCAGCTGCAAGTGTGCTATCGGAAAGAGTCTTCAGTGCTGCTGGATCAATCCTGACAGAAAAAAGGACCCGTCTCTCGACCCAAAATGTGGATGATCTAACCTTCATTAAAATGAACCATGCATGGGTTTCCAAGCATTTTGTCCCACCTTACCCTGATGACACATAGGTTGCCAGAAAAATGGCTTTCTTTGGTCCTCCTCTTCTTGGGACTTAACCAATTTCGCCTTTAGCAGCAGGTGAATGTCCCACATCAACATATGCCATTCTGTAAACCTCCCTAACTGGGCTGCCTCCTCCCCCCATGGCCGGGGTCACCACCTAGCGCACGCAACCGTGCGAGTGCCGTTGCCCTGGACAGGTGGGTGGGCTGATTCTTGGGCACGGGCACTGGCACTGGCACAGGGTCCCTCATAGTGCAATCAACTGTCTCTGACAGTGGGGGTGCACACCCGCCGTCAGACACACCGCCGTACTATGAGGGGCCCTGTGCCAGTGCCGTCGCCAACAAGTGGGCCCCCCTGCTTGCTCAGGATCACAGCACTTGCAAAGTTGAAATACTTACCTCTCCTTTCTCCACTGCCATGACGTCTTCCGCGTTTCCTGACAGTGATATTCTGATCAGAGAGCGCAATGACATCACGTCTGTACGCCCTAGCGAGGAGACTTATTTGAGGAGACTTATTTAATTGTTTTCAATGTTAGGACAGCAATTTTTGGGGAGCACTGTACTCTGGAGAATGATATATGGGGCCCACCATACACTGGAGCATTCCAAAGGTGGACATCAGACACTGGAGCAGCATTTACAGGGCCCATTATATAGGGAGCATTATATGGGCCCATCAGACAGTGCAGCTTCATCCATGGCGACCAACATATACTGTAGCATTATGTGGAGCTCATCATATACTGTTTCAAACATTATATGGGACCAATGATTCTGTATGGAGAAATATATGGGCCTCATTACTCTGTATAGCGCACTACGCAGTGGCCATAATACTGTATGGAGTAATATACGGTCCGTTTTTGGAGCTATTGGAGAATTTAAAATGGATATCAGTCATGATATGTAAAAAGTGAAGTATTTTTCATTGTACTATACCGCTATTTCTCTGCCGTATCGGAGCATCATGAGTTGTGCTATGTGTTAAAGGGGCGCTCTTTGGCCCAGGGCACATGAAAACCTGGAGCCAGCCCTACCCCCCCATAAATTTAGCCAAAAAACCCCCATTTTTCAGTGCGCAACTAGTGTTATGAAGTAAATTAAAGTTGAAATGCTTCAGTAATAAGAATTGATGTTTTTGGCATTCAAAAGGGCACTGTAGGTGTGTTTCCTGTCCTCCACTCCCTGCCGACTTTGCTTCCCCATTGACTTGCATTGGGTTTCGTGTTTCAGTCGGCCTTCGACTTTTCACGATAATCGGCCGATTTCGTTCGACCCAACTTTTGCGAAAGTCGGGTTTCACGAAACCGGACTCGACCCGAAAAAAGGCAAAGTCCGCTCATCTCTATATATAATGCAAAATGAAACTGAAAAAAAAATGATGCCTTCCCTTTAGCATATGGAGTGTTTTGGCTTTATTTTTTACTTTAACATTTGGGAGGACCCTCCCTCATACCAAATAGTTAGCCAGATAGTGGAATACATATTCCCGATCCCTTTACAATGCCATTTCAAACATGCCATTTGAATTTTGGGCTTTGTCCGCCACCACCGCTATGTCATTTTGCAGCTCTCGCTGACAATTAGCAGAGTGTCAGCAACTGCCGTGAAACCTGAGTTTGATAAGGGCCCTCAGGTGGCCCTGTATCATATATTTGAGAGAGGTCTCACTCCTACTTTCGGGAGGTCCCTCCCTCATGGCAAATATCCAGATAGTGGAACACATATTCTCATCACTTTACAATGCCAGCTAAAACATGCCCATTTGAATTTTGGGCTTTACCTGCAACCACCACCATGTCCACCGCTATGTCATTATGCGGCCCTCGCATTTAATTTTCAGAGTGCCAGCAGATGCTGTAAAACCTGCATTTTGTAAGGTCCACAGTTCATTTTTGCCTCCAGATCCCAATGGAACCACTGTCATAGCGGGTGAAGATGCTGTAAGGTAAATATAATACTGGAATGAATCCTCTGAATCCTCAACCTGGTCCTCCTTCTTCCCACCATCAAGAGTCCTGGAGACATATGACCCCAGTGCTGGCCACTCTGAGAAACTCTTTACGCTTCCTTGTAATTTGTCAGGTCTCTCAATGTGCACCATTAAAGAGGGTCATGAGGAGGTGGAGTGCAGTGATGCCCAAACATTTGAGCACCCACGGCCAGGAGAAAGCCACGTTGGGGAAGGTCAATTCATGTCTGAAGAGTTGAAGGATAATCATGATGCACAGTTGCCATCAGGTCAGCCTAAAATCGCAACTCAGAAGGATCAGATTGAGGAATTGGAAGATGACGTGGTTGATGATGAGGCCAGTGATCCAACCTGGAAAGGTGGCATGCCTAGCAAGCCCAGCAGTGCAGTGGATTGGTCCACAGCATAAAAACAGGCAAGAAGAGGTAGTGGTTTGACCAGAGGGAGAACTCGGTCAACTGTTCCACAGAGCTCCCCCACACTCAGCTAGATAACAGGCCAAGGGTGCGTTGTTCCCCTGTATGGCAGTTTTCTTCTGAAATTGTTTCATACAAAACAACTGTAATTTGCATCATCTGCCAAACCAAGATAAAAAGAGGCAAGAAAACTGCCAAACTGAGCACCACCAGCATGCAAAAGCACATGGCAGTCAAGCGCCCAAGTAGGTAGGCTTTGTCTGATTGTGAAACCACTGCCCCTTCCCCTGTGTTACGGATTCCCAATCCATCCACAACCTCCAGTTGCACACACACAACAGTGAGCAACCATGTCCAGTTCGTTGTCCCAACACAGCGTTCACTTGTCCCTGTCCTAGACGTTTAACAGAAAGCAGAAATATCAACCCACCCACAGGCCAAAATACTAAAAACCCACATAGCCAGATTGGTAGCCCTGGAAATGTTGCCCTTTCAACTTGTGGGAACTGATTCTCACCGCAAGCTCTTGGCGGTGGCATCACCACGGTACTCGATTACCATCTGACACTATTTTTCCCGGGGTGTAACCAACTCGTTACATAAGCAGTCGTGTTACACAATATCAGCCATGCTCTGGCCAGCGAAGTCAAAGGGAAGGTTTACTTTACCACAGACACGTGGACAAGTTCTTACATTCCAAAAATTCCTGTGAAGCACCTGAAGTGTTAATAGACAATGTTGTCACTTTTGGTTATCTTCTATCATATAGACCCCTCAGAGTGACTTCAAATATAATGTGGTCCCTAGCAAAAATGGTTTCGTAAATTTTGTTGGAAAAATGAAAAAATCGCTGGTCAATTTTTATAACTTCCTATCAAAAAAATTTTTGTACTGAAATTGTGCTGGTGTAAAGTAAACATGTGGGAAATGTTACTTATTAACCATTTTGTGTGACATATCTCTGTGATTTAAGGGCATGAAAATTCAAAGCTGAAAAATTCAGAAATTTTCGCCAAATTTCCATTTTTTTCACCAATAAACGCATGCCGAAGAAATTTTATTTTACCGCTATCATGAAGTACAATGTATCACAAAAAAACTCTCGGAATCAATGGGATCCATTGAAGCGTTCCAGCGTTATTACCTCGTAAAATGACAGTGGTCAGAATTGTTAAAATTGGCCAGGCCATTAACGTGCAAACCACCTTCGGGGGTAAAGGGGTAAACATTTGATTTATTTTTTTTTACTTTCACTTTTTTTTACTTTATTTCAACAGCTGTAAATTAGTAGTGGTCTGCATACAGAAGAATACTGGTAGGACACAGATTAGATTGTCCTAATTTGCTACTTTCCAATGTCTGGTGAAGTGAAGCTATTGAAATTGAGCTATACTTGTATTACATGAATGACAATTCATTTGAATCGCTGGCATATAATGTTACATGACAACTTAAGCAGCGGCTATGCAAAAGAAATACATTATTGGCCAGGGAACAGAGCTTGAAGTGACAAGCTCTCAATGTTTAGAGGTCATCTATTTTGAAGCAACCCTTGTAACAGATATTAAACAGATTTTTTGCTTTTTTCTGTTCACTTTAGTCGACTGCTAATGAATAAAATGATATTCAGTATATACAGGTAGAGATAATAAAACGTGTAGTAGTTTTACAGCAGATATTCCGTAGCTTCTAAAAAAATAACCAAAATTATTGTTTTTTGTGTACTTTTTTCTCATTTGAATAATTCTTTCCACCGTAATATGTAGCTAATATTTTTTTCTAACCCCAAACTAAAACTAGATTTATATTTAAACATATGCCCTCATACTAGGATTTCTTGTAAAAACTGTGACTGCATATTCTGTTCCATTTTATAACTGTTAAGGGAAAAGGGAACTGTAATTGCATTAAATTGTAGTTTTACCTCCATATAAAATAGTACTAGGACAACTGAAAATGACTCTTGGCTGACACAGGTAAACTTTGTACCTTGGCAGGTGTGCAGCTTGGCAGAGCAATAGCTTCATGTAAGTGATAACTAACACGGCGAGGGAAACACTTGCTTTTGCAAACTAACATTACTTTTATATATATATATATTGGTCCCTCTAGTGTATGTTTCTTTTTTTTACACTTTTATAACCCAACCTGGGTATGAAGGTTGTTGCTTTTGAAAACACCCGTTATGATTGAATTAGGGAAATGTATCAGAATGATGCTTATAGCTCTTGTTTTGATGACAAGCTTCCAAACCAGAAATTAATTTGTTATTAAAACCCCATGTACATGTATAATAGGGATTAATAAATAGTAGAGGTTATTAATTCTGAAAGGTCAGCTAGAATTCTATGTTTACTGCTTCAGGTTTGTTTTTGTTACATATTTAGATTGGCCTATTTTTTGACTTAAAACTGAGTTTATAAAGTATCACTTGATGCTTAGCCGAGATAAAAAAGAGCATGCCCTCTCTGCACTTCCTGTTTATTAAAGAGGTCGAGACCATGCCAGGACGGCTCAGACGTGTAGACGAAGTTAGCCAAGTTCTAAGGAAGGAAGAAATTTGAACGACTCTTTGACTCACAGAGTTGTGTTTAGCAGAGTGGTTTCTGTGTTGTAAGTCAACTTTTTTTTTTTAAATGACACCTCCATAATCCTGAAAATTAACAAAATGTTAACCAATCAAACTGAACACGTTGGTTAAAATGATTTTTTGATCCCATTTGATTGCTCTAAGGGTATGTGTGAACATGGAGTATTTGATTGCAGAAATTTCTGGAACGTTTCTGAATTTCTAGGAATTTGTCGGCAGCAAAAATGCAATGGAAAATATGTGCGTTTTGGTGCAATTTTACATGTTTTTTGCATGCGTTTTTATGTGTTTTTGTACAGCAATAAATGCTTTTTTGAACTAAATAAAGATATTTGAAAAAAGATTAAAAAAAAGTTTTGTGATGTAATTTCCTTGTTCAACCCCTTATTTTTCATTCTCTATTTTGAAACTTAAGATATCTAGCATACAACTGCATTTTCAGCTCCACAGGCTGTGTCTAAACCTGCTATTAACCACAGTTTTGAATATACTGCGTCGTCACATCATGGTAATGGAATTAGGGGTTGGTGTCAGCAGATGTCACTAACACCAAGCCCTAGGTTTAGTAATGAAGAGGGGTCATCCAGACACCCTAATTACTAAACTTGTAACTAAAGAGTTAAATAAACATACACATCGAGAATAAAACACTTTATTTGAAATAAAATAGACACATTATTTTATCATTTAAATTAACCCAATATACTCACCTCAGGTCCGACAGTAATCCAAGGGTTAAAGCGAAGTCCCACGTTGTCACCAGCCTATGTATGAGCATTCACAGAATGAACCTACAAAGCCCGTAACCAAACAGCAACTGGCAGAACTCGGTGTGCACCGCGATACCTGGCGGTGGTGACGCACTTGGTTATTCGAGTTCATATTGGCGGGTTCCCACACTGACAATTGCTTTTTTATTTATTAAAAAAAAGGCATGGGTTCCCGCATTATTTTCCTAAACAGAAGAGGGAAAGCCTACGGCTGTGGACTGATGCTATTATTCTTAGCTATTAATATCAGCTTACAGCTGTTTCCTTAGTCTTTACTGGCTAGTTTACAGTGGGACCCCAAAAAAAAAATTGATGCAGGGTCCTCCTATACATTTTAATCAGCAAAGGCTAAACAGACTACTGCAGGGTGATATTTATAACTTTTCCCACTTGTTTTTAAATTTTTTGGGAAAGTCAAAAACTGAAAAGTGGGGCGTGCAGTATTATTCGTCCCCTTTAACTTAATACTTTTGTGCGCCACCTTTTGCTGCGATTACAGCTGCAAGTCGCTTGGGGTATGCCTCTATCAGTGTTGTACATCGAGAGATTTAAATTCTTGCCCATTCTTCCTTTGCAAAAACCTCACCTGTCTCCGTTGGTACACCACAATATTTATATATACAGTATATATATATAGATATATATATTTATATATATACTGTATATACCAACTTAACACTTCAATTTACTGGACCAATTTTATTTTGTAAAGGGACGTTGCTGTGGTTAATTTTTTCACCTTCAATATTAAAGGTCTCTTTTTTTCTGCTTTAATTGTCTACTTTAGGGGCTGCCTGCAATTACCACATGTTCATTTTATGTGTAGCAACTTCTCAACCTTGCATTTTCAGCTTCCTTAAACAATGTTTCAGCCTGTTTGAAGGAAGAGGATCTTCACTGTACCTACATAACAACATCTTTATTTAAGGTTAAGCATTTTTTATTGTCATAAATGGAAGAATATTAAACTAAAACTCTCCCCCTCCAAAAAAAAAAAAAGGGAAAATACACTGCTCAAAAAAATAAAAGGAACACTAAGATACCACATCGTAGATATTACTGAATGAAATATCACAGCTGCAAATCTTTATTCATTACATAGTGGCATGCGTTGAGAACAGGAAACCATAAAGAAATTATTAATGTAAATCAAAATTAATATCCCATGGAGGTCTGGACTTGGAAGGATACTCAAAATCAAAATGGAAAATCAAATTACAGGCTTATTCAACTTCAGTGGAAATACCTCAAGACAAGGAAATGATGCTCAGTAGTGTGTGTGGCCTCCACATGCCTGTTTGACCTCCCTATGACATCTGGGCATGCTCCTGATGAGTTGGCGGATGTTGTTATGAGGGATCTCCTCCCAGACCTGGACTAAAGCATTCGCCAATTCCTGGACAGTCTGTGGTGCAACGTGATGTTGGTGGATGGAGTGAGACATGATGTCCCAGATGTGTTCAATTGGATTCAGGTGTGAGGAATGGGCAGGCCAGTCCATAGCTTCAATGCCTTCATCTTGCAGGAACTGCTGACACACTCCAGCCACATGAGGTCTGACATTGTCCTGCATTAGGAGGAACCCAGGGACAACCGCACCAGCATATGGTCGCACAAGTGGTCTGAGGTTCTCATCTTGGTACCTAATGGAAGTCAGGCTACCTCTGGCGAGCACATGGAGGGCTGTGCGACCCTCCAAAGAAATGCCACCCACACCATTACTGACCCACTGCCAAACCAGTCATGCTGAAGGATGTTGCAGGCAGCAGATCGCTCTCCACGGCATCTCCAGACTCCAGTCACATCTCTCACATGTGCTCAGTGTGAACCTGCATTCATCTGTGAAGAGAACAAGGGTGCCAGTGGCGAATTTGCCAATCCTGGTGTTCTGTGCAAATGCCAAGCGTCCTGTACGGTGTGGGGCTGTGAGCACAACACCCATCTCTGGACGTCGGGCACTCAGACCATCCTCATGGGGTTGGTTTCTAACCGTTTGTGTAGACACATGCACATTTGTGGCCTGCTGGAGGTCATTTTGCAGGGCTCTGGCAGTGCTCCTCCTGTTCCTCCTTGCACAAAGGCGGAGGTAGCGGTCCTGCTGCTGGGGTGTTGACCTCCTACAGCCCCCTTCACATCTCCTGGTGTACTGGCCTGTCTCCTGGTAGCACCTCCAGCCTCTGGACACTACGCTGACAGACACAGCAAACCTTCTTGCCACAGTTCGCATTGATGTGCCTTCCTGAATACGCTGCACTACCTGAGCCACTTGCGTGAGTCGTAGAGTCCGTCTCATGCTACCACGATTGTGAAAGCACAACCAACATTCAAAAGTGACCAAAACATCAGCCGGAAAGCATTGGTACTGAGATGTGGTCTGTGGTCCCCACCTGCAGAACCACTCCTTTATTGAGGGTGTCTTGATAATTGCCAATAATTTCCATCTGCTGTCTTTGCCATTTGCACAACAGCATGTGAAATTGATTGTCAATCAGTGTTGCTTCCTAAGTGGACAGTTTGATTTCACAGAAGTTTGATTGACTGGGAGTTATATTCTGTTGTTTAAGTGTTCCCTTTATTTTTTCGAGCAGTGTATATAAACACAGTTATGCATGTATAACTTTTTCCTACCTATTCCAAATTTCTATTTTGGCAGTGGTACACCACCTAACTATACTGTGGTCAGTTGAAGTATATTTAGGTTTTATTTCTACCTCCTATTATTAGTTTTTATGTGGTTAATTTTGGCCAGAAAGAATGAATATGCTTGACTCAAAATTTGTAAATACATTACAGTAAATTCAGACATTTAATATCTGTTTAAATTGTAAAATTGGAGACATACATACCACAGGCTGTTGTCGAATTACCCTTTTTGTCCACCACTTGAACCCTGCGTAGTGCCTAGCAATTCTGACTGGTGTCATATTTTTCCAGTGTTGTTTATCAGCAAAGTTTATAAAGAAAATATATATTATTCTTCCAAAATATCTGCTAAACCCAAATGAAGCAAAGGCAGTAGATGTGGTAAGGCGATAGAAAAAAAACACTAATATCAAAAAGCCCCTAATATCATAGATAAGAATGTGTTAGCCACCAATATGTCAGAGGCACTTGTTTCTATTTTGTACCATAGTCCCATGAACCACGAACCTAAATAAGGAGCATAGTACTCTATAAAAGAGCTTCTCCCAGTTGATCTCTTGGAAGAGATCAACCGTCATCATTTGTTCTTGGAAGACGTGGAGCCAGAGGAAAAAGTGAACATCATTCAAACACCAAGCTATGTTTCAGTAAGCTGTGGTAGTAGGGGCACTGTCAGTGGTATTAGCACACTGAGATAGAGCAAATATTCAGGTGGGAATAAGGCAGGGGGGTAAGGAACGCTGGCCATTTCACATAGAGAGGCATATGTCAGCCAAATCAGGGGTAGGTGGATGATGATGATTCTGATGTGGCCAAAACCTGGGATCCAGACAGGGGTCTTGAGAAGGTGTGATCATCAGAGGGTGAGGTTGCTGGTATTGGCAATATATACTGCAGATGATAATTGTTAAATCATTTTTTTCTGCTGTCAGCTCTGTAGTAGGTAAGGCTTCACTTGCTGTTTATGGAAGAAGCTCTACAGTGCCTGTATGGTCTTTTTGCGGTGGAAGTGAGTTATACATGTAGGCTTTTTGCATGTGCAAGTTCTTTTGCATGTTGTTGACAGATGATTCTTTGGCACGCTGCAGGCTCTGCAAGAGGAAAATAAGCCATGAACATCCTTGCTCGTTTAGACTAGGAACTATTGCTCTCTACCAGCAAAGGAAGTGATATCACCTGTTCATTTGGCATAGTCAAGCTAGACAGCAATCAGAGCAGACCTTAAGTTGCCTACACCCCCCTTTTCATCATGCTCGTCTTTCTATGTAGTTCCAGGTCAGTGGCACCATCAGCATTACACATCATTGTTATCCTCCTCCATTGCATCTTTTACTTTGAGTATTCCTATTTCTTCTTTTCCATCGTAACAGGAAATATCCATCCTAGATTGTGTGTCGAGGAAACAAACGCATGCTTCCAGTTATCTGCTTGGCTTTGCAGCTAAAATTGCAGCTTATGAAATCGCTGGTGGAACAGTCACCACCTTACCAGCTTGTGGATTCAGCTATCTTTCAAAAAAGGAAGAGGAAAAATATCTCCAGCGTGTAATCCAATAAAATCGATTCTTTTATTCAAGACACATTAAAATGTATGTATCAAAAATACAAATGGACAAAGGAAAGGAAGGATGTGGTCCCCATAACAACCAACGCGTTTCAACCTCTTGCAGTCTTAGTCATGGTATGAAATGAGATCCCTTGTCCAAACTTTAAATGATTAGCTACACATGACAAAACAGGTGCAGTAATTAAAAATCCTAAGAACACACAATCAAATCCACTTGAGCAAGAGAATTACAAAAATACAAATATACATAACATAGAAACCTATAACTTATAATGAAATACATTCATTAGAATCATATTATTCACATTTATTCTAATTGCGATTTTCCCCATCACTGTTGGTGCTATATGTGGCATGGTGGGAAAAATTTTCATATTTCCAGCCAATAACACATTTTCTGACTGCATAGCCTGGTATGCTCTCTTCATGGAAAATACAGTTCTGCTGTGGATTGGTGGTGAATAGAGTTGAGCGAAAGAGGTCGGTCAATTTCAAAAGTCGCCGACTTTCGCAAAAGTCGGGTTTCATGAAAAGAAACCCGATCATAGCGTGAGGTCGGCCACAAGGTCAGCGACCATGGCACCAAAGTCGCGTTTCAAATGATGCTTCAGCGCCCTTTTTCAGCCAATGATGGAGGACGCACACTGTGGGCAACGCGATGACATAGGCCGCGGTCACCACCATCTTTGAGAAGGGCATGCAAGTGATTGGCTTGCTTTGTGTGGTGTCACAGGGGCTATAAAAGGGCGTGCACGCCGACCGCCATCTTACTTCTACTGATCTCAGAATAGGGAGAGCTGCTGCTGATGATGATTCTGTAGGGAGAGCGTTAGGCAGGGAAGAAGATACAAAAAACTGCTTCTGCTGCTAGCGATTTTGCCTGTACAACACACCAGTTAGTGTGCAGTTCAAGGGGAGGCTATATTTTGGTGCATCAGCTCTGTTGGTTATTAGGCTGCCTTATAAGGCTCCCTGATAGCTGCATTCCTGTTTTCACACTGCTGTGCAAACTGCTTTTTTTAAAAGCAAAAATACTTTTCATTCTCTTTTTTGCCCAGTTACCAAGGGTTCATTTTTCCACACTTTTGTGTGCAGAAGTCCTGCTTATTAGGCTGCCTGCTGCCATACTTGGGACTGAGAGCATCATTGTCAGCTTGCTAAAATCTCTAGGGAGATTCAAATTCTCCCCAGTCCTATATAGACATTTTATACACCATCCAATTTCAGCCTGTTATATTGAGGTGTAATCTACACTGGGCCTGAGATAATAGTTCAGTGTCCTCAAGTCTGTAGGGAGATTCAAATTCTCCCCAGTCCTATATAGACATTTTATACACCATCCAATTTCAGCCTGTTATATTGAGGTGTAATCTACACTGGGCCTGAGATAATAGTTCAGTGTCCTCAAGTCTGTAGGGAGATTCAAATTCTCCCCAATACTATATACACCTTGTTTTACAGTACCATATTGCTGGTGGTATTTGGGTACATTTTCCCAAAAATGAGGAAGTGTGTTGGAAGAGGCCGTGGAAGTGGGCAGGGGTTGCCAGCTGGTAATGATGGTGTTGGTGGTGGTGGTGGATCTGCTGGCAGTAGCAAAAGCACAATAGCACCTAATGCAGGAGGTGTTGAGCCTGCGTCATCGTCTGGATCCACAAGGCCTCGAAGGCTCCCTTTTCTGGGAGTAGGTAAACCGCTTTTAAAGCCGGAGTTTCAAGAACAAGTTTTGGCTTAGAGCTGGAGGCTGTGTCAGCAATGTATCGCCTCCTCTTCTGAACTTTCAAAAAATAAAAGCACTGAGTCGTCATTGGAGGATAATGGTCAGGAACCACACCTTTCCTGGTGTCCTCCACCCCTACCAAAAGTAAAGGATGCGGCAGGCCACACTACAAATTATTCCATGGAGCTCTTTTCACATACCATGCCTGAGTTATCAAGTCAAATCGTGAATTACCCAGTCCAAGAAAAATCTGACATGGAGTGCACTGATGCACAGCCACTGCTAGATTTATCTGCTGGTACATTCACTCAGAGCACTACATTGTCCTCGCAGTGTACTGAGCCAGAATCTGACCCTGATGAAACTCAGAAGCCCCTTCAAGCATACTATACCACTTTACATGGTGACACAGAGGAAAAAAGGAGGGTGGAAAAAGATCCACTAATAAACGACCACAGATCCAGTATAAAAATAGAATATCTTTATTAGACAGGTATGCAGAACAAGACAAAAACAGTGTGATGATACACATAGATTAACCACGTAGCATGGAAAACATAGCAGACCACACCCAAGGACTCATAAATTAGTATTACAAATCAGATGAAATATAAATATATACATGTACAGTACTTATCTAAGCACCAAAATAACTCATACTTATTGTAAACCGCATTAATGGCCGGTCTAGTGGGCCCTGCAGGTATATCATGGCATCCCAGTGAGCAAATAAATCGCTATATTTTATTTTTGTTTTTGTCTTGTTCTGCATACCTGTCTAATAAAGATATTCTATTTTTATACTGGATCTGTGGTCGTATATTAGTGGATCTTTTTCCACCCTCCTTTTTTCATAGTACTTTTACGATGGATCTTTATTGGGGTCCTTTTCAATTGACGGTTACATACAGGTTGAGCACTTAGTATGCATATAATGTGTTATTTCAGCCTGTTTGTGTTTATGAGTATTTCTTTTGATTTATGGTGACACAGAGGAAGGTGCACATGACATTGAAGAGGAGGTGATGGATGACCCAGTTGTTGACCCAGATTGGCATCCATTGGGGGAAGAGGGTGCCGCTGCCAATAGCTCAGAAGAGGAGGAGGAGCATCCGCAGCGGGCATCGACATCGCAACAGCTGTTATCTGGCAGGCCTGGAGCAGTCCAAAAACGGGTTACAAAAACCAAAAGAGTTGCAGGACAGCTAGGCCAGACGGTCAAATTAGCACAGTGTGCAAGGCCTCAAAATGTCTTCCATAGTAGGAAGAGTGCAATGTGGCACTTTTTTGAACAAAATCCTAATGATCAGGCAAAGGTTATCTGTAAGAAGTGCGCAAAGACCTTTAGCCGAGGGAAAAATCTGAGAAATTTGAATACCAGTTGCATGCTTAGACATTTAACCACCATGCACTTGCAAGCGTCCTGAAAATCCTTTTGGGCCTAGTAACTGTGTCTGCTACTCAGAAGAGGAGCCCACCCGTGAATCGAGCTATGCCGCCTGTTTATGAAAGAACCAGTTTTTGACTGCATTTACACCACTTAATACTTTGGGCCTAGTAACTGTGTATGCTACTCAGCAGAGTTGGCCACCCGTGAACCAAGCTATGCCGCCTGTTTATGTAAGAACTGTGTGCTACTCAGCAGAGGAGCCCAGCTGTTAAGCAAGCTACAGCACCTGTGGTTTGGACACTTAATTTTTTCACATTCTTTCTGGAATGCCGTTTAGGCCTAATTCCAGAATTATGGTTGACCTGCACTTACTGGGAAATGCTTGTTCGAGGGGAAGAATTGTAATCCCAGATCCCCATCACGGGGTTCAGCGTGTTATCCTTACCTGTAAGCGATACACGCTGGTCCTTTCATTGTAGCACGCGTGCAGCCCCGGACATGTAAGGGCATGACAGACCTGTTATTGGCCGATCTCGTGTGCCAGAGCCTCGCGTGTCCCTCTATTAAGCTGGACGCGGACCGCGGGGGCATGCCTGAGTCTCGTTCGTTAATGGAAATAAGCTTGCAATCTGTGCAGCTTTTTTGTGGAAGGCATGGTTGAGGTTGTCCGTGTTGAGTCCAATTAAGCCGCAGGCTCCACTCCTGGTGGTGCCCTTCTGGACATTCCTTTAAGGTTCAGCTTTGCAACCATACTGCCCCCGGAAACCAAACACTTTTCCTGACAGTGACATTCTGGTCAAAGAGCGCGATGACATCACGTCTGTACGCCCTCTGCCTAAACAGTCCAAGTGCAGAGAAATGGAAGATGGGGATGACGAGGAGTCCAGAGTACTGGGATTCCCTAGCGAGGAGACTTATTTAATTGTTTTAAAGGTTGGGAGCAATTTTTGGGGAGCACGATACTCTGGAGAATGATATCGGGGGCCCACCATACACTGGAGCATTCCAAAGGTGGACATCAGTCACTGGAGCAGCATTTACAGGGCCCATTATACACTGGAGCATTAGAAATGAGGCCCATTATATATGGAGCATTATTTGGGCCCATAAGACACTGGAGCTTCATCCATGGTGAACAACATATACTGTAGCATTATGTGGAGCTCATCATATACTGTATGGAACATTATATGGGACCAATGATTCTGTATGGAGAAATATATGGGCCTCATTACTCTGTATGGCGCACTATGCGGTGGCCATAATACTGTATGAAGGAATATACTGTGTTTTTGGAGCTATTGGAGAATTTAAAATGGATATCAGTCATGTGATGTAAGAATTGAAGTATTTTTCATTGTACTGTACCGCTATTTTTCTGCCGTACCAAAGGATCATGAATTGTGTCATGTGTTAATGGAGCCCAGTGACACTCTTTGGCCCTGGGCCCACGAAAATCAGAAGCCAGCACTACCCCCCCCACAACTTTAGCCAAATAACCCCCAGTTTTCAATGCCTAACTATTATTATAAAGTAAATCAAGGTTGACAAGCTTAAGGAATAAGAATTGATGTTTTTGGCATTAAAATGGGCACTCTAGGTGTGTTTCCTGTCCTCCACTCACTGCCGACTTTTCTTCCCCATTGACTTACATTGGGTTTCGTGTTTCAGTCGGACTTCGACTTTTCACAATAATCGGCCAATTTCATTCGACCCGACTTTTGCGAAAGTCGGGTTTCGTGAAACCCGACTTGACCCGAAAAAAGGCAAAGTCGCTCATCTCTAGTGGTGAAGTGGCCGTGAGGATTTTTTTTGTGATCATGTAAACGAGAATGATCTAAACATCAAATTCTACAATCCAGGTGCAGTAAACCATATTTCTTTTTTTAGATTTAAATACTAAAACATGGAATTAAGTGTGTTTAAAAAAGGACAGATTCTAATGGAGATAGCCTGTCTCCTAGCTACCTCTCCTTAAACGTTGTAAAATCCTATAACACCTGGTTGACATTGCCTGTTCATTTTTTTTTGTGGTGGCAGCAAGTGCAATGTCTGTCAATTTGTAAACAAAATAAAAACTTTTTTTCCATAAAAAGTGGAGTCATGATTAAAATGTAATCCTTCATGTGACATATTGTTAGGGTTAGCAGAACGCACCAAATAAAATATAATAATGAGGTGCGTTCGCAACCCGGGGTCCACCATGCAGAGATGGTACCTGCTGCTAAGTGATGGCAGAACAAGATGGCGGGTGAGTACCGAAAAACACGCGGGTTAAATGTCACCCGGTGTGAACAGCGGCGAACTCTGTTGCACCACAGAGCTGCAGCAACAACGTAAAAGGATGCTATTCCACGTTAACTGTCACAGGGCACAGCAGAGGGAGAATCCCGGTGCCTAACATAACCCCCCACTAGGTTCCCCCTCTCCTGCGAGCCTTGCCATGCTCGAAGGCTGCAATAAGCTAGGGTCACGAATGTGCTCAACCAGCTCCCAGGTCCTATCCTCTGGCACATGACAATTCCAGTCGACCAGATAAAAATTTTTACCCCGTACCCGGGGTCCACCGTGCAGAGATGGTACCTGCTGCTAAGTGATGGCAGAACAAGATGGCGGGTGAGCACCGAAAAACACGCGGGTTAAATGTTACCTGGTGTGAACAGCGGCAAACTCTGTTGCACCACAGAGCCGCAGCAACAACGTAAAAGGACACTATTCCCTGTTAACCAGGGGTCTCAAACTCACGGCCCGCGGGCCAACTGCGGCCCTCGGGACAATAGTTTGCGGCCCTCACCTCATGGGCGCTCGGGACAATAGTTTGCGGCCTTCACCTCGGCCAGGATCACACATGCGAGAAACACGGCTGAGTCTCGCATGTGAAATCCCAGTCACACATAGCACCGCTCATTAAGGTCATGAATATGGACGCCACTCCACTCTCATAGGCGTGGCGCCCATATTCAGGAGCTTAATGAGCGGTACCACGTGACGTGTGACCGCGCGATCATACAGGAAGAAGATGATGGCACTGGACCATCGGAGCTGCAGCAGGAGGTGAGCATGATGATGGCAAGACAGTCACAGCAGCCTGCTGTCAGCAGGCAAGGTGTATGAGTCACACTCACAACACATGCGGCAGGAGCAGCCGAGCAGGGACCAGACCGCGCCACAGACTCAGGTGCGCTGGGTTCAGAATGAGCGGTGGGGCGGTGCAGTATATTGCTCTCGGAGGCGGGACATCAGCAGGCCTTATTGCAAACGTGTGCCATGCGAGAGTAAGCGCTGCCAGATCTCTAGCAGCAAGGAGTAGGCATAAGAAGCCATGTTCAAAACAGTTTATGTTCAATGTTCCATTCATGTTCAGAAAGTTAAATGTTAAAGAACTGTTAATACAGACATCTGAATCTGAATAATAATAATTACATTTCTCTAGTCAGCAACTATATGTGGTTTCTTCAGTCTTCTGAATCTGCTGTATTATCATTTTCATTTTATTTATTTATTACTGATTGATTTATTTTTTTCTTATGATTTTGTTAATTTATTTTTATTTTTTAACACAAAATAAGATGAAAAAATAAA
The DNA here is from genome assembly GCF_039654945.1 of Dendrobates tinctorius. Classification (NCBI taxonomy): domain Eukaryota; kingdom Metazoa; phylum Chordata; class Amphibia; order Anura; family Dendrobatidae; genus Dendrobates; species Dendrobates tinctorius. Next base: position 62,889,900 of record NW_027361679.1, read on the forward strand.
GACATTTGATAACATTGGAATGTTTTTGTAAGAGCTTTTCTTGTGGAAAACCTGCTGCGGCCCAGCCTCACCCAGATTCTACCTTTTATCGGCCCCCGGGTAAATTGAGTTTGAGACCCCTGCAACTGTCACAGGGCATAGCAGAGGGAGAATCCCGGTGCCTAACATAACCCCCCGTACTAGGGTCCCCCTCTCATGCGAGCCTTGCCACGCTCGAAAGCCACAATACCTGGGGGGCACGAATGTGCTCAACCAGCTCCCAGGTCATATCCTCTGGCACATGACCCTTCCAGTCAACCAGATAAAAAATTTTACCCCATACCCGGGGTCCACCGTGCATAGATGGTACCTGCTGCTAAGTGATGGCAGAACAAGATGGCAGGTGAGCACCGAAAAACACGCAGGTTAAATGTCACCCGGTGTGAACAGCGGTGAACTCTGTTGCACCACAGAGCCGCAGCAACAACGTAAAAGCATGCTATTCCCCTTTACCTGTCACAGGGCATAGCAGAGGGAGAATCCCGGTGCCTAACATAACCTCCCCTACTAGGGTCCCCCTCTCATGCGAGCCATGCCACGTTCGAAGGTCGCAATAAGCTGGGGGGCACAAATGTGCTCAACCAGCTCCCATGTCCTATCCTCTGGCACATGACCCTTCCAGTCAACCAGATAAAAAGTTTTACCCCGTACCACCTTGGAACCAACAATCGCATTCACCTCAAAATCGTCCAAAGACGTACCCGACGTCTTGGCAGATGACTCAGAAAACTGAGGCATATAAACGGATTTAAGGAGGGAGACATGAAAGGGGTTCGTGATACCAAGGCGCAGTGGAAGGGACAGGCGATAGACCACAGGATTTATGTGCTCAAGGACCTTTAGACCACAGGATTTACGTGCTCAAGGACATTGAAGGGACGCAAGTAGTGTGGAGCAAATTTAGTGGACTCAACACGCAGCCTAATATTATGGGCTGAGAGCCACACTAAATCACCAGCAGGGTGATGATGTGTGTCGGCGGAGGCCCTCATTCGCTCCTTAGACACCTGATTGGCCTCCTGAGTGCGGTTCCATATGTCACGCGCTTCCACTGCCCTGTCCACCACTCTGGAGTCGGTAGACAAAACGGAAATGGACACAGTAACGCGCATGCTGACCATAATTAAGGAGAAATGGTGTCTGCCCCGCAGAATCAGCAACGGCATTATTGAGGGCGAACTCTGTCCAAGGTAATAAGGATGCCCAGTCATCCTGCTTGGCCAAGAACAAAATGCCAGAGTCTGATTGGCCCTCTCCACCAATCCGTTCATCTCGGGATTGTATGCTGAAGAGAGATTGATTTCAATACTGAGCAGCCGACAAAGCTCTCTACAGAACTGAGAAGCGAACTGAGGACCCTGGTCACTGACTATCTTGGCTGGCATGCCGTGCAAACAGAAGACGTACTTAATAAAAAGCACAGCCAAGGGCCGTGCCGATGGTGCACGCAGGAGAGGAACTAAGGGTACCATCTTGGAGAAATGGTCGATGACAACCCAGATGACCATATTATTGCGAGACTTAGGCAAGCGCACAATGAAGTCCATCCCGACCATCTCCTGGGGTCTATCTGCCACTGGCAGCGGGTACAACAAGCCCACAGCCCTCTGCGAGAAGGCCGATTTCGGGCAAAGGAGACACATGCCTGAACATAGTCCCTTATGTTGCGCACCATTCTTGGCCACAAATACGACCTCACCAGGAGCTCAGATGTCCTTTTGACCCTGAAATATCCACCCACCCTGGACAAGTGGGCCCAGGAGAGAACCTCCGGCTGCAAATTAGGTGGCACCAGAGTCTTGCCCAAGGGCACAGAGTCAAGAGAAACCAGAGCGACAGTTCTCAGACTCTCCGATGGGACAATAAGCTGAGACTCGTCTCCCTCCTCAGATGAGGCAAGGGAACGGGTGAGAGCGTCTGCACGAAGATTCTTCTCCCCGGAGAGGAAAGGAAGGGTGAAATGGAATCGGGAGAAGAATAAGAACCATCTGGCCTGGTGAGAGTTCAGGCGCTGCACCGTTTATAAATACAGTAGGTTCTTATGGTCAGTGTATACTTGGAAAGGGTGCTGAGCTCCTTCCAAGAGATGTCTCCACTCGGAAAATGCCAACTTCATGGCCAGTAACTCCCTGTCACCGATGGAGTAGTTCCTCTCTGCTGGTGTGAAGGTCTTAGAGTAAAAGAAGCATGGATGTTTCAGACCTTGAGCATCCTTTTGGTAGAGGACTGCTCCTGCACGGACGGACGAGGCATCCACCTCCAGAATGAACGGTTCATCTACATCGGGGCGATGTAACACAGGAGCTCTGGTGAAGTGTGACTTCACAGATGTGAAAGCCTTAGAGATCTCTTCTGACCACAACTTGGGGTTGGCTCCTTTTTTGGTGAGAGCAACCAAAGGAGTCACTAAGGTAGAGAAGTGTGGGATGAACTGGCGATAATAGTTGATGAACCCCATGAAGCGCTGAACCACTTTATGGGAATGAGGTTCTTGCCAGTTAATCACAGACTCCAGTTTGGCTGGATCCATTGCCAAGCATTTGGCCGAGATAATATAGCCAAGGAAAGGCAAGGACTCCTGCTCAAACACGCACTTCTCTAACTTCACGTTAAGGGAGTTGGCGTGCAAGAGGTCGAAAACCTTGCAGACATCTTTTCGGAGGGTATCTATATCTGGTGTATAGATGAGGATATCATCCAGATAAACAATGACCCAGGTGGACAACATCTCTCAAAAGATGTAATTAAGGCTAGTTTCACACTAGTGTATCTTCTACGCAGCGCTCGGCGCCGCTAAGTCCCGCCCCTGCCCGCCCCATCCGGTCATCTCCTCCTACTATCGCACACGGCTGCATGCGATCTGTGCATCCTATCTTTAGAATAGGGTGCGCAGACCATGCGCTGGTCATGCGCTAGTAGGATTTTTGCATGCGCTGAGCACTTTTGAAGGTGCGCCGAGCGCACCAAAATGCAACATGGTGCGTTCTGCGCACACCGGTGCACCTTCAAAAGTGCGCAGCACACGCAGAAATCCTACTAGCGCACGGCCAGCGCACGGTCTGCGCACCCTATTCTAAAGATAGGGTGTGCAGATCGCATGCAGCCATGTGCGATAGTAGGAGGAGATGACCGGATGGGATGGGCAGGGGGCGGGGCTTAGCGGCACCATAGGCTGCGTGGAAGATACGCTAGTGTGAAACTAGCCTAACAAAGTTTTGGAAGACGGCCAGGGCGTTGCAAAGACTGAACGGCATCATCAGATATTCATAGTGACCGTCCGTTGTATTAAACGCGGTCTTTCATTCGTCCCCTTCGTGAATGCATATCAGATTATACTTGCCCCGCAGATCCAGCTTAGTAAATATCCTTGCTCCTTGAAGCCTATCAAAGAGCTCTGAGATGAGGGGTAAAGGATAATTTATTTTTTACAGTAATCGCGTTGAGACCCCGGTAGTCTATGCACTGACGTAATTACCCACTCGCCAGATTCTCTTTAATATACTGGGACATAGCCTCTGGGAGAGAAGGGGGTAGACCCTTCCCCGGGGAGGCTACAACCAGGCAAGAGGTCTATAGGACAGTCATAGGGGTGATGGGGTGGCAGGGTCTCCGCTGCCTTCTTGGAGAACACATCCGCGTATTGCCAATACTGTATGGGTAGCGAGGTTAGATCTGCGAGGATTTCAGATAACCCAACCTGAACGTGGTTCTTGTGACACTGTCCCAGGCATGCTCTACTCCACCCCTGTATACTCCCAGTAGCCCAGTAAATATGGGGTGAATGGTGATGCAACCAGGGCATACCCAACAGCATCTCATCAATACCCTCGGGGATCACCCACAGTGATATTAACTCCTGATGACTTGGAGGAAACTCATGGGAAAGAGGAATGGTTTGATGGGTGATTTGTTAGGGCAGCGTTGAACCATTCACCACTCGAATGGTAACTGGTTTTGAGAGCATAACTAGTGGTATAGCGTTCCGTAGAGTGAAGGAAGAGGACATAAAATTACCCTAAGCCCAGGAATCGACGCAAGCCTCTGCGACGTGAGAGGTCGCCCCATAGGACAGCATCACTTTGAAAGTAATTTTGGAGAACATGCCAAACAAATCAGGTGCGCCCACTCTAATTGCCACTAGAGACGGCCACTTTCTCTGACTCCTGGCACGCCTGTTGACTACAGCCTGCCCACTGTCAGGAGAGGATGTTGCAGCATAAGTGGAATGGGTTGGGATGAGCAAGCATATTCGTGGGTATTCGGTACTCGGCGAGTATTGCGGTACTTTCAGTACTCGAACCAAAGCGAATATTTCACTACTCGCCTTGCTATTCAGTTCTCCCGCCCAGCATTTGCCAATCACAGTAATGCCGCACCCTTCTGGGTTGTGGGCAGCATTACTATGATTGGCTGGCCGCCCAGCTTCCTATGAGTCATCAATCATAGCCTGGCACGAAGCCCTGCCTGCCGCCGCCATTTTCTGCACATTGCATGCAGAACACAGCTAGTGTTGGGAGAGTGTGAGCAGCTGCTAGGGAGAGTTGTGTTTTTTGGTTCAAATCAGCCATAAATCCTCTGTGAAACCCAAAAGCTCTTTTCAGAGCTGAAAATATAAGGTGAGGGACCGAGTAGTGACCATTTTCCCAGCTTTTTTTAGGTCACATTTACCCCTGCAGGCAGGTTTTTTATGCTGCTGCCGTGCTGCGTTCACAGCGAATAGCACACACGGTACTGCACAACTAACACGCAGGCAGCACCACTGTCTTGTGTGGTGTCTGGGCTGTGTATTCTTGCCTTAAACCTCAGGGCAGTTTTTTGTGCTGCTACCGTGCTGCGTTCACATAATAACAGCAAATAGTACGCACGCACGGTACTGCACAACTGACATGCAGGCAGCACCACTGTCTTGTGTGGTGTCTGGGCTGTGTATTCTTGCCTTAAACCTCATGGCAGTTTTTTTATGCTGCTGCCATGCTGTGTTCACAGCAAATAGCGAATAGAACGCACGGTACTGCACAACTGACACGCAGCCAGCACCGCTCTCTTGTGTGGTGTCTGGGCTGCGTATTCTTGCCTTAAACCTCAGGGCAATTTTTTAGTGGCAGCACCGCTGTCTTGTGTGGTTCCTGGGGTGCGTAATCTTACCTTAGACCTCAGGGCAATTTTTTTTTGCTGCTGTGGTGCTGTTTGTAAAACACAAAGCAGTACTAGGCTGTAGTGCTACCTTCCACAAAGCAGTAACTGCTCCTTGTTCCCCAATATCTGCATCGGAACATCTGCAACTATGGCAGAAAAATCCAAAATTCTTAAAAAGGCTGTTGTGAAGGGACAGGGATGTGGATGTGGGGTCGTTGGTGCCCAATAAGGCACAGAGCCTGGGAGATTGAAGAAAGTTGATGCATCTTGGTTTCTGGCGAAATTTCCCAGTCTGGAACATAAATGGGCCTGGAAGCCAGAAGGACAAGAGCAAATACTGTCTTGGATGGCTGACAAGGCCTCCACGAAATGTTCTAGCAGCACCCAATCGTCCATTACAACACAGTCTACTGTCCATACAGATAACGCTGGGTCATAATATTCTCAACTTGTTCCTAGTTCATCACCCGGTCAGGAGTCACAGGAAACATTTGACCCCAACCATGGTCACTCCGAGGATCTCTTTGGTCCATTCTCTTTCATTGCCTCTGGCCTCTCACCGCGTGACATTGAAGAGGAACGTGAGGGGGTATCATCTGTTGAAGATGGCCAAATATTTGAAACCCCACGTCCAGAAGAAAGCCACTTTCATCCACGTGATATACCGCGTGAAGAGGTGGAGGCTGATGGTGATGACACTCAGTTGCCATCTGTCAGTCGCCAATATCAACACGGAAGGAGGATGACATGGACAACGAGGTGGTTGATGATGAGACCACCGAACCGACCTGGCCGTTGGCATGCATAGCCAGCACAGCAACACAGAGGATGAAGGTAGCTAGGTAGTACCAACAAAGGCACCAAGGGCTACTGGTTTGAGCAGAGTGCGAAGTGTGTCAACTGTTGCCAAGAGCAATCCCTCTGTGCCCCAAGTCAAGGCAAGGGTGCGTTCAGCCGCTGTCTGGAAAATTTTTTCCGATAGTCCTTCTGAACCAAATGTTGTCATCTGTAGCATCTGCCATAGGAAGCTGAGCAGAGGCCAGGGCAAAGGCAGCCAAAGCACCACCAGTATGCGGAAACACATGGCAGCCAAGCAGCCTAGTCGGTGGGCTGAACAACAGGGTACCAAATCAGTGTCTGCAACTGTGGGTCAAACAACTGCCATGTCGCCTGTGATACGGCCTCACCAATCTGCTGGGCAGGAAGCTGGTGATCATCATACCTCTTGCTCACAAGCTGCGGTTGCACAGACACAGGCCACAACAAGCTCATCCACTTGTTTGTCCCAGGAAAGCGTCCAATTGTACATGCCCCAGATGTATGAAAGGAGGCGTAAATACCAAGCCGCGCATCCACAAGCACAAATGCTGAAAGCGCACATTGCCAAGTTGCTAGCCATGGAGATGTTGCCGTTTAGGCTTGTGGGGACACAGTCTTTCCATAATCTTTTGGCTGTGGCTGCCCCACGATACTCGGTTCCCAGCCGGCACTATTTGTCCCGCTGTGCTATCCCCGCGTAACACCAGCACGTCTTAAACAATCTAAAGCGTACTCTCACTAACGCCGTAACTGGGAAGGTCCATCTTACAACAGACACGTGGACAAGTAATTGTGGCCAGGGATGATACATCTCTGTCACAGCACACTGGCTGAACCTGGTGGAGGGTGGGACAAAGTCTCAAACTGGACCATCAACACATATCCTACCCACGCCACGAATAGCGGGCCCAACCTCAATCAGGGTTTCCGCCTCATCATATATGTCTAGTCTCCCCTCTTCCTCCTCCTCCGCCTCGACATCCTATGCTGAATTACCCTCCACATCACTCCCAAGTTGGGAGCTGTGCAGCAGCGCTTCGGCAAAGCGGCAAAACGCTCTGCTGAAGATGATCTGCTTAGGTGAAACACCACAAACTGCAGCAGAGCTGTGGCAAGGAATAAAACTACAGACCGATCAGTGGCTCTCCCCACTGCAACTCCAACCTGGTCTGGTTGTCTGCGACAATGGGCATAACCTGGTGGCGGCTTTAAAGCTCGGGAAGCTGATACACGTGCCATACATGGCTCACGTGCTAAACCTGGTGGTGCAGAAATTTATAAAAACATACCCTGACTTGCTGTATCTACTTGAGAAGATGCGCCGTATTTGCGCCCATTTCTGCCACTCCTCAACCGCTGTTGCCGGTCTTGCAGCGCTTCAAAAGCAATTTAATTTGCCAAACCACAGACTGATTTACGACCTGCTAATACGGTGGAACTCAACATATTATATGTTGGCAAGGGTATGTGAGCAGCAGAGGGCACTTTCTGAATACCAGCTTAAACATGCCCGTCACACTGAGACTCAGCCAAGACACATAACAACTGTCAAGTGGGTGAGAATCGCTGATATTTGTGAGGTGCTTGATAACTTTAAGTACTGCACCAAGCTTGTGAGCGGTGATCAGGCTATTATCAGTGTAACCATCCCTATGCTATGTCTGCTGAAAAAATCTCTGCAGAATCAAAAAATTGAATCTTTGCATGCCCAGCAGCTGGGTATGGAGCAAGATTTTACAATGGGTGATCCTACCCAGCCCAGCCAATATCATCAGGTGACATTAGGGGATGAAGATGATGATAAAAATGAGGAGGGAGAGGACTTCTTTTTCAGTGGTACCGAGGGGACATGTCATGCTACAGAGGGGAATCCAAACCCCAGCTTCATGTCTGTCCAGCATGGGAGAGCTGAAGAGGAGGTGGAGGAGGAGAGTCGGTGTGAGGAGAGGATGGGTATTGTTTCTACTTCAGGGGTCACAGAAAATTTGCCTCTCTGCAGCTTGGCACACATGGCACACGTCATATCTGACTGTCTGTGCCAAGACCCTCACGTAATCCATATTTTCAATAGCAACCTATACTGCTGGCCACCTTTCTAGACCCACGGTACAAGGAAAAATTTCCTTCGCTACTGTTGCAGTCACCAAGGGGTTTCACAATGGAATCCTTCAAGAGGGCCGTAGTTGATAATTTGATGGCAACAGCACCCTCAGACACCACTGCTAGCAGAGATACCAGCTCTGTGCAACAGCATGCATTAATGGGGAGAGATACGCCAAGCAGGTCCAAAAGAGGTGGTGGTAAAATGTCCACAAACTGGGCCATCTTCAATAAACTGGCTCATCACCAAGTTCTAGCTGCAACAGTAGCAATGTCAAGGAGGGAGAAGTTGAACAAGATGGTCAACGACTATCTAAGTAACCTTACCTGCGTCCTTCCTGACGCTTCTGTACCGTTTAATTACTGGTTAGCCCGACCTCTCCTTCTATGCCTCGGTGGTGCTGGCCTGCCCTGCTGCTAGTGTGATGTCAGAGCGTGTTTTCAGTGCCGCTTGGGCAATCATCACAGATAAACGCAGACGGTTGACTACAGAGAATGCAGACAGGCTGACTCTGATAAAATTTAACAAGGACTGGATTTCGCAACAGTATTTAAGCCCTCCAGATGACAGTATCCCAACCTAAAGTCACCCAACATGTTTTTTTTAAAAAATTGGTGATCACATCCATCCCATTCCATTCCCATACAAGCACCTTTTCTTCTTCTTACACATATTTTCCAAACCTGCTTCTGACACATGTACCTCATGGTCAATAAGCTAAAAACAATGTTACGTTAATATTTCCCATTGGAGGCACTTGTGATGAGAGTGAGACCCTTCTTCCTTCATCAACCATGCTATCATGCCCTTGGACTAATTTTTGGAGACACTATTGCTATGCCTGGACACTGGGCACGGCCTCCTCTATGCTAGTAGTCCGACTCCTAACTTCATCATAATTGTTTGGCCCTTCAGAACTGCCTTGCTTCCGTCATCAACCATGATACAGCCCTTGGGCTAATTTTTGGAGACACTATGGCTATGCCTGGACACTGGGCACGGCCACCTCTATGCTAGTAGTACTGGCTTTATCATAATTGTTAGGCCCTTCAGACCTGCCTTGCTTCCTTCATCAACCATGATACAGCCCCTATGGCTAATGTTTGGAAGACACTAAATCTATACCTACTGTTGTGAATTCGCTTTCTGGCCTACCTCTGGTTACTAGTGAAGGTAGAGGAGCTGGTTATATTGACAGAGGGGTCACGAGTTCTCTTTCTGGGCTCCCTCTGGTGGTTATTGAAGGTAATGGAGTTCTGATTAACAGAGGCTTGCCACCTGATAATGAGGAGGACGATTGGAGATCTGGAGTTTCTGACTGGATTTAAGACAGCCGACTCCCTCTATCCCTGCTGGTGACTTTTTCCTGCCTCCTGAGGTCTTAGTTTCCAGCTCAGTCCCTGCATGCTCAGCTAAGTGTTCTTTTGCTATTGTTCACATTTGATCTGGTTTTGTCTATTTCAGTTTTGTGTGGTCCGCCAGCTCTGGCTGGGGCTGTGCTGAATCTCCATCCATATGTTACTGCATGTGCCAATTTGTTTTTGTCCCTTATTAGATTGGCCTCTTTTTGATCTTCTTTCAGAATATAACAGAGTGCTGATATAGTGGGCGAAGTTGTGCGACTTCAGTATTTTTCTAGCAGACGTGTTGGACATTTTTTGCAGTTTTTTGCGTGATTGCAGACAGTGTCTTTCCTTTCCTGTCCTGTCTAGTTAGTGTGGGCCCTATCGTTTGCTCAGTCTATTTTCCTACCTGCATTTGTGTTTTCATCTTGTCTCACCGACAATATATGTTTGGGGGCTATCTATTCTTTTGGGGTCTGCTCTGGGGCAGTTTAGATTTCCCCTTTCTTGCTTTAGGCTTATTTAGCTCTCCGGCTGTGTCGAGGCGTCTAGGATCATCGTAGGTACGCTCCACGGCTACTGCTAGTTGTGTGGATAGGATCAGGGGTCTGCAATCTACTTAGTTACCAACCTCTCTGGTTTTCTGTGGCTCACCTTGGTCTTGTTCTCCTCCTGTTATGACACAATCATAACAGAATCACCAGCCTAAACAGCAGATTCTAGGGTACTCAAAAGCAGGAAAGAAGGTAAGAATTGTAAAAAAAAAGTGTCAGAATTTTTTATATATATATATATATATATTTTTTTTTTCCTCTTTTTCTCTGGGGCTGTAGGAGGATTTTTTTTCTTTAATGGAGATTAAGCAATTGTCTGATCGTGTTGAGCAGCTCGCTGTTGAAGTGCGGGGAATTTCCGCCTATTTCGCTCAATCATCTGCTGTTGAACCAAAAATCCCTACTCCTGATGTGTTTTCTGGGGATCGGTCTAAATTTTTGAATTTTAAGAATAATTGTAAACTATTTCTTGCCTTGAAGCCTAACTCATCGGGGAGCTCTGTGCAGCAGGTTAAAATTGTCATCTCCTTGCTGCACGGCGATCCCCAGGATTGGGCTTTTTCTCTGACACCTGGAGATCCTATTCTGACTAATGTGGTCGCATTTTTTCAAGCCTTGGGGTTGTTGTATGATGAACCTAATGCTATTGATCAAGCTGAGAAAACCTTATTGGCATTGAACCATGGTCAGGATTCTGCAGAGTTATACTGTCAAAAATTCCAAAAGTGGGCGGTCCTTACTAAATGGAGTGACGATGCCCTAGCAGCTCTCTTTCGGAAGGGTTTGGCAGAAACCATAAAATATGTTATGGTGGGATTTCCTGCTCCCTGTGGTCTTGACGATTCTATGTCATTAGCCATTCAAGTTGATCAGCGTTTACGTGAACGTAAAACTACACGAGAGGCGTTGCCATCTTTTGAACGAACGCCTGAACCCATACAATGTGATAGGGTTTTGTCTAGGGCGCAATGTCAGGAGTTTAGAAGGTGTAATAAGCTGTGTTTCTTCTGTGGAGATGCCTTTCATACTATTTCTGTCGGCCCTAAACGAGAAAAACATTTTGTGCACACCTTTGCCATGGGCAGTGCAGCCTAAGTTCCTTTTATCAGTTACCCTGATCTTCTCCTTGTCTACATTTTCCGCTAAGGCTTTTGTAGATTCAGGAGCAGCTTTGAATTTGATGGATTTAGACTTTGCTAAACGTTGTGGTTTTCCCATGATACCCCTGCGGACTCCTATCCCTTTGAGGTGTATTGATGCTACTCCTTTGGTGGAGAATAAACCCCAGTTTTGGACCCAGGTGATAATGCGGGTCGCCCCAGACCACCAAGAAAATTGTAAATTTTTGGTGTTGCACAATTTTCATGATACTATTGTTCTGGGTTTTCCCTGGTTGCAAACTAATAATCCTGTTTTGGATTGGAAATCTGTGTCTGTGGTGAGTTGGGGTTGTCAGTGTGTTCTTAGTGACACTCCTGTTTTCTCCACCTCTCCCCAGTCTCATGATATTCCTGATTATTTGGCTGATTTTTCTGATGTATTTAGTGTGAGTAAGTCTGCGCCTTTGCCTCCTCATCGGAGTTATGACTGTGCAATTGAGTTAATGCTCGGGTGTAAATTTCCCAAGGGTCAGCTTTTCAACTTATCGGTACCCGAACATGATGCTATGCGATCTTATATCAAGGAGTCATTGGAGAAGGGTCATATTAGACCATCCTCTTCACCTTTAGGTGCTGCTTTTTTTGTGGCCAAGAAAGATGGTTCATTAAGGCCTTGGATTGACTATCGGTCCCTTAACAAAATCACTGTTAAATATCAGTACTCTGTTATGAGCTCATTTTCTGCTCCACCAGTTGAGAGCTCTCCTTCCATTCTTCCTCTGGTGGTGACAGGAGGTAGTGAGGTTGGTTTAATTGGTAGTGATCTGCCACCTGGTGAGGAAGATAACGATTGGATCTCTGGAGTATCAGACTGGATATAAGACAGCCGACGCCCTATCCTGGTGCTGGTGATTCTGTCTGCTTCTCAGGACTTTGACTCAGCTCTGTTCCAGTCTTCTCAATTTAAGTTTGTTTTTTGCTAATCTTCACACTTGCTCTTGTTGGTCAATTCAGTTTTTTGTGTAGTCAGCCAGCCCGGCTGGACTGTGCTGAATTTCCACACTTATTTATCTGTATTTGCCAAATTGCCTTTTTTTGTCCCTTATTAGATTGGCCTCTTTTTGCTATGTCTCAGAATATTTCAGAGTGCTGATATAGTGGGAGAAGTCTAGTGACTTCAGGGTTAATTTTGCTATCAGTTGTGTTGGACATTTTGGTAGGGTTTTTGGCAGATTGCAGACAGTGTCTTTCCTTTCCTGTCCTTTCTAGTTAGTTTGGCCCCATCGTTTGCTCAGCCTATTTTCCTGCCTTTGTTTGTGTTTTCATCTTGTTTCACCGTCAATACATGTGGGGGTGTCTTTCCTTTGGAGTCTGCTCTGGCTCAGTTAGTTTTCCTCTTTTCCTGCTTTAGGCTTATTTAGCTTTCCAGTTGTGACGAGGCGTCTAGGACCACCGTAGGAATGCTCCATGACTGCTGCTAGTTGCGTGTTAGGATCAGGGGTCTGCAGTCTGCATAGTTACCAACCTCTTTGGTTTTCTGAGACTTAGCTTGTGTTGTTTTTTATTTCCTCCTTGGCAACCCGTTCATAACAGAATCACCAGCCATACCGCAGATTCTAGGGTACTCAAAAGCAGGAAAAAGTTGTTTAAAAAAAAAGAAAGGGAAAAGAAAAGTGTCAGAATTTTTTTTTATTTATTTATTTTTTCCTCTTTCTTTCTGGGGCTGTAGGACGATTTTTTTTTTTTTTCCTAATGGAGATTAAGCAATTGTCTGATCGTGTGGAGCAACATGCTGCTGAAGTACAGGGAATTTCCACCTATCTCATTCAGTCACATGCTGCTGAACCTAAGATCCCTACTCCTGATGTGTTTTTTGGGGATCGGTCTAAATTTCTGAATTTTAAGAATAATTGTAAATTATTTCTTGCCTTGAAGCCTAACTTATCGAGGAGCTCTGTGCAGCAGGTTAAAATTGTCATCTCCTTGCTGCGTGGCGATCCCCAGGATTCGGCGTTTTCTCTGACACCTGAAAATCCTATTCTGACTAATGTGGATGCATTTTTTCAAGCCTTGGGGTTGTTGTATGATGAACCTAATGCCGTTGATCAAGCTGAGAGAACCCTGTTGGCATTAAACCAGGGTCAGGATCCTGCAGAGTTATACTGTCAAAAATTCCGAAAGTGGGCGGTGCTTACTACATGGAATGATATTGCATTGGCAGCCCTCTTTCGGAAAGGTTTATCAGAGACTGTAAAAGATGTTATGATGGGATTCCCTGTTCCCTCTGGTCTGGATGGCTCTATGTTATTAGCCATTCAAGTTGATCGGCATTTACATGACCGTAAAACTACACGGGAGGCGCTGCCACCTTTTGAACAAATGTCAGAACCTTTGCAATGTGATGGGGTTTTGTCTAGGGCGCAACGTCAGGAGTTTAGAAGGTGTAATAAGCTGTGTTTTTTCTGTGGAGACGCCTCTCATATTATTTCTGTCTGCCCTAAACGAGAGAAATGTTTTGCACACACATTTGCTGTGGGCAGTGTACAACCTAAGTTCCTTTTGGCAATTACTCTGATCTGCTCCTTGTCCACGTTTTCCACTAAGGCTTTTGTGGATTCAGGAGTAGCTCTGAATCTGATGGATTTGGACTTCGCTAAACGTTGTGGCTTGTCCATTACACCTCTGCAGATGCCTATTTCTTTGAGGGGTATTGATGCTACTCCTTTGGCGGAGAAAAAAACCTCAGTTTTGGACCCAGGTGATAATGCGAGTTGCCCCAGACCACCAAGAAAATTGTAAATTTTTAGTGCTGCATAATTTGCATGATACTATTGTTCTGGGTTTCCCCTGGTTGCAAACTCATAACCCAGTTTTGGACTGGAGATCTGTGTCTGTGGTGAGTTGGGGTTGTCAGTGTGTTCTTAGGGACGCTCCTGTTTTCTCCACCTCTCCGCAGTCTCATGATATTCCTGATTATCTGGCTGAATTCTCTGATGTATTTAGTGAGAGTAAGTCTGCGTCGTTGCCCTCTCATAGGAGTTATGACTGTGCAATTGAGTTGATGCCTGGGTGTAAATTTCCCAAGGGTCGGCTTTTCAACTTATCTGTACCCGAACATGATGCTATGCGATCCTATATTAAGGAGTCATTGGAGAAGGGTCATATTAGACCATCCTCATCACCTTTAGGTGCTGGGGTTTTTTTTGTGGCCAAGAAAGATGGTTCATTAAGACCGTGTATTATCGTTCCCTTAACAAGATGACGGTTAAATATCAGTACCCATTACCTCTGATGTCTGATTTATTCTCCAGAGTTAAGAGTGCCTGCTGGTTTACTAAGCTTGACCTCAGGGGGCGTATAATCTTATTCGCATCAAGCACGGAGATGAATGGAAGACGGCGTTTAATACTCCGGAGGGACAGTTTGAGTACCTGGTGATGCCTTTTGGCCTCTCCAATGCCCCTTCTGTCCTCCAGTCCTTTATGAATGATATTTTCCAAGACTTTGTGGATAAGTTTTTGATCATCTATCTGGATGATATTTTGATCATTTCTAGTGATTGGGATTCCCATGTGGAACATGTCCAGACTGTGTTCCAGATTTTGAGGGAGAATTCCCTGTTTGTTAAGGGATCGAAATGTCCCTTTGGTGTACAGAGGATTTCATTTTTGGGATTTATCTTATCTCCATCGACTATTGAAATGGACCCCGCCAAGGTACAGGCCATTTATGATTGGGTTCAGCCTACTTCTTTGAAGGCTCTTCAGAAGTTTTTGGGTTTTGCTAATTTCTATCGTAAATTTATAGGTAAGTTTTCTAGTATTGTCAAACCGCTGACTGATCTGACCAAGAAGGGCGCTGATGTGCTGAATTGGTCTCCTGAGGCTGTCTCAGCATTTCAGGAGCTTAAGCGCAGATTTACTTCAGCTCCAGTTTTATGGCAACCTGATGTCTCACTTCCATTTCAAGTGGAGGTAGACGCTTCTGAGAATGGTGCAGGAGCTGTTTTGTCCCCAAAAGATCCTGTGACTTCTAAGATGAATCCCTGTGCCTTCTTTTCTCGAAAGTTCTCCCCATCTGAACGCAACTATGACGTTTGGAATTGGGAATTGTTGGCCATGAAATGGGCATTTGAGGAGTGGAGACATTGGTTGGAGGGAGCTAGACCTCAATTTGTGGTCCTCACCGATCACAAGAATCTGAATTATCTGGAGTTGGCCAAACGCTTGAATCCTAGACAGGCTAGATGGGCCTTGTTTTTCACACGTTTTAATTTTGTGGTCTCTTTTCTTCCGGGCACTAAGAATGTTAAGGCAGACGCCCGTTCTAGGAGTTTCTTTGCTGATTCTCTTAATGTGATCGAGTCTACTACTATCCTAGGTGAGGGGGTAGTTCTTTCTGCCATTTCGCCCGATTTGAGATGCGTCCTGGAGGAATTTCAGGAGGATAAATCTGAGCGTTGCCCTATGGGAAGATTGTATGTTCCTGACCAGTGGAGAAAGAGAGTGATGTCTGAAGTTCATTGCTCCGCATTGGCTGGTCATCCAGGTATTTTTGGTACCAGAGAATTGGTGAGTCGGTCGTTTTGGTGGCCTGCCTTATCTCGTGATGTCAGTAATTTTGTACAGTCCTGTGGGACTTGTTCTCGGTCTAAACCCTGTTCTCGTTCTAGTGGGTTGCTGATGCCTCTGCCGGTACCCAAGAGGCCATGGACCCATATCTCAATGGATTTTATTTCTGATCTTCCTGTCTCTCAGAGAATGACTGTTATCTGTGTAATTTGTGATAGATTTTCGAAGATGTTCCATCTTGTACCACTCCCAAAGTTGCCATCTTCCGCTGAGTTGGTACCCTTGTTTGTTCGGTTACACGGGATTCCTGAGAACATTGTATCAGATAGAGGGGTCCAGTTTGTTTCCAGATTTTGGAAAGCCTTTTGTTCCAATCTGGGAATTCAGTTATCCTTCTCCTCTGCGTTTCATCCCCAGACCAATGGGCAGACTGAGAGAACAAACCAGACCCTGGAGTCTTATTTAAGATGTTTTATATCTGCTGATCAAGATGATTGGGTCTCATTTTTGCCCTTGGCCGAATTTGCGCTGAACAATAGAGCAAGTTCTGCCACTTTTATGTCACCCTTTTTCTGTAATTTTGGGTTTCATCCTCGATTCTCTTCAGGGCAAGTGGAATCTTCATCCTGCCGAGGTGTGGACACTGTGGTTGTGAGAATGCAGCAGATATGGGACCAAGTGGTGGATAAATTGTCACTCTCTCAGGAAAAGGCCCAGCGTTTTTCCAACCGACATAGGACCATTGGTCCCCGGTTTAAAGTGGGTGATATGGTTTGGATGTCATCTAAGAATATTCCTATGAAGGTTGCATCTCCAAAATTTAAGCCAAGATTTACTGGACCTTTTTGGATTTTGGAGATTCTTAATCCTGTTTCTTTTCGATTGGCTCTTCCAGTTACGTTCAAAATCCATAACGTATTTCACAAATCACTGTTTAAGAGGTTTGTTGAGCCAGTAGTTCCTGACCCTGTGTTGGTTAAAGGTAATATGGAATATGAGGTAGAGAAAATATTGGATTCTCGTTTGGTTAGACGGAGACTCCAGTATTTGGTCAAATGGAAAGGTTATGGCCAAGAGGATAATTCCTGGGTCTCTGCCTCTGATATTCATGCCAATAAATTGGTTCGTGCTTTTCACCGGGCCCATCCTGATCGGCCTGGTGGCATGGATGAGGGTTCGGTGACCCCTCCTCAAGGGTGGGGTACTGTTGTGAATTCGCTTTCTGGCCTACCTCTGGTTACTAGTGAAGGTAGTGGAGCTGGTTACATTGACAGAGGGGTCGCAAGTTCTCTTTCTGGGCTCCCTCAGGTGGTTATTGGAGTTAGTGGAGCTGATCTGATTAACAGAGGCTTGCCACCAGATAATGAGGAGGACGATTGGAGATCTGGAGTTTCTGACTGGATTTAAGACAGCCGACTCCCTCTATCCCTGCTGGGGATTTTTTTCCTGCCTCCTGAGGGCTTAGATTCCAGCTCAGTCAATGCATGCTCAGCTAAGTGTTCTTTTGCTATTGTTCACATTTGATCTGGTTTTGTCTATTTCAATTTTGTGTGGTCAGTCAGCACTGGCTGAGGCTGTGCTGAATCTTCATCCATATGTTACTGCTTGTGCCAGTTTGTTTTTGTCCCTTATTAGATTGGCCTCTTTTTGCTCTGCTTTCAGAATATACCAGAGTGCTGATATAGTGGGCGAAGTCGTGCGACTTCAGTATTTTTCTAGCAGACGTGTTGGACATTTTTTGCAGGTTTTTTTGCGTGATTGCAGACAGTGTCTTTTCTTTCCTGTCCTGTCTAGTTAGTGTGGGCCCCATCGTTTGCTCAGTCTATTTGCCTACCTGCGTTTGTGTTTTCATCTTGTCTTACCAACAATATATGTTTGGGGGCTATCTATTCCTTTGGGGTCTGCGCTGGGGCAGTTTAGATTTCCCCTTTCTTGCTTTAGGCTTATTTAGCTCTCTGGCTGTGTCGAGGCGTCTAGGATCATCGTAGGTACGCTCCATGGCTACTGCTAGTTGCGTGGATAGGATCAGGGGTCTGCAATCCGCTTAGTTACCAACCTCTCTGGTTTTCTGTGGCTTAGCTTGGTCTTGCTCACCTCCTCGGTGACCCAATCATAACAGCCTACACATTGGGCAGTGGCACAACAAGGACAGTAGTCCAAGCTTTATAATTGTGAATCCCTTGTGATGATGATGATGGGTGGCTTCTTCCTGCGTCAACCATAACACAGCCCCTACCCCTAGGGCAGATTGCCTCCATCATCACTCGCTCTTATGGCTCTTCTGATATATCACTGGCACTGAGTAAGTGGCATACGAGTCCCGCTCTTCCGGCAAAAAACAAAAGGACTTATAATAGTTTTTGTATATTCTAGTGAAGCAGTGGGATAAAAACAATCGTGCAGCCCCTGACCAGGTGCCCCCATGTTATATACATTTGTTTACAGCATACATTTTTTAACATTTACACATTTTTTAGTGTTTTCCTCAGCCCCCAGACCACTTTGAAGGGTCCAGCAGACAATTACTCGCATTTTCCATTGACTATCATTGGACTCGCTATTCGCACCGAATACCCGAGTATTAGGGTATACTCGGTACGAGTATAGCGAGTCCAAATACTTCAGTACTCGCTAGGAATGGGCCTTTACATCCGTATGCCAATTCCCCAGAGATTTGGTCGGTTCTTTGGACCGTCTAGGAGATGCCAAAGGATTGGTGAAACTGGGTGCCAACCAAATCCTTGGCCTACACTGGGCTCATTCCAACCTTCATTCAGCAAACCGAAGGTCGTTTCGAGTGGATATGGTGATCAACTCCTCCAGTGTAGTGGGAAGCTCCCTCGTGGCCAGAGCATCCTTAACATGGTCAGCCAGTCCTCACCAAAAAAACAGAATTAAGACCTTTTCTGACTATTCCAGTTCGGAGGCTATGGTCCAAAACCTAATGGCGAACTGGCTGGTTGATAAGGAGTAGAGTTGAGCGAAACGGGTCGAAAAATTTCAAAAGTCGCCGACTTTTGGCAAAGTCGGGTTTCATGAAACGAAACCCGACCCTAGGATGAGGTCGGCCACGAGGTCGGCGACTTACGCGCCAAAGTCGCGTTTCAAAAGTTTGTTTTGCGCTCTTTTTCAGCCAATCAGGATCCACGGACAATGTGGGCAACGTGATGACATAGGCAGGGGTCACCACCATCTTTCAGAAGGGCATGCAAGTGATTGGCTTGCTTTGGTGGGCGTCACAGGGGGTATAAAAGGGCGTGCACGCCGACCGCCATCTTACTTCTGCCGATCTTAGTATAGGGAGAGGTTGCTGCTGATTCTGTAGGGAGAGCGTTAGGCAGGGAAGAAGACAAAAAAACTGCTTCTGCTGCTAGCGATTTGGCCTGCACAACACACCAGTCACTGTGTGTGCAGTGCAAGGGGAGGCTATATAGTGGTGTATCAGTGGTGTTGGTTGTTGGGCTGCCTTCTAAGGCTTCCTGACATTCCTGCATTGCTGTTTACCCACTGCTCCGCAAACTGCTTTTTTAAAAGCAATCCCAATTTTTTTTTTTGTCCTGCTGAGAAGAAAAAAAAACTGCTTCTGCTGCTAGCGATTTGGCCTGTACAACACACCAGTCACTGTGTGTGCAGTGCAAGGGGAGGCTATATAGTGGTGTATCAGTGGTGTTGGTTGTTGGGCTGCCTTCTAAGGCTTCCTGACATTCCTGCATTGCTGTTTACCCACTGCTCCGCAAACTGCTTTTTTAAAAGCAATCCCAATTTTTTTTTTTTGTCCTGCTGAGAAGAAAAAAAAACTGCTTCTGCTGCTAGCGATTTGGCCTGTACAACACACCAGTCACTGTGTGTGCAGTGCAAGGGGAGGCTATATAGTGGTGTATCAGTGGTGTTGGTTGTTGGGCTGCCTTCTAAGGCTTCCTGACATTCCTGCATTGCTGTTTACCCACTGCTCCGCAAACTGCTTTTTTAAAAGCAATCCCATTTTTTTTTTTTTGTCCTGCTGAGAAGAAAAAAAAACTGCTTCTGCTGCTAGCGATTTGGCCTGCACAACACACCAGTCACTGTGTGTGCAGTGCAAGGGGAGGCTATATTGTGGTGTATCAGTGGTGTTGGTTGTTGGGCTGCCTTTTAAGGCTTCCTGACAGGCTGGCATTGCTGTTTACCCACTGCTCTGCAAACTGCTTTTTTAAAAGCAATCCAATCTCCCTTATCCTCTAGTCACTTTTGTCACAGCTGTGCCATCGAGCCTGTGACATAGCGCTCAGATATCAGTGGGCCTCACACAATCCAAAAGTGTCCAGTGTCCACAAGTGTGTGCAGAAATTCAAAATCTCCCTTATCCTCTAGGGTCTAAGAAGTAAGGTTTCTCCTTGCGGAGAGTGACATGCCAGCTGTGGCTTGTCAAGGTAAGGAGGCTTATTCGCCGTGCAATGCTCCTCTGGGAAAATAATATGCAAATTGCCTCTTCTGAAAGAAAGAGGACTTTTACTCTACAGCACCACCTATTGGTAGTAGCGATCCTACAAGTCACAATCAACCCTTTAACGAGTCTTGTAGTGTGACTTAGGATACAAGCCAAATCAGAATCTCAATTTGCAGACACGGTGTTTCGAGATGTTGGCTCTCGTCAGTGCAAAGTATGAGATCTGATTTGGCTAGGTGAGAGGCTCTGGACTAGGGTCTAAGAAGTAAGGTTTCTCCTTGCGGAGAGTGACATGCCAGCTGTGGCTTGTCAAGGTAAGGAGGCTTATTCGCCGTGCAATGCTCCTCTGGGAAAATAATATGCAAATTGCCTCTTCTGAAAGAAAGAGGACTTTTACTCTACAGCACCACCTATTGGTAGTAGCGATCCTACAAGTCACAATCAACCCTTTAACGAGTCTTGTAGTGTGACTTAGGATACAAGCCAAATCAGAATCTCAATTTGCAGACACGGTGTTTCGAGCTGTTGGCTCTCGTCAGTGCAAAGTATGAGATCTGATTTGGCTAGGTGAGAGGCTCTGGACTAGGGTCTAAGAAGTAAGGTTTCTCCTTGCGGAGAGTGACATGCCAGCTGTGGCTTGTCAAGGTAAGGAGGCTTATTCGCCGTGCAATGCTCCTCTGGGAAAATAATATGCAAATTGCCTCTTCTGAAAGAAAGAGGACTTTTACTCTACAGCGCCACCTACTGGTAGTAGCGATCCTACAAGTCACAATCAACCTTTAACGAGTCTTGTAGTGTGACTTAGGATACAAGCCAAATCAGAATCTCAATTTGCAGACACGGTGTTTCGAGCTGTTGGCTCTCGTCAGTGCAAAGTGCCTCTAGTCACTTTGGTCACAGCTGTGCCATCGAGCCTGTCACATAGCGCTCAGATATTCATTGGGCCTCACACAATCCAAAAGTGTCCAGTGTCCACAAGTGTGTGCAGAAATTCAAAATCTCCCTTATCCTCTCGTCACTTTTGTCACAGCTGTGCCATCGAGCCTGTCACATAGCGCTCAGATATCAGTGGGCCTCACACAATCCAAAAGTGTCCAGTGTCCACAAGTGTGTGCAGAAATTCAAAATCTCCCTTATCCTCTCGTCACTTTTGTCACAGCTGTGCCATCGAGCCTGTGACATAGCGCTCAGATATCAGTGGGCCTCACACAATCCAAAAGTGTCCAGTGTCCACAAGTGTGTTCAGAAATTCAAAATCTCCTTTATCCTCTAGTCACTTTGGTCACAGCTGTGCCATCGAGCCTGTCACATAGCGCTCAGATATTCATTGGGCCTCACACAATCCAAAAGTGTCCAGTGTCCACAAGTGTCTTCAGAAATTCAAAATCTCCCTTATCCTCTAGTCACTTTGGTCACAGCTGTGCCATCAAGCCTGTCACATAGCGCTCAGATATTCATTGGGCCTCACACAATCCAAAAGTGTCCAGTGTCTACAAGTGTGTGCAGAAATTCAAAATCTCCTTATCCTCTCGTCACTTTTGTCACAGCTGTGCCATCGAGCCTGTGACATAGCGCTCAGATATCAGTGGGCCTCACACAATCCAAAAGTGTCCAGTGTCCACAAGTGTGTGCAGAAATTCAAAATCTCCCTTATCCTCTAGTCACTTTGGTCACAGCTGTGCCATCGAGCCTGTCACATAGCGCTCAGATATCAGTGGGCCTCACACAATCCAAAAGTGTCCAGTGTCCACAAGTGTCTGCAGAAATTCAAAATCTCCCTTATCCTCTAGTCACTTTGGTCACAACTGTGCCATCGAGCCTGTCACAAAGCGCTCAGATATTCATTGGGCCTCACACAATCCAAAAGTGTCCAGTGTCCACAAGTGTGTGCAGAAATTCAAAATCTCCCTTATCCTCTCGTCACTTTTGTCACAGCTGTGCCATCGAGCCTGTCACATAGCGCTCAGATATACATTGGGCCTCACACAATCCAAAAGTGTCCAGTGTCCACAAGTGTGTGCAGAAATTCAAAATCTCCCTTATCCTCTCGTCACTTTTGTCACAGCTGTGCCATCGAGCCTGTCACATAGCGCTCAGATATCAGTGGGCCTCACACAATCCAAAAGTGTCCAGTGTCCACAAGTGTGTGCAGAAATTCAAAATCTCCCTTATCCTCTAGTCACTTTTGTCACAGCTGTGCCATCGAGCCTGTGACATAGCGCTCAGATATCAGTGGGCCTCACACAATCCAAAAGTGTCCAGTGTCCACAAGTGTCTGCAGAAATTCAAAATCTCCCCTGTCCTATAGACACCTTGTACCTTGTTTTACATTACTATATAGTTTGTTGGATTTTGTCTACATTTCTACCAAAAATGAGGAAGGCTGGTGGAAGAGGCCGTGGAATTGGGCGGGTGTTGGCAGCTGGTAATGATGGTGTTGGTGGTGGATCTGATGGTAGTGGCAAGAGCAAAATAGGACCGAATGCAGGAGGTGTTGAGCCTGCGTCATCATCTGGCTACATAAGGCCTCGAACGCTTAGTTTTCTAGGAGTTGGCAAACCGCTTTTAAAGCCAGAGCATCAGGAAAAAGTTTTGTCTTACATTGCTGACTCAGCCTCCAGCTCTATCGCCTCCTCTTCTTCAGTTGTAAAAAGTAAAAGCACTGAGTCGTCATTGGAGGCTCATGTTCATGAACCACACCTTTCCTTGTGTCCTTCACCCCAACCAAGATTGAAGGATGACGCAGGCCATACTACTGATTACTCCATGGAGCTGTTTTCACATACCATGCCTGGATTATCAAGTCAAATGGTGAATTACCCAGGCCAAGATGAATCTGACATGGAGTGCACTGATGCACAGCCGCTGATGGATGATTCTGCTGGTACATTCACTCAGAGCACTACATTGTCCTCGCAGTGTATAGAGCCAGATTCTGACCCTGATGAGACTCAAGTGCCCCTTCCCGCACACTATACCACCATACACGGTGACACAGAGGAAGGTGCACATGACATAGAAGAGGAGGTGATGGATGACCCAGTTGTTGACCCAGATTGGCATCCATTGGGGGAAGAGGGTGCTGCTTCCAATAGCTCAGATGAGGAGCATCCACAGCAGACATCGACATCGCAACAGCTGTTATCTGGCAGGCCCGGAGCACTCCAAAGACAGGTTCCAAACATCAAAAGAGTTGCTGGACAGCTTGTCCAGAGGGTCAAAAGATCACAGCGTGCTAGGCCGCAAAATGTCTGCCAAAGTAGGAAGAGTGCAGTGTGGCACTTTTTTGACCAAAATCCTCATGATCAGGCCAAGGTTATCTGTAACAAGTGCGCAAAGACCTTTAGCCGAGGGAAAAATCTGAAAAATTTGAATACCAGTTGCATGCTTAGACATTTAACCAGCATGCACTTGCAAGCATGGACACAACACCAAACCTCAAGTGCCACATGTGCAACTGATCACAACGAAGGTAGTCAGCAACGCTACATTGTTTCCCCCACTGTAAGCCCACCGGTTAGCACAGCAGCAAATGTTGAGGTGTCGTTGCAAGGCCACAGCAGTCAGGGAATCCCACTGTTATATCAACGAAAGACTGATTCTAGGCCATCAGAAAGAACACCAACTCCATCACCATCATCAACCATCTCTCAGTCCGCCCTGTCCACCGCTACTTCCACCATATGCAGCTCTCAAGTCCAGCTCACCCTCCCAGACACTATGAGTAGGTCAAGAAAGTATTCAGTCTCTCATCCGCGTACACTGGGTTTGAACGCCCACATTGTCAAACTAATCTCGTTTGAGATGATGCCCTTTCGGTTGGTGGAAAGCACAGCTTTCCGCGAACTCATGGCCTATGCAGTACCACGCTATGACCTACCCAGTCACCACTTCTTCTCTCGCAATGCCATCCCAGTCCTCCACCATCATGTGAAAGACCGCATTGTCCATGCACTCAAGCAGTCAGTGAGCGGAAAGGTGCACCTCACAACTGATGCATGGTCCAGTCGGCATGGCCAGGGCCGTTACGTGTCCATCACTGCGCACTGGGTTAATGTGGTGGATGCAGGGTCCACAGGGGACAGCGGTGGTGGGACAGTGCTGCCTAGCCCACGGTATAGGAAAAAGTTGGCTGTAGGCGTAGGCGTTCGACCCTCCTCCTCCTCCTCCTCCAGAAGCGAAAGCTCGTCCACAGAGCGCAGTCGTACGAGCACTCCATCTGCAGCTGCCACTGTTGCACACGATGTGTCCCCCTATCGAGCAGCTAGTGGAAAGTGTCAGCAGGCTGTGTTGCAGATGATGTGTTTGGGCAACAGACACACCGCCGAGGTGCTGGCCGAGTACTTGAAGCGACAAACTGAGTCATGGCTGGGCAGTGTACATCTTGAGGCAGGCAAGGTAGTTAGTGATAACGGCCGTAATTTTGTGGCAGCCATAGCCCTTTCAAAACTCAGCCATATACCTTGCTTGGCTCACACCTTGAACCTGGTGGTGCAGTGCTTCCTCAAAAATTATCCGGAGTTAACAGCCCTGCTCCAGAAGGTGCGAAGACTGTGCGCCCACATCCGCCGGTCGCCTGTACACTCCGTTCGTATGCAGAAGCTGCAGCGATTGCTCCACCTTCCCAACCACCGCCTCATTATCGACATTGCAACAAGGTGGAACTCCACCCTGCACATGGTGGAGCGGCTGTGCGAGCAGAGGCAGGCCATAATGCATTTGTGGGAGGATACATGGCCAGGCACTTTGAGAGCAGACATGGAGTTGACAGGTGTGCAGTGGTCGAAGCTGAAAGACCTCTGTAAAGTCCTTCAGTGTTTTGAGGAATGCACACGGCTGGTAAGCGCAGACGACACCATCCTAAGCATGAGCATCCCACTTATGCGTCTGCTCATGCAAACTTTGACGCACCTTAAGGAGCAGGCGTCTGCAGCCAATGTTGATGAGGAGGATGAGGAGGAGGGAATCCTTGATGACATTCAGCCATTGTCTGCTCAGGGACCTCTCCTGGACGAGGTGGAGGAAGAAGAGGAGGAGGAGGAGGATGATGGGGATGATTACTTAGGGGAGGAGGATGCATCTCGTGGGGCAAGTGAAAATGTTGGCGTGGCAAGGTCTGGTACAGGGTTTGTGCGTGACTGGAGGGATGTGGATTTGCCAGAAAGTGCTCCTCCACCCAGCACTCGCAGTGCATCATTGACACCGGGAACATTGGCCCACATGTCAGATTATGCCTTGCAGATCCTAAAAAGGGACCCACGCATTGCCAAAATGATGAACGATGATGACTACTGGTTGGCCAGCATCCTGGATCCACGCTATAAAGGCAAATTACAAAACATCATGCCACAGGAGAACCTTGACCTAATATTGGCTAATAAACAAGCAACTCTGGTAAGTCGGTTGCTTGAGGCATTCCCAGCACACAGCAACGGTGATGGTTCTCACACGAGCCGTACGGGCCGGGGGCAGCTTGGCAGAGGTGTTCGTGGTGCACACAGCAGAAGTGGCGTTGGAGACAGGGGTTTCATGACAATGTTGTGGACTGATTTTTCAAATACCGCTCACACAACTGGTAATACTGCATCTATGGAAAGTGACAGGAGACAGCAGTTGTCAACTATGGTTACAAACTACTTTTCCTCCCATATCGATGTTCTCCCACACAGGTCATTCCCCTTTGACTATCGGGCCGCTAAACTGGACACCTGGCCTGAATTGGCCCAATATGCCTTACAGGAGCTCGCTTGCCCAGCTGCAAGTGTGCTATCGGAAAGAGTCTTCAGTGCAGCTGGATCAATCCTGACAGAAAAAAGGACCCGTCTGTCAACCCAAAATGTGGATGATCTAACCTTCATTAAAATGAACCATGCATGGGTTTCCAAGGATTTTGTCCCACCTTCCCCTGATGACACATAGGGTGACAGAAAAATGGCTTGCTTTGGTCCACCTCTTCCTGGGACTTCACCTATTTCGCCTTTTGCATCAGCTGAATGTCCAACATCAACATATGCCACTTTCTAAAGCTCCCTAACTGTGCTGCCTCCCCTCCCCATGGCCGGGGTCACCACCTAGCGCACGACACCGTGCGAGTGCCGTTGCCCTGGACAGGTGGGTAGGCCGACTCTTGGGTGCGGGCACTGGCACAGGGTCCCTCATAGTGCAATCAAGTGTCTCTGATGGTGGTGTTGCACACCCGCCGTCAGACACACCGCCGTACTATGAGGGGCCCAGTGCCAGTACCGACGCCCACGAGTGGGCCCCCCTTGCTTGGGCAGGGCCCCAGCATTTGCAATCTTTACCACTCCCTGCTCCTCCGCTGTGTAATCTGGGCCGTCAAATCCATACTGTGCCTGACACCATCTGAGCCTGCCTCCTGATGTACAGACATATATTTTGAATATGTACGCTATCCATACATGTTATCCGGGGATACGGTACCCTTTCTAACCTTTGTGCAATCACGTGCAATCCATACTGGGCCTAACACCGTCTGAGCCTGCCTCCTGATGTACAGACATATATTTTGAATGTGTACGCTATCCATACATGTTATCCGGGGATACGGTACCCTTTCTAACCTTTGTGCAATCACGTGCAATCCATACTGGGCCTAACACCGTCTGAGCCTGCCTCCTGATGTACAGACATATATTTTGAATGTGTACGCTATCCATACATGTTATCCGGGGATACGGTACCCTTTCTAACCTTTGTGCAATCACGTGCAATCCATACTGGGCCTAACACCGTCTGAGCCTGCCTCCTGATGTACAGACATATATTTTGAATGTGTACGCTATCCATACATGTTATCCGGGGATACGGTACCCTTTCTAACCTTTGTGCAATCACGTGCAATCCATACTGGGCCTAACACCGTCTGAGCCTGCCTCCTGATGTACAGACATATATTTTGAATGTGTACGCTATCCATACATGTTATCCGGGGATACGGTACCCTTTCTAACCTTTGTGCAATCACGTGCAATCCATACTGGGCCTAACACCGTCTGAGCCTGCCTCCTGATGTACAGACATATATTTTGAATGTGTACGCTATCCATACATGTTATCCGGGGATGCGGTACCCTTTCTAACCTTTGTGCAATCACGTGCAATCCATACTGGGCCTAACACCGTCTGAGCCTGCCTCCTGATGTACAGACATATATTTTGAATGTGTACGCTATCCATACATGTTATCCGGCGATACGGTACCCTTTCTAACCTTTGTGCAATCATGTGCAATCCATACTGGGCCTAACACCGTCTGAGCCTGCCTCCTGATGTACAGACATATATTTTGAATGTGTACGCTATCCATACATGTTATCCGGGGATACGGTACCCTTTCTAACCTTTGTGCAATCACGTGCAAATGTCACGCGGGGCTTAGGACAACTAAGGCAGAAATACCCGGGGCCCCTGTGGTGTCCCTTTCACTAGGGGAAACCCTGTCTGACCCTCAACCCAGGGTTTTTGCTGAAGGTGCAAATGCCTGAGCCTCCACCCTTTCCTTATCTCCTGCTCAGCCCTGCACTTAACCCTCCACCCAGTGAGGAGACACACCACCAAAGCTCCCACACAAATAAGACAGACAGGGAGAACTTAAACTGCACTGCACCGCACACACACAGGAATATACAGTAATGTGAACAGGGCACAACTAAACACAAATATGGGAAGGAGAAAGGATAACGACGGATCATACGACACCAGATACGAATCTCTCTCTCTGCAACACCTCCACTCCAGACCGGAACCACTTGGTATGAAAACACAAGCTATAATCGGCGACGCCCATATGCCAGTATGACTATTTAAAGACCGTGGGCGTGACTAACCTTCCAACCTGGTCTCCAGCAGGATTAACCCCCGAGAGCCTGAAGATCAAGCCGGCGCCACTGAGGCTATAGTGGCTGGAGGTGGAACTACCTCTGCCTGCCAGACGCTGTGGTGTGAACAGCGTCCGACATGACAGTACCCCGTCTTCTACGAGGGACCCCAGGGCCCTCAAGACTCATAGGACCCGGCTTGTCCGGATGACGACGGTGAAAAGAACTGACCAGCCGATCCGCATGTATGTCTGAGGCTGGAACCCAAGACCTCTCCTCCGGACCATACCCCCGCCAGTGCACCAAATACTGAAGAGTACGGCGTACTACTCGAGAGTCCACTACCTTGGCGACCTCGAACTCTAAATCGCCATCCACCATGACTGGAGGTGGCATCGGCGTCGTGTCCACCAAGCCTATCACCTTTTTCAATAAAGCCCTGTGAAAAACGTTATGTATTTTGTACACCGCAGGAAGTTCCAACCGATAAGCCACTGGGTTAATGATGGCAGAAATCCTAAAAGGCCCAATAAACCTTGGACCCAGTTTTAAAGATGGAATTTTGAGTTTTATGTTCTTCGTAGCTAACCACACCCATTCACCCACACACAGGTCCGGACCTGGCACGCGTCTACTGTCAGCCACCCGTTTGTACCTGGCACTCATGCTCAACAAACGCTGTTTCACCCGCCTCCAGACTGATGACAATTGGGCTCCTAGCTGATCCTCCTCCGGGACACCCCCGGAGTCACCCTGACGTAAGGTACAAAACTGAGGATGTTGACCGTACACACAAAAGAATGGAGACTCTCCTGATGACTCTTGGCGGTGATTATTTAACGCGAATTCGGCCAGAGGAAGGAAAGTAGACCACTCCTCCTGGTTGTCGGACACAAAACATCGTAAATACTGTTCTAGATTTTGGTTCATGCGCTCAGTTTGTCCATTAGACTGTGGATGAAACGCCGATGAATGTGACAACTTGATCCCCAACCTTGAGCAAAAAGCTTTCCAAAACCTCGCCACAAATTGCGTACCCCTATCAGATACTATGTCAGATGGTACTCCGTGGAGTCTGACCACCTCCTTCACAAATACCTGAGCCAACGTCTTAGCATTGGGCAAAGAAGACAACGCCACAAAATGCGCCATCTTTGAAAAACGGTCAACCACCACCAGGATGACCGTGTTCCCTGCCGAGGCTGGCAAGTCAGTGATAAAATCCATGGAGATTTCTGTCCATGGCCTATTGGGTACCCCCAGAGGCTGTAGCGTGCCAGCAGGACGGGTTCGGGGTGACTTAGCCCTAGCGCACGTGATGCAAGCTGCCACGTACGAGACCACGTCCTGCCGGATCTTGGGCCACCAGAAACGACGCGATACCAGCTCTAAGGTGCCCTTCACCCCTGGATGACCAGCCAGTACCGAATCGTGGTGTTCCTTCAACACCTTAAGCCGAAGATGCAGGGGTACAAATGATTTGTTGGCGGGAAGTCCTGGTGGTACCTCCTCTTGGGCCTCGGCAATCTCCGCCTCTACCTCCGTAGTGAGAGCCGAGACCACTACCCCTTTCTGGAGGATGGGTACCGGCTCTTCCCGAGGTTCTCCCCCCGGAAAACACCTAGACAAAGCATCCGCCTTGGTGTTTTTAGCCCCGGGACGGTACGTCACAAGAAAATTGAAACGAGTAAAAAACAATGCCCAGCGAGCCTGCCTAGGAGAGAGACGCTTGGCCGACTCCAGATAGAGCAGATTCTTATGGTCGGTGATAACTGTGACCTGGTGAGCCACCCCCTCCAAGAAGTGTCGCCATTCCTCAAAAGCCAGTTTGATGGCCAACAACTCCCTGTTGCCGATATCATAATTCCGTTCGGCCGGCGACAGCTTCTTGGAGAAGTAGGCGCATGGATGCATCTCGCCCAAGGACGAGCCTTGAGACAGTACTGCCCCCACTCCCACCTCCGACGCATCAACCTCTACCACAAAAGGTTTAGACACGTCTGGTTGCACCAGAATGGGGGCTGAAGCAAAACTATTCTTCAGACGCTCAAATGCACGTATAGCCACCTCAGGCCAGTTCGCCAGATCGGCACCCTTTTTTGTCATGTCCGTGAGCGGTTTGGCGACAGTCGAAAAGTGTTTTATAAATTTCCTATAATAATTCGCAAACCCAAGGAACCGCTGGAGTGCTTTCAGACTCTCCGGCCTCTCCCATTGCAGCACCGCTTGCACCTTAGCGGTGTCCATTTTAAAACCGGCTGCGGACACAATATATCCCAAAAAGGGCAACTCCTGGACAAAAAATAAACATTTTTCCAGCTTAGCATAGAGCTGGTTCTCCCGGAGCAACTGTAACACCTGCCTAACATGCTCCAAATGAGTGTCCCGATCGCTAGAATAAATGAGGATATCATCCAGGTATACAATCACAAATCTCACCAGGACATGAGCAAATACATCATTAATAAAATGTTTGAAAACGGCAGGCGCGGTGGTCAACCCAAACGGCATAACCAGACTCTCAAAATGACCCTCAGGAGTGTTAAACGCCGTCTTCCACTCATCCCCCTGACGGACCCTTATGAGGTTATACGCCCCCCTGAGGTCCTGCTTGGAAAACCATTTCGCCCCCGCTACCTGGTTGAACAAATCCAGGATCAACGGCATTGGGTAGGGATCACGGATAGTAATCTGGTTTAACTCTCGGAAATCCAGACACGGGCGTAACCCCCCATCTTTCTTCTTAATGAAGAAAAACCCCGCGGCTACAGGCGAGGACGAAGGCCGGATGTGTCCTTTGCTCAGACTCTCCGCGATGTAGTCTTTCAGAGCTTGCCTCTCAGGACCAGAAATATTAAACATCCTGGCCTTAGGTAATTTGGCCCCGGGTTTTAACCTAATCGCACAGTCATAGGCTCTATGTGGAGGCAGTTCTGAGCAACCCTTCTCAGAGAAAACATCCGCGAAATCCTGCAAAGCCTCCGGCAGGCTGGGCGTCACGGCGGACACACATGTGGCCAAGCAATTGTCTTGGCAGAAACCACTCCATTGCACTATGTCCTGAGTTTTCCAATCAATTACCGGGTTGTGCCTGGACAGCCATGGAAAACCCAGGACCATTTGAGCTGGGAGATTACGGAGGACCCTACATGTAACCGACTCAGAATGTAGGACCCCAATGTGGAGTTTCACCTCTGCCACAAACTCAGTAATCTCCCCTTGAGGGAGGGGAACAGCATTAATGGTCACCACCTGTATGGGGTGAGGAAGTTTTTCGATCTTAAACCCGGCGGTGTGTGCAAACTCCTCATCTATGAGATTGGTAGCGGAACCGCTATCCACAAACACTGATATAGGTAGCTCTCTGCCGGTGATAATAACCTTGGCAGGGAGCATACATTGAGATACCATCATGGAGGATATGCATACGCTCAGTTGGGTCTCCTCCATACCCTCTGAGCTTAACAGTTTTCCGCTGATGTGACCCTCTTAGGTAGTACCGGGCAAACGTTAACATAATGACCTCTTTTACCACAGAAGAAACATGCTCCGGGCTTCCGGAATCCCGGAGCGCGAGGCTGAACCTGTGCCACGCCAGCAATCTGCATAGGTTCAGGGGACTCATCTACTTCAACCACACCTGCACCTCTGCTTTCCCCCAGAGGTAGCGTCTCCTGTGCCCCCTGACGAAAACGGCGATCAATACGTATCACCAAACTCATGGCAGACTCCAATGATGCCGGAGTCTCATACATCAGGAGGGCTTGTTTCACCCTCCCTGATACCCCATGAATAAACTGGCTCCGCAGTGCTGGGTCATTCCACTGTGTGTCTACAGCCCAGCGGCGAAATTCCGAACAATAGTCCTCTGCCAAGCGCTCCCCCTGGCGGAGGGCGCGGATTTTAGATTCCGCTAGAGCCAGTCGGTCAGGGTCATCGTAAATGAGCCCGAGGGCAGAAAAAACATTATCGACCGAATGAAATGTAGCAGAGTCAGCTGGTAAGGAAAATGCCCATGCTTGGGGGTCACCACTCAGTAATGACAACACCAGCCCTACTCGCTGGGCCTCATTACCTGAGGAGATTGGCCGCATGCGGAAGTATAATTTGCAGGCCTCCCGAAATACGACAAATTTGCTGCGATCGCCTGAAAATCGTTCTGGCAGCGGAAACTTCGGCTCTGCACCGATACCTGCAGATGCCGTTTGCACCTTTGCTACTACCAGGCCCTGCTGCTGAACTGCCCCTTTCAACTCGGAGACCTGTAAGGACAGCGCCGCCAACTGGCGGGTTATGGAATCCATGGGATCCATGGACTCCTGAAAAAATGTGGGCCGATTATAATGTCACGCGGGGCTTAGGACAACTAAGGCAGAAATACCCGGGGCCCCTGTGGTGTCCCTTTCACTAGGGGAAACCCTGTCTGACCCTCAACCCAGGGTTTTTGCTGAAGGTGCAAATGCCTGAGCCTCCACCCTTTCCTTATCTCCTGCTCAGCCCTGCACTTAACCCTCCACTCTCCACCCAGTGAGGAGACACACCACCAAAGCTCCCACACAAATAAGACAGACAGGGAGAACTTAAACTGCACTGCGCCGCACACACACAGGAATATACAGTAATGTGAACAGGGCACAACTAAACACAAATATGGGAAGGAGAAAGGATAACGACGGATCATACGACACCAGATACGAATCTCTCTCTCTGCAACACCTCCACTCCAGACCGGAACCACTTGGTATGAAAACACAAGCTATAATCGGCGACGCCCATATGCCAGTATGACTATTTAAAGACCGTGGGCATGACTAACCTTCCAACCTGGTCTCCAGCAGGATTAACCCCCGAGAGCCTGAAGATCAAGCCGGCGCCACTGAGGCTATAGTGGCTGGAGGTGGAACTATCTCTGCCTGCCGGACGCTGTGGTGTGAACAGCGTCCGACATGACAGCAATCCATACTGGGCCTAACACCGTCTGAGCCTGCCTCCTGATGTACAGACATATATTTTGAATGTGTACGCTATCCATACATGTTATCCGGGGATACGGTACCCTTTCTAACCTTTGTGCAATCACGTGCAATCCATACTGGGCCTAACACCGTCTGAGCCTGCCTCCTGATGTACAGACATATATTTTGAATGTGTACGCTATCCATACATGTTATCCAGGGATACGGTACCCTTTCTAACCTTTGTGCAATCACGTGCAATCCATACTGGGCCTAACACCGTCTGAGCCTGCCTCCTGATGTATAGACATATATTTTGAATGTGTACGCTATCCATACATGTTATCCGGGGATACGGTACCCTTTCTAACCTTTGTGCAATCACGTGCAATCCATACTGGGCCTAACACCGTCTGAGCCTGCCTCCTGATGTATAGACATTTATTTTGAATGTGTACGCTATCCATACATGTTATCCGGGGATACGGTACCCTTTCTAACCTTTGTGCAATCACGTGCAATCCATACTGGGCCTAACACCGTCTGAGCCTGCCTCCTGATGTACAGACATATATTTTGAATGTGTACGCTATCCATACATGTTATCCGGGGATACGGTACCCTTTCTAACCTTTGTGCAATCACGTGCAATCCATACTGGGCGTGAGAACGGCTGGCGAGCTGTTAAGCAAGCTACAGCACCTGTGGTTTGCACACGTAAGTTTTTCATTTTTTCAGGAATGACTGTTAGGCCTAATTCCGGAACTGCGGTTGACCTGCACTTACTGGGAAATCATTGTTCGCGGGTAATAATTGTCATCAGTGATCCCCATCACTAACGTTGTTCAGCGGGTTATCTGCACCTGTAAGCGACAAACGCTGGCCTTTTCAGTGTAGCGCACATGCAGCCACGGACATGTAATGGCATGACACACCAGTTATTGGCCAATCTCATGTGCCAGAGCCTCACGTGTCCCTCTAGTAAGCCGGACTCGGACCGCGGGGCATGACGGAGTCTCGCTCGTTAACGGAATTAAGCTTGCAATGTGTGCATCTGTTCTGTAGCTGGCATGGTTGAGGTTTCCCAGGTGGAGTCGAATTTAACCGTAGGCTCCACTCCTGGTGGTGCCCTTCTGGACATTCCTTTAAGGTTCAGCTTTGCAACCATACTGCCCACGTAAAACAAACACTTTGCCTTCATGAACGCTGTTTGGAGGGTCATGACTCGTGGGAATAACGCCGCCCAATCAGTTAACCTGCTAGAGAGATCGTTCGTTGCTCCCAAGCATGACATCACACTCCCTAGGAAGAAGGTAATGCCACTGTGGCGACCGTACTCCTGGGGGCGACACAAGTGCACTGATGCCCAGCCACTGCTCGATGAATCTGCTGGTACATTGACCCAGACCACTACATTCCCCTCGCACGCTACTCGGCCTGAATCTGACCCTGATGAAACTCAGGTTACCCTTCCCATATACAGTTCCATCTTACACGGTGACAAAGAGGAAGCTGCAGATGAAAGTGCAGGTTCGGCCCACCCGCCATCAGACACACCACCGTACTATCAGGGGCCCTGTGCCAGTGCCGTCGCCAACGAGTGGGCTCCCCCCTGCTTGCTCAGGATCACAGAACTTGCAAAGTTGAAATACTGTGCAGTGAGATGGAAGATGGGGACGACGAGGAGTCCAGAAAAGTACAGGGATTCCCTAGCGAGGAGACTTATTTGATTGTTTTCAATGTTGGGACAGCAATTTTTGGGGAGCACTATACTCTGGAGAATGATAGATGGTGCCCACCATACACTGGAACATTCCAAAGGTGGACATCAGACACTGGAGCAGCATTTACAGGACCCATTATACACTAGAGCAGTAGAAATGGGGCCCATTATGTTTGGAGCATTATTTGGGCCCATAAGACAGTGGAGCTTCATCCATGGGGACCAACATATACTGTAGCATTATGTGGAGCTCATCATATACTGTTTCAAACATTATATGGGACCAATGATTCTGTATGGAGAAATAGATGGGCCTCGTCATGAGATGTAAAAAGTGAAGTATTTTTCATTGTACTATACCGCTATTTCTCTGCCGTATCGGAGCATGATGAGTTGTGGTATGTGTTAAAGGGGCGCTCTTTCGCCCAGGGCACATGAAAACCTGGAGCCAGCCCTACCCCCCCACAACTTTAGCCAAATAACCCCCATTTTTCAGTGCGTAACTTGTATTATGAAGTTAATTAAGGTTGACAAGCTTAAGTAAGAAGAATTGATGCTTTTGGCATTCAAATGGGCACTGTAGGTGTGTTTCCTGTCCTCCTCTCACTGCCGACTTTTATTCCCCATTGACTTACATTGGGTTTCGTGTTTCGGGACGACCCCGACTTTTCCCTATAATCGGACGATCTTGCTCGACCCGACTTTTGGAAAAGTCGGGTTTCACGAAACGAAACGCGACCCTAAAAAGCCAAAAGTCGCTCAACTCTAATAAGGAGCCCTGTGTAAGAGCGAGAAGTTGGAGTGCGGCGTCATGGGCAACCTGTGGTCCAAGAAGGACCTGTTTCAGAGGGCACAAAAAGCATGTGGTGCTCCGAACCACCAGGTCCTTTCGTTCCCACAACAGCATAGCCCACTCCAACACCCTGTCCGTTAAAAGTTAAATCACAAATCCCACTTTGGCCAGCTCGGATTAAACCGTGAACCCAGTAACTCTAACTGAATCGAGCACTGGTTCACAAATCCTCTGCAAGCCCTGATGTCCCCAGAGAACTTATCGGGGAGTGGGAAATGAGATAAAAATGGAACAGGGGGCGCAGCCAGAACCCCGGCAGTGGATTCACTGGCCACCTGTGTCACTACCGCAGACGAATCCACAGCTGAAGCTGCTCGCTCTAAAGTGGATAGGCTACTCTCCAGCTGCTGGACACTCCACAGAAGCTGCTGTTCGGCTGCCATTACTAGCCAGACCCTGGCGCTAGTATAATGTTAGGGTTGGCAGAACGCACCAAATAAAATATAGTAATGAGGTACATTCGCAACCCGGGGTCCACCGTGCTTAGATGGAACCTGCTGCTAAGTGATGGTGGAACAAGATGGCGGGTGAGCACCAAAAAACACACGGGTTAAATGTCACTCGGTGTGAACAGTGGCGAACTCTGTTGCACCACAGAGCCGCAGCAGCAACGTAAAAGAACGCTGTTCCCTGTTAACTGTCACAGGGCACAGCAGATATGGCGTGAGTCAGGTCTCTAGGCTCAGCCCCTAAAACGCTGGGGTAAGAGCCTGACCGGACCCACAATGCACACGGTGTCGCACAAGCGATGCCTCTACTTGGCGCTGACGCAAGGCACTGATTCTGACTCCTACCTGCACTATCAGCCTAGGCACTAGCTGGCAGGGCTGAAGAAAACATGCATACCAAGGGTAGGGGTTTCATAATGAGTCAGTCACCAGAGACAATCATACATGCATACAACACACACCACATGGTCTATACTAGTGCATGGCCGTGTGGCTATGAGATCCCTTTATAGGTCCCAGTCTGGCAGGACCTTGCTAGTGGACCAATCCGGACTCACTTGAAGACCTGAGCAGCTGACTGTCGACCACCAATGAGGGGTCAACTCATGGGCATGCTCAGAAGGGTAAATCCTGGACTTAGTCCCAGGAACGTCTGCTCGCCGCTGTCTAATGCTTGTTGCAATAGCTGAACTTGGAGAGGAGGCAGCAACCAAACACACAGCTGGAGTATGAGCAAGATGCTGAGGCCAACATCTCTGCTGAGCAGGCTCCACTGTGGTCGAGACTGGATGGGAAATCACAGGAGAAGACAGGGTTTGGGATTCCTCCTGTGCAGAGGGAGAATCCTGGTGCCTATCATATATGCAGTTTATATTTTGTATGCACCTGTTGCAGACAAAAATATATCAGTTGTAGAATACGAAAAATTCAATGAAGATTTGCTGAACATATAGCTGAGATAAATAAGAAGAAAGCAAATATATCAGGCACTGACAAGCATTTTTTTAGATAAACATAATGAATGGCAGCTTAGGGCTCTTTCACACTTCAGTTTTTTGCATCAGTTCAAATCCGCCAAAAAGGCAGACAAGCGGATCCGTTCTGAACTGATGTGAACGGATGGCACAGGATCCGTTTTCTGACGGATCCTGGCTGGGAAAAGGAGAGAGAGAGAGAGAGAGAGAGATTAGTGTCTGGAGGATCCGCCAGAAAAAAAAACGTTGCAAGCTCCGTTTTAAAATCTTTGAGGATGGTGACGGACAGCAACTTTTGGTGGATCCGCAAAAAAAACCGGATGCAACGGACGGCAATCCGTCACAATCCGCCAGTAGTGGAAGTCAATGGGGAAAAACACGGATCCTCAAAAGAAAATTGAGGATCCGTTTTTTTCAAAACCTGGCGGATTGTGACTGATTGTAAAAAACTGAAGTGTGAAAGAGGCCTTACAATTCTTGATTTTTTTGGGGGGTTAAAAAGGTTAATTAACTCAAACAGATTGGTGAGTGGAGTAAAGCTCTGCATAATAGGGAGAAATTTCGATTCCTTTCTTCTATCATAGATTTGGTCCCTTCTTCTTTTACCAAAGTGCTAAGGTCTTAATACTACCCAAAAAGATAATTTTTGCATCCAACTGTGTTAAAATGCCAAGGCTTTGTCCAGCTTTACAACCTGTGTATAAATATCAGCCCGAGATGCATCTTCTTACAAAAGGGTCTAATTTGGGGACTGTTTATATACTGCTCAAAAAAATAAAAGGAACACTAGGCACTAGTGTTGAGCGATACCGTTCGATACCCAAAAATATCGTATCGGATGGTATCGCCCGATACGAAAAAAATATCGGGTATCGCCGATTCCGATACCGGAAGTCCCATTCAAGTCAATGGGACTTCCGGTATCGGAATTAAAAAAAGGCCTTTATTTCCTTGTTGGCTAATTCTACATAATTGAAAACAAAAAAGAATCATGTAGAATGTATTGTGGGAGGTGGAGGAGACATTAAAAGCATAGTGGTTTATTCAAATCACATGGCATAGCATTAATTCCAATTTTTTTTTTCAAGACGTTCGGAGTTAAAAAGATATTGACTATGTTAACTATTTTATATTTAGTCAGATATGTATGTTTCACAACTTCCATGCTCTTCACCTTCTTTTGTACTTCTCCCACACTTTCTCCTTCATGATCCGCAGCAGTAGCATTTTTTTCATCAACTTTTTCTTCACCTTATTCATCTTCTTCTTCTTCACCTTCTTCCCATTAATTTTTTTTTTCCATTCTTCATATTCTTCTTATTCAGCTATTATTAATTTTCATATGCTATTTCTTCATCTTCTTCCTATTCTTCTTTTTCTTCATTTTCTTATGGCGACAGGCATTCCTTTAGTACTTATCTATAAAAGTTATAAGATTACACCTTACGTTCTGCCTGTCACAAAAGATTTACAACAGGATTTGTCCGCGTTCAGTTTGGCCTGCAGCAGCAGGCATTTTCCAGGGGCACCACGAGGAGGAACGGACTCACCCCCATTTACTGCTTAGTCTTCTTCTGCTTATAATTTTGATTTCTTCTATGCTGATTTTTTGTCTTATACTTAATGTTCTTCGGCTTTCTGTTCTTCTGATTTTGCTTCTTCTGCATCTTGTTCTTCTGTCTTTTGTTCTGTATCTTGGTGGTTGTCTTCATGCGAGAACCAGTTGACAGTACTGGAACCCGTAGTGGCAGCAGAAGGAACAATAGCCAATGGCACTACTGAGGAACAGCTGACGGTGCTGGACCCCGGTTACTATGCAGGAGGTACCTGTGCTAGAAACCACTACCAAGGACCAGCTGACGGTGCTGGACCTCGGATACCGAGATGGAGGCACCTAGGCCAAAGGCTGTGGCGAGAACCAGCAGACAGTGCTGGCACCCGGATGGGTAGCAGAAGGAACAAGAGCCAATGGCACTACCGAGGACCAACTGACGGTGCTGGACAACGGTTACTAAGCAGAAGGTACCTGTGCTAAAAAGCACTACCAAGGACCAGTTGACGGTGCTGGACCTCGGATACCGAGATGGAGGCACCTAGGCCAAAGGCTGTGGCGAGAACCAGCAGACAGTGCTGGCACCCGGATGGGTAGCAGAAGGAACAAGAGCCAATGGCACTACCGAGGACCAACTGACGGTGCTGGACCACGGTTACTAAGCAGAAGGTACCTGTGCTAAAAAGCACTACCAAGGACCAGCTGACGGTGCTGGACCTCGGATACCGAGATGGAGGCACCTAGGCCAAAGGCTGTGGCGAGAACCAGCAGACAGTGCTGGCACCCGGATGGGTAGCAGAAGGAACAAGAGCCAATGGCACTACCGAGGACCAACTGACGGTGCTGGACCACGATTACTAAGCAGAAGGTACCTGTGCTAAAAAGAACTACCAAGGACCAGCTGACGGTGCTGGACCTCGGATACCGAGATGGAGGCACCTAGGCCAAAGGCTGTGGCGAGAACCAGCAGACAGTGCTGGCACCCGGATGGGTAGCAGAAGGAACAAGAGCCAATGGCACTACCGAGGACCAACTGACGGTGCTGGACCACGGTTACTAAGCAGAAGGTACCTGTGCTAAAAAGCACTACCAAGGACCAGCTGACGGTGCTGGACCTCGGATACCGAGAAGGAGGCACCTAGGCCAAAGGCTCTGGCGAGAACCAGCAGACAGTGCTGGAACCCGGGTGGGTAGCAGAAGGTACCCATTGAAAGCAAAGTAGCCAGGCCGCAAGCCGGCCGCAGTTACCGAAACCCACAGTCCTACAGGGGGTCCATGTCCCATTGGCACTACGGATCCAGCCTTCAGTGCCAGTTCCCGCAGCCCACATAGGAGTCACCTAAACTGCAGGCACCGTAGAGTCGGCTAACCCGGCCGCAAGACGACAGGACAACGGATTGGTGGCATAGTGACCTTGACACTACCCGGAAACAGCAAGCGTGCTGGAACCAGGCTGGGCAACAGGGAGTCCCCGTGCCAAAGACACTGCCGAGAACCAGCTGACGGTGCTGGAACCCAGATGGGTATCAAAAGCTACAAGAGCCAATGGCACTACCGAGGAACAGCTGACGGTGCTGGACCACGGTTACTAGGCAGGAGGTACCTGTGCTAGAAAGCACTACCAAGGACCAGCTGACGGTGCTGGACCTCGGATACCGAGATGGAGGCACCTAGGCCAAAGGCTCTGGTGAGAACCAGCAGACAGTGCTGGAACCCGGGTGGGTAGCAGAAGGTACCCATTGAAAGCAAAGTAGCCAGGCCGCAAGCCGGCCGCAGTTACCGAAACCTACAGTCCTACACGGGGTCCATGTCCCATTGGCACTACGGATCCAGCCTTCAGTGCCAGTTCCCGCAGCCCACATAGGAGTCACCTAAACTGCAGGCACCGTAGAGTCGGCTAACCCGGCCGCAAGACGACAGGACAACGGATTGGTGGCATAGTGACCTTGACACTACCCGGAAACAGCAGGCGTACTGGAACCAGGCTGGGCAACAGGGAGTCCCCGTGCCAAAGACACTGCCGAGCACCAACTGGCGTTGTTGGAGCCCAGGGACAATCATGGTGTAGGCCGAGGCCTACTTGGTGGTAGTTTTAGATTGTTTGTAGGCTACAACAGACTGTCAACGTGCTCCAATTAGGCATCTGTCTCCACTCTGTTTACAGGATTTCACGTGACCACCAACACCGCCAGTTTATGCGTACAGTAGCCGTCTGCCCAATCCACACGTGTTGCTGTGTTACTGGGATTCTGTAATGTCAGCAGATCCCCTGATGTGTGTCTGCCACTGTCTCCTGCTCTGTCCACCTTCCCACCGCTTGCAGTGGGAAGGTGGACAGCGCAGGAGACAGTGGCGGACACATATTGGGGGATCTGCTGATGTTACAGAACCCCAGTAACACAGGAACACGTGTGGAATGTGTGGACGGCTACTGTGAGCAGGAACTGGTGGTGTTGGAGGTCAGGGGAAATACTAGAGACAGAGTGGAGACAGAGGCCAAATCAGAGAATGTTTAAATCTGAAGTAGTAACAATTTGGAGGCAGCAGCAGTTTGCCCTCCACACAGCAGGGGATCAGCTGACGTTACTGACCCCCACTTTCACATGAACGAGTGTGTTTTTCTGTATGGACGGCACTTCCGAGCAACAACTGACGATGTTGGAGCCCAGGGATAGTCATTTTGTAGGCTGAGGCCTACTTGGAGGCAGTTTAAGATAAGACGTTGTTTGAATTTGGAGGCAGTAGCAGTTTGCCCTCCACACAGCAGGGGATCAGCTGACGTTACTGAACCCCACTTTCACATGAACGAGTGTGTTTTTCTGTGTGGACAGCACTTCCGAGCACCAACTAGCATTGTTGGAACCCAGGGACAATCATGGTGCAGGCCGAGGCCTACTAGGAGCGAGGTGTAAAGCAGAGGTATTTTGACTTTGGAGGGAGCAGGACACTTTGCCCTCCACACAGCAGGGGATCAGCTGACGTTACTGACCCCCACTTTCACATGAACGAGTGTGTTTTTCTGTGTGGACAGCACTTCCGAGCACCAACTAGCGTTGATGGAGCCCAGGGAGAACCAGGGTGCAGGCCGAGGCCTACTTGGTGGCAGTTTTAGATTGTTTGTACGCTACAACAGACTGTCAACGTGCTCCAATTAGGCATCTGTCTCCACTCTGTTTCCAGGATTTCACGTGACTACCAACACCGCCAGTTTATGCGTACAGTAGCCGTCTGCCCAATCCACACGTGTTCCTGTGTTACTGGTGTTCTGTAATGTCAGCAGATCCCCTGATGTTTGTCTGCCAATGTCTCCTGCTCTGTCCACATTCCCACCACTTGCAGTGGGAAGGTGGACAGCGCAGGAGACAGTGGCGGACACACATTGGGGGATCTGCTGACGTATCAGAACCCCAGTAACACAGGAACACGTGTGGAATGCGTGGACGGCAACTGTGAGCAGGAACTGGCGGTGTTGGAGGTCAGGGGAAATACTAGAGACAGAGTGGAGACAGAGGCCAAATCAGAGAATGTTTAAATCTGAAGTAGTTACAATTTGGAGGCAGCAGCAGTTTGCCCTCCACACAGCAGGGGATCAGCTGACGTTACTGAACCCCACTTTCACATGAACGAGTGTGTTTTTCTGTGTGGACAGCACTTCCGAGCACCAACTAGCGTTGTTGGAGCCCAGGGACAATCATGGTGCAGGCCGAGGCCTACTAGGAGCCAGGTGTAAAGCTGAGGTATTTTGACTTTGGAGGGAGCAGGACACTTTGCCCTCCACACAGCAGGGGATCAGCAGACGTTACTGACCCCCACTTTCACATGAACGAGTGTGTTTTTCTGTATGGACGGCACTTCCGAGCAACAACTGACGATGTTGGAGCCCAGGGATAGTCATTTTGTAGGCTGAGGCCTACTTGGAGGCAGTTTAAGATAAGACGTTGTTTGAATTTGGAGGCAGTAGCAGTTTGCCCTCCACACAGCAGGGGATCAGCTGACGTTACTGAACCCCACTTTCACATGAACGAGTGTGTTTTTCTGTGTGGACAGCACTTCCGAGCACCAACTAGCATTGTTGGAACCCAGGGACAATCATGGTGCAGGCCGAGGCCTACTAGGAGCGAGGTGTAAAGCAGAGGTATTTTGACTTTGGAGGGAGCAGGACACTTTGCCCTCCACACAGCAGGGGATCAGCTGACGTTACTGACCCCCACTTTCACATGAACGAGTGTGTTTTTCTGTGTGGACAGCACTTCCGAGCACCAACTAGCGTTGTTGGAGCCCAGGGAGAACCAGGGTGCAGGCCGAGGCCTACTTGGTGGCAGTTTTAGATTGTTTGTAGGCTACAACAGACTGTCAACGTGCGCCAATTAGGCATCTGTCTCCACTCTGTTTCCAGGATTTCACGTGACTACCAACACCGCCAGTTTATGCATACAGTAGCCGTCTGCCCAATCCACACGTGTTCCTGTGTTACTGGTGTTCTGTAATGTCAGCAGATCCCCTGATGTTTGTCTGCCAATGTCTCCTGCTCTGTCCACATTCCCACCACTTGCAGTGGGAAGGTGGACAGCGCAGGAGACAGTGGCGGACACACATTGGGGGATCTGCTGACGTAACAGAACCCCAGTAACACAGGAACATGTGTGGAATGCGTGGACGGCAACTGTGAGCAGGAACTGGCGGTGTTGGAGGTCAGGGGAAATACTAGAGACAGAGTGGAGACAGAGGCCAAATCAGAGAATGTTTAAATCTGAAGTAGTTACAATTTGGAGGCAGCAGCAGTTTGCCCTCCACACAGCAGGGGATCAGCTGACGTTACTGAACCCCACTTTCACATGAACGAGTGTGTTTTTCTGTGTGGACAGCACTTCCGAGCACCAACTAGCATTGTTGGAGCCCAGGGAGAACCAGGGTGCAGGCCGAGGCCTACTAGGAGCCAGGTGTAAAGCTGAGGTATTTTGACTTTGGAGGGAGCAGGACACTTTGCCCTCCACACAGCAGGGGATCAGCAGACGTTACTGACCCCCACTTTCACATGAACGAGTGTGTTTTTCTGTATGGACGGCACTTCCAAGCAACAACTGACGATGTTGGAGCCCAGGGATAGTCATTTTGTAGGCTGAGGCCTACTTGGAGGCAGTTTAAGATAAGACGTTGCTTGAATTTGGAGGCAGTAGCAGTTTGCCCTCCACACAGCAGGGGATCAGCTGACGTTACTGAACCCCACTTTCACATGAACGAGTGTGTTTTTCTGTGTGGACAGCACTTCCGAGCACCAACTAGCGTTGTTGGAGCCCAGGGAGAACCAGGGTGCAGGCCGAGGCCTACTTGGTGGCAGTTTTAGATTGTTTGTAGGCTACAACAGACTGTCAACGTGCTCCAATTAGGCATCTGTCTCCACTCTGTTTCCAGGATTTCACGTGACTACCAACACCGCCAGTTTATGCGTACAGTAGCCGTCTGTCCAATCCACACGTGTTGCTGTGTTACTGGGATTCTGTAATGTCAGCAGATCCCCTGATGTGTGTCTGCCACTGTCTCCTGCCCTGTCCACATTCCCACCGCTTGCAGTGGGAAGGTGGACAGCGCAGGAGACAGTGGCGGACACATATTGGGGGATCTGCTGACATAACAGAACCCCAGTAACACAGGAACACGTGTGGAATGCGTGGACGGCAACTGTGAGCAGGAACTGGCGGTGTTGGAGGTCAGGGGAAATATTAGAGACAGAGTGGAGACAGAGGCCAAATCAGA
The DNA here is from genome assembly GCF_039654945.1 of Dendrobates tinctorius. Taxonomy (NCBI): domain Eukaryota; kingdom Metazoa; phylum Chordata; class Amphibia; order Anura; family Dendrobatidae; genus Dendrobates; species Dendrobates tinctorius. The sequence goes on from NW_027361679.1 coordinate 62,934,084, forward strand.
GAATGTTTAAATCTGAAGTAGTTACAATTTGGAGGCAGCAGCAGTTTGCCCTCCACACAGCAGGGGAGCAGCTGACGTTACTGAACCCCACTTTCACATGAACGAGTGTGTTTTTCTGTGTGGACAGCACTTCCGAGCACCAACTGGCGTTGTTGGAGCCCAGGGACAATCATGGTGCAGGCCGAGGCCTACTAGGAGCCAGGTGTAAAGCTGAGGTATTTTGACTTTGGAGGGAGCAGGACACTTTGCCCTCCACACAGCAGGGGATCAGCTGACGTTACCGAACCCCACTTTCACATGAACGAGTGTGTTTTTCTGTGTGGACAGCACTTCTGAGCACCAACTAGCGTTGTTGGAGCCCAGGGAGAACCAGGGTGCAGGCCGAGGCCTACTTGGTGGCAGTTTTACAGTGTTTGTAGGCTACAACAGACTGTCAACGTGCTCCAATTAGGCATCTGTCTCCACTCTGTTTCCAGGATTTCACATGACTACCAACACCGCCAGTTTATGCGTACAGTAGCCGTCTGCCCAATCCACACGTGTTGCTGTGTTACTGGGATTCTGTAATGTCAGCAGATCCCCTGATGTGTGTCTGCCACTGTCTCCTGCTCTGTCCACATTCCCACCGCTTGCAGTGGGAAGGTGGACAGCGCAGGAGACAGTGGCGGAAACATATTAGGGGATCTGCTGACATAACAGAACCCCAGTAACGCAGGAACACGTGTGGAATGCGTGGACGTCTACTGTGAGCAGGAACTGGCGGTGTTGGAGGTCAGGGGAAATACTAGAGACAGAGTGGAGACAGAGGCCAAATCAGAGAATGTATAAATCTGAAGTAGTTACAATTTGGAGGCAGCAGCAGTTTGCCCTCCACACAGCAGGGGATCAGCTGACGTTACCGAACCCCACTTACACATGAGCGAGTGTTTTGTCTGTGCGGACAGCACTTCCGAGCACCAACTGGCGTTGTCAGAGCCCAGGGAAAATGAGGTAGTAGGCCGAGGCCTACTTGGAGCCAGGTGTAAATCTGAGGTTGTTTGACTGTGGAGGGAGCAGGACACTTTGCCATACACACAGCAGGGGATCAGCTGACGTTACCGAACCCCACTTACACATGAGCGAGTGTTTTGTCTGTGCAGACAGCACTTCTGAGCACCAACTGGCGTTGTCGGAGCCCAGGGAAAATGAGGTAGTAGGCCGAGGCCTACTTGGTGGCAGTTTGCGATTGTTTCTAGACTACTACTAACTGTGAACGTAATCCAATTAGGCCTCTGTCTTCACTCTGTTTCGAGTATTTCCGCTGGCTTCCAACCATTCCAGTTGCTGCTCTGAAATGCCGTCTGCACAAACCACACTTGTTCCTGTGTTACTGGGGTTCTGTAACAGCAGCTTCTCCCTAGAGGTGAGTCAGGCAATGTCTCCTGCTCTGTCCACATTTCCACTACAAGTAGTGGGAATGTAGACAAAGCAGGAGACATTGCCGTGCTCAACTCTGGAGATGAGCAGGTGTTACAGGACCCAGGTACCACAGGATCAAGTGTGGATTGTGCAGACGTCACTTGAGAGCAGAAACAGGCGGTGTTGTAGGCCGGAGGAAATACTCAAAACAGAGTGGAGACAGAGGGCAAATCAGAGAACATATTAAATCAGAGGTAGTCAGAAGTTGTAGGCAGCAGGAGAGTTTGCCGTACACACAGCAGGGGATCAGCTGACGTTACCGAACCCCACTTACACATGAGCGAGTGTTTTGTCTGTGCGGACAGCACTTCCGAGCACCAACTGGCATTGTCGGAGCCCAGGGAAAATGAGGTAGTAGGCCGAGGCCTACTTGGAGCCAGGTGTAAATCTGAGGTTGTTTGACTGTGGAGGGAGCAGGACACTTTGCCATACACACAGCAGGGGATCAGCTGACGTTACCGAACCCCACTTACACATGAGCGAGTGTTTTGTCTGTGCGGACAGCACTTCTGAGCACCAACTGGCGGTGTCGGAGCCCAGGGAAAATCAGGTAGTAGGCCGAGGCCTACTTGTTGGCAGTTTGCGATTGTTTCTAGACTACTACTAACTGTCAACGTAATCCAATTAGGCCTCTGTCTTCACTCTGCTTAGAGTATTTCCTCTGGCTTCCAACCACGCCAGTTGCTGCTCTGAAATGCCGTCTGCACAACCCACACTTATTCCTGTGTTACTGGGGTTCTGTAACAGCAGCTTCTCCCTAGAGGTGAGTCAGGCAATGTCTCCTGCTCTGTCCACATTTCCACTACAAGTAGTGGGAATGTAGACAAAGCAGGAGACATTGCCGTGCTCAACTCTGGAGATAAGCAGATGTTACAGGACCCAGGTACCACAGGATCAAGTGTGGATTGTGCAGACGGCACTTGAGAGCAGAAACAGGCGGTGTTGTAGGCCGGAGGAAATACTCAAAACAGAGTGGAGACAGAGGGCAAATCAGAGAACATATTAAATCAGAGGTAGTCAGAAGTTGTAGGCAGCAGGAGAGTTTGCCGTACACACAGCAGGGGATCAGCTGACGTTACCGAACCCCACTTACACATGAGCGAGTGTTTTGTCTGTGCGGACAGCACTTCTGAGCAACAACGGGCGTTGCTGTAGCCCAGAAATAAAGTTCAGGTCATAGAAACATGAACACAATAGGAGACCTGGATCCTGTTGCCAGCCAATTATTTATTCTGGAAGAGGACTGGCAAATTCAGGTGAGATCCAGGCCTTGTTCATTTTCACAAAAGTAAGCCGGTCAACATTATCGGCGGATAGTCGCGTGCGACGGTCTGTTACCACACCACCTGCAGCACTAAAGACACGTTCCGATAATACACTGGCAGCAGGGCAAGCCAGCACCTCCAATGCATACTGGCTAAGCTCTGGCCATGTATCCAGCTTAGAGACCCAATACTTGAACGGGGAAGAGCCGTCTGGGAGAACACTAACAGGGCACGACAAGTAGTCTGTCACCATCTGACGGAAACGTTGCCTCCTGCTGACTGGAGCCGTCTGTGATGATGTAGCCGTTTGTGGCGGTCCCACAAAACTTTTCCACATTTGGGCCATACTGGCCTTGCCTTGTCCTGCGGCACTGCCTCTGCTACCTCTTTGTGCAGAGCTTCCTCCACTGCCTCTACCCACATGGCTGCTTTGAAAAGCACTACCAGCAACACTTGTGGGGGGAATGGAGAACATGATGGCCTGCACAAGTGTTTCTTGGTACTCCCGCATTTTTCGCTCCCGGTTCAACTGTGGTATGAGGCTTTGTAAGTTGTCCCGGTAGCGAGGATCTAGGAGGGTGTACACCCAATAATCAGCCGTGTGGAGAATGTTGGCGATGCGGCGGTCATTTAACAAGCACTGCAGCATGAAATCAACCATGTGCTGCAGACTGCCAACTGGACCGGAAACGCTGTCCCCAGCTTGAGGCAGCATCTCTGCCTGCTCAGCATCACCCCACCCTCGCTGTACACACTGACTACTAGAGCCTTGTGTACCTCCCTCCTCTGGAGAGATGTGTTCCTCCTCCTCCATTGACTCCTCGTCATCCTCCTCACTAAGTGTCCCCTGCCTGGGACTTTGTGTGGAAGCACATTGCGCAGACTTGCCAGAAACAGATGGCATTTCTGACTGCTCATCCTCGACCTCTTCAAAAACCTCCTCACTTAGTGCTTGTAAGGTTTTTTGAAGCAGACAGATGAGGGGGACAGTCATGCTGATTAGTGCATCATCTGCACTGGCCATCCGCGTGGAGTCATCGAAGGCACGCAAAACTTGGCAGATGTCCCTCATAGTGGCCCACTCAGTGGTGGTGAAGTGTGTCCGGCGCACAGTGCGACTTGTTTGCGCCTGATGCAGCTGGTACTCCATTACTGCTGCCTGCTGCTCACACAACCGCTCCAACATATGTAACGTTGAATTCCACCTGGTGGGGAGGTCACATATGATGCGATGTTCTGGCAGGCGGAATCGGCGTTGCAGAGATGCAATGCGCGATCTTGCCATGCTGGAACGCCGCAAGTGAGCACACTCTAGGCGAACCTTGTGCAGCAGTGCATCAAGATCTGGATAGTCCCTCAGAAAGCTCTGCACGACCAAATTGAGCACGTGTGCCAGACATGGTATGTGGGTGAGGTTGCCTAGGCCCAGAGCTGCCACTAGATTTCGGCCATTGTCACTCACTACCAAACCTGGCTGGAGATTCGCTGGCACAAACCACACATCGCTCTCCTGCTTGATGCCATTCCAGAGCTCCTGTGCTGTGTGGCTCCGATTCCCCAAAGAAATTAATTTAAGGACGGCCTGTTGACGTTTGGCCACACCTGTGCTCATATCTGGCCTAACAGGCTCACACAGTGCTGATTCCGAGGAACTAGAGTAGGAGGAGGACTCAATATGTACAGACTGCATTCCTGCAATCCTTGGAGTTGGCAGAATACGTACAGAGCCACTCTCCAGATCTGTACCCGGCTCCACAACATTGACCCAATGGGCAGTGAGGGAAAGGTATCGTCCCTGTCCATGGCTACTGGTCCACGCATCGGTGGTCAGGTGGACCTTGCTACTGACGGCATTTAGTAGCGCATTTTTAATTTTTCCCTCCACATGCTTTTGCAGGGCAGGGACAGCTTGCCTGCTGAAATAAAAGCGGCTGGGCACATTGTATTGTGGAACTGCCAATGACATAAAGTTCCGGAATGTGTCAGTCTCCACCAGCCTGAATGACAGCATCTCAAGGGCCAGTAGTTTGGCAATGCCGGCATTCAGAGCCAGTGCTCGGGGATGGTTTGCTGAGTATGGCCGCTTTTTCTCCCATGCCTGTGCTACCGATTGCTGGTGAGTGGCCTGGGAGGGTGCTGATGACTGCGAACGTGGTTCAGTGGGTGGAATTTCACTGGGTCTCTGGACAACAGTGGCAGTGGTTCTTCCATGGCGTTCCAGTGAGGAAGCTGAACCAGCTGTGTGTGAGCTGGAGGAAGAGGCCCCAACACGAGCTGAAGAGGTGGTAGGTGCTGCTGAAGGTTGGCCTACATCTTCAGTGTGTCTGTGTAACTCCACCTCGTGCTTGGTACGCACATGTTTCCACATATTTGTGGTATTGAGGTTGCTCACATTTTTCCCTCGTTTCACTTTCTGATGACACAGCTTGCATTTGACAAAGCAAATGTCATCTGCAACTGTGTCAAAAAAAGACCACGCACTGCAAGTCCTGGGAGCGCCCGTTTTGTGTTTTGGAAGAGGATTGCTCCTCACGGGTGCCAAAGTGGAGGCTACAGGCAACCAAGTCTGCCGCCGCCCTCTCCCTCCTCTTTTGGCCATTCGGGGAATCTCTTCCTCAGAGCTGCTCCCACCACCTTCCTGTGGCTGACGCCATGATGGGTCAAGGACCTCATCATCTCCACTCCCCTCTTCAAGCACCGGCTGGTCCTGGGTTGTCTCGCCAGCACCGTACGCACCAGAAATTGGCAACTGAGTCTCATCATCATCTGATGCATACTGAGGTGTGCTGACCATAGGCACTGGCCCACCCGCCTCTTCAGATTCAGAGGGACAAAGCAGTTGCGCATCACTGCATACTCCCTCTTCTTCATGCTCTAGAATGCTGCTTGGCTGGCCACCTCTTTCCAAGCCAACAGATTCTGAGAACAGAAGTAAAGATTGAGATGGCTCCTGTCCAGGGCTCTCAGACTGCCTGGGCAATTTGGCAGGTGGTGAAGAGACAGATGGTTGCTCTTCAGTGCTCTGGCCTTGGGAGGATGCGGAAGTCATTGAAGTGGATGCGTTAGCTGCCATCCATCCGACAACGGCTTCAATTTGTTCGTCACGCAGCAGTGGGGTACGGCGAGGTCCTACAAAGCTGCGCATGAAGGACTGTTACCTGGTAAAAGTGGGGGATGCCGGGTCACTGGTGGCCGCAGCAGATACCGAATCCCCACGTCCTCTCCCTGCTGAATCCCCCCGTCCTCTCCCTGCTGAAACTCCACGGCCACGACCACGTGCCTTACTCCCTGCCTTCTTCATCTTGGTAGACTGATAAAGATAGGCAGAAAAGTAAAAAAGGGGTGGCTTAGTGTTCTTATTCCTGAACACCTGCTAACCAGTATAAGAAACATTAATTTGGCTAAGAGTGTGTGTACTACACTTTAATATGATCTAATGTGGCCTAGACAACTGTAAAGTGGAGTGTTTGGTGAACTTTATTTCCTTTTTTTTTTTTGGGTGGGGGGAAAGGAAAGGATGTGACCAAAGTTTGAAAGCTATAGTATCACAAACTTTTTGGAGCGATTACAATGCAGGTAGCTAACCTACAATGCAATTGATGAGGCTCCAAAAAATAGGGTGATACTAGCCTGGCTGGCCCTGAAGGGCACAAGCCAGCAAAAAGGCTCCTCTATCTAATCCTATATAGTGTTTGCAACCAACCAATGACAATGGATGCGGTTGGAAGCACACTAATATAGGAGCAAAAATCTGGCTAAATTTGCTGCAAAGAAAAGACTATGTATGAGGCAGTGACGCACGCTGAGCGGACTACAGCTAGCGGTGGCTGTAGAACACACTGCAACGTGAGCTGCACTCACACACAGAGAGACCTATCAGACATCCAAAAACAGTGCAGAGAAATGGGCTATAGCACTGAAAGGCTGCTGAAAGGCTCCGCTGTCCACTCCTTTAGTGTTTGCAACCAACGTATATGGATACGTATGGAAGCACACTATACAGGAGAAAAAAAAAGCAGACGTGCCTGCAGGACACAATACACAGCGTGGGTCTGCACTCACACAGCCCTTGCAGACAGCTGTGAAAACAGCGCTGCTAGGGAAAAGCAAGCTAGAGTGGTGGTTTATGTAGCCTGGATAAAGCACAATATTGTTTTTAGAATCGCTATTTCTAACTGTCCCTCACAGTCTTCAACAGCAGCCTGTCCCTAACTGAATTCACAGCAGAGTGACCAGAAATGGCGGCTGCAGCGCTTTTTATAGTGCATCATGACATCATTTCAGCAGCCAATCACAGCCATGCCAGTAGTTAACATGCCTACATGCCTAACAGGATATGCGGATAGTATAAGCGGGGGTCTATTTTACCAATACCGATCAATATTATGTATAGCAAATTGGTATGGAGATAAATGTATAATTATATTAAAACTTAGCTTTTAATGTTAAATTAAAATAAAAACCTGTGTGACAAATTAAGGTGCCAAATAAAATATAGTGATAGTGTCTGTGCAACCGTGCCCATAAAATAAAATTGTATTAAGACGCCTCCTATTGTCCAGATATGAGCGGATTACAATCCTCTTTGTTGTCTATATAGGCCAGGTATTAATAATACCAAACACTAGCCAGAGAGCATCTCAATATAAACAACACAAAGCTTTTTAGAGGTTGTCTTAGGTACCTAAAACATCGGTCCTATACTCAGTTCCAATATTTAAGGACAATTATCATTAGAGTGCGAATCATATAAATAAGATATCTATTTCCCCAATATCAGATATCTATTACATTGACATATTTTTTAGGGTCAAAAGGAACAATATATCGCATCTATGGAGTCCAGTATAGTGTAGTGCCTATATTCCACCAAAATACTGCATATTAAATACTCTCATGATGCATTATTAATATGTCCTTATACTCATCTCATGTGTATTAGTCCTATACACTGATGCCTGTATATGCCCTCTTGTGGAAAAGGCCTCCAGTCTTTAAAAGAGCTTCATGTCTGCATTCATCTGGACTGCCTTAATCCAACGCCGTTCTCCCAACGCGTTTCATCTAATCAGGACTCATCAGGGGAGTTTGTGGAGTTCAAATAGACACATGGCGCGCAAATATCGCCCTCCTTTTATATAACTGAGCACCACATTGTATCCTATCCATTTCCGGACGCCGGGTACCTCATTTCCGGTCCCACCATATGCAAAGGCCCATCTCTATCTGCATGCCCCACTTCCTGGGCTCGGCTTACGGCCATTTACATCACTTCCGGTCTCGGAGGTGCAGTGTCATCATAACGCCGTTCACATGACAAATAGTATCCATGGTAACCCGACGCTGCATATCCTCCATCTGATCGCGCTCTCTGCTGCTATCTCCCAATTGTATCAATAGATTTGTTGATCAATCATAATAGAGGCGGCTGCATCCAGATTAATATAAGAAATTATTCAGACTTTTTCAATTTGCTGAATACCCTATTAATGGATACTTTGCATGGATTCCATAACCATCTTTTCATTCACATTTATAATAGATAGGGAAAAAGGACGTATCTACAGTATCCCTCACCAGGAGAAAAATAATATGAGGAAATCAACCACAGGGAGTCATAATTCAATTGGTATATTGTTACACACATAGGGGTCAGTTAGTAGTCTGATCTAATGTTGTATGCTGGACGATGGACACCACGGATCTTCTTGTTATTAGAAGTATAGAGAGGGTGCTCACTAGGGCTCTCCCTGATAAGCCCTCTCTACCTCTTCCCTACCTCACGCGGAGGTTGGCACCCTATTAACCTGCGCAAGTGGCGCCCCCACTCAACAGCGGCTCTCCCTAATATATCTCACCCTATTACTCCCTCCCTACAAGAAGGAAGAATATCGTTTAATCCTTTAGGGTGCATTGTCTGTAGGGTAAAAATCCAGAAAGTCTCTCTTTGGAGGATGTATTTATCCCAATCACCCCCTCTCTGATTTCTGGGTAATGTATGGATCAGGACCTCACAAGAGCCTCACAAGAGCTATCTCTAATCACCCGCAGATTACATACAAGAAAGGTCGTTCCTTAAAGGATAGGTTGGTCCGTAGCCATTTTGCCCCAAAAAGTGTTGACAGCGCCACATGGCTGGGCACCCAACCAAAAGGATGCTATAAATGTGGTTGCTGTAAATACTGCACCTCAATTGAAAAAAACAACGAATTCTGCAGTAATAATACAAGAAAAATATACCCCATACATCAATTTATTAACTGCAGATCTGTAGGGGTTATATATAAGATGACGTGCAGATGTGGTGTAGAATATGTTGGCAAAACAAAGAGAGAGCTTAGGGTAAGGGTAGGAGAGCATCATAGGGATACTATCAATAAACGTGATACCCCGGTAGCCAACCATATTAATCAGTCTCATAAGGGAGATCTCAAGATGGCTAGCTTTATATGTATCGAAAAGGTACCCAGAAATCAGAGAGGGGGTGATTGGGATAAATACATCCTCCAAAGAGAGACTTTCTGGATTTTTACCCTACAGACAATGCACCCTAAAGGATTAAACGATATACTCTCCTTTTCTTCCTTCTTGTAGGGAGGGAGTAATAGGGTGAGATATATTAGGGAGAGCCGCCGTTGAGTGGGGGCGCCACTTGCGCAGGTTAATAGGGTGCCAACCTCCGCGTGAGGTAGGGAAGAGGTAGAGAGGGCTTATCAGGGAGAGCCCTAGTGAGCACCCTCTCTATACTTCTAATAACAAGAAGATCCGTGGTGTCCATCGTCCAGCATACAACATTAGATCAGACTACTAACTGACCCCTATGTGTGTAACAATATACCAATTGAATTATGACTCCCTGTGGTTGATTTCCTCATATTATTTTTCTCCTGGTGAGGGATACTGTAGATACGTCCTTTTTCCCTATCTATTATAAATGTGAATGAAAAGATGGTTATGGAATCCATGCAAAGTATCCATTAATAGGGTATTCAGCAAATTGAAAAAGTCTGAATAATTTCTTATATTAATCTGGATGCAGCCGCCTCTATTATGATTGATCAACAAATCTATTGATACAATTGGGAGATAGCGGCAGAGAGCGCGATCAGATGGAGGATATGCAGCGTCGGGTTACCATGGATACTATTTGTCATGTGAACGGCGTTATGATGACGCTGCACCTCCGAGACCGGAAGTGATGTAAATGGCCGTAAGCCGAGCCCAGGAAGTGGGGCATGCAGATAGAGATGGGCCTTTGCATATGGTGGGACCGGAAATGAGCTACCCGGCGTCCGGAAATGGATAGGATACAATGTGGTGCTCAGTTATATAAAAGGAGGGCGATATTTGCGCGCCATGTGTCTATTTGAACTCCACAAACTCCCCTGATGAGTCCTGATTAGATGAAACGCGTTGGGAGAACGGCGTTGGATTAAGGCGGTCCAGATGAATGCAGACATGAAGCTCTTTTAAAGACTGGAGGCCTTTTCCACAAGAGGGCATATACAGGCATCAGTGTATAGGACTAATACACATGAGATGAGTATAAGGACATATTAATAATGCATCATGAGAGTATTTAATATGCAGTATTTTGGTGGAATATAGGCACTACACTATACTGGACTCCATAGATGCGATATATTGTTCCTTTTGACCCTAAAAAATATGTCAATGTAATAGATATCTGATATTGGGGAAATAGATATCTTATTTATATGATTCGCACTCTAATGATAATTGTCCTTAAATATTGGAAATGAGTATAGGACCGATGTTTTAGGTACCTAAGACAACCTCTAAAAAGCTTTGTGTTGTTTATATTGAGATGCTCTCTGGCTAGTGTTTGGTATTATTAATACCTGGCCTATATAGACAACAAAGAGGATTGTAATCCGCTCATATCTGGACAATAGGAGGCGTCTTAATACAATTTTATTTTATGGGCACGGTTGCACAGACACTATCACTATATTTTATTTGGCACCTTAATTTGACACACAGGTTTTTATTTTAATTTAACATTAAAAGCTAAGTTTTAATATAATTATACATTTATCTCCATACCAATTTGCTATACATAATATTGATCGGTATTGGTAAAATAGACCCCCGCTTATACTATTTGACTATTAGATATGGCAGGTTTCCTATCCACAGGGATAGACACAAATCAATGGATGAATGAGGCTAAGGACGTGTTTTCGAACGGTGCTTTCACACAGAAGAAATATATTCCATCATTCAGTGCAGCTTTTAAGGAACTTACAAAAATTTATAAAGAGCAAATTACGTCTTGGTGGGAGGTACAAAGTTTGGAAAACTACATAAAAGCAGGCATAGTACCTAGACACCTTAGAATATCTATTAATTTTGGCTATAGATATAAAAGCGCAACGTTGTCAGCTAAACTTGAAAAGGAAGCTACAGACAGCTCATTAAGATTGATGAGAATACTCCTAGATGAGGAAAAATCTATGTTAATTTCCATTAATGAACGCCTTAAAGAGCAAATAGAGGTTACAAAAAAATTTTCAGCAGAAACGGAATTCTCTGTAAAAGAAAATAGTTTACAGAATACTATTGAAAAATTTCAATACCATCTTAAAGAAAGAAAACATAAGTATTTTATTAGAGACCTACAAGAGTTTCGAGATAATAAAGCATATACGGTTGCTAATATTAAACCAAATAGACAACCTGAAACGGATATTTCATCTTCTGAGGCTGAATATTCTGACTCCGAGGGTAGATTTAAAAACAATAGGGGGAGAATAAGAGGCAGAGGAGGTATACGAGGAGGTAGAGGGGCAGGTCGGGGGTCACCACAGAGGGAACATTTTTTAGACTCAAATTACCCACTGAGAAGCCGATTCAATACCCGGAACCCCATTTGAATAACCAAATTGTTAATATCTCATCAAAACCCCTAAACAAGGAACAGATGGCGGTGTTAAGTAAGGGTATGTCATTTGTCCCAACCTCTGATTTTGTATGCTTTGAAGTTATCAAAGACCTTAATTTGTTCATACGTAAACTTAAATGGAAGAAATACTTCATTAATGCAGATAAAAAAAGCTGCACTGAATTAGGTATTGATGAGGACTTATTGGGTGATGTCAGATTTTTGTATCATTTGGGGGATGTGGACCCTAATGAATATGGCGAAGGTCCTTTTACGGATTTTAAGAACAAAAGTAAACGGATGCCACCAATTAATAATGATATAAGTGCCATAGATGTTTTCTCTAATTTGGTCTCTAGGGACTTGATGGACTTAGAAAAATCGCAAAAACGAAGACCCCGTAATCTTACCAAAATTGAGATGGATGGTCTGCTTGAATTAGAGAGGGATACCACCAGGATAATTAAACCATCGGATAAAGGTGGTAACACAGTGGTGATGGATGTTACCCAATATAGATCTCTGTGTTACTCTTTACTGCAGAAATCCATGGGGTATTAGATACTCGAACGTAACCCCACAGAAATATATTTAAAAGAACTAAAAATGTTGGTTGATGGGGCCTTTCAATCAAAATTGATAGATAAAAATGAACGAGATTTTCTCATTCCCACACACCCGGTAGTGGCGACTTTTTATGCCCTGCCAAAGGTTCACAAGGGCCTGGTACCATTAAAAGGAAGGCCTATAGTCTCTGGAATTGGAAGTCTAACCCAAAATTTAGGGCTATATGTTGATAAAATATTGAGACCTTTTGTGGTCTCTTTGAGCTCATATACACGAGACACCACTGATCTTCTATTGAAATTGGACAACATCGAGTTGGACACCAATATGATATTGGGTTCAATCGATGTGGAGGCTTTGTACTCTTCGATCCCCCATGAGAAGGGTTTAATGGCTACGGACTACTATCTAAGAACGAGAGGCTTACAATATATGGAACACAATTCATTTGTTATGAGGGCCCTCGAGTTTTGTTTAACAAAGAACTTTTTTCTATTTGATGGCAAGTACTTCCACCAGCTCAGGGGCACCGCGATGGGTAGCCCTTGTGCACCATCTTATGCAAATTTGCTCCTGGGCTGGTGGGAAGAAAATGCCATCTTTGGAGAGCACTCAGAAGTGGCGGAAGAAAACATTGTCCTGTGGCTTCGCTACATGGACGATGTTTTTATAATCTGGAAGGGTGATGAGAAGGGCTTTTGTAACTTTGTAAAAGGCCTTAATAAGAATGATCTGGGCCTTAGTTTTACCTGTGAGGTCAATGCTTGTAGTTTACCATTTTTGGATGTTCTGATTGAACGGGGTGAAAATGGACACCTTATGACTAAGACATATAGAAAACCTACATCTTCTAATTCACTTCTGAGATGGGAATCTAACCATCCAGTTCCCCTGAAAAAAGGTATCCCTAAGGGGCAGTACCTTCGAATGAGAAGGAACTGTTCGGATCAGGTTACCTATAAGACGCAAGCTGATGATTTGAGATCTCGTTTCTTAGAACGGGGATACCCGGATGGGATCCTAAGAAATGCTTATAGGACATCCCTGGCTAGGGATAGGAAGGACCTACTCACTCCTGGGCAGAAAGCCGATGATGATGGAACTATAAGATTCGTCACAAAATACTGTAACGGAGCCAAGGATATCAAAGAAATAATAGACCGACACTGGCCGATTTTATGTATGGATCAGGACCTCACAAGAGCTATCTCTAATCACCCGCAGATTACATACAAGAAAGGTCGTTCCTTAAAGGATAGGTTGGTCCGTAGCCATTTTGCCCCAAAAAGTGTTGACAGCGCCACATGGCTGGGCACCCAACCAAAAGGATGCTATAAATGTGGTTGCTGTAAATACTGCACCTCAATTGAAAAAAACAACGAATTCTGCAGTAATAATACAAGAAAAATATACCCCATACATCAATTTATTAACTGCAGATCTGTAGGGGTTATATATAAGATGACGTGCAGATGTGGTGTAGAATATGTTGGCAAAACAAAGAGAGAGCTTAGGGTAAGGGTAGGAGAGCATCATAGGGATACTATCAATAAACGTGATACCCCGGTAGCCAATCATATTAATCAGTTTCATAAGGGAGATCTCAAGATGGCTAGCTTTATAGGTATCGAAAAGGTACCCAGAAATCAGAGAGGGGGTGATTGGGATAAATACATCCTCCAAAGAGAGACTTTCTGGATTTTTACCCTACAGACAATGCACCCTAAAGGATTAAACGATATACTCTCCTTTTCTTCCTTCTTGTAGGGAGGGAGTAATAGGGTGAGATATATTAGGGAGAGCCGCCGTTGAGTGGGGGCGCCACTTGCGCAGGTTAATAGGGTGCCAACCTCCGCGTGAGGTAGGGAAGAGGTAGAGAGGGCTTATCAGGGAGAGCCCTAGTGAGCACCCTCTCTATACTTCTAATAACAAGAAGATCCGTGGTGTCCATCGTCCAGCATACAACATTAGATCAGACTACTAACTGACCCCTATGTGTGTAACAATATACCAATTGAATTATGACTCCCTGTGGTTGATTTCCTCATATTATTTTTCTCCTGGTGAGGGATACTGTAGATACGTCCTTTTTCCCTATCTATTATAAATGTGAATGAAAAGATGGTTATGGAATCCATGCAAAGTATCCATTAATAGGGTATTCAGCAAATTGAAAAAGTCTGAATAATTTCTTATATTAATCTGGATGCAGCCGCCTCTATTATGATTGATCAACAAATCTATTGATACAATTGGGAGATAGCGGCAGAGAGCGCGATCAGATGGAGGATATGCAGCGTCGGGTTACCATGGATACTATTTGTCATGTGAACGGCGTTATGATGACGCTGCACCTCCGAGACCGGAAGTGATGTAAATGGCCGTAAGCCGAGCCCAGGAAGTGGGGCATGCAGATAGAGATGGGCCTTTGCATATGGTGGGACCGGAAATGAGCTACCCGGCGTCCGGAAATGGATAGGATACAATGTGGTGCTCAGTTATATAAAAGGAGGGCGATATTTGCGCGCCATGTGTCTATTTGAACTCCACAAACTCCCCTGATGAGTCCTGATTAGATGAAACGCGTTGGGAGAACGGCGTTGGATTAAGGCGGTCCAGATGAATGCAGACATGAAGCTCTTTTAAAGACTGGAGGCCTTTTCCACAAGAGGGCATATACAGGCATCAGTGTATAGGACTAATACACATGAGATGAGTATAAGGACATATTAATAATGCATCATGAGAGTATTTAATATGCAGTATTTTGGTGGAATATAGGCACTACACTATACTGGACTCCATAGATGCGATATATTGTTCCTTTTGACCCTAAAAAATATGTCAATGTAATAGATATCTGATATTGGGGAAATAGATATCTTATTTATATGATTCGCACTCTAATGATAATTGTCCTTAAATATTGGAAATGAGTATAGGACCGATGTTTTAGGTACCTAAGACAACCTCTAAAAAGCTTTGTGTTGTTTATATTGAGATGCTCTCTGGCTAGTGTTTGGTATTATTAATACCTGGCCTATATAGACAACAAAGAGGATTGTAATCCGCTCATATCTGGACAATAGGAGGCATCTTAATACAATTTTATTTTATGGGCACGGTTGCACAGACACTATCACTATATTTTATTTGGCACCTTAATTTGACACACAGGTTTTTATTTTAATTTAACATTAAAAGCTAAGTTTTAATATAATTATACATTTATCTCCATACCAATTTGCTATACATAATACTAACAGGATATGCCCACACTTCTGAGGATCCCCATTGGCTGAATCAAATCGAGCTGGCTCCTAGCATTATGGGAACTTCCGATTCCGGTATTCGATATGAAAAAAGTATCGGAACTAAGTATGGGAATTCCGATACAGCTATTATCGGCCGATACCCGATACTTGCGGTATCGGAATGCTCAACACTACTAGGCACTCTTACTGAGCAGACACATGGATGTTAGTGACCTTCCTATCATTTCTACCTGTTGTTTATTCCATTGGCACAACAGCAGGAGAAATTGAATCACAATTAGTGTTGATTTCACAGAAGTGTGACTGACGTGGTGTTACATTTTGTTGTTTAAGTGTTCCCTTCATTTTTTTGAGCAGTATATAATATACTGTATAGTCATGGCTGAAAGTGTGGACAACCTTGAAATTGTTCCAGAAAATGAAGTATTTCTCCAAGAAAATTATTGTTATTATACATGATTTGTTATACACATGTTTATTTCCTTTGTATGTATTGGAACAACACAAAACACAAGGCAAAAAAGCAAATTGGACTTCATTTCACACAAAGCCCCTAAAATGGGCAGAACACAATTGTTCACACCATTCCAAAATTGAGGGTAAAGGACTTTGCTTCAAGCATGTTCAAACTCACCTGTGGCAAAATAACAAGGTTGGGTAATATGAAAGTCACACTTGAAACTAGGTAAAAAGGGGAAAGTTGATTCAATCTTTCAATTGTGTCTGTGTGTGCCACACTAAGCTTAGAGGACATAAAGAGTAGATGTGAACTGTCAGAGGACTAGAAAGCTAAAATTGTTGAAAAATATCAACAATCTCAAGTCCATCTCAGAGATCTTGATGTTCCCTTGTCCACGGTGCACAACATAAGCAATAAGTTTTCAACTGATGGTACTTTAGCTAATGTCCCTAGGAATGGACGGCACACATGCTTCCCCCATGGGCGCCGCCATTTTCTTTTGGGATAAAAATGGCGGGCGCATGCACAGTGCGCCCGCTGAGATCTGCTGGCCAGCACCTGGCAACAATAGGAAGATTGGAAGATTTTTCCTATTGGTTCATTTTGGTCCCTGTGGTAGACCCTATCACAGTGATAAAAAAAAAAAAAAATTGTAAAAAAAAAAACCCTTTATCACCCCCATAGTTAGGGAAAAATAATGAAATAAAGAAAATATATTTATTTTCATTTTTCCATTAGAATTAGAGTTAGGATAAAGTTAGGATTAGGGTTAGGGTTGGAATTAGGGTTAGGGTTGGAATTAGGATTAGGGTTGGAATTAGGATTAGGGTTGGGATTAGGGTTGGGATTAGGCTTAGGATTAGGGCTAGGGTTGGGACTAGGGTTAGGGTTGGGATTAGGGATAGGGGTGTGTAGGGGTTAGGTTTGTGGTTAGGGTTATGCTTAGGGTTTGGATTAACATTAGGATTAGGATTGTGGTTATGGTTAGGGTTGGGATTAGGGTTAGGATTGTGGTTAGGGTTTTGGTTAGGGTTGGGATTAGGGTTAGGGTTGTGTTGGGGTTAGGGTTGTGGTTATGGTTGGGATTAGGGTTAGGTGAGTGTTGGGGTTAGTTTTGTGGTTAGTGTTATGGTTAGGGTTGGGATTAGGGATAGGTGTGTGTTGGGGTTAGGGTTGGAGTTAGAATTGAGGGGTTTCCACTGTTTTGGCACATCAGGGGGTCTACAAACGCGACATGGTGCCACCATTGATTCCAACCAATTTTGTGCTCAAAAAGTGAAACAGTGCTCCCTCCCTTCCGCACAACTAGATAAGCTCCCTGGAGGGTCTAGTTTTCAAAATGTGGTCACATGTGGGGTGTTTCTACTGTTTAGGCACATCAAGGGCTCTTAAAACACAACATGACGCCCGCAGACCATTCCATCAAAGTCTGCATTCAAAAATGTCACTACTTCCCTTTCGAGCCCTGATGTGTGCCCAAACAGTGGTTTTCCTGCACATATGGGGTACCAGGATACTCAGCACAAATTCGACAACAACTTTTGGGGTCTAATTTCTCCTGTTACCCTAGTGAAAATAAAAAATAAAAAATTGCAGGCTAAAAAATCATTTTTGTGAAAAAAAATAATTTTTTATTTTCACGGCTCTGTGTTATAAACTTCTGTGAAGCACTTAACGGTTCAAAGTGCTCACCACCCATCTAGATAAGCTCCTTGGGGGTCTAGTTTTCAAAATGGGGTCACTTATGGGGGGTTTCTACTGTTTAGGCCCATCAGGGGCTCTGCAAACGCAACATGATGCCCGCAGGCCATTCCATCAAAATCTACATTCCAAAATGGTGCTCCTTCCCTTCCAAGCTCTGCCATGCACCCAAACAGTGGTTCCCCTACATATGGGGTATCAGCATTCTCAGGACAAATTGTACAACAGCTGTTGGGGTCTAATTTCTCCTGTTACCCTTGTGAAAATCAAAAAAGTGAGGAGAAAAAATGATTTTTTATTTTCACGGCTCTGCGTTATAAACTTCTGTGAAGCACTTGGGGGTTCAAAGTGCTCACCACTAGTGTTGAGCATTCCGATACCGCAAATATCGGGTATCGGCCGATATTCGCGGTATCGGAATTCCGATACTGAGTTCCGATATTTTTACAATATCGAATACCGGAATCGGAAGTTCACATAATGCAATGAGCCAGTTGAGGATCTATGATGTCATCATGATGCGTTATAATGGAGTGTGGGCGGTGCGTGGGCAGAGACTGCGTGTCTGTGCGGGCCTGCCGGGGGTCTGTGCGTGACCATGGGAGGTCTGTGCGGGCCTGTCGGGGGTCTGTGTGGGCTGCCGGGGGTCTGTGCGGGCCTGCCGGGGGTCTGTGCAGACTGCCGGGAGTCTATGCGGGCTGCTGGGGGTCTGTGCGGGCCTGCTGGGGGTCTGTGCGGGCTGCTGGGGGTCTGTGCGGGCTGCCGGGGTTCTGTGCGGGCTGCCGGGGGTCTGTGCGGGCCTGCCGGGGGTCTGTGCGGGCTGCCTTGGGTATGTGCGGGCCTGCCAGGGTCTGTGCGGGCTGCCGGGGGTAGGTGCGGGCTGCCGGGGGTATGTGTGGGCATGCCGTGGTTCTGTGCGGGCTGCCGGGGGTCTGTGCGGGCCTGCCGGGGGTCTTTGTGTGCATTCATCTTCCGATGGGACTACAAATCCCATCGGGCTATGCCTGCTACAATGACAGTGATTGACACATTAGCCAATGATGGGACAGTAGTAGTCCCATCATCCGGCTAATGTGTTTAATGTAAAAAAAAAACCACAGACAAACATACATACTACATACATACATACCTACTACATACAACATACTACATGCATACTACATACATACTACATGTAGTCCCATCAGAAGATGCCTGCACACAGACACAAAGACCCCTGGCAGCCCGCACAGACCCCCGGCAGCCCGCACAGACCCCCAGCAGGCCCGCACAGACCCCCGGCAGCCCACACAGAACCCCGGCAGCCCGCACAGACCCCCGGCAGCCAGCACAGACCCCCGGCAGGCCCGCACAGACCCCCGGCAGCCCGCACAGACCCCCGGCAGGCCCGTACAGACCCCCGGCAGCCCGCACAGACCCCCGGCAGCCAGCACATACCCCCGGCAGGCCCGCACAGACCTCTGGCAGGCCCGCACAGACCCCCGGCAGCCCGCACAGACCCCCGGCAGGCCCGTACAGACCCCCGGCAGCCCGCACAGACCCCCGGCAGGCCCGCACAGACCTTCGGCAGCCCGCACAGACCCCCGGCAGCCTGCACAGACCCCTGGCAGGCCCGCACAGACCCCAGGCAGCCCGCACAGACCCCCGGCAGGCCCGCACAGACCCCCGGCAGCCCGCACAGACCCCCGAGAGGCCCATACAGACCCCGCCCGCACACACAGACATGCACAGTCTCCGCCCACGCACCGCCCACACTCTTCCCCCCTGCTGAACTGGATGTGCAAGGAAAGAAAGGGTTTATTTTCATTCCGATATTTGTGTCCCATTGAATTCCATTGGTTTCCGGTATCGGAATCGGCGATACCCGATATTTTTGGGGTATCGGTCCGATCCAATCCAATCCGATATTTCCCGATATCGGAAGGTATCGCTCAACTCTACTCACCACACATGTATATAAGAGTCCTTTAGTGGTTTTTCCAAAATAGTGTCACTTATGGGGGGTTTTCACTGTTTAGGCACATCAGGGACTCTCCAAACGCGACATGGCGGTCTATGGGATGAATGGGAGGTTGCTACACTGGAGCCTTGCATTCCAGCAATACCACTTCACCATTCACCAGAAAAGGGGGCGCAATCTCGAGATTGCTGATGGGCTATCCCGGCAAAGGGAGGTTGTGGAAGGGCGCACAGTGGAACACATGAATGTGATACCCCTTAGTGCCCTCTAAAGCAGGATGGTGTGAGAGACAACGGAGATATCCTTCCGCTCCTGGGGTGGATTCCACAGGATTGTTGTTTTTCTTTAATTAAACACCAGGAACAAGCCCTTTGAAGCTCTGTGACTAGCAATTAGCGCAAGAGTGTGAGCTCTAGTGCAGCTACAGCCAAACTGGATTCCTTTGTCTAACTTAAACACCACAGGTCACAGAGGTCGCAGCAAGGCTTTGAGGTATTGAATCTGGAAAATGACCTATAATAACAGAATGCAATATCTCTGACCCTACAACCGTGATACCTGGTTCACCATATACATTTTCAACTATTTATTCAAATCTCTCATCTCTGTATCAAAAGATTTCTCTATCATAAGACACATTATCAAATACTTCACATTGAAGCTTTCAACAAGAATTCTTTTAAGTGCTGGGCACCGCTCCCAGCCGGGATCTCTTGCAGTGTCCTTTGAGGTAGACATCATCTTCGCAAAGTGTCCATATGCAAAACCAAGAGAGGGCACCTAGAGAGGTGCAACGATTTACAAGTAAAAGTTTTTGGATCACTCCAAATTCATGATCGCTAGTTCACTAGGGAAGATGCCAACAACACAGGGCAACACTGGGAAAAAAAACAAAAACTAACTATGATGGTCAAAAATGGAACAAAAAGGCACAATGGTGCAAACAAACCCTCCTGGGTAACAAGAGTTACTGCAAATTTTTAGTGCTGTCCCCTCCTGGGTTTCTGGAAGCTGCTGATGGGGTACTGCTACCAGATGAAATACTTTGGGTGTCTTCATCCTGCTGGTTACTTGCTAGTCGCATATACTCCGCTTCCCACAGGGAGAGATGGGGACTGGTCGGGGTAATTGAAAGGGCCATTGAAACGTCCACTGCCTGCGGAGGCGGCATATCCGCTACCTCCGATGGCACTTCTGCCGCTGTTGGGGACTAGGCCGGCGCTGTCGCTGGTTCCTCAGAATCCGATTCTTCCGTCTCCATCGGGACCTCGGCGGGCAGCACAGTAACTTGGGGCTGCCGGCGGAGGTCAATTGGGCCATTTCTATTTGTGGGTTCTGTTCCCAAGACTGGGTTAGGTCGGGGGCAGTGGTCGTACCTTGTGCCTCCAGGCGAGGTTCCAGTCCCGGCACCTGTTAGTGGACAGTGACAGCCGCAACTCCCGGAGTTGTTGATGGAGTGGGACGCAATTGGATCCGGGCAGGGGCAAGACCGGTCTCGGCTGGGGTCGTCGTCGGAGGCCGGTGCAACAGCGCCCGATCCAGACGGAGACGTGGTCCTTGCCCTCCGTTCTGCTCCAGAGCCCTCATATATCTCCTCCGGACGGGACTCACCCAATGGCAATACCAGTTGTAAGGTGGTGGCGGACGCTGCAGAGAATGTATCAGCGGTCGCAGCCTCCGCAGGGGCGGCCTGGGGGCGAGTGGCTTCTCCTCCCCCCATTCTTCTGTCTTCTCTTTTCTTTCCATTATGGCATTCTGGCGTTCTTCTCCCTCCTCTCTCGGCCCCTTTCCCGCCACTGGCTTCTGCCCCTCCTTCCGGGGGCAGCGTCTTCTTCCAGCGCCTCCATACCAAGCCTGCATTCGAACCCCTCGGGGGGTGGGCCATGTTGCTGTCACATAGTAATTCAGGCAGGGGAGGCCCAAGACTCTTCGCGGTCTTTTCCTAGGGCCTCCCATCTCTTCACACCCTTCTTCTCCATGCCAACAGCCATTTTTAATGTTCATTTCACAGTCTATTAAATTGGTTCTTCTGCACATTCTCACAAGTTTTAAGTCCAACAAATCTTAGGCACACAGAACCCGATGGCATCGGGTCTCGTCATCCTGTTCATGACGCCAAGTTGGGTCGCCCTCCCAGGGCTGCGGGGTACTCGGTACTGGGCCGGTGCCGGTGGGATGTGTCACAGCAGTGGTGACCCGGACCGTGGCCCTGGGCGCCCAAGTAATGGCGATATGTGAATGGTGAATAGTTCGTGACGCCACCTGTGGTGTTCGGCAAGGGAGGTGTTAAGCCGACGCTGCAGACAGATCCTCTGGGACAGATGGTGTGGTGTAGCAGTGATGGTATAGCCCTCCACAGGCAGAGCTCATGTCCCAAGGCAGTGTAGATGTGGGGACACTTAGATGGTGTAGTGTCCGGCGCAGGGGATGTAGCAGTGTCAGGCGGGTGGACGCAGGAAGGAATGGAGGACACCAGGGCATGTAGTTCCAAAGCTTTACTCACAGTCTGTAGTGCCCGCTTCTGTGCCGTGTCCTCCAGGTCAGGGACTCAGTCAACCTCCAGGCAAGATGGAAAGCTCCCTTCCAAACTCCGCCAACTTTTGTGCCTTTTCTGAACGTCTCCTCTATAGCGCCTTTAAGTGTGAAGATCTCCTAGTACTGAGTTACACTGGAGTTCCTCCTGACAGATGTTCCCAAGAACTCTACTTGCATGGCAGACAGCTGTAGCCTGCTTCGGGGACTCTCTACTCCTGAGTCCCGGCTCTCTATCCGTATTACTGTTGTGCCCTCATGTCTTAGATGGGAGTAGTGCATTTACAGCCCACTACTCCACCGATGTCTGCTGCAGAACCATTAATGTTCATACAACCTCGGGGACCGGGCCCCGGCCTTGCGCTTAGAACTTCTAGGCAGGGTTCTTCCTCTAAGCCACGTCCTCTGTGTTCCCATTTACTCTTACGTTCCGTACTTGTCTTTCCCTTCCATGGAAGCTCAGGTTTCAGTTCTACGTCTTTCTCCTTCTTTCCTTTCCTTTTCCGTGCCAGCTGGCTCAGGTCACTGAGGCAGCTGCAGCACTCCTTCCTCCATCCCTTCTTCCAGGGATCTCCTTTCCTCACTCCTCTCTGAGTGACTTCCTCCCTCCGACTGACCTCCTGTCAGACTGTCCTGTAATCCTAAACCATCCCGCTCTTTTATGTATCCTAAGCTCCACCCACCTCCCAGCACGTTTAGTGTTCCAAGCAAGGAACCACCAAAGGTGCTCTGCTTCTCTCTAAGCAAGGAGCCGCAATGTGGTTATGCTGAACTACTCTACTGTGTGGGGTGCGAGTGTTGGAGCGTGGAGGTGGGGCACCACACCCTAGGAGAAGGTGCAGTACCTCTGTGGTGACTGAGCCTCAGGGGCGCCACACTTATAGGTAAATGTAGAAACTGTGGTGAATCCTGTCATAAAGACTTTAGATGTAGTGAATCCTGTTAGCAATTCTTTAGATGTGGTGAATCCTGTCAGCAATACTTTAAATGTGGTGAATCCTGTCAGCAATACTTTACATGTGGTGAATCCTGTCAGAAATAGAAAGATGTCTGTACAGGTTAGAGAGAACTTAGGCTTTTACGCCTGAAGGAGATCTTGAGGTAAAAACCTCCTCCACGTGTGTTCTGCTCTCCCTGAAGGCATGCCCCAGACTAAAGAACACTCTAGACTTACTTGTAAAAACAGCTCCTCCTATTGGCCATATGACAAGGAGCTGGCCAATAAGAGACCGAATTCACATCTTAGATCCTTACAAACCAATAATTCAGTCATTGTACACTTTCACCATTAGATGACGACAGAACACAGCAAACGAGAAATGCATTGCATCTAAAATATAGGTGACTAGAAATGGAGAATTACAGCTCACAAAAAATGTAGAGGGCCAGTTAGAGAGTGAGCAGTAGTGTACAGAAGCTACTCACAATTCAGTATTACTTAAAGGGACAGACACACTCTGGACTGGGTCACTTCACTAGTACTATAAAATACAGTGGTCAGCCAGAAGGTGTGCAACTGGTGTGGCTATGCAGTGGCTGTGACAGGAGCAGCACAGTAGAGAGTTGGGACAGGAAAGGCAAGGTGATGCAAGGCAGTTTATGGCTAGTAAAGGCAGCCCTGGCAGCAGTACAGTCTAGCACTTTTTAAAATCAGTGGGCAGCTAAGCACTTTGTAGATGGCATGGTAGTGAAGTGGCAGCATTAGGAGCACTGTAAGGGGGTGGCATTTCTATGGACAGTGGAGACAAACTGCCACTTTAAGAGACAGAACCCCCTTGGCTAGAGCAATTGGACATTCCGATCTCCCCTGCAATAAGACTGTTTTTGGTTTGTTCTGCCTGCTAGGAGAGGGGAGGGGCTGTGTTTCCAGGGAGTGTTCTGCGCTTGGAGTCTGAAGGAAGCTGGCGTGCTGGATTCTGTGAGGATAAAAGCGTGCAGCTTAGAACTGACTGAACCTGTGGGATTGTGTACCCTTCCCGGGATAACAAAGGTGTTTTTTCCTGTGTTACTGCAAGGAGCCATGAAGATATACAAGGAAGGAACTGGCTCGGAATCTTCACACAAGGACAATACCACATTGCACGGAGCTTCCAGGGAGGACATCACACCATCCTGCAGAGAACTGCAGGGGGCCCCCAGAAAAGAACTGCAACACCAACTTCACCGTGTTAACTCCGTGTGTGCACATGTTTAGGGCTTAGGATAGGCTGCAATTGACAGAGCACGGTGTAAAATAATGCATATCCTGTAAAATACTCAGGACTAGTTACCAGATAAAAATATAGTGGTTTATTTGGATTCTTCCATCAAAGAAAGGTTATTACAGAAAAACAGGTGAATAAAAATAAGTGAAAGAGATATTGTCCATTGTTCATAGCAAAGCAGCATGTATTCTTCTTTCTCTCCGGGATCTCACATGGCAAATGGCGTCTGTCTCTCAGTTCGGCTTCTTCGTAGTCAAGTAACATACCAGCTGTTGAGTTATGTCATCTTGCGTCTGTGTCTCATGATGGTGAGGGAAGAAGAGGAGCGACCTCTACAGTTAGCCATGAATTATATACGTCTCCTAAAGCACGTGGTCTCTACATATATGGAGCTGTCTTTCTACCATGAGCCAAGCTTAAAAATAGCCTATGTCGTGTAAGCTAAAGCAATGTACAGAACTGAGTCTTATAAGAAATTAACGGATTATTAATATTTAACAATTCCCCCTTTTGAGGGAGACAGACATTAATTGGAACCCTCAAATATAACAAGATCTTCTTTCTTCTTTTCTTCTTCTTTGACAAAATAATTTAATATCAATAATAATAATAATAATAATAATAATAATATCAGATTACCGTTATAAGTACTCAATGACATAATTGATGTGAATTCATGTTATGGTAAGCCGTGAACAATATTCATATAAAATATGTATAATTATACTTCCCTAAGTCTAAATTGAAGCATCTCAGGTCCAGTCATCATCATCTGATGTCATCTGGTCTTCATTTTGATGTCTTCTGTCTTCTTCTTGGTTCTTTTAAAAATACAGTTTTTCTCTAGCATATAGAAATTGTGTTGTGTATCAAATCAAAGTCCATAAATTCAAATGTTAATACGAAAACAAAGTCTATAGATGAAATGCAGCTTTAATATCTGTGCAGTGTCACCTTTAAAAACCTGGGCTTACATTGGCTCGCCTTGGATATTCTGGAATCCTCCATCGGTACTGGTCTTTGAACAGGTGTGACGTCTTTGGTCAGCAAAGCAAGGGTTAAAATGACTCTTCCTTGCTAAACATAGCACCATAACCAGTCCTTGTCCTAATGCACAGGACATATGTCAGGGTTAATTACCTTCATTGTTCACCAGCTTTCATCAAAGCTTTTCAGGTGATTGAAAACCTCTGGAACTTGATAAGAACGTGATAACACAGTTCATCTCAACATCATAGGATCATCGTCCTCTGGTTGTCAGGTTAGACACTTTAATTGTGACTGTCAGTGGTGGATACTGCACTTGTGACTGTCAATGGTGGATACTGCACTTGTGACTGTCAGTGGTGGATACTGCACTTGTGGCTGTCAGTGGTGGATACTGCACTTGTGATTAACACAGTTCATTACTCAGTAATCATAGCTTTGTTACCTTCTGGGACTTCTGGATCGCGGCATTCTTCTTCTTGCAACTGATAAGAATCAATGAAGTTTAGAAATGTGAAAAGTCTTTATTAACATAATTTCAGTATCTTGCTTGAAGTCTTCATTCCCTAGTCTATACCAAATCTGGTAATTTTCCTATCCTATAATATCACAGCGTACCATAGCAATCAGTAATATCCATAAAATTATTATCAGAATTTGTACCATATATGGATTTCAATATTTGAAATAATAAACCAATAATAAGTGATAATACATTATTATCCGTATTTTTTCATGTGATAGAACATTTTTTTTTATGTCATAGGTGTAATTACCTTTTTCAACCCATAGGTGTCACTGTGTTTTATGTAACCAGTGTTATCATCTTTATTAATAAGGACTATATTTATTATACTAATAATATGTAGGAATGTATAGCCATGAACCAAAATAAGAATATATGAGTGAGCGAATGAATGAATAAAAGAATTGTTGCATATAACTCAGAAGTGAAACATTTTCCTTAGTAAAAGAACCATATAATTGCTATATTTAATGAAGCAATATTCTCAGTAGATATTACTTTACTAAATATTGGTGAAAGAATTAAAAATAATGAAAAATAAGAATAAAAATAAAAATAAGAATAAGGCCTTTATGTTGATGCAGAGTAGTTATGTCTTCAGTAACATATACCCTTAATATTTCCATGATCTGGATTATTTCATAATTGTCATAAACTTGTGTTACCAAAATATTCAAATTATGCAACTTTGCATGTAATTCCTCTTAGTGTAAAGAAATGACTCTTTATAATACTTGTTATTATACCCAATACTTATACCATTGTACCTTATTAATATTCTTTCCTATTAAAATGTGTGAAGAAGAGGTATTAATCAAATGTGATGATGTAGTCAGGATCAAAAACATATTTTCCCCCTTAATACCAAAAAATATTGTTCTATGAAATAATTCATTTATCAAAACCAAAATAAAAATAATTAATGTATAAATTATGTAAATATTATACTTGCTTATACCATTATTTGTCTGAAGATGTGTAACCATTAAAATTAATTTGAATATCATAAAATTATTCTTTGGAAAAATTAATTTGCATAAACCATTTTGATGTGCGATTGCACTTTGCACTTATCCACAATTAACTAAATCAAGAAATAATTACTATAGAAATATAGAAATATATGTTGTATAGATAATATTTCATTATGTATCTTAATATTCTAATAATTTAACTGATCTGCATATTTCTCCTAAAGATAAAAGCTTTGGGGTTTTTTTTTTTCTTTCCTCATTCAGAATCCTGAGGCCTCATACAAACGTATCACATTACTCGCTCAGCAGCTGCTCATACACTCAGTCACTGTCACTCAGACTGTGTCACATATTAACTTTAAACCAAATACCTCACATATGAAGGTGTGATGAATACACGTATTTTAACCCAAATTATCCTAATTATCAATGCATTGTAAACTATTTCAATTTAGTCTCTTAATATTTCTTTGAATATTCCTCCACATGACATAAATATATGTTGTATAGCTATACTTGACATTTAGGCCTGGAAAAAAATTCCATTGGTTTGCAAAAGTTGAGACCCCCTTAAAAATTCTTTTCCCTAAGGAACAGGGACATAGTATACTGGTATACTTGTATTATTAGAACAAGGTTCAAATTCCCCTGCTGTGGTTGTCATTCAAACCATGCAGTAAAACACACACCCAGAACATATTTTAAAATGCAATTAGCTATTTCCTTTTAAGGGTTAGATATATAAAATCATGCAATTATTGCAAATTCCTGTGTAAATAAAGGCATAAATCCTTGGAAGAGAATTTTTCCCGATTAAGTCCTGCTTTGAAATGAAAATTCTAAGGAAACATAAAAGAGAAGGTTAATATCATATTCATATACTAAATATTATTACTGATGTAGATTTTGATTTTCATTAAAAAATACAGTTCTACTATTTCTACTTCTACAAACACTCTATATATACTGTATGACTATGTATATATCCACAAACCATAAAACTACAGGATTATACTCTATAAAATAATTACATATAACTCACTAATTGTATAACACTGTTACACAAAATATATTACTTTTTCTAGCCAATTCCTAAACCCATACTTATTTCTCTGCAAAAAATATCCTGAAAGGTTCTTGCCATTTTAAAGCTGATAGATTCTTGGAGCAGAGTATTCAGTTTACAGGCCATGATGTCACTCACCACCTGTTTCTGTCTGTTAAATTCGGCCATCTTTGTTACAGAAAGAAAATCAGAACTCATCATTTTTCTTAATTCCATTTGTGTCTTTTCGGTGTTCCTTTGCATCATTCCATATGGCTTATAACAAACATGTGATCTCCTTTGTACTTCATATATTTGGGGAAAACTCATTTTAGAAGGTTTTGCTAATACAGGCTTCTGATAAGATTTTACTCTGCCTGTCTTTACAAAATTAGCACAATTTACTTTCCTCTCACGATTCTCGTGTTTTCTGGCAAAATCAAGGGATTGCGCACATTCAAACAAAGAATCTTTTTGTGACGCAATAACACGAGATGCAGGATTTAGAAACCAAAATTTGCTTACAAAACTCCTTATGAGGGACGGTGTTTTGACATTCTCACTCAGCATTTTGTACAAACGTTCATATATGGACATGAACGTAAAAATACATTCCTTCCGACCAATTCTTAATTTTTGAAGAATATCAATATCTGGATGATTTTCATTTGATGAACAAAAAATGAGAATTTTTAATCTGTCTTTATCAGTTAAATTCTCATGTGTTTCACCAGATAACTTTAAAGACAATCTCCTAGCAAAATTTACAGGGATCCACATTTTGAACAACTGATTCTTCTCCTCGTTAGATAAATCAAATTTATCAGAACAACTTTCAAAAATCTCAGAGTTTCTACAAACATCTATTTTGTTGTCATAAGCAGGAATTATTTGGCATATCTTTATCAAATCCTTCCTCACGCTACTTCGGATTTGGGCCTGTGAGTCTTCTATTTTTAGTGGTACGTCTTTCCCTTGTACGTCCTCTACGTCAGTTCTGAAGTCTCCTCCTACTTCTCCATCTTGTTCCACGTCTGCAAGGTCACCTTCAATGGCTGCTACAGACACTTGATTACAGTCAATCTCCCTAACTTTACAGCCAATCTCGAGAACATCACAACAATCATTTTTGGATTTCTCTGACACAGATCTATGAAATATATCTACCATCTGTAGAATATTTTTTAATCTCTCTCTTTCTCTATTGAAAAACTTAGAATCTAACCTCTGATTCTCGAGTTCACACTCGGCATATAAACTTAACCATAAAACTTCTGAATTAGAATTGTCTACAGACTTAAATTTCAATTTACTCTGCTTAGCAAGACAATTAATGACATCCATTTTATCTTACCTTGAAATGTCTCAGCTCCTTTGATGGACAACGCTGGGTTCCTGTTGTCTTGGTTTCAGCACGTCTGGCACTTTGGCACTTGTAGTACTTCTCAATCTATCTGGCAATTCTTACTTCTAGGTTCTGTGTGATTCTTGTAAGTAGTGGAATTCCCGATAACTTGCACATATGATTTGACGTTAGCAAAGTCCAATCCCCCGTGTGGGCAAGTTGAGGGAAATCCGCAAAAAAGTACAAAAATTCAGATCTGGCTGGCTCTCCAATGTAAAATAATGCATATCCTGTAAAATACTCAGGACTAGTTACCAGATAAAAATATAGTGGTTTATTTGGATTCTTCCATCAAAGAAAGGTTATTACAGAAAAACAGGTGAATAAAAATAAGTGAAAGAGATATTGTCCATTGTTCATAGCAAAGCAGCATGTATTCTTCTTTCTCTCCGGGATCTCACATGGCAAATGGCGTCTGTCTCTCAGTTCGGCTTCTTCGTAGTCAAGTAACATACCAGCTGTTGAGTTATGTCATCTTGCGTCTGTGTCTCATGATGGTGAGGGAAGAAGAGGAGCGACCTCTACAGTTAGCCATGAATTATATACGTCTCCTAAAGCACGTGGTCTCTACATATATGGAGCTGTCTTTCTACCATGAGCCAAGCTTAAAAATAGCCTATGTCGTGTAAGCTAAAGCAATGTACAGAACTGAGTCTTATAAGAAATTAACGGATTATTAATATTTAACACACGGTAGCCGTGCAGCCGGAGTAGCAGCGGCTAGATAAGCTAAAGTTAGAGTAGCAGCACACTGTACTGTATTGCATTGTTTTGCTTTTTTTTGAGAAATACACTGATTTGTAATAGTTGGTGCACCATGCCATTTGTACGGCCCAGCTAGAGAATATCACTTTTGTAAATTGTTTTATGTCATTGCATACCTTTGTTTACTCTTTCCTAACACTGCATTCCTTGCCTGTAAATAAATTAACCCTTTGTTGCTTGCACCTCATCTTGTGTACCGTAGTCTCCCTGCATTGTGGTGGTCCCCTGGCCATCGCTTCAGCAGCATGGTAGAAAGTTAGGACAGGGCAGATGAGAGCATGTGTGGCAGTTTAAGGCTAACAACTGCAGCCACGGCAGCAACAGTACAGTTTAGCACCGTGAAAACACAGTGAGTAGGCAGGAGATGTGTGAATAGCATAGTTCTGCAGTGGCTATGGCAGGAGCAGCCCAGCAGAGAGCTAGGATTGGGCATGCAAGGAGATGTGTGGCAGTTTAGGGCCAGCGACTGCAGCTTCAGCAGCAGCAGCAGTTCGGTATAGATGAGATGATGGACGGTGCAAATCTCCAACTAAGTGTGGCCATGAAACAATAAGCATAGGCTGATGTAGGTGTGTACCATGACTTATGCAAATTTATGGCTTAAATTATTTAAATTTTGTCAAGCCACAAGTGGCGCACCCTTTCTTCTTAACTGCACTTTTTAGAATAATGAAATGAGTGGCAGAGAAGAAATAAGACTCAAATGTTTTGAGCATCATACACAAAGATGATTATATCATGTAGTATTTGATGCTAATAAGATAAGGCATTTATTAAGACCTTAATATGTGTGAAAAATGTGGCATCATAGCTGGTCACAATCGTTCAGCTCAATTTAACCGACCTAAATAAGTAGACCTTCTATTTTAAGCTGCCAAGCTATTCTACAGCCCCATGAGTACACACTATTGATTCCTTCTAGCCAAAGATGTGACAACACTCAGGCAAAAACATTTTTATAGAAATGATCACAATACTATACATGCATGTTTAGATACCAGTGCTAACTCTAGCACAACAAAAGAAAATAATAACAAGAGGACATCAGAGCTGATGCAATTATATAGCTAATGCATAATAGGAAAATAATGACACATAAGCAGAAGAATATATAGTTTTATATAAAGAAAGGTTCATCAAGATCAAAAAATGAGCCTAATCAGGACTTCTGCACAAAAGTGTAATAAGGCAAACTCTAAAGGGTAAGGCAGCTGCAATAGGTTTCCCATGGACTATTACCAGGAATATACCTTGTTTTCTCCTCTTTCTTCTTTCTTGGTTGGGAATCGACAGGTTTTCTCATGGATGCAATGATAGTTCTTATACAGAACAAATAAATATCT
Organism: Dendrobates tinctorius; assembly: GCF_039654945.1. NCBI lineage: Eukaryota > Metazoa > Chordata > Amphibia > Anura > Dendrobatidae > Dendrobates > Dendrobates tinctorius. The sequence goes on from NW_027361679.1 coordinate 62,965,456, forward strand.
CAAACGTAATGTTAAAGCCACTGACAAGTGATACTTTAGTAAGTTTCCTCTCCTTGACTTCTCCCAGCTTGGTGCTTGTTGGTCACGCAGATAGGGTCATGCAGAGCTCATCATTGCATGCCAAAATTTCTTGTACATTTTGTCATAAACAAGAGATGTGTATGACCAGTGTCAGTGGACTTCTGTTAATGAAAAAAGTAATTGGCAAAGTTCCTATCTGTTGAGAAGTGTTTGGTATTATTATTTGGTTGAATTTTCTAAGATGTGCCACACATGTAAAAAAAAATATATACAAATGCAATATGTGAGATCGGTTAGTTGCCGATCCCTTGGCAAATTGAAACACAGCACATATCAGACTACTGGCTATTTTTGGAAGATTTTTCTTGGTACAAAAAGTGTGTACTTTCATGCCATTAGCACACAAATTGTCCAGGCAAGAAATCCCTTATAACACCCATCCTCTCTTGCTCTCACTATAGACTATTTTAGAAGTTTTGTTAATTCTTTTCGGCAGATTTTGGAACACAAGAAGCAATATTGTCACCAGTATATGTAAAAGGGAACTATTAGGGTCACTACTGAATCCTGCAGTATTACACCTACAGAAGCTCAGCTCACCCCAGTGATAGCTATTTCTGCCACCATCCACTTATTATAACCCCGGGGAGAGCTCTTCCAAGAAGACATTTCTGGTCCCTCCATGTCTGTGATTCTATACAGAAGAATTCACAATTCCAAATTAAACATACATTAAAAATCCTAACTCAAAAGCAAGTGGAAAAAACTGGCCAAATGCTATAATTAAATAAGTAAAAAGCAAAAGTGCATTTAAATCATACAGAGTTCTTAGTAATACTGTTTTGATCAAACATAGCATAAAAGCCGTCCCACCATCGATAAGGTGACTCTGTGGTCGGGGCGGTCCTACACTGTCTAATACTAATAACCTTATCATGTGTCAAAGTTGACGTCTGTGTGAATAAGTGCAGACAAGGACCGGGTCCCAACCACTGGACACCAGTCAGGGGAAGCCTTTAAATACAATTTCCAGCTCAGGAGAGGGAGGCCACACCCCAGCTTGCACAGAATGCAAAAATATTGTATTTTCAGTAGTGATTAAGGTTATTAATACTAGACAGTGTAGGACCGCCCCGACCACAGAGTCACCTTGTCGATGGTGGGACGGCTTTTATGCTATGTTTGATCAAATACAGTATTACTAAGAACTCTGTATGATTTAAATGCACTTTTGCTTTTTACTTATTTAATTATAGCAGGGTTTTTTCATTTTGTCTTTTGTAGGTTTTGTATGCTTTTTGGCCATGTGAAGATGCATTTATATGCTGCATGTGTACCAACTCAAACCAAGCTCAATTTTTGTGTTTTTTCTATGATACCCATGTGACCTGATTGGGCATAAGAAAATAGGATGCTTAAGAAAAAGAATGCTTTAGGGTCAATTAGAATTTTCCTTGGGTGTTGAATAACTTAAAGTGTGACTTTGCTTTCTGGAGACCTTTTAAAATAAGATGTCATGTATTTGTACCTAACTGCTTTTTTTTGCAGTTTTCCCATATAGCACTAGATGCTGCAGCAGTTTCTTTTTGAGTACTCTGCATCTTTTCCCCTTTGTCTTCTTCCACCTCCGCTGGTCATGGATTTTTACAGGGAGAAAGTGTAATTATACCCCTCATTAAAGACAGATTTGTAGACAGATTTGTGCAGTGCTTGAGAGAAAATGATCGAGAAGGGAGAGAATTTCTACTTTGGTATAGAGTTAAGAAGAAAAAAAATAAGTGTAGTTACTATTTAAATAAATTTATTCAGTAATTAAACTGTGTTATGTGTTTAGGTCACTTTTGTCCAATGACCAAGAATTACTACTATGTAATTACCAGCGGACATCTGGAGCATAGAGAGTATGCGATCGCTTTGCTTAAAAGGACAGCATTAAATCATCTTTAATTAGCAAAGTTCTTTGGTTTTATCAGGTGCCACCTCTGTCATATATGGTGTAAGATTCATAGTCACATCTTGGCATATTTTACCTAGCAATTGCCCAGTGCTGATTAGCGGAGAGTGTGATTTGTCGACATCTAATATTTATGTCCTTCTCATAGCTGAGTCATGCAAAGCTGATGATATTCATTAGGCACAATTTAGTACAGCTAAATAAACAGACTGATTTTTTATAGGCCGTAGTAAAACCCCAAAAGATTCCTTCTAGCCAATGACATCACTACTGAAAATGTGACATCACCTAAATCAGGTGCTGATTGTGTGCAGTCAGTTTAATATCTGCATCACTGACGTTTGGTGATACTTTTAGCTTTTTGTCACCAGTTTTGAGGCCATTTAAATAATTGTTCACAAATTGGGTGAATTGGTGAATAATACTTATTTCATCACTTTTGGGCATTACATTTAGAAGGATGTGAGATGTTCCACTGAATATATACCCCACACATATCCATATTTTATACCAGCCAAATTACATACCTCTGTGATTGACTTCCATTCCCCTAAAAGTACAAAGCGCTTTGCAGAGCGTTTTGTTGAAAAGCAACTGCTTTGAAATACAGTTTCCATAGTGGTGTGAACAGATATGCTCTCTATAATAAACAGGTAAAGGGGTTTTCCACTTTCAGGAAAGTGGACCCCAAATACTCTAAAATGAGCAGGTAATCACTGTTGCCAGAGGTCCAGTGCTTGCTCCCTGCCGCTGATCAGGTCTCGGTGTTTTAGTTGCAGTGGTGATGTCATGTTGACTGAGTTCATTACCGCTGCAGCCAATCTCTGAGCTGGATGGAAAAAAAACAGATTTAGACTGGGGTCACACTTGCACAGCAATACATGCAGTCGCACAGTCCGGTCCCGAGTGCCGGCAGCAGTGTCTGGTATTGATGCGAGAGACTCACGCAAGTTTCTCTCATCACACTACAGTTACTCTTTGCTAATGGGTTTTGTTTCCTATGGCATACAAGAAAATTTTGGCCACACTCTGATCAGAGTTTGATCAAACCTTGAACAGAGTGTGGCACGAGTATCATCCAATTTTTTCGTACGTGGAGAAATTTTTTTTAAAAATTCTTCAACTTCTTGATTCTGACAGTAAGTTAAAATTGGACCTCACTTGGATGTTATCCGATGCAGACCAATTTTTTCACAAACCCATAGACTTGCATTGCTGATTTTGATTCAACCCTTGGTTCAAAATCGGAAATGTCTCAGATATTTTCCGTGGACCACTCGGTCTTAGGAAAAAAATTAGGCTATGTGCACATGGTGCGGATTCTGCTGTGCTTCCGCAGCGGTTTTGGCCATGCGGAAACGCAGCAGTTCTGCAGACCAAGTACAGTACAGTGAAACCCTATGGGTTTTAAAAAACGCTGTGCTGACGGTGCGTTTTTTTCCGCGTGGTTTTGCTGCGGTTTACAAACTGCAGCATGTCAATTGTTTGGGCGGTTTCCGCAGCAGTTTCACACCTTTAACATAGTAGAGGTGTGAAACCGCAGGGCAAAACCGCAGACCAAACCGCAGGAAAACCGCAGGTCACTTTACCTGTGGTTCTGCGTGGAAAAAAAGAGTGACTGGCCCCACTGAATATCATAGGTGCGAGTGCTATCCGTGAAAAATACAGATAGCGCTCGTACATGAAAATTGGACGCCTGAATGAGTCTTTACTTGCTAAGCTGCCTTTTAAAGTCATGTTGATATCAGAAACATTTTACTTTTGAAATATACAGTGGGGCAAAAAAGTATTTAGTCAGTCAGCAATAGTGCAAGTTCCACCACTTAAAAAGATGAGAGGCGTCTGTAATTTACATCATAGGTAGACCTCAACTATGGGAGACAAACTGAGAAAAAAAAATCCAGAAAATCACATTGTCTGTTTTTTTTTCATTTTATTTGCATATTATGGTGGAAAATAAGTATTTGGTCAGAAACAAAATTTCATCTCAATACTTTGTGATATATCCTTTATTGGCAATGACAGAGGTCAAACGTTTTCTGTAAGTCTTCACAAGGTTGCCACACACTGTTGTTGGTATGTTGACCTGAGTGAAGTTGGCACCCCATGTTCTCAAAAGATGAATAAAAATACACCATTTGTTTGTGCTGCGTTTGTGCTGGTTTGTGCCGCAAAAATGAACGTTTGCGCCGCTTTGGTTCCAGAGATATTGCGCGTTATATTTTTATGAAGCTCCGCCCACTTTCCACCCCATGTTCTTAAATTTTAAAAATGAATACACCATTTGTTTGTGCTGCGTTTGTGCTGGTTTGTGCCGCAAAAATGAACGTTTGCACCGCTTTGGTTTCCGAGATATTGTTTGCTTCTGCAGTTTCTTCTACGGACCAGGTAAGAACATCTGTGGACTGCTGGTGCCCTATTTACATTCTGCCACTACCAGCTGTAACCCTAGGGCCCCCACCCTAGTCAGGTTGGAGACAGGAGTGAGACTAGGGAGATGGTGGTCGGGTGGATCGCCCTTGCGGGTGTGAAGTCTGACGGTCTAGTTAGGGTTGCAGCGTAGGGAATCTAGATCGGCGGGGGCACCAGTGGTCCGCACCTGGTCTCAACGTTATTAAATTATTGTATATATTTTCTGTTGTGGTTTCTCAGCCAGAGGTGTGTCTGACTTTTCAGCTGCAGTCTTATTGGTTATTTTTGTCACGTGAGTGTTGGCTGTCCTCTCCCTGCTGACGTCACCTTGCAGGGAGGGTTTTAGGACCCAGTGGCTCCCATAGTTCCATCTGGGCCTGCTGAGGGGTTTTGTTTCTTTTTTTATATTACCCAGCAGGCCTAACACATTGTTTAGCCAAATTACGTTGCACTATAAAAAGAATTCCAGGGAAAAAAAAGATTGTGATTACTTTTGACGTTGGCCAGTTTATGTAAAGTGACTGTCATCTTCTATGAAAATCTTTGCATAAATATGCAATGACCGTAGACATCACCACTTTGTGTGTGATGGCTTTGGATTGCAGTGTGAATATGGCTGGGTTAACATTACATTTGGGCATACTGGGCATACTCTCCATTCATTTCTATGATCTGGCTGGGGTCCGCAAGTGATCCTAGTTGGCTCATTTTTGCTCCATATGTGGTTTTCTTGCTGGACTCAAAACCGTGGTAGACCATGATTTTGTGTCTGGCTCAAAACAAAAGTATTGTTATTTTAATATAGCTGTCCAACTAAACAGGACCTTCAGAGCTTAATAAATCTTTGCAAATCAAACACAGATAAAAATGGAATTACCAATAACAGATGAAACTTTGTAGACAGCAGAACTGTTTAAAGAACCATGAAACGGTTTAATCATAATGGGAAATCCACATTAACAAAATGTTAACAGAATAAAAAAATATTGGTAAGGCATATTTTAGGTTATTTTAAACATACACTTTAAGCACCAAAACAACCTTAGAGGAAAGCATTACTAACACTTTGTTTGGTGCCAGGATACTTTTAAACTTTCCACAACAATCTTGGAGCCTGTGACTTGCCACGGGACTCATGATGAGACAGATTCTCCACATATTCACTCCTCCTTTGTAAATATTACAACATGGGGTTGTATCTTGGTCTTTGCAGAGGCTGTTGTAATAAAGTCACACAGGTCATCATATTTCTCCCAGCCATTAAATTTTCTTCTACAATAGGCAACATAATGACCAAGAGACATATTGCCAGTTCCTGGAATGAAGGCAACAACCCCTCGTAGCACAAATGAATGACTGTCCAGATGTATGTTCACAGGTATTTCGGACAGTGTATACTGTGTTTCTGCACTTATTTCAATACAAAGTACTTGTCCAGTGGTGCAGCTGTGCGTGACCGAACCACTGCAAAGGAATTTCAATGAAGATGCATCCTGAATTTTCAAGCCATCTGGACACTCTTGAGGTGACTTTAATGGCTTTAGACATTTTGAAACATTTAGGTGTAGCCCATCTTCCAATGCTAGCTGAAGTTTACTAAGTCCATTAGTTTCTAAAATATGTATATTGATTGGCAGAAGAGGGATTGCTCTTGAATTAGCTATATTTCTATTGCAGTACACAGAAGAACACTGTGTTTTAATTATTACACTTGGTACCTGTCTCATTGTCATTGAGATTATGTGTGCAACATTACATTCAGCATTGACCTGCCTCACACCTGACTTCAGCTGAACATATTCAAATATTCCAGACAGTATTTTAGCCCTCATTGCATAAACTTCCTTTCCAACTCCCTTTGTCACAATTGTCTGCACCAATTCAAAAATTTCAACGGTGTTTTCTTTGATGACATAATTGCAAAATAATCCACTGTCCCAGAATGCACAACAAAGACACTGGCAAAATGAATCAAATGCACAGGTATTAATGATACTTATAAGCTTTTTGTTTACTTGTATTGGTTTTTTAGCTAGATGGTTACCATTTTTCAAAATGCTCACCTTTTTTTTTCGGTTAAATTTTGTGTCCATGTGCAGCAACTCGGAACATGGGGTTAGGTAGGACAATCTCTTTTTTGGAGGAATACTGAGACCTTTCCAATTTTCAACAGGCTGCTCCTGCAAGCTACTTTCATCACCCAATTTTATGTGAACTTGTGAATCCTCCTCACAGTTGCTGTTTTTTTGCCCATTCTCTTGGCTCATATTTTCACTGCTTTCGGTTTTCTTTATGGGAGCTGAGGAAAGTCTCATTTTGCCTTCCATAAATTCAAGGTGACGAATTACAAATCGGTCGGTTCTAATAGGGAGACATTCATGTTTAAAGAGTCCATTTTTTATGTTCTTAAATTCAGCCTCAACATTTGCAGAACTTGCTGTCATGTTCACACTTTTAAAGTGTGGAACCATTATGGCTGTCCAAAGTGGAAGGTAACATGCCATTCTTAAAAGATTTGGAACAAGTTCTGGAAGGAAATGTAAATTGTCTCGGTCACCATGATTTGCTGCAAGCATCTTACTCCTTTCACAAATTTCTGTTGCCCATATTTTCAGGTCTGTTTGGCATGGTTGAATTGGCTCATCCTCTTGTTCTTTCATCTCTACTCCATAGTCATCTTCAGTGACAGTGGGTAAAACACATCCCTCTGCAATCCGTCTCTTCAGTTGAACTTTGCTAGTCTCTGATAAAACTGGTGTGCCTCTGTCATCATTCCCTTCTGATTCACTAAAAGCAACAACTGAAATTGAATGAATGAGTTCTCTCGCATCATCAAGTGATGTAGACTGTAGAAGTTGTGCCATTGCTCTGAGATAGAATTCCCTTACTCTGTTTCCAGCTTGCCTCAGACATTCCCATTGGCTAATAAGCTTGATACAGTGCGCAACATCAATTCTAATAAAGCATGGTGGTAGTTTTGATGCAACATTCCTGGTCAACACTCCAAAACACTGATTTATATATGTCTTCAAGTCAGGGTAAGGAGTGAAAGCCTTAACTAGAGCTCCAAGCAAAGCGAGGGAGAAATCACAAACTGCTTCCTTTGGAACAGTAGCACCTGCTTGTTTCCATTCAGTCAGCCATTGTGCTATAGAATTAACAGTATGGCTCTCAGAAAGCATCTGCACTACTGGGATATGATCTCCACTCGAACACAAAACCCCTTGGTACAAAAAGATGTGTGCAGAAATGCCAACAGGTCTTTTTAGTTTTCTCACTACTGAACCTGTTGCATCAAAACTTACATAGGAACCCAAGTTCTTTGACTTTATTTGGTAGACTTGCATCTGAGACTGGGTCCAGTAATGGCAAAAAAATTTATCTAGACCAATGTTGTGTATGCTTCCAGTCTGAGGAACACTGTATTTCAGGAGATGTAATGAAAGAATTGGGTCCTTGTGCATTAACTCTCTTTCGCCAATCTCTTGCTTGGCTTTTCTTAACGTTCCTAGATTTGGTAGATGGCTAGGCTCAGGGTCACCAACATCCATAACTTTATAAGCCTCAGCTGCTCGCCATACATGTGCTTGTTTTCGTCCTTCCCAGAGTTCTTTTGACAACCTTTTTCTTAAATCTCCTGATAATTTACGTTTTGATTTTCCTGTGTGGAGACTGTTATCAATATTGCAGATCATACACTTAAGCACTACTGGCTTAGCAATCTCTGGTATTTCTTCAACTTTTATGGATAGTTGTGCATCACACTCTGTGCAGCACCCTGTTATATCTATGTAGTTAGATACAACATTTGGATAAACCTTTGCCCTCCTGAATTTAAGTGTGCACGATGACTTGATATTTTTCCAGATCTCCTCATTCAATATGTGAGTCCATGTACCAGGTTTTAAGATTGTGTATTCTCTTTTATCAGCATACATAGATTTGTCATTGTAAATTACTTTTTCAGGCCAAATTTTGATCCAGCTCTGAAAAGAAAGACTGAACTCAAACTGAATGTCATAGCACTGAACTGATGAATGACTCTCTGTTCCTTCTGAGCTCTCACTGTTGGAAGGTTGTTTTGGGATATTTGTAACATCTTTGTACAGACCAAGGGCTTCCCATATATTGTGCCGATTTGTCTTTACAAACGTGTAAAGGTTTTTGGTGACATTTTGTTATTTAATTTTTGACACAAGTCTACCCATACTTTTTCTGAGGGGAATGCTATTGCCTGTCCTGTAATCATTTTTTCATGTGAAGAACAGATGACATTTATAATGTCATCATAGTCACAGGCTGGCTTCCTGGGCATCTGATCAAAACAAAAAATGTTTTTATTAGTTTTACATGCAGTGTATTATATGGAAAATAATTGATTACATAATTTTTAATAGTTAAGATACAGTGGTCCCTCAACATACAATGGTAATTAGTTCCAGGTGAATCATCGTATGTTAAAACCATACTGGAGCAGCAGGTGATGCATTCAACAGAGTCCTTCATATGTTGAAATGATCGTATGTTGGGGCCATTGTATGTGTTGAGGGATCACTGTACTGAGATTAAATAATCCTATTCTTAGCATGCTCACTTCTCTCTACTTTTACAGATGAAAAGTGTATTGTGTATCTCTGCCTCTCCCATAGTAATAAATGGTGGGGGCGTGCCTGCCACAGCAAAGCCCTGTGGTTGGCAGTCACTCTGCACAGGGCGGTGATTGCTCCATGCAGGGGAGCACTGAGGGCCATTGCAGGGGGTCCCAGTGGTCAGTACCAACCCCCCCCCCCCGGGGGGTGGGATAGGGGATAAGTTTTGCAGCAGAGTACTCTTTTAATGGGTTAAAGCATTACTGTAATTACAAACAACTTGATGTGTTGGAGAACTACAACCCCCAGCATACCCGGACAGCCTTTGACTGTCCGGTCATGCTGGGAGTTGTAGTTTTGCAACACCTGCAGGCACCCTGCTTGGGAAACACTGTTGTAGACAGATAAAAGTACAACTCCATGATTGAACTAAAGTTTCTTTGCTCAGGTAATAGCTTTGCAGAAATCTACCAAGACAGTTTAGCACATTTTCAGTTCAAATAAGTAAGTACACTTGATTTACCCTGGGAGTCTCTCAGCTAGTAGTCAAATTGTTAGGCCTTTCCCCAAGTTACAGTGTGTGGGGGAGGAGCATCACAAGCAGGAAATCGAAATGAAGTATGGGGTCTAGTAAGGAACAATTTATACATTTTTTTTATTATAAAATTGCTATGGCTAGCCGGTGTTTTTCATTTCTTTTTATCTCCCTTTATCCATATATCAGTTACAGTGATTTGAGGCACAAACTCAGTGCGAGATACAGCACAAACGAATGATGTATTTATTTATTTTTAAAATTTGAGAACATGGGGTGGAAAGTGGGTGGAGTTACAGCAAATTGAGCGCACAATATCTCGTAAACCAAAGCGGCACAAACGTTAATAAACCAAAGCGGCACAAACGTTTTTTTTTGCAGCGCAAACCAGCACAAACGCAGCACAAACGAATGGTGTATTCATTTTTAAAATTTAAGAACATGGGGTGGAAAGTGGGTGGAGTTTCAGCAAATTGAGCGCACAATATCTCGGAAACCAAAGCGGTGCAAACGTTCATTTTTGCGGCACAAACCAGCACAAACGCAGCACAAACAAATGGTGTATTCATTTTTAAAATTTAAGAACATGGGGTGGAAAGTGGGCGGAGCTTCATAAAAATATAACGCGCAATATCTCTGGAACCAAAGCTGCGCAAACGTTCATTTTTGCGGCACAAACCAGCACAAACGCAGCACAAACAAATGGTGTATTTTTATTCATCTTTTGAGAACATGGGGTGCCAACTTCACTCAGGTGGTATGTTGGCCCATTCCTCCATGCAGATCTCCTCTAGAGCAGTGATGTTTTTGGCTTTTCGCTTGGCAACACGGACTTTCAACTCCCTCCAAAGGTTTTCTATAGGGTTGAGATCTGGAGACTGGCTAGGCCACTCAAGGACCTTGAAATGCTTCTTACGAAGCCACTCCTTCGTTGCCCTGGCGGTGTGCTTTGGATCATTGTCATGTTGAAAGACCCAGCCACGTTTCATCATCAATGCCCTTGCTGATGGAAGGAGGTTTGCACTCAAAATCTCACGATACATGGCCCCATTCATTCCTTCATGTACCCGGATCAGTCGTCCTGGCCCCTTTGCAGAGAAACAGCCCCAAAGCATGATGTTTCCACCACCATGCTTTACAGTAGGTATGGTGTTTGATGGATGCAACTCAGTATTCTTTTTCCTCCAAACACGACAAGTTGTGTTTCTACCAAACAGTTCCAGTTTGGTTTCATCAGACCATAGGACATTCTCCCAAAACTCCTCTGGATCATCCAAATGCTCTCTAGCAAACTTCAGACGGGCCCGGACATGTACAGGCTTAAGCAGTGGGACACGTCTGGCACTGCAGGATCTGAGTCCATGGTGGCGTAGTGTGTTACTTATGGTAGGCCTTGTTACATTGGTCCCAGCTCTCTGCAGTTCATTCACTAGGTCCCCCCGCGTGGTTCTGGGATTTTTGCTCACCGTTCTTGTGATCATTCTGACCCCACGGGGTGGGATTTTGCGTGGAGCACCAGATCAAGGGAGATTATCAGTGGTCTTGTATGTCTTCCATTTTCTAATTATTGCTCCCACAGTTGATTTCTTCACTCCAAGCTGGTTGGCTATTGCAGATTCAGTCTTCCCAGCCTGGTGCAGGGCTACAATTTTGTTTCTGGTGTCCTTTGACAGCTCTTTGATCTTCACCATAGTGGAGTTTGGAGTCAGACTGTTTGAGGGTGTGCACAGGTGTCTTTTTATACTGATAACAAGTTTAAACAGGTGCTATTACTACAGGTAATGAGTGGAGGAAAGAGGAGACTCTTAAAGAAGAAGTTACAGGTCTGTGAGAGCCAGAAATCTTGATTGCTTGTTTCTGACCAAATACTTATTTTCCACCATAATATGCAAATAAAATGAAAAAAAAACAGACAATGTGATTTTCTGGATTTTTTTTTCTCAGTTTGTCTCCCATAGTTGAGGTCTACCTATGATGTAAATTACAGACGCCTCTCATGTTTTTAAGTGGTGGAACTTGCACTATTGCTGACTGACTAAATACTTTTTTGCCCCACTGTATATACTTTTCTAGCTGTACCTCCAGAATCTTTTTTAGCTATTTTCTCCAGCATCTTCATGTGATCAGATGAACATGATATCTTCAGATGTTAAGACTTTGTTCTCGAGGATGTAACAGACTTGTGGAGGTCAACAGTTCTTTTTCTGAAGTCTTGGCTGGTTTGTCTTGATTTTCCTATAATGTCAAACAAAGCGGCAAGTAGGCCTTGAATACATGCACTAAAATACTGCAGCATGTACACCTCCAATTAACTAAAAAAATATCAATTAGCCTATTAGAAGCTTTTAAAGCTATGCCATTGTTTTCTATAGCTTTTCAAGCTATTTAAATGGAATCTGACAGCAAGTTTTTGATACCGTGTGAGAGAAGCCTGACGCAGGCAAAGAGAAGATGAATCTAACGATGTATCATTTAGATTACTGGGTGCAGACATTCTCACACAATCAGAGTTTTTAGATAAAGTAATGAAGAAGAGCTGAAAAAGCTATCCCCGCCCACACCAGGCCCTGTATATACAATGTCTACAGACAGTGAGCTGCTTATCATAGGATGGGGCGGAGTGGGACTAGCATGCACACTCTACTGTGTCCGAGCAATGATAAGATGCTGGTCATAAAACAAGCAAACGAAATGATGAAGCTTGATAAAGAGAGGCATTGCTGAAATCTGTGTTTTAACCCCTATCTCATGCTGTATTCAGATTACATAGCAAAAACCTGCCGCCAGATTCCTTTCACAGGCAAAGTCAACTGTACTAGTATTTTTATATAATGAATTATAAATGAAAAAATCTGTAAACAGTTGAAGGAAAAATTGCTTTCGTCAAGTAGATGATATTGTAAATGTTCTGAACAACTTGCTTAAAATATAGATTACATGAAATCTGTGTAAGAGATAAATATTAGGCTTCATGATTTCAACCTAAGGGTGTGTAAACTTGGGACTTATGATTTTATGATATAGGGTTCTTCTTGGACGTGCACTGTTTAGAAGCAGCAGAGTTCTTCTAATAAGGTGCAGGCCTGCAATAAATATAAGCAGCCTATAATCTGAGGTGGCATAATTTGCTAGATATGAAGCATTAAATTATGCTTTTTAAGGTCTAAAAACATCAGAAAATGATGGAAACACTGCTCAAATGACTCAGGAACATCACGGGGATCGCCCCTGGAAGCATTCCTGACTCCTAGTTCACAGCTTTAAACAATGTTGTCAGAGTTTCATGCCATTTGTACCGGTGCACCAAAAAACATACCAAAACGAAACCAAAACAGATTTTGCTGGGAAATACAGTATGTTAAGGTACATCCTTTCCAGGTTAATGACTTTAATATAAGGCAAAATAATTAACCCCAGACCAAAATGTTCCTCCCCCACATGGGCTATGTTCAGACGCTGCGTTTTTGAAGTGTTTTTCCACATTAACATTGCTTTCAACCAAAACAAATGCATTCACTGGGAAATATCATTGTAACATTTAACAACCCTAGCTGGCCATGTGGTGTGTGACACATAAGCAGACATATCTTGTTTCATTTATGAAGAAGGGATACTTTAAGTCACAGAGCCTATTTTTACACGGGCATCAGGCAGCATTAATCTGCTTAAACTGTTATAGCCTATGCAGTGAGTGGATGGGCTGCCAAGAATTATGACGCACCCCAATACCCCTTTCACAGAAAGTCAAGGAGGGCTTCCCTAAAAAATGTTGCAATTAATGCAAGGCCTGCCCTGCTACCAAGTCATATGCACCCCAATATGCCTTAGAACCCAGGTACTGGATGGGCCCAGGAAAATCCACTTCACATTATTCATTTTGTACTCCCATTCTGTTTTCTTATGCGTTGACAGCAAGGCCTGCCCTGTTACCAAGTCATATGCACCCCAATAAGCCTTTGAACTCACATACTGGATGGGCACAGGAAAATCCATTTGACATTATTCATTTTGTACTTCCATACTCTTTTCTTCTGCATTGACAGCAAGGCCTGCCCTGCTGCGAAGTCATCTGCACCCCAATATGCCTTGAAACCAGGTACTAGATGGGCACAGGAAAATCCACTTCACATTATTCATTTTGTACTCCCATTCTGTTTTCTTATGCATTGACTGCAAGGCCTGCCCTGCTACAAAGTCATATACACCCCAATAAGCCTTTGAACCCACATACTGGATGGGCACAGGAAAATCCACTTCACATTATTCATTTTGTACTCCCATTCTGCTACCAAGTCATATGCACCCCAATAACCCCAATCTCCCTTGAAAAAACATGGAAGAGGGCCTCTTAACAAAAAGTCCCATCAAAAAAGAGCATGTCTCCTAGACTTGTAATGCCCATACACTAAAGGGGGTTTTACACTAAGCGATATCGCTAGCAATATCGCTAAAACGTCACTGGTTTTGTGACGTTATAGCGATATTGCTAGCGATATCGCTATGTGTGATACTTACCAGCGACCGGCTCCCCCGCTGTCCATCGCTGATCGCGCGAGAATGTCCAGCTCCATTTCTCGTCGGACGCTTCCTGCTGGGCTTCCTGCTGTGACGACGAGCGACGCTGGAGGCGGGCGGGAGGACGCAGGATCGCTGTGTGTGAAAGGTGAGTATCGTGCGCTGCGTCGCTGCTGCATCGCTGTGAGGTCTTTCTGTATGAAAGCTCACTAGCGATCATTTAGCGATGCACCAGCGATCCTGACCGGGTCGGATCGCTCGTCGGATCGCTGGTGCATCGCTAAATGTAAAAGGGCCTTAAGTGTGCTGGCTGGCAAACATTTTCCCCTGTGGGGTAAAGCTCAACCTTTTCCATAACAAGTATTTAACGCCCAATAAAAACACCCAACCTTGTTAGAATTTTGACAATGGCTGTAGCAGCAGGGAACACATTAACGCTGGTGATCTAGTGGCGGCGGTTGATGAGATGCGGAGGAAGGCCTGATTAAAAATTATGCCTATTTTAATGGAGCGTGTCTCCTAGACTTGTAATGCCCATACAGTAAGTGTATGGCCTGGCAAACATTTCCCCCCTGGGGGTAGATATCATCATAGTGTGTACATTTTTTTTTTAGAGGCATCATAAACACCTTGCAAAGCTGTAACGTGGTTTCCTACACAGTTTCTGCTGGGAAGGTACATGTTTTTAGTAACAATATGGCGGACGAATTGTTGGATGACGTGATCTGGAAAAGGGGCATGGTGATGACAGGAATGGTAAATTACATAATTACTAACAGCAGTGGATATGGGAGGTACAGTTGTGGCCAAAAGTATTGACACCCCTGCAATTCTGTCAGATAATACTCAGTTTCTTCCTGAAAATGATTGCAAACACAAATTCTTTGGTATTATTATCTTCATTTAATTTGTCTTAAATGAAAAAACACAAAAGAGAATGAAGCAAAAAGCAAAACATTGATCATTTCACACAAAACTCCAAAAATGGGCCAGACAAAAGTATTGGCACCCTCAGCCTAATACTTGGTTGCACAACCTTTAGCCAAAATAACTGTGACCAACCGCTTCTGGTATCCATCAATGAGTTTCTTACAATGCTCTGCTGGAATTTTAGACCATTCTTCTTTGGCAAACTGCTCCAGGTCCCTGATATTAGAAGGGTGCCTTCTCCAAACTGCCATTTTAAGATCTCTCCACAGGTGTTCTATGGGATTCAGGTCTGGACTCATTGCTGGCCACCTTAGAAGTCTCCAGTGCTTTCTCTCAAACCATTTTCTAGTGCTTTTTGAAGTGTGTTTTGGGTCATTGTCCTGCTGGAAGACCCATGCCCTCTGAGGGAGACCCAGCTTTCTTTCACTGGGCCCTACATTATGCTGCAAAATTTGTTGGTAGTCTTCAGACTTCATAATGCCATGCACACGGTCAAGCAGTCCAGTGCCAGAGGCAGCAAAGCAACCCCAAAACATCAGGGAACCTCCGCCATGTTTGACTGTAGGGACCGTGTTCTTTTCTTTGAATGCCTCTTTTTTCTCCTGTAAACTCTATGTTGATGCTTTTGCCCAAAAAGCTCTACTTTTGTCTCATCTGACCAGAGAACATTCTTCCAAAACGTTTTAGGTTTTTTCAGGTAAGTTTTGGCAAACTCCAGCCTGGCTTTTTTATGTCTCGGGGTAAGAAGTGGGGTCTTCCTGGGTCTCCTACCATACAGTCCATTTTCATTCAGATGCCTGATAGTACGGGTTGACACTGTTGTACCCTCGGACTGCAGGGCAGCTTGAACTTGTTTGGATGTTAGTCGAGGTTCTAAATCCAACATCTGCACAATCTTGCATTGAAATCTCTTGTCAATTTTTCTTTTCCGTCCACATCTAGGGAGGTTAGCCACAGTGCCATGGGCTTTATACTTCTTGATGACACTGCGCACGGTAGACACAGGAACATTCAGGTCTTTGGAGATGGACTTGTAGCCTTGAGATTGCTCATGCTTCCTCACAATTTGGTTTCTCAAGTCCTCAGACAGTTCTTTGGTCTTCTTTCTTTTCTCCATGCTCAATGTGGTACACACAAGGACACAGGACAGAGGTTGAGTCAACTTTAATCCATGTCAACTGGCTGCAAGTGTGATTTAGTTATTGCCAACACCTGTTAGGTGCCACAGGTAAGTTACAGGTGCTGTTAATTACACAAATTAGAGAAGCATCACATGATTTTTCGAACAGTGCCAATACTTTTGTCCACCCTCTTTTTTATGTTTGGTGTGGAATTATATCCAATTTGGCTTTAGGACAATTCTTTTTGTGTTTTTTCATTTAAGACAAATTAAATCAAGATAATAATACCAAAGAATTTGTGTTTGCAATCATTTTCAGGAAGAAACTGAGTATTATCTGACGGAATTGCAGGGGTGTCAATACTTTTGGCCACAACTGTATTACCAATAATATCCTGATGTTCCAGTCTAAAATTAATTGCCCTAGTGAAACGTACATAGCCACGACCCTTGGAAACACCTGATTTCCTCTTTACAAGATATGGATGATAAATCACTTATAGAATTGCCTCCATAATCAAGAAATAAATACCATAACTATTGATATAAATCACAATGTCCCACTGAAAAATTGAATCAGAATAAAGGACCAATTGGTATAAAAAGCTATATTTTTATTCACAAAGAATTTAAAAATGTACAAATAGAGAGATGCACATATCAATGAAGGGACGTTATGAGCCCATTTTTTTCCATATATCAAACACCAAATAAATACACCATTATCAAAAACAGTAATAGGTAATAGGTAAACAATAGCTGCAAAATCCCTTATTCTATAAAAACATCCACAAAAATGTGAAAACTGTGCAATTTGTTATAATAAATATCTATAAATTAGTACGATAAGGATTCTCATCAATGTGGGAGCTCTCAGGTCTATGTTACCCCTGCAAATTGCCAAAAACCGCAAGGAATCTGAACTATGGCGATGCCCATGGATGAATATTAAACTGGGCCAACATACTAACCATCCCTATGGCAATATCAATCTTTGTTAGCGGCATTCAAGTCCGCTCTCACAATATGAATCCATGCAACAGCATAATTGCAGTAATCATATAACAATGAAACAAATAATATCATAGAGCAAAGCAGCCATTACCGATGATTGATAAGGAGTCTCCTCGGGCGTCCCTCTGCCCCGACGCGCGTTTCGCTTTTGCTTCAACGGGAGGCATGACTTAGGAGGGGAAATCCCCGTTTATATAATCCTCTGCAATCAATTACCTTACTAGAATGACCATGGCGCATGCTCATTACTAGAATGTCAATAGCGCATGCCCAGAAGTAAGTACTCCAAACCATAAGAAGTAAACCATAATATCACTTGAGGTGGATCGCCAGATCTTAGAAAACAATATTGAATTTCCTAAAACTAAGCGCTACAAAAATGATGTTTATAAGAGTAGATAATCTTAATATATAGATCACTAGTATATCAACATATTATAGCGCTACTATAATGCGGGTATGGAGATCTATGCTATACTATTAGAACCCTATGTCTACACATATAGGACGGAAATACAGATATAGACTATTATTCACTCAAGATTTCATAATCAGAATAATGATTGGAGCACTAACCACGGAAAGCATGAATAAATAAATGACAGAGAAGTCACCCTGAGTCCATGAAGTGAAAAACGGCGCATGAGGGAGTTGAACTTGGTTCACTACTATCAATAAGAGAAGTGTTTGTGTGCTCCTATGTCGTTCGCCACCAGTCATCACCAGATGACCCTGGAAAGCGAAACGTACATAATGTGAGCATCACACTCTTCTCTGGTGAATCAAGACCCACTCATGCGCACTCACAAGAATGTATGTAATATGGGGTACTTCAAATGCACTCTCAATACCCCCAAATAAAGATATGACAAATACAAAATAATGATATTATCAATAATGAAAATGTCACATATGAAAATGACGCTTAATCATGCTATATTGACAACTGTGAAAAAGACCATAATGATGAGGATTATAACACGAGGAAAGAACATGAGGACAAAACATGAGAAATAGAGGCATCTTCAGATCTTAAATCTTCAATAAATGCACCATAAATCTTCTTTTCCATTTAACCACTGGAATAATCAGACACGACAACCGATGTACTGTAACTAAAAAGACAAAATGTTAATATCACTCTATAAAAAAACTGACCCACCCTAAAAAGTCCACAACCCATGGAAAAAAGTCAAGAATATATTAATGAAATAAAAAAGCTACAAAAAAGCACCGAAACCGAAGCTTTCATTGAGTCCTTGAGGAGTTATGGTGCCCAATCGAAATATCCACTGGCACTCTTTTTTGGCTAGTCTTTTACCAACATCTCCTCCTCTGAGACCCAAATTAATGTGATCAATACCCTTGACTTGGAGTAGCCTAGAATTGCTATGATGGAATTTTTTAAAATGCCTAGGTAATGTTTTCAACAAAGCAGCATCTTCAATCTTTTTGGCTTTATCAATATCAAGGCAGTGCTCCCGAACTCGAATCTTGAGCTCCCTACTAGTCATCCCAATGTAAATTTTCTGGCATGGGCAAGTAGCATAGTAAATCACTCCTTTCGTTGAGCATGTAATGTAGGTTCTAATATCAAAACATCTAGATTGATCAAAATTCTGGAACTTGCTACTTTTTTTCATATTGGCACATGCCTTGCACATACCACAGGGAAAAAATCCCATACGCTCCATATTCTTCTCCCTCTCTTTCCGTTGAGGATCATATTGGCTATGTGTCAAAATGTCTCGCAAATTTGGAGCCCTTTTTGCCACAAATGAGGGACCTGATGGTAAGATTTCCCTCAACACAGGATCGGTCAAAAGAATTTGCCAATGTCTCTGTACTATATTTTTAACCTCAAACCATTTGTTATTGAAGTTTGAAATAAATCTTACCTGCTGTTCCCTGTTCACAATCTTAGGAGGAATCACATTCTTATGTAAAAGTTGTTCTCTGGGGACACTTTTTGCCCTCATATATCCTCTCTGAATGGACTTCCGATTATATCCTCTATTTTGAAATCGTTTCCTAAGGATAGAGGACTGTTCTTCAAAAAGACCTTCATCAGAACAAATTCTCTTAATGCGCAAAAATTGTCCAATGGGTATCCCATCTATGGTGGATTTTAGATGTGCCGATGAAGCATGGAGCAAGGAATTTGTTGCCGTGGGTTTACGATATACTGTGGTTGATAGCCGACCATCAGATAGAACTGTAATGGACAAATCCAAAAATTCAATTTTACGTCCATAATGATACGTCAACCTAATATTTTGGTTATTGTTGTTAAGTGTATTCATTAAACACCTCAATTCCTCACCTGATCCTTCATAAATAAACAGGATATCATCTATGTAACGGATCCAGTTATGGATCCGTTCCATACCCACTACTTCACTGTCCTGAAAGATATATCTTTCCCAGGCTCCCATAAACAGGTTCACATATGAGGGGGCACAAGCCGCCCCCATAGCTGTACCTTGCTTTTGAAGAAAAATTTTTCCATTGAAGGAAAATGCGTTATGAGTTAATACATATTTCAGTAAAGCAAGAACAAAGTTGGCCATATCATGATCTACATTACTGTTTAAGAGGAATTTACCAATGGCATTAAGTCCATCTTGATGACGGATCGATGTATATAAAGCCTCAACGTCTGCTGTAACGAGGATCATGTTGTCAGTTAGTTGAATATTTTCTAAATGTCCAAGTGCAGCTGTAGTATCCTTAATATATGAGGGTAGCTGAGTCACCAAAGGTTTTAAAAAGTGATCTATCACATTACATATGATCTCACAGAGACCCTCGTTAGCTGCCACTATAGGTCTTCCCGGTGGATCCTGGGAATTTTTATGGACCTTTAGTATCAGGTAGAACGTTGCTAACCTAGGACTGAGTTTTTGATGGATTTCTAATAATTTCTTAGGGACAATGTGGTTTTCAACTGCGGCCTCCAAAATATCAATCAATTCCAATTTAAATTGTCCCATAGGATTATAAGTAAGTAACTTATACTCCTGGGTGTTGTTTAACAATTTATTGGTTTGGGCCTCATACATGGAGTTCGGCCATATTACTATGTTGCCTCCTTTGTCGGCCACCTTGAAAACCACATCGTCCCATTCCTTAAGTTCTCTCAAAGCACTCCTCTCCTGCATTGACAAATTATTATGGCCAAAATGACTAGTTTTCTTTAATTTATCAATTTCAGATGACACAATCTTTGTGAACGTATCAACTGCCGGTACTAATGTTAAAGGGGGAAATTTTGTAGATTTATTAATTAATTTCACAGGGAAATTACTTACATTTGATGTATTCTCATCAATCAGAGACTCAAGAATCTCAAGAGCTTCATTTTCCTCCCTACTAGAGAAGTCACCACCACTTTCTTTTTTATGATGTAACCTCTTCAAAACCAGTTTTCTGGAGAAGAGATGCAAGTCCTTTATTGCCGTGAACGTGTCTAAATCAGATGAAGGGGAAAACGTTAGCCCTCTCTGTAGCACCCTTGTTTGTGCATCTGTTAACATATGGCTAGACAAATTAATGACCTCGACGGTATCACTCACTTGATTTTTGGGGGCAGCACTTTTTTTATAATGCTGTCGAGTCCTCGGTTTATAGCTGGCTTCAAAAGTACTGCTTCCCACATCACTAATGGAGGAATAAGATGTAGATAAGTCCCTAAACAGATTCCTTGGGATGGGGTCTTTTTTCTTTGGCATTTGCCATTTGAAAATTCTCTTGGACTCGAAATCAGCCCAATCCCTTTCATACTTCTGTTTATTTAAACTAATGTGATTCTCCCATTTTTCAATGTCTTTATCAAGTTTTGTAACAAATTCCTGAAATTCCTCTTTTCTCATGTCATGTAATAAGATTTTTTGGAGATCCTCAATTTCAGTCTCTATATTCTTAAGAATAATGGAATTCTTTTCAATGGATTATTTTAATATCAATTATTTTAATGAATTCCAAAGAACAGGTGTTAGCAGCCGCAATCCACCTATTAATTAGAGTTTCTTCTCCCAAATCAAAAGTAGGATATATGTTGATCCTCAAGCCTCTTGGAACGATATTCTGTGCCACATAATTTTCTAAGGTAATTTTCGTCCACCATACCTTGATTTTTTTATTCAAAGCTCTTTTATATTTCTGTGTATTTTCCTGACTCACATGGGAAGTGGAACTATGTGATGATGTAGCACCTCTCTTGAACATACTAGTGGCCTTCGCTTGCCAAGAGCTTTCCTTGGCTTTGAAATCCATAATATGGCTCTGTTTAAACAACAGTCAATAATAATAAATCACTTATAGAATTGCCTCCATAATCAAGAAATAAATACCATAACTATTGATATAAATCACAATGTCCCACTGAAAAATTGAATCAGAATAAAGGACCAATTGGTATAAAAAGCTATATTTTTATTCACAAAGAATTTAAAAATGTACAAATAGAGAGATGCACATATCAATGAAGGGACGTTATGAGCCCATTTTTTTCCATATATCAAACACCAAATAAATACACCATTATCAAAAACAGTAATAGGTAATAGGTAAACAATAGCTGCAAAATCCCTTATTCTATAAAAACATCCACAAAAATGTGAAAACTGTGCAATTTGTTATAATAAATATCTATAAATTAGTACGATAAGGATTCTCATCAATGTGGGAGCTCTCAGGTCTATGTTACCCCTGCAAATTGCCAAAAACCGCAAGGAATCTGAACTATGGCGATGCCCATGGATGAATATTAAACTGGGCCAACATACTAACCATCCCTATGGCAATATCAATCTTTGTTAGCGGCATTCAAGTCCGCTCTCACAATATGAATCCATGCAACAGCATAATTGCAGTAATCATATAACAATGAAACAAATAATATCATAGAGCAAAGCAGCCATTACCGATGATTGATAAGGAGTCTCCTCGGGCGTCCCTCTGCCCCGACGCGCGTTTCGCTTTTGCTTCAACGGGAGGCATGACTTAGGAGGGGAAATCCCCGTTTATATAATCCTCTGCCCAGCTGCAATCAATTACCTTACTAGAATGACCATGGCGCATGCCCATTACTAGAATGTCAATAGCGCATGCCCAGAAGTAAGTACTCCAAACCATAAGAAGTAAACCATAATATCACTTGAGGTGGATCGCCATGGTCATTCTAGTAAGGTAATTGATTGCAGCTGGGCAGAGGATTATATAAACGGGGATTTCCCCTCCTAAGTCATGCCTCCCGTTGAAGCAAAAGCGAAACGCGCGTCGGGGCAGAGGGACGCCCGAGGAGACTCCTTATCAATCATCGGTAATGGCTGCTTTGCTCTATGATATTATTTGTTTCATTGTTATATGATTACTGCAATTATGCTGTTGCATGGATTCATATTGTGAGAGCGGACTTGAATGCCGCTAACAAAGATTGATATTGCCATAGGGATGGTTAGTATGTTGGCCCAGTTTAATATTCATCCATGGGCATCGCCATAGTTCAGATTCCTTGCAGTTTTTGGCAATTTGCAGGGGTAACATAGACCTGAGAGCTCCCACATTGATGAGAATCCTTATCGTACTAATTTATAGATATTTATTATAACAAATTGCACAGTTTTCACATTTTTGTGGATGTTTTTATAGAATAAGGGATTTTGCAGCTATTGTTTACCTATTACCTATTACTGTTTTTGATAATGGTGTATTTATTTGGTGTTTGATATATGGAAAAAAATGGGCTCATAACGTCCCTTCATTGATATGTGCATCTCTCTATTTGTACATTTTTAAATTCTTTGTGAATAAAAATATAGCTTTTTATACCAATTGGTCCTTTATTCTGATTCAATTTTTCAGTGGGACATTGTGATTTATATCAATAGTTATGGTATTTATTTCTTGATTATGGAGGCAATTCTATAAGTGATTTATTATTATTGACTGTTGTTTAAACAGAGCCATATTATGGATTTCAAAGCCAAGGAAAGCTCTTGGCAAGCGAAGGCCACTAGTATGTTCAAGAGAGGTGCTACATCATCACATAGTTCCACTTCCCATGTGAGTCAGGAAAATACACAGAAATATAAAAGAGCTTTGAATAAAAAAATCAAGGTATGGTGGACGAAAATTACCTTAGAAAATTATGTGGCACAGAATATCGTTCCAAGAGGCTTGAGGATCAACATATATCCTACTTTTGATTTGGGAGAAGAAACTCTAATTAATAGGTGGATTGCGGCTGCTAACACCTGTTCTTTGGAATTCATTAAAATAATCATTGAAAAGAATTCCATTATTCTTAAGAATATAGAGACTGAAATTGAGGATCTCCAAAAAATCTTATTACATGACATGAGAAAAGAGGAATTTCAGGAATTTGTTACAAAACTTGATAAAGACATTGAAAAATGGGAGAATCACATTAGTTTAAATAAACAGAAGAAGTATGAAAGGGATTGGGCTGATTTCGAGTCCAAGAGAATTTTCAAATGGCAAATGCCAAAGAAAAAAGACCCCATCCCAAGGAATCTGTTTAGGGACTTATCTACATCTTATTCCTCCATTAGTGATGTGGGAAGCAGTACTTTTGAAGCCAGCTATAAACCGAGGACTCGACAGCATTATAAAAAAAGTGCTGCCCCCAAAAATCAAGTGAGTGATACCGTCGAGGTCATTAATTTGTCTAGCCATATGTTAACAGATGCACAAACAAGGGTGCTACAGAGAGGGCTAACGTTTTCCCCTTCATCTGATTTAGACACGTTCACGGCAATAAAGGACTTGCATCTCTTCTCCAGAAAACTGGTTTTGAAGAGGTTACATCATAAAAAAGAAAGTGGTGGTGACTTCTCTAGTAGGGAGGAAAATGAAGCTCTTGAGATTCTTGAGTCTCTGATTGATGAGAATACATCAAATGTAAGTAATTTCCCTGTGAAATTAATTAATAAATCTACAAAATTTCCCCCTTTAACATTAGTACCGGCAGTTGATACGTTCACAAAGATTGTGTCATCTGAAATTGATAAATTAAAGAAAACTAGTCATTTTGGCCATAATAATTTGTCAATGCAGGAGAGGAGTGCTTTGAGAGAACTTAAGGAATGGGACGATGTGGTTTTCAAGGTGGCCGACAAAGGAGGCAACATAGTAATATGGCCGAACTCCATGTATGAGGCCCAAGCCAATAAATTGTTAAACAACACCCAGGAGTATAAGTTACTTACTTATAATCCTATGGGACAATTTAAATTGGAATTGATTGATATTTTGGAGGCCGCAGTTGAAAACCACATTGTCCCTAAGAAATTATTAGAAATCCATCAAAAACTCAGTCCTAGGTTAGCAACGTTCTACCTGATACCAAAGGTCCATAAAAATTCCCAGGATCCACCGGGAAGACCTATAGTGGCAGCTAACGAGGGTCTCTGTGAGATCATATGTAATGTGATAGATCACTTTTTAAAACCTTTGGTGACTCAGCTACCCTCATATATTAAGGATACTACAGCTGCACTTGGACATTTAGAAAATATTCAACTAACTGACAACATGATCCTCGTTACAGCAGACGTTGAGGCTTTATATACATCGATCCGTCATCAAGA
Organism: Dendrobates tinctorius; assembly: GCF_039654945.1. Taxonomy (NCBI): domain Eukaryota; kingdom Metazoa; phylum Chordata; class Amphibia; order Anura; family Dendrobatidae; genus Dendrobates; species Dendrobates tinctorius. The sequence continues at coordinate 62,990,159 of NW_027361679.1, forward strand.
TGGACTTAATGCCGTTGGTAAATTCCTCTTAAACAGTAATGTAGATCATGATATGGCCAACTTTGTTCTTGCTTTACTGAAATATGTATTAACTCATAACGCATTTTCCTTCAATGGAAAAATTTTTCTTCAAAAGCAAGGTACAGCTATGGGGGCGGCTTGTGCCCCCTCATATGCGAACCTGTTTATGGGAGCCTGGGAAAGATATATCTTTCAGGACAGTGAAGTAGTGGGTATGGAACGGATCCATAACTGGATCCGTTACATAGATGATATCCTGTTTATTTATGAAGGATCAGGTGAGGAATTGAGGTGTTTAATGAATACACTTAACAACAATAACCAAAATATTAGGTTGACGTATCATTATGGACGTAAAATTGAATTTTTGGATTTGTCCATTACAGTTCTATCTGATGGTCGGCTATCAACCACAGTATATCGTAAACCCACGGCAACAAATTCCTTGCTCCATGCTTCATCGGCACATCTAAAATCCACCATAGATGGGATACCCATTGGACAATTTTTGCGCATTAAGAGAATTTGTTCTGATGAAGGTCTTTTTGAAGAACAGTCCTCTATCCTTAGGAAACGATTTCAAAATAGAGGATATAATCGGAAGTCCATTCAGAGAGGATATATGAGGGCAAAAAGTGTCCCCAGAGAACAACTTTTACATAAGAATGTGATTCCTCCTAAGATTGTGAACAGGGAACAGCAGGTAAGATTTATTTCAAACTTCAATAACAAATGGTTTGAGGTTAAAAATATAGTACAGAGACATTGGCAAATTCTTTTGACCGATCCTGTGTTGAGGGAAATCTTACCATCAGGTCCCTCATTTGTGGCAAAAAGGGCTCCAAATTTGCGAGACATTTTGACACATAGCCAATATGATCCTCAACGGAAAGAGAGGGAGAAGAATATGGAGCGTATGGGATTTTTTCCCTGTGGTATGTGCAAGGCATGTGCCAATATGAAAAAAAGTAGCAAGTTCCAGAATTTTGATCAATCTAGATGTTTTGATATTAGAACCTACATTACATGCTCAACGAAAGGAGTGATTTACTATGCTACTTGTCCATGCCAGAAAATTTACATTGGGATGACTAGTAGGGAGCTCAAGATTCGAGTTCGGGAGCACTGCCTTGATATTGATAAAGCCAAAAAGATTGAAGATGCTGCTTTGTTGAAAACATTACCTAGGCATTTTAAAAAATTCCATCATAGCAATTCTAGGCTACTCCAAGTCAAGGGTATTGATCACATTAATTTGGGTCTCAGAGGAGGAGATGTTGGTAAAAGACTAGCCAAAAAAGAGTGCCAGTGGATATTTCGATTGGGCACCTTAACTCCTCAAGGACTCAATGAAAGCTTCGGTTTCGGTGCTTTTTTGTAGCTTTTTTATTTCATTAATATATTCTTGACTTTTTTCCATGGGTTGTGGACTTTTTAGGGTGGGTCAGTTTTTTTATAGAGTGATATTAACATTTTGTCTTTTTAGTTACAGTACATCGGTTGTCGTGTCTGATTATTCCAGTGGTTAAATGGAAAAGAAGATTTATGGTGCATTTATTGAAGATTTAAGATCTGAAGATGCCTCTATTTCTCATGTTTTGTCCTCATGTTCTTTCCTCGTGTTATAATCCTCATCATTATGGTCTTTTTCACAGTTGTCAATATAGCATGATTAAGCGTCATTTTCATATGTGACATTTTCATTATTGATAATATCATTATTTTGTATTTGTCATATCTTTATTTGGGGGTATTGAGAGTGCATTTGACGTACCCCATATTACATACATTCTTGTGAGTGCGCATGAGTGGGTCTTGATTCACCAGAGAAGAGTGTGATGCTCACATTATGTACGTTTCGCTTTCCAGGGTCATCTGGTGATGACTGGTGGCGAACGACATAGGAGCACACAAACACTTCTCTTATTGATAGTAGTGAACCAAGTTCAACTCCCTCATGCGCCGTTTTTCACTTCATGGACTCAGGGTGACTTCTCTGTCATTTATTTATTCATGCTTTCCGTGGTTAGTGCTCCAATCATTATTCTGATTATGAAATCTTGAGTGAATAATAGTCTATATCTGTATTTCCGTCCTATATGTGTAGACATAGGGTTCTAATAGTATAGCATAGATCTCCATACCCGCATTATAGTAGCGCTATAATATGTTGATATACTAGTGATCTATATATTAAGATTATCTACTCTTATAAACATCATTTTTGTAGCGCTTAGTTTTAGGAAATTCAATATTGTTTTCTAAGATCTGGCGATCCACCTCAAGTGATATTATGGTTTACTTCTTATGGTTTGGAGTACTTACTTCTGGGCATGCGCTATTGACATTCTAGTAATGGGCATGCGCCATGGTCATTCTAGTAAGGTAATTGATTGCAGCTGGGCAGAGGATTATATAAACGGGGATTTCCCCTCCTAAGTCATGCCTCCCGTTGAAGCAAAAGCGAAACGCGCGTCGGGGCAGAGGGACGCCCGAGGAGACTCCTTATCAATCATCGGTAATGGCTGCTTTGCTCTATGATATTATTTGTTTCATTGTTATATGATTACTGCAATTATGCTGTTGCATGGATTCATATTGTGAGAGCGGACTTGAATGCCGCTAACAAAGATTGATATTGCCATAGGGATGGTTAGTATGTTGGCCCAGTTTAATATTCATCCATGGGCATCGCCATAGTTCAGATTCCTTGCGGTTTTTGGCAATTTGCAGGGGTAACATAGACCTGAGAGCTCCCACATTGATGAGAATCCTTATCGTACTAATTTATAGATATTTATTATAACAAATTGCACAGTTTTCACATTTTTGTGGATGTTTTTATAGAATAAGGGATTTTGCAGCTATTGTTTACCTATTACCTATTACTGTTTTTGATAATGGTGTATTTATTTGGTGTTTGATATATGGAAAAAAATGGGCTCATAACGTCCCTTCATTGATATGTGCATCTCTCTATTTGTACATTTTTAAATTCTTTGTGAATAAAAATATAGCTTTTTATACCAATTGGTCCTTTATTCTGATTCAATTTTTCAGTGGGACATTGTGATTTATAAGATATGGATGATGATGGTATTGATGACGACTTAGAAATTTACCACATCCATACCAATAAGAAGAAGATCACAGCTGCAAAAAATGTGCAAAAATGGCAGTGAATGTCTGGAAAATAAATTTCTCTAGGACAAAGTTTACCTCTTACTAAAGTGGTACCGAATGAGGCATACACAGCTCTCAGGTGTACTCAGCGTGAGATGCTTGAAAGATTATGTATTCTGATTTGTCAATGTCCACTTTTTAAAAACGAGCAGAAAAGAAGGATGATATAGCGGGAAGATGTATGATTTTGATCAGTAAGGAGGTGATGTCAGGTACAGATAGGAAGATCTGCGTGTCATCGGTGTAGTGATGATATTGCAAACCGTGCCATTACATCAGCTGTCCCAGGCCGAAGGTGTAGATGGAGAAGAGTATAGGTCCTAGAACAGAGCCTTGGGGAACACCGAAAGACAGAAGTCAAGGTAAGGAAGTGGTGTGGGAAAGAGAGACAATTAATGTCCCCCTACCAGTGTTGTTTTAAAGATCTGCCAAAAACCCCAAAAAGGACACTTGCAACACCGGCCATGGCCGCATCAGCAAGGATAGTAAAACTACCAGCCTTACCACCACCAGCATGATCAGGCACATGGCAGCAAAGCACCCAACTTTGTTCATGGAGCCTAGTTCAACCAACAGTGTCTGTGGGTGATACCACTGCTTCTTCCGCTGTTGTGCGTGTAAGCCAATTTCCTGTCCAGGGTGCATGCAAAGATGCCTCCTGCCCTGCACCTTCCTTTGACCACAGTCAAACAGCACCATCATCAAGCACATCCACATTCTTGTCCCAGCATAGTCTTCAGTTATCCATACCCCAGTTATTGGATCGTAAGTGGAAAGATGCAGCCAACGGCCCACAGGCCACAGTACTAAATTCACAAATTTCTCGTCTGCTTGCGCTCTAAATGTTGCATTTTAGGCTCGTGGGAGACAACTAACTGGCAGTGACGGTAACAAGGTACTCAGTCCCCACCCGCCACTATTTCTCCGGGTATGTCATCACGACATTACACAACCAAGCACATGTCCCACAACATTACCCGGGCTATCAACAATGTTGTTACAGGGAAAGTGCACCTAACCACAGACCCATGGAAAAGTGCTTGCAGGCAGGGATGGTACACATCACTTACAGCACACTGGGTTTGCGTAGAAGAAATCATGACTCAGTCAGACATTGGGAGACCATGTCACAGATGTATGGAGGAGACAGGCTGTGGAAGGCTTTGTATGTCAGTGCTAGAGTGGAGGCTAGAGAGTATAAGGTTGCAATAGTCGAGTAGGGAGATCATGAGGGCGTGCACAAACATTTTTGAATTTTCTTGGAATGTACAGATCCAGGAAATGTTTTTGAGTTGTAATGGGCAGAAGGAGGCAAGGGCTGGGATCTTAGCTTGAAAGAGAGGGCAGAGTCGAGTATCACCCTGAGGGCACTAACATGCAGGAATATTTGTCCCAGTGTGCCGTCCCGGCATTACACAAGCACGTGTCCCGCAACATTACCCATGCCCTGCACAATGCTGTTACTTGGAAAGTCAACCTAACCATAAACATGTGGACAAGTGCTTGTGGTAAGGGATGGTACATCTTACTGAGGGCACAATGGGTTAACACAGTGGGAGCCGGGACCCACTCCAACCTTGGTATGGTGCATGTCCTCCCAAACCCCGAGTATTGCAGGCCCTATGTCAATCTGGGTTGCCCCCTCAGTCTACAGCTCCTGCACCTCCTCCTCCTTCACCTCCTCTTCAGCCTCCAGTTAAAAAAGGTAGCACATCAATCACAAGCTGGAAGCACTGCAGCACTGCCAAATGAAAGCGGGAACAGGCTGTGCTGAAGCTAATATGCTTCTGTGACAAACCCCAAAATGCTGAAGAGTTGTGGACAGCTCTGAAAGAGCAAGCAGATCGGTGGCTGAGACAGCTGAACACACAGCCAGGCATGGTTGAGTGTGACAATGGCTGGAACCTGGTGGCTGCTCTGTGGCGAGGCGAGCTCACACACGTGCCATACCTGGCTCATGCGCTTAACCAAATTGGTCAAGGTTTTTTGAAAAGCGTCACAGAGCTGGCAGATCTGCTTGGAAATTGCAAGTTCGAAATACCCATTTTAGAATGTCAGCTACAGCTTCATCTGCCCTTACCTTGATTCAGCAGCGCTTGTAGCTTATGGTTCAACGACTGGTATGTGATGCCTCCATGCTTTGGAACTCTACACTGCAGATGTTGGAAAGGATTTGTGAGCAGAAGAGGGCAGATGGTGAATAGTCTACCAGCATCAACAAGGTTGCCGGTATTCAATTCTGTCTTCACACATACAGTAACATCTGAGGAGTGGACATGGATGTCTGACATATGTAACATCCTCCAAAACTTTGACGAATCCACAAAGAGGGTGAGCGTCAATGACACCATAATTAATGTCTCCATCCTGCTTATCTGTGTTCTAATTTGAATATTGAGAGTTATTATAGAGCGAAAACATAGTTACAGTTTAATAGTTTCAAACACAACAGTCCTAAATAACAACGATAACAATAATCCAGTAATTAAACCCAAATAAAACTACCCTGCTTGTGACAGCTTACAATCTACAATAAATAACAACGATAACAATAATTTAACCCAAACAGAACAATCCTGCTCGTGACAACTTACAATCTAAAATGAGATGGTGGAAATAAATAATACAGGGGTGTATTTACAAGAAGGTATTTACAATGATGTTTGTACTATGATCTTACTGAGGCTCGTCGTGAGTGTTGTAGGCCTGAGGACAAGGAAAAGGACGACAGCATGGTCAGTTATCCCCTTGGTGATGCCACGGAAGTCTTGTCTGTTAGCAGTCTGGGAGGCATTGGGCTGACTTTATGTTACGCTGTCTTTCCCATGACCCTCGAGCTCTCAAAATTTTGGATGACAGACAGGCAATACTGATTTGTGGCACTTCTAGACCCACGGTAATCTGAGACCTTTATATCTCTTAGTCCTGAGGCAGACAGGTGAACTAAAATGTTTCAGTACCAGAGGGCACTTATAGCGGAATTATTACTAAAATTACTATTTCAAACTCTGGCGGCAGAGGACACAGTTCGTTGGTCAACCAAGGAGTACAGGTGAGAGAGATAAAACTCCAATACAGCAAAGGCAGTGGAACAATGGCAAAGTTCTTGTAGAGTTTTAACAGACCCTCTCATCACCATAACACAGAGGCGCAGGGTACTGTCACAAGGAATGCAATATTTTGGAAGATTTTGAGGGAGTACCTTGCTGACCGTACCAACATCCTCTGTCATTTCTCTGTGCCTTATGAATATTGGCTATCCAAGCTGGACATGTGGCATGAACTGTCTCTCTCTACTGCGCACGTGCGCTGCACTCATGGTCAAGGAGCGCACGGCGCCTCGCTCTCTGGCGGTTACTGGGCAAACGGCGCCTTGCTAAATGGCAGTACCACTTTTAGTGGCAGGAGACTACGGGAACCGTCCTTTACAGCGCCACTGCTCTAAGGCCGGAGCACACTACTCAGCCTCCTATGCGCTGCTTGTCCACGCCAAAACTCATTGTTGTCTTGCCACTTTGTCTTAAGCTGGCCCCCTGCCTCTAGGTCACCAGGTCTGTCTGTCTGCTGCATTTTGCCGCAGTGTCGGCGCTTCGGGTGCATATTGCACTGCCCCCCTTGCTGCTCACACGGTCACAGCTGGGGACTCACTCCTCTTTTTTTCCCTCAGCTTCCAGGCTTGTTCCCTGTCTAAACACAACCCCTCATTCTGTGTAATAGGGCCTGTCCGTTCCCCTATTCCTTCTGCCGGTAAACAGGGAATGCAGTCAAAACAGGTCCAGAACCGGCATAGCACAGGTACCCGCGGACCGGTCATCCTGACTCCATACATATCTGGCAAATAAGTTCTTTAATGCAAGCAGCATAGAGGGCATTTACTTACAAATTTCAAGAGAAAATTCTACAGTATATCCACAACAGTCTCAATTTGAAGGGCTTTGTGGCTTATATCATTCCACAAGATGTCACTAGTCTCATACTTAAATTTTTTGGTGGAAAATAATTTCCCCACTGATAGCTTGTGTATGTTTAGAATTATGTTACATCATTTGTGTGATTAATTATTCAGACCTATTTGATTAACAATATATTCATCTTTTTCTTAAAGGCTTTGGAATATAATGCTGTAAGAGTTGTTGAAGTCTGTTTTACGTCAAATGTGAAACTACTTGTCAATTGTTATCTTTACTATTTCTCCATTTTGTGTGTGGCTAACCACCTCATTGATGTTATTGAGTTTCTTTGTCAAGAAAACAACAGCTACACCAATACCACATGCTTTTTCTATTAATTCATCATGCTGTTGAAGTAGAGGTGAGATTAGGGAACTACATAACATCTGGGGACTGTGGTCAACATGACACTGTGCCAACACCAACTGGGGTATACAGTAGCTACCAAGTTGACAAAGTTTGTGCACAGCTGAACAGAGTTGTCAGAAAAAAAAACACTTCAATAACATGTTGGATAGATTGTCTAGTGGAAACACCCATATAGTATTATTATTATTTAGTTATTTATATAGAGCCATTAATTCCATGATGCTGTACATGACAAGGGGTTACATACATAGTAATAGATATTGTTTACCCAAAAAAAGTTACAATGACAGACTGTTACAGAGAGAAGAGGACCTTGTCCTTGCTTACTTTCATTCTGTGGGAGAATGGGAAAGAGACAGAAGGTGGTGGGTGCAGCACCTCGCGTGGTGGAGAAGCGGCAGCTTGTGTGGTGGTGTAGAATTCACATCTACGACCACCACGCTCTCCAATTGACATCTCTGGGAATGCATTCGAAATGTCAAAATATCTAGCTGCAGTTATAGAAAATGCATGAGCTCCTTTTAAACATCATCATCCAACCAGTTCAGTATTAGTAGGTGAGGGCTTGTCAGAATCCTGCCCAGGAACACCAGGCTTCAGTAGTTGCGAGTCCTGTCCCCGTGTTCTTCAACGTTATCTTGCTATGGCTCTTCCAAACATGATTTCATCAAGAAGATTTAGCCTTCGTAATACAGAGACACAGTACAACACAGAGTACAACAGTGCCTAAGCATTCACCCTCTGCTTCTTCTGTCTGTGCAGTGACTGCCTCTAGGCTCAAGATGATGATGGTGGTAGTAGTTGGAGCATTTCACACAGTCATGAAGCAGCCATAACAACTTGAAACAGAAATCTTTTTACCGACATACCCCACTGTAAAAAAACTATTTTTTGGGGGGGATAAAAAAAAGTGCTGGATATAACGAGAGTGACAGACTGCCCAAAAAAGGGAATTTAGGCCTAAAATGCCTCAATTTTTGGCACACGTATGTATGAGGATTGTCAGAGATAGACCCCACTGTAAAATGTGGCCTGTTTTTTAAAATAATGCAACATACTGCTGTATATAACTTGAGTACCAGACAGGAAAACACTGGAGTACCGGCCTAAAATCCACAAATGTTTATTACACGGATGTATGAGGTGTGTCACAGATATACCACACTGTAAAATATGTTTCTTTATTTTTTGGTGGATGCAAAAGAGTGCTGGATATAACAAGAGTAACAGACTGCCCAAAAAAGGAAATTTAGGCCTAAAATGCCTCAATTTTTGGCACACAGAAGTATAAGGCGTGTCAAAGATAGACCCCACTGTAAAATGTGGCCTGTTTTTTTTAAAATAATACAACATACTGCTGTATATAACTTGAGTACCAGACAGGAAAACACTGGAGTATCGGCCTAAAATCCACAAATTTTTATTACACAGACCCCACTGTAAAATGTGGCCTGTTTTTTAAATTAATGCAACATAGTGCTGTATATAATTACTGTTTCACCCAGGACAAAAAAAGAAAACCGCCGTAAACTGTCCAAACCTTGAGCGCACACAGATATGAGTTGCAACGGAGTACCACTACGACAAATGTGTGGCCTGTTTTTTTTTTTATTTTTGGGCTAACTAGTGCTGTCTATAAGTACAGTTTCACCCAGGACAAAAAAAGAAAACCGCCGTAAACTGGCCAAACTTTGAGCACGCACAGATATAAGCTGACATGGAGATACCACTACGACAAATGTGTGCCCTGCATTTTTTTTTTTTGCTAAATACTGCTGTATTTAACTACAGTGAAATCCAGGCCAAAAAAATAAAAACGTGGTAAACTGGCCAAACTTTGAGCATGCAAAGATATGAGCACAGAGATACCACACCAAAAAATGTGTGCCCTGTATTCCAATTATACGGCTAATATAGCCTACAGGTAACAGCATCAGCACCAGAACAAAGGAAGGGAATGGACTCTCTTGATGTATGCAATCATCTATATACACACATACAGTGACTGCAGGCCTTGCACTGATATGTATAGAGCGACGTATACTACCCTGCCTGCCTAACACTGGAACCTATATACTCCGGAATTAGTCCTTAGATGTGAGTAGTTTAGGATGGTAGACCGCACACTAACTTTTAAATCCCCAATTCTGACCCTGTATCGGCAGCAGCTCTCCCTACACTATCTCAATCCAGAGCTGAATGCGCCGAGCAGGGCGGCGTCCGGTCTCTTATACCCCTGATGATGCTGTGCGGCTAACCAATCACTGCACGTCCACAACAAAGATGGCTGCGGCATTTCATTGCCTGACAGACAATCCCTGCAGCGTGATTGGGTCTCTAAAGTATGGCAAAAATGCTGGGTGGAGACCCGAGTTCCCCCGAGCAATCCCAGAAATGCTCGGTGCTCGCCGAGTACACCGAGTACCATGATACGTTCGCTCATCACTAGTAAGGACGTCTGGTGTAACAGAGTGAATAACGTCTGTGATTCTCTGTTTTAAGTGATTAATGTCGTTGATATGTTCAATGTACACATGTTGCTTCACATAACCTCAAAAGTAAAAGTCTAAAGGCGTCAGATCCGGGGATCATGGTATACTTGTATACTTTCCTGTGACTGGCCAAAAATGCTCCATGACTTTATTCTCACACTGTATAAATACATGATATACTGTACATTAGAAGAATGAGACTATAATGGATAGTCCGTATGTCACACAAGGCCCTTGTTACTGCCAGTATGAGAAAAGACTTCTTGTTCTTATTTTTTCAGCAGGACAAGATACCTCAGTTTTCTCCTAATCCCACCAGCGTCTCATCTATTCAACTCCCATGGGTGACAATAGTGCCGCACCACACCCAGGGCTGCCACCTCCCAGCCAGGGGTGTCTTTCACAGGGGGAGGGAGATGGTAGAGCAGTCAGTGACAGTGCACCATGTGTTACCGAGTTAGGAATCATTGCTTTCCTTCTGTCAGTCTGTGCCCTGAGGGAAGAGTGATGACACTGAGAGGCTTCATCTGATGTCCACACAGGGCTTGCAGGGAAGCACCAGCATTCTGTACAGGGGAGGTGAGTGTGTGGCAGGACCACCGTGGGATCCTATAATAAGCCAAGTGAACTGGGGCGACTAGAATGGCAACCTGCAAGTAAGGGCCCGTATATATATATATGTATAATGAACATAAATTAATATAAATTTGACATGCTCTCTTTTACTGACCTATCCAATAGTGACTGGCAAAGTAGGAATATAGTAGCACTTTACAATGCTAATTGTATTACTAGTATTGTAAACTTTCTTGTGTACAAAGGATATATTTTTTTTTTTTGCAAAATCAATTGATTTAACAGATTGACCACTTGTTTGCTTGTTCAATTTATTGGAAAATATTTTTATGCTCTTTTTCTTAATCACAATGTGCTAGTAACCAGTTCGTGTCAACTCTACGGAGCTGTATTTAGTTCACCGCAATAGACATTAGATAAATGTAATGAGGTGGAGATGGCAGCAGTCCCGTGTAAAAGTATGGATCAATGTATGGATGGATGGATAGATAAATGTAATAGAGCTGATTTATTCCCCTGTGAAGCCAGACAAGGCAGACCAGGTACCTGCTGCTCCTTATATGAGTGGTTGGAAATGACAATAGTTCTGTGTCTCTGGATAAACTACTGAGATATAATAAGAGTATTTCATGTAGCTGTCAGAAATATCATTCTGCTGATAGTTGCCGATCACATCGCTAGCAGTTCTGCCCAAGTACACGACACACACCGCTCAAAGCCGCTGAGCTCAGTGACTACAGAGGTGCAATGACTGAGACTCAGCTCTGGACCTGGGAAGGATGATTAAAGCACAGTCTGTTTTTATACAAACTATGCCTGAGGACAGGGGTTTTCTGACAACAAAAACCCCCTTTAAGGTGCTTTCATCACAACTAGTAAGGGGCTATGACTGTACATTCTGCTGCTGGAGATCATGAAGGCATCGTACAATTCCTGTTCATGGGCCCGCTGGGCTTGTTGGCCACCCCTGTGTAAAAGTACCCTGTCTGCATTATTTGCAACAAGGTAAATGATCTACTAATGTTTGAGAAAAAGAAAATAGAAAGTGGGAGGAAAGTTTGATTACAATTCTTATACCCATAGCAATTGTTCATAAAACAGGAAATAAGACTGAGAAATATCACTATACCTGAACAAGTACCATTAATATTAATAACTTAATGTTTTAACCATTTAAAGAAAATCTGTCATATTAACACAGCATGATGTAGGGGCAGAGACCATGATTTCAGCAATAGTATCGTTTGCTGGGCTGATTGTTGTAGTTTTGGTAAAATCACTGTTTTATCAGCAGGACATTCTGAACCTTCTGCCATGTAGTCCTCCATATTCAGGAGATCTGGTATTACCCCGCCTCCACCACTCTTTGATAGCTTTCTGCCCATACACAGTGTAAGCCAAAAACTGCCGATCAGTGGTGTGCATGGGGTAATACTGAATATGGAGGACTACATGGCAGCAGGTGTTTACTTGTCCTGATAAAACAATGATTTTATCAAAACTACAGCAAGTAGCCTCGTTAGGCCGGGGTAACACTTGCAAGTGTGATGCGAGAAACTCGCATCAATACCCGGCACTGCCGCCAGCACTCGAGACCGGAGCGCTCAGCTGCACAGAAATACATGCAGCCGCACACTCCGGTCCCGAGTGCCAGCGGATGCGAGTTTCTCGCATCACACTTGCAAGTGTTACCTTAGTGAGACGTTGCTGGAATAAAGGTCTCTGCCCTTATATTATGCTACCATCAGATTAAGTGGTGAAAACCTGATTACAAATTCCCTTTAACCCTTTAGGGAATGAACCAATTTTGACCTTAATGACCAGGCTAAGTTTAACAATTCTGTCCAATTGCACTTTATGAGGTAATAACCCTGGAATGCTTCAATGGATCTTAGTGATCTTCAGATTTTTTTTTCATGACATATTGTACTTCATGGTAGTGGTAAAAAAAATTCTATACAACTTGCGCCTGTTTGTGAAAATATTGCAATTTTGACTAAAATGTTGAAAAAAAAAATTGCAATTTTCAAACTTTCAATCTTTATATCCTTAAACCAGTTCGTCATACTGTAGAAAAAAATTAATAAATAACATTTCCTCTTTGTCTACTTTACATCTGCCTCATTTTTCAAACCTTATTTTATTTTCTTAGGCTGTTAGAAATGTTATAACTTTAGCAGCAATTTCTCATTTGTCAGCAAACTTACAAAACCTGTTTCTTTAGGGACCTATTCAGATTTCAATTGACCTTGAGGGGCCTATATATTGGAAACTCCCCAAAAGTGATACCATTTTAAGAACTTCACCATTCAGGTGCTACACAGGAATTAATGCAAGTGGAATGAGAAAAAAAAAGAATTTAATGTTTACCTCTAAAATGTTGCTTTAACTCCATTTTTTCACTTTTGCAAGAGGTGACACCAAAAAATGCACCCCATAGATTGTTACCCGCTCTTTTTTGAGGGCAGCGTTACCCCAAGTGTAGTAAAAAAAATTCTGTTTGGAGAACCAATAGGGCTCAGAACTGAAGGAACAATATTTGAATTTTAGGGCACAAATTGGCTTACCATAAATAAATGGCTGGTGACATGTCACACTTTCAGGGCCTCTAAGGTGCCTAAACAGCAGTGACCCCATTTTGGAAACTATGTAAGGGGAGGCCAGGACTGTAGTCATGACCAGAGGCACTTAACCATCTGTGTCCCAACCTTCGCTCACAGAAAGCTGTATTCCACTTCTTAGCATACTTGCGTCTCCAGTTTCAGGTCCCCGTGGGCACTTCCCAGCCGGCGACGGCCCCTCTTCCAGGCGACCCCCAGTAATGGAGACACAGTCCAGGGTAACTTGAACATTCTCTTTTCTTAATACTTCACACGTTGCATCCACAGTTGGTACATCATGGAATTCACTTGTTTCCCTGCTTTGCTGACGCTTCTGTGCGGCACACGTCAGAACCGGACTGTCTTAGACTTCTCCCCATTTCCTTTCTGGCCTAACCTCACCATGATGACAATTCCTTCTGCCTGTTTCGGCCCAGACTCAATATCATCAGCCACCCGGTTTGGTTGCCTCTAGTAAAGCATCCGGCCCGTCTGTACCGTTCCCGTCCAAGCTCCAGCTTCCTTTAGTCCCTCACTCCAACTGACTCCCGCCCTAAAGGCGTCTGCCCAGGCCATGAGTTGCCACATCTAACTTCTCCTGTACTGGCCCACTGCTAAGATGCCCAGTGACCGTGGATAACGTCGGCTGCAGCTATTTAACATTGGGTGGCTGCCAATCCGTCCTGGGCCTATAGCCCATGTGGACACTTCGTGCACCCCGATCCCATCTGACTTAACTTCCTAAAACTCCTGTCTTACCACCCGGCAGTTCCTTATACTTTAACCCCCTATACTCTAGCTATGACCTATTCTAACCTTGCACACTAGTATGCCCCATCTAGTGGCCCACAAAGAAACTACACTTACCCTTATCTATGTAAGCTATAATACTAAGGTGCCCCCCCCTCTAATGTCTGAAGGGTGCACTTCACTTTCCCTAAACTGTACATAAGCCATATTAAATATTATTACATTATATACAGTGAATAACATAACCACACAGTAATGGTGAAACCCAAAAGATGTAGCAGTACCATAACATGAATTAGGTAGTACATAAAACATGTAGCAATAACCAATAAGCAAACAGACATAAATAAAGCAATGAACATTATTAAACCAACCCCTTTACAAATACACCCTTCAAGGACTTTATCCAGGGGTATAGTGTGGATTTTTAACCCAAAGGTACTACATAGAATTTGATCACATTATGTTTTCATATTGAATGTGTCATCATCATTTTTTTCTAACTTTTGAAAAAACCTCAACCCTAAGCCTAGCTTTAAATCCTAGGACTAAACCTAAGCCTAACCCTAAGCTCAGAGCATGATGGAGAGGAGTGGGCCATGCAGACTAGGATGGGGATGAGGAGCCATGCATTCCAGGATGGGGATGAGTAGCCATGCATACAAGGATAGGGTTGAGGAGCCATGCATACCAGGATAGGGATGAGGAGCCATACAGACCAGGATAGGGATGAGGATCCTTGCATACCAGGATAAGGAGGAAGTGCCATGCATACAAGGATAGGGATGAAGAGCCATGCATACTAGGCTAGGGATTAGGATCCATGCATACAAGGACAGGGATGAAGAGCCATGTATACAAGGATAGGGATGAGGAGCCATGCATACCAGGGTAGAGATGAGGAGGCTATGCATATGAGGATAGGGATAAGGAGCCATGCAGACCAGGATAGGGATAAAAAGCCATGCATACAAGGATATGGATGAAGAGCCATGCATACAAGGAAAGGGATGTGGAGCCATGCATACCAGGATGGGGATGAAGAGCCATGCCGATCAGGATAGGGATAAAGAGCCATGCGTACAAGGATATGGATGAAGAGCCATGCATACAAGGATATGGATGAAACGCCATACATAGAAGGATAGAGATGAGGAGCCATGCATACCAGGATAGGGATGAGGAGGCTATGCATATCAGGTTAGGAACGAGAAGCCATGCATACCAGGATAGGAATAAGGATCCATGCAGACCAGGATATGGATAAAAAGCCATGCATACAAGGATATGGATGAAGAGCAATGCATACAAAGAAAGGGATGAGGAACTATGCATATGAGGATAGGGATGAAGAGCCATGCATACAAGGATAGGGATGAGGACTCATGCATACCAGGATAGGGATGAGGAGGCCATGAATACCAGAATAGGGATGAGGAGGCCATGCATACCAGGATAGGGATGAGAAGCCATGCAGAGCATGAGGGGGATGAGTGGGCCATGCAGACCAGGATGGGGATGAGGAGCCATGTATACATCAGGATAGGGAGGAGGAGTCATGCGTAGCAGAATACGTATGAGGGGACAATCCATACCTAGCTTATACTTGAGTTTTCCCATTTTTTGTGGCAAAATTAGGTGTCTCGGCTTATATATCAGGTCAGCTTAAACTCGAGTTTAACGGTAAATAGATTGCAGGCGGCATTTCACATTTGCAGGGCCTCTAAGGTGCCTAAACAGCAGAAACCCCCCACAAGTGACACAATAAAGGAAACTACATCCCTCAAAGACTTTATCCAGGGGTATAGTGAGGATTTTTAACTCAAAAGTACTACACAGAATTTTATAACATTAGGTCATCATATTGAATATGTCGTCATAATTTTTTTTTTTAACTTTTGAAAAAAACCTCAACTCTAAGCCCAACTCCAACCCTATCCCCAACCGTAACGGCAAAAAAATTAAAGAAATAACAATTATAAAATAAAAAAAATGTAATCTGACTAAGGGGATAACATGGAGGGGTGGAGGTGGAATGATTTACTAATTATTTGGCTTTTGATCACTGGCAGATTTTGGTGGGCATACTGCCCAGGTGCCTGTAATTTTTCTTCATGAAGAGGAGGCGGAGGGCTGGGGGATGGAGCAGGCAAGCCAGGGGATGGTGGAGGTACCAAGGAGGGCTTGGGGACATCATTTCTCTCTCCTCTGACATGTTATATCATGTCAGAAGAGAGATAAATTATTTTAATAGCAGATTACCTTTTTTTACGTGATAGCCTTTATTCATTGAACAACGCTGATCTTGTGATCAGGGACCAGAAAAAATTATTTTTCAACTAAGGCTAGTTTCACACTAGCGTTTATGAGCGCAGCGACGGCCTGCGCATGGCCGCCGCTAAGCCCCGCCCCCTGCCGCGCCTCTGCCAGTAGCTCCGCCTACCGGCGCATGACACTGCATGCGTCCTGCGTCCCCTAGCTTTATCACTGGGGGCGCAGGCCGTGCGCAATATGCGTTTGCCGGCGTATGCGTCCTTTTGATGGTGCGCTGACCTGCGCCAAACGCAACCTGCTGCAGTTTGGTTGCGCCGGCGCACCGTCAAAAAGGCGCATGCGCTGCCAAACGCATATTGCGCATGGCCTGCGCCCCCAGTGATAAAGATAGGGGACGCAGGACGCATGCAGAGTCATGCGCCGGTAGGCCAAGCTACCGGTGGAGGCGCGGCAGGGGGCGGGGCTTAGCTGCGGCCGTGCGCAGGCCGTCGCTGCGCTCATAAACGCTAGTGTGAAACTAGCCTTAGGGGGCCCTTTTCACTTATTCCCGCTATTTTAATATGTATTGGCGGTCATTAAACGTTTACTGGTTTTATGTGAATTAAGATTAAATTGCGATTCTTCAGTTTTCTATAGAACTTTGTGCTTCAATGTTTCATCATTTTTAATAAATTAGGATGATGTCAGTGTATGTCTAATACAATGGTCCCCATTTACTTTTATTGTCTAATACAGTGGTCCCCAACTTTTCTGACCTAGCGAGCCACATTCATCTCTAAGAGAGGGGTGCGAGCCACATCCAGCCCCCCCCCCACAGTAGTGGCAACCAAAGCCTCCATTACGGGTATAATGATAACCAAAGCTTTTCCACAGAAATCACCCCGAAGCAGTATACCTATATCCAGAGGTCCCCACAATACCCCCATTCAGCATTCTCCCATCCAGCACTCCCAACACACTGTCTCATTCAGCTTCAGGCACCGCCTCTGACAGGTAGTAACATCCCCCAGCGTACCATACTTAAATTATCTCTAAACCCCTAAGACCAGTATATGTGCATCCAGATCTGCTCTTCTGTGCAGGGCTACTCACAAAATTCACCATTTTGAGATGTGCTCCTTATTCCTGTTTACTAGACCTGGAGCTAATGCACCAAGCTGACAGACAGCCGCGAGCCACAATTCATGGGACCGCGAGCCACGTGTGGCTCCCGAGCTACAGGTTGGGGATCCTTGGTCTAATACTACAACAGCTTAGCCTCAACTGGTCAGGCTGAATATGTGCCAAGTTTATTGCAGTGGCTCATGCTGGATCATAAATTTAGTTCATATTTGTTACACTTAAGCTACACCCTCTGTCTTACAAGCCACACCTCTTTCCACTAAATCACACCCACTTGTTGACTGCAGCACAAAAAGTGTCTAAAACACATTCAAAGGGGTTTTCTGGGTTGAAGTAATGCTATGAGACTGCAGAATTCTGAATCGTTAGAATTTGCGATATGCACATTGTCAGAATAACCCTATATTTCCCACGCAAGGGGGAGTGTTATGAATGGGTCACCGAGGAGGAGCGCAGGTCCAGGCTAAGCCACAGAAAACCAGAGAGGTTGGTACCTAAGTGGATTGCAGACCCCTGATCCTATCCACACAACTAGCAGTAGCCGTGGAGCGTACCTACGATGATCCTAGACGCCTCGGCACAGCCGGAGAGCTAACTAAGCCTAAAGCAAGAAAGGGGAAATCTAATCTGCCCCAGAGTAGACCCCAAAGGAATAAATAGCCCCCAAACATATATTGTCGGTGAGACCAGATGAAAACACAAACACAGGCAGGAAAATAGACTGAGCAAATGATGGCACCCACGCTGACTAGACAGGACAGGAAAGAAAAGACACTGTCTGCAATCACGCAAAAAACCCTGCAAAAAGTCCAACACGTCTGATGCAAAAAACACAAGTCACACGACTTTGCCCCCCACTATATCAGCACTCTGGTATATTGTGAAAGCAGAGCAAAAAGATACCAATCTAACAGGGGATAAAACAAACTGGCACAAGCAGTAACATATGGGCGGTGATTCAGCACAGCCCCAGCCGGAGCTGGCTGACCCGCACCAAGAACAGATAGACAAAACCAGATCAAATGCAAACAGAATAGCAAATAAACCACTTAGCTGAACATACAGGGACAGAGCTGGAGAAATCAGACCTCAGGAGGAACAGGAAGCAAATCACCAGCAGGCATAGAGGGAGTCGGCTGTCTTAAATCCCAATCTGAAACCCCAGATCTCCAATCGTCATCATCATTATCAGGTGGCAAGCCTCTGTCAATCAGATCAGCTCTTTTACCTCCAGTAACCACCAGAGGGAGCCCAGAAAGAGAACTCGCAACCCCTCTGTCGATCTGACCAGCTCCACTACCTTCAGTAATAACCAGAGGGAGGCCAGAAAGCAAATTCACAACAGGGGAGATCACTTCACTGCAAGTATGCCATATTCTTCTCTGAAAATTCTAGCGGAAGACTGCAAAAATGCAAATCACAAACATGAAGACTCAATTGGGTATTTAATACAGGAGAATCTTATTATCCAATAGCAGATTTTGCTAACTAAAATTAAATGGTGCTCAAACAACGTAGAAAAGAACTACCAAAAGCAAGATGCCCACACATTGGACTCACCACCACCGCAACCATTACCACAGCTTTCAAGCACTGTTGAGCCTCATACACCATTATCAGTTACAACATCACTTGCTCCCGAGCTTACAGCAAAACATGCAGATCTTTCTCCAGATCACTTGGCTGGACATCAACTCTATAAAGGGAACCTGTCACCAGAAAAAGTGCTATTATCCCTTTAGATATTGGATTAATCTACTGGTTAATAGTGTTACTAACCTGCCCTACACATGCACATAGCCAAACACTGTGGGGAGAAAATTAACTTTATTCTCCTCGGAAGCGTTCGGTTTCAGTCATGGGGGCAACATCAGTGCAAGTTTAGTCACTGCTGCGAGAATACAGAATGGTGAATGAACAGTCCCAATGACAGCTGGCCCCAATGCAGTCAGTCAGTGCCATGGGCACGGTTACAGTCGTCACTCTGTATTCTCAGAGCAGTGACTGAACCCGACCTGGAACCCCCTGTGTGACTGAAACCTGAACCCTGCAGGTGGGGGTGGGGGAAAGTTCATTTTCTGTTTCTGCCCACAGCATTCGGCTACATGTAGGTGCAGAGAGACAGAATTTTCCACCTCAAAAGTTTGGGTCCCATTGTTTTCAATGGAGTTCAGGTTCTGGTTTAAATTTGGGTGCAGTTCTGGTACCCGAACCAAACTTTGGAATAAAACTTCCACACAAACTTCCTCTCATCATTTTCTGTGACATACAGAAAAACTTGTAGTAGAAAACACTGTGTGCACTACTGTAGTGGTGCCAAGTTAGGTTCCCAAACCATATATGATAAAAAGAAAACCTGGCACTCAACTTAATGCTTGGTGAGGCAGTTTATTGTAGTACCAGAAAACGTTTCGGTCGATATAGACCTTCATCAGTTGCGTGCTAGTTTGTTTGAAAGTAGCTTGAAGGAGGGCGGTCCAGGAGGAACAGGCTGCGCTGATATTTTCAACTATTAAGATTATCCTGCGTTACAGCAGCTTTCTGACCATTTGATTACTGGCGTTAGCAGTGAATAACATAAAAAGCGCCCTCCTTCAAGCTACTTTCAAACATACTAGCACCTAACTGATGAAGGTCTATATCAACCGAAACGTTTTCTGGTACTACAATAAACTGCCTCACCAAGCATTAAGTTGAGTGCCAGGTTTTCATTTTATACAGAAAAACTTGAACATGCAAACCATAGACTTTAATGAGCAACTATAATGAGAATGTGTTCGATCTGTGAAAACCATGGACAGAACACATATGTGAAACATGAATGTCTGCATGAGACCTAATGATCTGTCTGTGTAAGAAGAGAAATGGGCTGGGGGTACATTTCCTGTGACGGGTCCGGAACTGTCGGGGCTGTCACCTTGATTGTCCGGGGAAAAGTGTAAGCAACCGGACCGATCTTTGCATGGGTTGATGGGGGAGTGGCTAAGCGTGACCATGAGCAGTACAGCGTGCGGGTACAGACAGGGGACGTGGCTAAGTGGGATGAGGTATAGCCCAGCGCACGGAGACAGGAGAGGTTGTCGGGAAGACACAGCGCACGGCTGAGGGTAAAAAAGGGTCCTGCGACGATTAGGATGAAGGGATCGAGCCCGGCCATGTCAGAAACTCACCGCAAGGTCTCTGACCAGAAGCCCATCATTGACAGGACGACACCTGAGCATTTTTCCGCCAATGGTTCTGTAACGGTCAGGGCTGCATGTGAGCCGCCAGATAGCGACTGGGACAGTGACTGGGGACTGCTCCTGAAACCCTCGGTATATAATCATTGAGCCTTATAGAACTTTGTCAAGACCGTGGCTTATACTTTGTCGGCCATAGGAGTCTTCAAAGACTCATCGTTGTCAGCAGGGAACGGATCGTCACCTACTTCATGACCCCATTGCATCTACGTCGCGCCATCGGCTGTTGTCATCATCAACTTTGAGACATTTTCTGACAAAAGAACATCTGATTGATAAGTGACTAATTTGTGAATTCCCTCACTAGTTATTTCCCCCTACCAAACCCCGTATTTCCTGAACTGTCTATTAATTTTCTCGCATTTACCATTAATTTCCCCAATTGAGCCCCTTTATTATCTGTGTTGCCTTATTTTAACTCATGTTATTCCTGTCTCCCTGCATGGAGTAAGCCCCTGTTTAGTAAAGAATTGTTAACCCTTGATCTGTCTCTTGACTGTGACTGCATCCGCTAACCTGCTCACATATACTCTGACCTTCTATCCCTAGGTTTTAAAACCCTAAAATGGCTGCTGCATTCCCTGCCTCATCTTTTATAGTTTATCTGCTAGTTCATCTTGATTGGCTTTGCTGAATCATGTGATCTAATAGTGGAAAGACCTAAGTTATGAGGAATCTCATGTGGCCACCATGCTTGATTGCATATGAGCCTGCTCGCTGACTGAATCAATCTTTGGCAATGTGTAAAAAGGCACAAGTCACATTTTTTTAGCTGTATGTTTTAATCAAATTTTTAATTGTTCTAATTCGACAAGGCTTTCAAGTTTCATGAAATTCAAATAGAAGTCAATCGACAGTGAATAAATTCAATTGTCTCAACTTTCCATGCATTTAATCGGGTGATATCCACAGCATTTGTATTCATTTTTGTTAGCACCTTTCAGATCAAATATACCTGTCATATATACCTCTTCAGAATAATGTGCCTTTTCTGATTATTCCCATAAAGGGATAGAAAAATTGCTTTAAAATTGCTTATACACTGATTAATTACTCTATGGAACAAATACATATGAAATAGTTAATCCGTTATTTCGTGAAAATCGTTGTGAATAACATGATGACTTCAAATTGCATGAAGAAGAAAGTCCATGGAACATATACACAAGTAGAATATTTTCCCAACTTTAGAAGCATGTATGAGCTAAGCCGGGTGGACAAAGATTGATTATATTCCTGCTCTAATCTCTCACCAGGTGTGTTATATACTCATACTTTAAAGCATTTTGACCCAAAAATGAGACCGTGGAGGGAAGGAAGAGGATCATTTATTACAATGAAATAGAAGTGCCGTCATCACACAAAAGCCACAAATCATTAACAGCCAAAACATTTCCCATTATAGAAGTCAAATCTGTTCAGCAGCTGTAAAATATGTTCTGAATATTTCGGATACGTTGCTGGCAAAATGCATCTTTGATTGGGCTGTTGAAAGAATATTTAGAAATTAACTTAAACTTCAAAATGTTAGTTTTAGTGAATTCCAAGTGGTTCCATTACTGACAGTCAGTTGGCTAAAACTAGAGACTAAGGTCTAATTGCCAAATCATGATCTATTGTACTGCTGGAGACTAGATTTACATTTACTTATCTGTCCGCCCGAGCAGTGGTGTCAACCGAGCTCCGGAGAGTTACGGACTACTTTGGTGTGCTGGCTACTTCTTCTATTTTACATATATTGTCATCCTTTAGTGCTACTAGTGGTCCTCACCATCTTAATTCTGAGTAATGGAGTGCCCGGAGGAAATCCCACTCAATCACGTTATTTAGTGGGTAATAACTTTAACCCGTTAAAAAGAACTAAAACCACTAAAGTCAATAAAGTGTAAAACCATACTCCATTAAAAAACCTAACAATTTAGGTGTGATTGCAGCAAAACCAACTCATAGTATTCCTTATAATTGTACTCTTAAAAGACCAGGATCAGACATTTGGGGAGTTGTTTTGTATTGCCAAAAAACTTTAACGTTGTCCGTATACCTTCCCTTGATGTGGAAGAAACAATTTGAATTGGTGATAATTTTTTGGGGGGATGTGCTGGTCATTTTTTTCTGTGACCAGCACTCCCATGCCCAATCCCATCAGACTCAGGTGGTTTTAACATTGTAATAAGTTTAGTTGTCATAAAAAAATACAATAAATAAATAATTTGTGCTCATTTTAGTGTGAAGTTTTATTTGTGTGATTGTTATTAACAAGTACATTGAAAAGGTTACAGAAGAAAATAAAATCTAATTAAAAGTAATACATTATAAGCAAATAGAAAATGACCATGTTCAAGTATCATGTTTACCTCTTAAGGAATTATGAGAAAATCAATATGCCTTAATTTTAACTGGAAGAAAAATGCTTAAAGCACAGTTTGCTGTCATATCACTGGCTTGGGAAAACTGATTAATACATTTTGTGGTCTTTGTTTAGGGTATCAAGGGAAATGGGAAATGGCTCCATGAAATCCCAGCCACTGAGGCAGCCAGATGGACAACTGGTGAACCTTTCTGTTAGCTCCTGCAGCAGACTCTGTAATATCGATCCTTCGAAAGGAAAAGTATGGGAACTGGAAAGACAACTAAAAATGAAAGATGAAGAGCTGATAAAGAAAGAGCACATGGTTCACGAATTGCAGGAAAAGTTTACCAAACAGAATCAAGTCATTGCAGAAATCACAGAGGAGCTTCAAAGCAAGTGTGTCCAACTAAATAAACTGCAGGACGTGATCAGCTCTCATAGTGGCAACTCTGTAACCCCAGCTATTAAAATGTTGACTGCTTCACCAACTACAAAGCGCCATATATCACCTTCAAGAGTTTTACAGACATCGCCATTTAAGACACTATCAGGGTTTTTCAATAATAGCAAACGAAAAGGTGCCAAAGAAGGAGTCTCTGCTGAACCCTCCACAAGAACATATGACCATAGTAACGCACCAGAGTTTTCATTTGAAAAGGCTCGTATTAGAAAAGATGCAAGGTAAGCTTTGTCTATGTAGACATCTATCATGATGATTACGTCCTCTTAACGCTGATAGTGACAGCCATGGCTCTACCAGTTGTGTGTTTGACATAATGACATGCTCCTCTGAATCCTCCCTACCCGGCGTGGCTTCATTGACAGGTCTTTACATATAAATAAATAGCTAAAAATCTTTTAATAAAAGCAAGTAGAGCAGGGAGAAGATAACAGAGCCACCCAGCTGACACTGTTTATTGAGCCCAACTTTTTTTAAAACAATGCATTTCGGATTAAACTAAGAACTTTGCAGCAAGGGTGCCAGTCACTATTTCATTCATCCTGCGGTTAGACCAAAGTGAGTTTGCTGACAGGTTCCTTTTAATTTCTATTCATCAAGTTAGACTCCACCAATTGCATCAGGTGCATACATGGCCTCCTCTCTCTATTTATCTGTAGTAGGGGAGCAGGTAGGGCGTAGGATTTAGAGAGGGATCCAGTCTGGCTAATGCATAAGGCAAAACCACATCTGTAGACTCCATATGGCAGCACACAGACTCCTTACCACTGTAATATGGCAAGCATCGAAACATGCTGCAAAAATGTAACATTTTCTTACATTTGCAGATACAGTCAATGCCAAAGAATACGTCTTCATAACAGATTTTAGTTATACATGCTGGAATGGTATGTCACTAGTAACTAGACTCGATGCAGGAAGTTGATGAATATTATCCACCAATTTATACAAAAACATAACAAGTCCAGGATCCCAGAGAATTGTGCGTAGAGAGCACGTAGTTGGTTCATATATTCAAGTTTATACTCAAATTAATATGAACTGAATGTCTTGCCTATGTATGTCCTATAATAATAGAGACTAAATTCTCTCAGCCAATAATATAATATACACAGTAGATGGATGGATATGAAGTGGGAAACATATACCTAAGAAGAGGCATGTACAACAAATTGTATTCACACCAAAAGGGAGATATTTCATAAATATAAAGTAAAGCAAACATTTATTAAAGAATAGCTAAAATGGGAGTTTAAAAACAAGTAAAAGCAGACATAATATGAAACAACAATCACATGAATAATATGATAGACCAGTACCACTCAATAGCAGGTCATGCAAGGACCTTGGAGGCATGCACAATATATTTCTGAGTAGAAATAAACTACTGTATACCTCTCTAAATTGCAGAAGATAATACACACAAAATTGTGAGGATGTTTTTTCTATTCGTTATATTAATACTTCCTTTCTGACAGTTTGGTGTGCCCACATTTTGTGCAGTATATGCCTGTTGTTAGGAATTCATTTTCGTATAATCTAGTGTAATGCACAGCGGAATTCTTAATACATGGCTTTATTATACACACAACAATATGTTTGCATGTGCATGATGTGCTCTATCCTAAGTGCTCCCCATATGGATTGCTGTGTGACCTAGAGCCTCATTAGCAGCTAGTGCTACTCAGGGAATAGAATGGCAGGTCACACAAATCACAAGGCAATTAGTAATGAATATACCTTTTGCTGTATAGGTTAAAAGGATTATTATTTCTGCCTTTATCGATATTTTTACCTCCAGCCATACAGTTTTAATTGGTCTACAGTCAAGGTTTTTGTGGAATACGGCATGCCACAAAGTTGTCCAACAGGGTGTGGTATGTTCATTTACTTCAGTCATGGCAATTACTCAGAGATTTGAGCATCACAGTTTTTCTTCAGTCCCTGTAGTATAATAATCCTTGTGTGATATCATATGACTTATGCAAAATGCCCATTATACAAGACGAGGAAACCGTTCCTGGTATAAAAGTAATCCACAAATTCTACATCTACTTTTATTTTACTTTAATTGCAAGCCAGACCCATAAATAACATGCAGATGTAGTACAGCAAAGCCACATGGGCAAAAGTTTTGAGACTGACCCAAATTTTGATTTTCACAAAGTTTGCTTTTTCAATGTCTTTTAATCATTTAGCTAGATACTGTATTTCTATGGTTACTGAAGTATAATTATAAGCATTTCATTAGTTTCTAACCTTTTGTTGACAAATATATCAAGTTCATGCAAAGGCTTATTATTTACAGTGTTGACCCTTATTTTTCAAGACTTCTGCAATTCGCCTTAACATTCTACATATCAGCTACTGAGTCAAATCCTGACTGATAACAACCCAATCTTGTTTAATCAGTGCTTCGAGTTTATCCCAATTTCTGTGTTTCTGTTTTTCCTCCCACTTTTTGAGGAGTGACCACATGTTCTTGAGCTCTGGAGCGTTTCCTTGCCATGGATTCAAAATTTCAGTATTTTGTTCGCAAAGCCACTTTGTTATCACTTTTGCCATGTGATATAGGACGCCATAGTGATGGAAAAAGCAATATTCATCACTAAATTGCTCCTGGATCGTTGGAAGAAGTTGCTCTTGGAGGATGTTTAGATACTGATCTAGTTGCTTTTGTTCTGACTCAAAGTCAGATTGCCAAATCACCAGTGAGGCTGAATTAAGAGATTAGACCCTCCAAAATAACAAGAGCTGGAAGAAAAGAATGCACACTTGTGAGCAAAACAATTCTGTTTATTCTTATGTGGATGTTTCTTCTTATACCATTTAAAGACAGGGTTAGTTGGTATCCACAAAGGAGCTACTGTCTCATTGTTCTAGTACCCATGTGGGCTTCCTAACGGCTTCAACCATCCACCCTAAGTGTGGACGCCCACTTTCCCGTCAGCAGTGGTTAGCTGGGGTCTGTAATACACTACGGATTGTTCAGCACTAGATCACTTGACACATACACTATTCAATAGCTTGGACAAAACATACTGTACATCAGCACTTTTATGGCTACATAGAGCATTAAAGAAAACAATAAAATCTGCACACAAGTCTGTACAATGTAAAAAATACAACCCACTAGGCTCTTAAACCAGTTGTCTGCATTTAAAAAGCAGAATGTAGTCCCCCACCATGTATTCCCCACAAACATGATTTCAAATAAGATTTTTGTCCCAGTCCAAATTTAAAAATTTATTCAGGGTCTTTTCTTTGCTCTGCTACTACCAGCAAGAAGATTAGTAGAACAGTCATTTTGCTGGTGAAGTGACCTTTTCGCAGTGACTGGTGTGAACCTACGCGGGCTTTCCCTCACATTTTACTGAGATGGATGTGATGAGCTGGACTTGTACTGAGTCAAACTGTGGCTCTAGGCTCCTTCTCACTTGTCTGTGTATGACCACCCAATTAAATTCAGCTGATGCACATCTGCACTTGCACTTGCTTTTGGGTCTGGAATGGATGAAAACACATGTTTATGCACCACATTAAATAATTTCTGCAAGACCTGGTCATAGGCTGTCATAGTACAGTGCTGCATGTGTAGCACCTGTGGGAAGTACAGACCAGTCTTTTGAGCACTACCAAACAGGACTTCAAAAGGAGACAAGCCTGTCTTTCTATTTGGAGTGTCTCTGACTGAAAAGAGTTCAAGGGACAAGCACTCCACCCAGCTATTTCCTGTGTCCACCATGGCCTGTTGAATTTTTAATTTAAGTGTCCCATTTAACCTCTCCTCTTTTCCACTGCTTTGTGGATGATACTGGATATGGAATGCATAATTTCCTTCATTATTTCTCCAGTGAAGTGTGTACCCCTGTCATTTTCTGTGGTTTCTGGGACACCATATCTGCAGATTAGTTATTTCAAAAGTTTATATGCAGTTGTTTTAGCATCAGAACATTTTAACGGATAGGCTTCCGCCCAACCAGAGAAGAGATCTACACATACCAGGACACATTCATACACTTCTACCTTAGGTAGCTGTATGTAGAATCATAGATTCATAAAATCATAGAGTTGGAAGGGACCTCCTGGTCAATCTGGTCCAACCCCCTGCTCAAAGCAGGATTCACTAAATCATCCTAGACAGATGCCTGTCCAGCCTCTTTTTGAAGACTTCCATGGAAGGAGAACTCACCACCTCTCGTGGCAGCCTGATCCACTCATTGATCACCCTGTCAAGTTTTCTCTAATATCTAATCTGTGTCTCCTCCCATTGAGTTTCATCCCATTGCTTCTAGTCTTTCCTTGTGCAAATGAGAATAAAGATGATCCTTCTACAATGTGACAGCCCTTCAGATATTTGAAGACAGCTATTAAGTCTCCTCTCACTCTTCTCTTTTGCAAGCTAAACATTCCCAAAATCTGCAACCGTTCCTCATAGGACATGATTTGCAGACCGGTCACCATTCTGGTCGCTCTTCTCTGAACTTGCTCCAGTTTGTTGATGTCTTTTTTAAAATGTGCCCAAAACTGGACACAGTATTCCAGATGAGGTCTGACCAAAGAGGAGTAGAGGGTAATAATGACTTCAGGTGATTTATGCTGTATGTTTCTGTTAATATATCCTAGAATTGTATTTGCCTTTTTTGCTGCTGCATCACACTGTTGACTTATGTTCAGTCTTTGATCTATTAGTATCCCCAAGTCTTTTTCACATGTGCTGTTGCTTAGCCTTATTCCTCCCATTCTGTATATGCTTTTTTAATTTTATTGCCCAGATGTAGTACTTTGCATTTTTCCCAGTTAAAAACCATTCTGTTAGTTGCTGCCCACTGCTCCAGTTTATTTATATCTTTTTGAATCCTCTATCTCTCTTCTCTAGTACTAGTTATCCCTCCTAGCTTTGTGTCATCAGCAAATTTAATCAGTTTACCCTCCATTCCTTCATCTAAATCATTGACAAATATTTTGAACAATACAGGGCCCCCGACAGTACCCTGTGGTACCCCACTTGAGACATTCTTCCAACTGGATGTTCAGCCATTTACGACCACTCTTTGGGTCCGATCACTAAGCCAGTTATGAATCCATCTAACAGTTGCCTTGTGCATTCCAAATGTAGTCATTTTTTTAATAAAGATTGTGTGACATACTTTGTAAAATGCTCTTCTGAAGTGAAGATATACTATATCTACAGAATTTCCCTGATCCACACTGCCAGTGATTCTGTCATAGAAAGAAATTAAGTTAGTCTGACATGACTTATTAGTTACAAACCCATGCTGACTCTGTTTAATTACTTCATTCTTATCCAGGTACTGATTTAATAATTTTTTCAAAGATATTTCCTGGTATAGAAGTCAGACTCACCGGCCTATAGTTCCCTGGGTCCACCTTCTTGCCCTTTTTGAAGATAGGAACAACATTTGCTCTTCTCCATTCTTCTGGGACTTCTCCTGTTCTCCAAGAATTTTCAAAGATTATGGAGAGTGGTTCAAAAATTACTTCTGCTATCTCCTTCAGTACTCTTGGTTGTAATTCATCTGGACCTGGAGACTTGAATTTATTTAGGTTAGCTAAGTGTTTCCTTACTATCTTTCTGTTTATAAATATCCTGGATTCTTCTATTCCCTTAATAGGACAGTGAAGATAAGTTGATGTTACATTTCCTTTCTGAGAGAAAACAGATGCATTTAGAAATTTAAAAGTTTGGACTTCTCAACAACCATTCTTACCATTTCATCATTTTCATCCTGCAAAAATCCTTTAGCATCTTTGACTTTTCTTTTACATTTTACATATCCCCAAAATCCTTTTTTATTGCCTTTGACGTCTCTTGCAAGCCTTAATTCATTGTCATCTTTAGCTAATCCGATTTGTTATGATTGGGTCCCCGAGGAGGAAAACAAGACCAAGCTAAGCTACAGAAAGCCAGAGAGGTTGGTAACTAAGCAGATTGCAGACTCCTGATCCTATCCACACAACTAGCAGTAGCCATGGAGCATGCCTACGATGATTCTAGACGCCTCGACACAGCCGGAGAACTAAATAAGCCTAAAGCAAGAAAAGGGGAAATCTAAACTGCCCCAGAGCAGACCCCAAAGGAATAGACAGCCCCAAACATATATTGTTGGTAAGACAAGATGAAAACACAAACACAGGTAGGAAAATAGGCTGAGCAAGCGATGGGGCCCACACTAACTAGTAAGGACAGGAAAGGAAAGACACTGTCTGCAATCACGCAAAAAACACTGCAAAAATGTCCAACACTTCTGATAGCAAAAACTCTGAAGTCACTAGACTTCTCCCACTATATCAGCACTCTGGCATATTCTGAAAGCAGAGCAAAAACAGGCCAATCTAATAAGGGACAAAAAACAAACTGACACAAACAGTAACATAAGGATGGAAACTCAGGACAGCTCCAGCCGGGGCTGGCTGACCACACAAAACTGAATAGACAAAACCAAATCAAATGTGAACAATAGCAAAGAACACTTAGCTTGAGCATGCAGGCACTGAACTGGAAAATAAGACCTCAGGAGGCAGGAAAAATCACCAGCAGGGATAGAGGGAGTCGGCTGTCTTAAATCCAGTTAGAGACTCCAGATGTCCAATCGTCGTCCTCATTATCAAGTGGCAGGCCTCTGTCAATTAGATCAGCTCCATTACCTCCTGTAACCACCAGAGGGAGCCCGGAAAGAGAACTCGCGACTCCTCTGTCAATACAATCAGCTCCACTACCTTCACTAGCAACCAGAGGCAGGTCAGAAAGTGAATTCACAACAGTCCCCCCCCTTGAGGAGGGGTCACCGAACCCTCATCCACACCACCAGGCCGATCAGAATGGGCCCGGTGAAAAGCACGAACCAATCTATGTCAGAAGCAGAGACCCAAGAATTATCCTCCTGGCCATAACCCTTCCATTTGACCAAGTACTGGAGTCTCCGTCTAGCCAAACGAGAATCCAATATTTTCTCTACCTCATATTCCACATTGCCTTTAACCAATACAGGGTCAGGAGGTGCCGCCATAGGAACTACTGGCTCAACAAACCTCTTCAACAGAGATTTATGAAACACGTTATGGATCTTAAACGTAGCTGGAAGAGCCAATCGAAAAGAAACAGGATTAAGAATCTCCAAAATCTTATAAGGTCCAATGAATCTTGGCTTGAACTTTGGAGATGCAACCTTCATAGAAATATTCTTTGATGACAACCAAACCATATCACCCACTTTAAACCGGGGACCAATGGTCCTATGCCGGTTGGAAAACCGCTGGGCTTTTTCCTGAGAGAGGGACAACTTATCCACCACTTGGTCCCAAATATGCTGCATTCTTTCTACCACAGCGTCCACACTTAGGCAGGTCGAAGATTCCACCTGCCCTGAAGAAAATCGAGGATGAAACCCAAAGTTACAGAAAAAGGGCGACATCAAAGTGGCATAACTAGCTCTATTGTTTAGCGCGAATTCGGCCAAGGGCAAAAATGAGACCCAGTCATCCTGATCAGCAGATATAAAACATCTCAAATAGGACTCCAAAGTCTGGTTTGTTCTCTCAGTCTGCCCATTGGTCTGAGGATGAAACGCAGAGGAGAAAGATAACTTAATTCCCAGATTGGAACAAAAAGCTTTCCAAAATCTGGAAACAAACTGGACTCCTCTGTCCGACACAATGTTCTCAGGAATCCCATGCAACCGAACCACCTGTTGTAAAAACAAGGGCTCCAACTCTGAAGAAGATGGCAACTTTGGGAGTGGTACAAGATGGACCATCTTAGAAAATCTATCACAAATCACCCAGATAACAGTCATTCTCTGAGAGACAGGAAGATCAGAAATAAAATCCATTGAGATGTGGGTCAATGGCCTCTTGGGCACCGGCAGGGGCATCAACAACCCACTAGAACGAGAACAGGGTTTAGACCGAGAACAAGTCCCACAGGACTGCACAAAATTCCGGACATTACGAGATAAGGCAGGCCACCAAAAAGACTGACTCAACAAATCTCTGGTACCAAAAATACCTGGATGACCAGCCAACGCGGAGCAATGTAACATAGTAACATAGTACCATAGTTAGTAAGGCCGAAAAAAGACATTAGTCCATCCAGTTCAGCCTATAAAATTCTGTCAGAATAAATCCCCAGATCTACGTCCTTCTAAAGAACCTAACAATAACTGTAAGATACAATATTGTTATGCTCCAGGAAAACATCTTGGCCTCTCTTGAATCCTTCGACTGAGTTCGCCATCACCACCTCCTCAGGCATGGAATTCCAGATTCTCACTGCCCTAACAGTAAAGAATCCTCTTCTATGTTGGTGGAAAATCCTTTTCTCCTCCAGACACAGAGAATACCCCCTTGTGACCGTCACCATCCTTGGTTTAAACAGATCCTCGGAGAGATATTTGTATTGTCCCCTTATATACTTATACACGGTTATTAGATCGCCCCTCAGTCGTCTTTTTTCTAGACTAAATAATCCTAATTTTGCTAATCTCTCTGGGTATTGTAGTTCCCCCATCCCCTTAATTAATTTTGTTGCCCTCTTTTGTACCCGCTCTAGTTCCATTATATCCTTCCTGAGCACCGGTGCCAATGAATTTCAGAGATCACTCTCTTCCTCCACTGTTCAAGAGCATGCAATTTTCCCATAGGACAATGCTCAGGTTTGTCCTCCTGAAATTCCTCCAGGGCATGTCTCAAATCTGGCGAGATGGCGGAAAGAACTACCCCCTCACCTAGGATGGCAGTAGGCTCGGTCACAATAAGAGAATCCACAAAGAAATTCCTAGAAAGGGCGTCCGCCTTAACATTCTTAGTGCCCTGAAGAAAAGAGACCACAAAATTAAAACGCATGAAAAACAAGGCCCACCTAGCCTGTTTAGGATTCAAGCGTTTGGCTGATTCAAGATAAATCAAATTCTTGTGGTCGGTGAGGACCACAACTTGATGTCAAGCTCCCTCCAAACAATGTCTCCACTCTTCAAAGGCCCATTTCATGGCCAACAATTCCCGATTCCCCACGTCATAGTTACATTCAGATGGGGAGAATTTTCAAGAAAAGAAGGCACAGGGATTCATTTTAGAAGTCACCGGATCTTTTTGGGACAAAACAGCTCCTGCACCAATCTCAGAAGCATCTACCTCCACCTGAAATGGAAGTGAGACATCAGGTTGCCGTAGAACCGGAGCAGAAGTGAATCTCCGCTTAAGCTCCTGAAATGCCGAGACAGCCTCTGGAGACCAATTCAGCACATCAGCGCCCTTTTTGGTCAGATCAGTCAGTGGTTTGACAATACCAGAAAAATTACCTATAAATTTACGATAGAAATTAGCAAAACCCAAAAACTTCTCGAGAGCTTTCAAAGAAGTAGGCTGAACCCAATCATAAATGGCCAGTACCTTGGCCGGGTCCATTTCAATAGCCGACGGAGACAAAATAAATCCCAAAAATGAAATCCTCTGTACAACAAAGAGGCATTTCGATCCCTTCACATACAGGGAATTTTCCCTCAAAATCCGGAACACAGTGCGGACATGTTCCACATGAGAATCCCAATCACTGGAAAAGATCAAAATATCATCCAGACAGATGATAAAAAACTTATCCACAAAGTCCTGGAAAATATCATTCATAAAGGATTGGAAGACAGAAGGAGCATTAGTGAGCCCAAAAGGCATCACCAGGTACTCAAAATGTCCCTCTGGAGTATTAAACGCCGTCTTCCATTCATCCCCGTGCTTGATGCGAATAAGGTTATTCGCCCCCCTGAGGTCAAGCTTGGTAAACCAGCAGGCACTTTTAACTCTGGAAAATAAATCAGGGGTAACAAGTACTGATATTTAACAGTGATTTTGTTAAGGGAACGATAGTCAGTACAAGGCCTTAATGAACCATCTTTCTTGGTCACAAAAAAAACCCAGCACCAAAGGGTGAAGAGGATGGTCTAATATGACCTTTCTCCAATGACTTCTTGATATAAGATCGCACACATAGCATCATGTTCGGGTACCGATAAGTTGAAAAGCTGACCCTTGGGAAATTTACACCCGGGCATCAACTCAATTGCACAGTCATAACTCCTATGAGGAGGCAAAGACGCAGACTTACTCTCACTAAATACATCAGAAAAATCAGCCAAATAATCAGGAATACCATGAGACTGGGGAGAGGTGGAGAAAACAGGAGTGTCACTAAGAACACACTGACAGCCCCAACTCACCACAGACACAGATTTCCAATCCAAAACAGGATTATGAGTTTGCAACCAGGGAAAACCCAGAACAATAGTATCATGCAAATTGTGCAGCACCAAAAATTTACAATTTTCTTGGTGGTCCGGGGCGACCCGCATTATTACCTGGGTCCAAAACTGGGGTTTATTCTCCACCAAAGGAGTAGCATCAATACCCCTCAAAGGAATAGGCGTCCGCAGAGGTTTCTTGGGAAAACCACATCGTTTAGCAAAGTCCATATCCATCAGATTCAAAGCTGCTCCTGAATCCACAAAAGCCTTAGTGGAAAATGTGGATAAGGAGCAGATCAGAGTAATTGCCAAAAGGAACTTAGGGTGTACACTGACCACAGCAAATGTGTGTGCAAAATGTTTCTCTCATTTAAGGAAGACAGAAATTGTATGAGAGGCGTCTCCACAGAAAAAGCACAGCTTATTTTGCCTTCTAAACTCCTGACATTGCGTCCTAGACAAAACCCTATCACATTGCATGGGTTCAGACGTTTGTTGAAAAGGCGGCAACGCCTCTCGTGTTGTTTTACGTTCACGTAAACGCCGATCAACTTGAATGGCTAATGACATAGAATCATCAAGACCAGAGGGAACAGGAAATCCCACCATAGCATCTTTTACGGTTTCTGATAAACCGAAAGAGAGCTGCTAAGGCACCATCATTCCATATAGTAACTACCGCCCACTTTCGGAATTTTTGACAGTATAACTCTGCAGAATCCTGACCCTGGTTTAATGCCAATAGGGTTTTCTCAGCTTGATCAATACCTTTAGGTTCATCATACAACAACCCCAAAGCTTGAAAAAATGCATCCACATTAGTCAGAATAGGATTTCCAGGTGTCAGAGAAAAAGCCCAATCCTGGGGATCGCCGCGCAGCAAGGAGATGACAATTTTAACCTGCTGCACAGAGTTCCCCGATGAGTTAGGCTTCAAGGCAAGAAATAATTTACAATTATTCTTAAAATTCAAAAATTTAGACCGATGCCCAGAAAACACATCAGGAGTAGGGATTTTTGGTTCAACAGCAGGTGATTGAGCAAGATAGGCGGAAATTCCCCACACTTCAGCAGCGAGCTGCTCAACACGATCAGACAATTGCTTAATCTCCATTAAAGAAAAATTCCTCCTACAGCCCCAGAGAAAAAGAGGAAAAAATACATACAAGAAAAAATTCTGACACTTTTTTTTCCTTTTTTTTTTTTACAATCTTCTCCTGCTTTTGAGTACCCTAGAATCTGCGGTTTAGGCTGAGGATTCTGTTATGATTGGGTCACCGAGGAGGAAAACAAGACCAAGCTAAGCTACAGAAAACCAGACAGGTTGGTAACTAAGCGGATTGCAGACACCTGATCCTATCCACACAACTAGCAGTAGCCGAGGAGTGTGCCTACGATGATTCTAGGCTGAGCAAACGATGGGGCCCACACTAACTAGAAAGGACAGGAAAGGAAAGACACTGTCTGCAATCACGCAAAAAACACTGCAAAAATGTCCAACACTTCTGATAGCAAAAACTCTGAAGTCACTAGACTTCTCCCACTATATCAGCACTCTGGCATATTCTGAAAGCAGAGCAAAAAGAGGCCAATCTAATAAGGGACAAAAAACAAACTGACACAAACAGTAACATAAGGATGGAAATTCAGCACAATACAACCAGCTCCACTACCTTCACTAGCAACCAGAGGCAGGCCAGAAAGTGAATTTACAACACCGATTCATGCCCTGCAGGTTCTGCAGACAGCATTATATTCTTCTGTGTTCATCCATCCTGGTTTCCTAAAATGCTTCCTATTCTTCCCTCTTTTTGGAATTGTTAATCATCGTGCTTTGAGAATCTAATTTTTCAAAATTTCCCTTCCATCCTGGACATTATTGTTCTTAAGGATATGCAGCCATTGCATCCCTCCAATTCCCTTTCTGAGTCTCTTAAATTCTGCCTTTCTGAAATATAACCTTGAAATCCGAGTCTTCACAGGTCTTCCTCCTCTAGTTATCCAAAATTCTAAAATAGTATGGTCACTTCCTCCTAGGGTCCCAGAATTTTTGCTCCAGGAAGACAGGACATTTCTCTTGAGGTTATATATCCCGTCTGCAGATAGCAGCCTCTTTTCCTCTCAACAGGGAATCCCCCATGACCTCAACTCTCCGTTTCTTCTTCAAAACATTTTTCTTTCTCCATCCAGGAGGACACTGAAGATGTACAAGGTTGTTGTTTGTGGGCAAGGTCTTATTCTGATGTATTTCTTCATCGTTCTCCTGCTTCAACGGCCAAATCCAGTGTTCTTTGAGCTTGCGGAGACTCTTCACTTATCCCAGAAGGCACTGGGAATATGCAAATTCTCTCCTCAGGACTCTTCCCCTGGTTTACCAGTCAATCTGCAGTCTCTGAAACACATAGAGAGGCTTTGTTGTTGCTTTCTTAGGGACTTTTACTGTTTTACCTGGGTTATGTTGTGCACAGATGAGGCAGGACTGCACGTGTTTTGCAACTGTGTAACTGAAACCAGAAGTGATCCAAAAGGCATTTATCATGATACACATGTGACTTTTAGAGGCATGAGTGGGGTCATTTGTTACTTGTGCCATCGCTGGGAACAGGGACCTCAGTAAACACAACTTATCTTACTCTCCTGTACTCCATTTGAGTTCAGCTCAGCTCCCAGTTTTCCCTTCTGTTTCTTCTCTGTTTGGGCTGCCTGTTGCTAGAGGGATTTCAGGATATCTAGACTCACTGTAGTTGGAACTTGCTGACTCCATGCCACTGTCTTCTGCTCCCTCCCTATTTTAGCAGCCTCATCCACAATTTTGTTACCCTCTACCTCCAGGGAGTCACATTTTGTGTGTGCTTTCACCTTGATTATGCCAACCTGGACTGGTAACATCAGTGCTTTTATTAATTGCTTCACCAGCTCTGCTTCCCCAGACAGGGCCATAATCATGTGATATTCCCCAACCATAATTTGAATCTGAATAAATGTTAGCAATTTTACCTGCAGCAGCTCTACACACCTCAGTGAGTGCCTTTAACTGTGCCTCCTGTTCTGACATATGAGGAGGTAGTACTTCCGTTTGGATTATCTCACGTTAGGATACAACTGTATATCCAGTGTAGAATCACTCATCTTGGTGATATCTGGAGGGACTTGCATGGCTGAAGTAGCTCAGTTGGGAGAGCACTAGACTGAAGATCTAAAGGTCCCAGGTTCAATCCTGAGTTTCGGCAACATTCTTCTTCTTCACCCTTTATATTTTAAGGAGAAAATAAACAAAGCACATGGACTGATTATTAAAAGAAAATGTAAAAGGCCTAAAAATCTTAACTATCTGCAGAAAATAAAGTGGTAAAACCTTGAGAAATTGGAACTTTTGTCGAAGGGTTCAAAAGAGGCCTGGATGTCTTCCTGGAGCGTAACGATATTGTATCTTACAGTTATTGTTAGGTTCTTTAGAAGGACGTAGATCTGGGGATTTATTCTGACAGAATTTTATAGGCTGAACTGGATGGACTAATGTCTTTTTTCGGCCTTACTAACTATGTTACTATGTTACAAAAAAATCAATATCTGCATTAGGAACAGGTTTATCATAAACCATACATCCCAGCTTTTGAAGAAGGGAAAGGGGAGCAAAGGCAAAGTTTAGGCCATGCCCTGACCACACGAATTTCACAACTAGTAACACCCATGTCCACGCCCCAACCGCACCCATTTAGCACTGCTGATCACACTGACTGGTACTGATGGCACAGTGGCTGGCATTATGGGCACAGTGGCTGGTACTATGGGCACACTGACTGGTACTGAGGAAAAGAAAGAAAGAGCGAGAGAACAGAGAGAGAAAAAAGAAAACAGAGAGAAAGAAAGGTGAGAGAGAAAGAAAGAAAGAACAGAGAAAAAAGAAAGAACGGAGAGAGAGAGAGAAAAAACAGAGAGAGAGAAAGAAAGAACAGAGAGAGAAAGAAAGAGCAGAGAGCGAGAAAGGAAGATCAGAGAGAGAGAAAGAAAGAGGGGAAAGAAAGAAAGAACAGAGAGAGAAAGAAAGAGTGGAAAGAAAGAGAGAACAGAGAGAGAGAGAAAGAAACAGGGAGAGAAAGAAAGAAAGATTGTATAAAGATACTATAGCAGCCCGGCTCCCATTGTAGTGCCCACCTGAGCCTCCCGCTGCAGGACATACCATGATTGCAATAATGGGGATTGCAAAATGGAAAGCTGCTAATTGGAGTTTGCTGCATGCCTCCTAATATAGCTGAACAGGTAGAGAATGAAATCCTGCAACAAATTAAAAAGGCAGCAAACAGTAATAAGGTTCTTTATAGAGGGGTATTTTAGCTTTCTAGATATTCAATGGGACATAGAATCTTCTGGCTGTGCTATAAGCTACAATTTGTTATCCACAGTTCAGGACATTTACCTATCTCAGCTGGTTGATGAACCAAACATGGCAGGTAATCTGCTGGATCTGGTTCTGTTCAATAGAACAGATACAATTTCAGATCTACATGTCAGGGAGCATTTGGGAAGTAGTGACCATAACATGGTAAGTTTCAATGTAATTTTCAATCAAACATTCAAAAGGGAAAAATGCCGAAACTTTAAGAAAGCTGATTTCAACATATTAAGGGAAGAGCTTTATCCTATAGACTGGGACTATGTCATGATAACTTGGGATACCGAACATAAATGGGGCACTTTAAGGAAATACTACTAGAATCCTGCAGAAAACTTATACCTTCTGGTAATAAAATGTCAAGGAATAAAAACAAATCATTATGGATATATAAGACAGTACAAAGTTTAATAAGACAAAAGCAAAGGGCATTCAAAATCTTGAAAGCCGAGAATACTGAAATGGCAGTTTAAGAGTATAAAGATCTAAATAAGAAATGTAAAAAAGAAATCAAGCTAGCAAAGTTATCTACAGAGAAACAAACTACCAAGGACATTGACGGTGGGTTCACACGTCGCGGTTTTTTTGCGTTTTCACGGCGGTTTTTAACACGTGATTTTGCCGCGAAAACGCAAAAAAACAGCATCATATGCAATCCTATGGGATTCTGCAATGCTGTGCTAATGCTGCGGAATCGCATCGTGGAAAAATACGCAGCATGCTAATTATTTTGCAGAATCACGGTAATTCCGCCCACATAGGAATGCATTGTTCTGCTTACTTTCCGCATCATGGCTGTGCCCACCATGCGAACAGTAAGCAAAACATTTGTGGATGGTACCCACGGTCCGAAGGAGAGGAGACTGTCCTCCGGGCTCTGGTTACCATATCCCTGTAAAAAAATAGAATTAAAATAAAAAAATCAGGTTATATACACCTTCCGATGTCCCGCGCAGCGTCCCAAGGCTTCAACAATACACGCGGCAGGTCCCGTTCCCAGTAATGCATTGCGATAATGACCTTTGCTGACGTCGCTATCTCGCGATACTGTATCGGTCTCGCGAGACCGCAACGTCATCAAAGGTCATTGCCGCAATGCATCACTGGGAACGGGACCTGCCGGAGCATCGCGGAGGCCTGGGGACACTGCGAGGGATATCGGAAGGTGAATATAACCCGATTTTTTTTTTTAATTATTTTTAACATTAGATATTTTTACTACTGATGCTGCATAGGCAGCCTCAATAGTAAAAAGTTGGTCACACTCGTCAAACACTATGTTTGAAGAGTGTGACCAACCTGTCATTCAGTTCTCCAAGCAATGCTACAGATCGCTTGGAAAACGTTAGCATTCTGCAAGCTAATTACGCTTGCAAATCGCTAGTTTTTCCATGGGAAAATCGCAGGAATTTTAAATGCGATATTACCGCGGAATGGAATTCCAGAATTCTGGCGGTAACTTCCGCGGGAGTTCCGCTACGTGTGAACCCAGCCTAAAATAAATCCCAATTTTTTTTATAAATACATCAATGTCAAAAAGAAAAAAATAGTTGGTATTGGCCCCTTAAAAGGTGACAATAACAAGATAATTACAGAGGATAAAGAAAAGACAGAGATTTTAAATAGGCACTTTTCATCTATGTTCACCAATGAACTGTTTGTTAAAGGGATCATTCAACAAGTCAAAAATCAAAATTCACCACCTGATTTAACTAGTTTAACACAAAAAGAAGTGCATTTATTTCTGAGCAATTGAAACACTGACAAATCCCCCCTGCCCAGATGGCATTCATTCACGGATACAGAGGGAATTGACAGACTACTGTATCTCATATTCTTAGACTCTCTTGTAACAGGGGTGGCTCCACAAGATTGGAGGATCGCTCATGTGGTACCAATATTTAAGAAAGGTAAAAAGGTGGATCCTGGCAACTATCATCTGGTAAGCCTGACATCAGTAGTGTGCAAAATTTTTGAAGGTATTATAAGAGATGACCTGCAGAAATATATTGTAGATAATAATATAATATCTGACAACCAGCATGGATTCATGAAGAATAAGTTGTGTCTAACTAACATGTTGGGTTTCTATAAGGAGGCAAGTTCATATGTGTATGTTGGTAATGCGGTTGCTGTGATTTATCTGGACTCTGCAAAGGCATTTGATACTGTTCCACATAACAGCCTTATACTGAAGCTACAGAAACAAGGACTGGGGAAAAACTATATGCAGATGAGTACGGAATTGGCTAAATGACAGGAAACAAATAGTTGTCATAAATGGTACATTTTCTAAATGGGACATGGTCAGAAGTGGGGTACTGCAGGGATCTGTGCTAGGACCGATTCTTTTAACCTTTCTATTAATGACATAGTGGATGGTATTGAGAGAACGTGTCAGTCTTTGCTGACAACACCAAACTATATAGGATATTAAAACCTGCCCTTGACATTACAAGATTGCAAAACGATCTGAATAAGATGACTGAATGGGCAAACACTTGTCAAATGAAATTTAATTTAGATAGATGTACAGAGTAATCCTATTGCTGTATATACATAAAATAGGAGTATATTCAGGACTAAAGAACAGGAGAAGGACTTGGGTATTCTTGTTACAAGTAAGCTGAACAGTAGTACTCAGTGTCAAGAAGCAGCCGCAAAAGCAAACAAGATTTTATGGTGTATAAAAAGAGAGATAAAATCCAGTGATCCCAACGTATTGTAAGCACTTTATAAATCACTGGTGAAGCCAAATCTAGAATAGTGGATCCAGTTTTGGGCTCCACATTTTAAAAAGGATATTCAGAAGTTAGAATCAGTTCAAAGATTTGCAACTAGATTATTACAAGGGATGGAAAAGACTCCTCAGGGGAAATCTCATTAAGGCTAGGTTCACATTGGGTTAAGGCAGTCCGTTTAACGGATGCATTAAACGGACTGCGCTAACGCTAGTCTTCTTTTGATCGCGTTTGTGCGATCACGTTAGTACAGCTGCTCCTTCTGCGTTAGCCATGACGGACCCTCGAACGCGGTAGACCACAATGTTTACAAGTCCATCTGTCTAGTCTGGGTTTCTAATTTTACACAATTGAGGCAGTAACACTCACAGTCTTAGATTTGTGACTAGATTAAATTATACACGTGCGCTACCCACCTGATAAGAAAACGTTAAACTCAGATGCAGCTGGTGAAGTAACAGGACTGTGTCGGCTCCTGTTAGAAGAAACTGAACCAGAAATGCAATTGTACAATTCACCGCGCTATAAAGAGAGAATGTATTGGTCCTAATTGCAGATAGACAATGGTTATATTAATAATAAAAAATATGTTAATACCCACTTGTTGGTGGAGAGAATGTGGACTATTCTGTGAGGATTATGATTCTTAGCTACCGATTGGTAGTAGTAGAGTATCTTGTGAGGATAGTTTTCCTCTGCTAGCAAGTAGTGCTGGTGGAGTAATAATGGTGATAGTACGATTTAACAATAACAATATTATATGCAAATACTGGCCAATACTACAGAGAGATAATTGCATAGGGGATTTGTTGCCCAAATATCCTAGATTCATATACACTAAGGCCCGAAACCTAGGTCTTATGGTGGCACCTACCACAAAAACAATCAGGCCCACAACAAAACCAATTTTGTGACAAACACTCCTCATTAATCCGGGCACACAGGCCTCTGGTTTCATGGCATATGGTAGATGTTCTTGTTGTAACAGAACATCAACACAAAGGAAATTACATACATCCTTTACAGATATGACCAATAACAATTTTAATATCAAAGATGAAATAACATGCCAAACAAGGGGAGTGATATACATACTTAAATATCCTTGTAATAAAATCTACGTAGGCAGGACCAAGAGATGTCTAATTGGCAGGATTAAGGAGCAACTGGATAATATCAATAAAGGCTTCAAAGACCATCCATTATGATGCCATTTTTTGGAAAAACACAACCGGTCCTATAAGGGGGTGTCTTATTGTGGAATCCAGGTGGTCCCCCAAAGCCCAAGAAAGTCTTAGATTTTTGTTCATCAAAACATTCATAATACACTTTACATCCCACTGTGGTCTTCTTACATCTGCACTGCTGCACTTCCTCAGCCATATGACACCATTTGTTCACTAGTTATTCTTTTCCCTTGTCTTATCCAACCATTTTTTCTTCCCTAAAACTGTGCCATTTTTGTACAACCAAATATCCACACTCTGGCATGTTTGCATTTCTCAGTATTAGTCCCACATTTTTCACTGCTTCCTTTCCTTCTCTGTCTTTTACTATCTGTTTAGCTATTTTGGATCCCATTGGGGGGCCCTGACTGGTCACATAAAAATTTTCCTATGGCTTCAACTTATTTTGCATACAGCTCACCTTTCCTCAAAAGCTCTTTCAGTGTGCCTGGACCTTGTCTACATGCCACACTCTAGCACGTCAGAATGAGCTCTCAAGGTGTAAAGGAAAGGTTTGTGTAGTTCTCTCACCCACTAGATGTTTGCCTTTCAGGCTCCATATCTCATTATACACTTCTGCCTTGAACTTGAGACTGCCATCATTTTATAGACAATAATCTTGGATATCTCATACTTAAATTTGACTAGCAAGCTAGTTAGCTAGCTAGCTAGTTTTTGCTCGCTTTAAACTAAAACAACGTGGGAAGGGATTTCTGAATCAAGGAGTGAATTATCTGTATGATGGACTACTTGCTAGAGATGGGGTGCACCTTACGAAGACTGGAAAACGTATTTGGAAGTCGCTTGCTACACTCACAAGGAGAGCTTTAAACTAGAACAATGTGGGAAAGGAAGCAAAAGGCCAGAAAAAGCCATACACCTGTCAAATACTATTGAGAATTCTGCTATTAGAAGTGGAAAGGAAGAACATTGACAAAAAATATAAATAATAAAAACATTGGAGGTAGAGAAACATGCTAAAATGTTTCTATACAAATTCACAAAGCATGGGCAACAAACAAGGAGAATTGGAACTACTAACACAGGAGAAGAAATATGATGTCATTGGAATCACTGAAACTTGATGGGATGATACAAACGATACACACGATTGGAATACAAGGCTAGAAAGATACAACTTATTTGCAAGAAACAGACTTGATAAATGAGGAGGAGGTGTCTTATTGCATGTTAGAAAAGCCTATATCTGCACAGAGATTGAATCCTCAGAGACTGGGAGTTCTGTGAAAACTGTTTGGGTAAGAATACAAGGAGAGAACAATGGAAAGGACACCATTGTAGGCATGGGAGATTTCAACTATCCAGACATTTGTTGGGAATCTTTCTCAGGCAAAGCTAAGAGGTCAAGCAAATTCTTATCCTCTTTGCTGACAACTTTATCTTCCAAAAGGTAGGGGAGAAAACAAGGGGATCTGCTACTTTGGATCTAATCCTTGTAAACAGGGAGGAAATGGTTGAGGAGGTAAGAGTGGCTGGGACCCTAGGAGGTAGCGACCATGCTATTTTAGAATTTTGGATAGCTAGAGGAGAAAGACCTGTGAAGACTCAGACTTCAAGGTTAGATTTCAGAAAGGCAGATTTTAAGGGACTCAGAAAGAGAATCAGAGGGATACAATGGCTGGATATCCTTAAAAACAAAAATGTCCAGGAAGGATGGGAAATCTTGAAAAATTAGATTCTCAAAGCACAATCGTTAACAGTTCCAAAAAGAGGGAAGGATACAAAGCATTTAAGGAAATTAAGATGGATGAACACAGAACTTAAACACATGCTAAAAGGGAAGAAAGATGCTATAGGATTTTTACAAGATGAAAATGATGAAATGGTAAGAAAGGATGTTGAGAAGGCCGAAATTTTAAATTCATATTTTGCATCTGTTTTCTCTCAGAAAGGAAAGCATCAACTGATCTTTACTCTCCTATTAAAGGATTAGAAGAATCCAGGATATCTATAAACAGAAAGATAGTGAGGAAACACTTAACTAACATAAATGAACTCAAGTCTCCAGGTCCTGATGAATTACACCCCAGAGTACTGAAAGAGCTAGCAGAAGAAATTGTTGAACCACTCTCCATAATCTTTGAAAATTCTTGGAGAAAAGGAGAAGTCCCAGAAGACTGGAGAAAAGCAAATGTTGTTTCTAGCTTCAAAAAGTGGAAGAAGGTGGGCCCAAGGAACTATAGGCCAGTGAGTCTGACTTCGATACCAGGAAAGATCTTTGAACACATTATTAAACAACATGTATGTAAGTACCTGGATAATAATGAAGTGATTGACCAGAGTCAGCATGGGCTTGTAATAATAATAATATTCTTTATTTATATAGCGCCAACATATTCCGCAGCGCTTTACAGTTTAACAGTTTAAAAACACAAGTCATAAGTAACAACGTTAACAATACAATAATTAAAGCAAAATAAGATGACCCTGCTTGTGAGAGCTTACAATCTACAATGAGGTGGGGGAGATACAAAGTACAGGTGTGTATTTACAATGGTGTATTTACAATGATGGTTCAGGCATCTTGAGGGAGTGAGGGATGGATGGAGATAGTGAATGGGCTACACATGCACACTTACACATATAATGACTTTGATTAGTGAATGTGATAGGCCGCTCCGAACAAATGTGTTTTGAGGGAGCACCTGAAACTATGCAAATTGTGGATAGTCCTAATTTCTTGGGGTAGAGCATTGCAGAGGATTGGC
This sequence comes from Dendrobates tinctorius, assembly GCF_039654945.1. Taxonomy (NCBI): domain Eukaryota; kingdom Metazoa; phylum Chordata; class Amphibia; order Anura; family Dendrobatidae; genus Dendrobates; species Dendrobates tinctorius. The sequence continues at coordinate 63,034,890 of NW_027361679.1, forward strand.
GCAGCGTGGGAGAAGTCTTGGAATCGGGAGTGCCAGAACTGATAGGCTTCGGGATGAGCTGACTTGTTGACTCAGATATGCCTGGATGTCCATTTTGACTGTCATGGCACTCACATGATGCAGTTTGTTAATTTTCTTGGCCAAGAGACCTCTTTCTAATTGGATGATGCTGTTTTCTATTTTCTTGAGAAATTGTCTTCATGGCTGCTCCTCAAAATGATCCAATGACCTTTCACTTGGGAATCAACCTAGTAATGCACTGAGCTATTAGGGAATGTGGGAACAGGTTGTATTTTGTACTATTCAGGAAGAAAAATATTTTTCCACCACTAGGAGCAAAACAGTAACAACGCAGTGACATGACAAAAATCTGTATAACTAATCATATGCTAAACAGTTGCAAGTCAAATTTATGTATACGATAGCCAAGATGATTGTCTATAAATGATAGGAGTCTCAAGATCAAAACAGTAGTGGATGGTGAGATATAGAGCCTTAAAATCAATAGTTCAAAACATTGTTACCCTTTTGCTCTTCATTAGAGATGAGCGTAACTGTTTGGAAAACGTTCGTCAATCTCAAATTCTGTACAAACACAGCACATTCAGATTCATGCTACGTTTAACAAGCATTTTTACCCAAAGTCAGCAAAATTCCGTCACAGTTCGGTAAATCATTGCATTTCCACTAATACGTTTGTTATTACATTGGCTAGGATAGTGGTGCTATATGATGAGCAGAGGGAGCGGAAGGGCGTGTTTGATGAGGGGAGAGGGTGTGGAGAGGTTAGAGGAGTGGCACAGTGTTTTTTTCCGTTTAACTTTATGTGTGTTGATTCTGACAGCGGATCAGGGCGCAGAAACTATCCACAACGTCATGACACAAGGTCTTCTGTGATTGGCTGCCTAAGTCACATGTTCCTGTCCATATAAAAAGCGGACCTCTTGCTTTGCTAGTGCCATTTTCTCAATGTCACAGTTCAGAGAAGGCGCTCCTGATATTGCTGCAAAGGAACTTGTCAGTTAGCCAAATTGGAACCTGTCCTGTGTGAAATCATTGTCCAGCATCTAAGTGGATTGTGCAAAAACTGTGTAGCAGTCTCAGAAGGCCCCATTTGCTAATCCAAATAGTTTATGATAAAACTGTTTTTCAGTGAGAAATCAGAAGGTCATATTTCCACTTAAAAATCATTACGCCTAATATTTGGATGCAGCCAGGAGGCCCAATTAGCTAATCCAAATCTTTCCTGATAAAACTGTGTTTCAGAGACAGATCAGAAGGCCATATTTCCACTTAAAAATCATTAGGCCTAATTTTGGGGTGCAGCGAGGAGGCCCAAATAGCTAATCCAAATCGTTTGTGATAAAACACTGTTTCAGTGAGAAATCAGTAAGTCAGATTTCCACTTTAAAATCATTAGGCCTAATATTGGGATGCAGCCAGGAGGCGCAATTAGCTACTCCAAATACTTTGTGATAAATTGGGTTTCAGAGACAAATCTGATGGATAGATTTCCACTTAAAAATCGTTAGGCCTAATATTGGGGTGCAGTGAAGAGGCCCAATTAGCTAATCTAATCAATTATGATAAAACTGTGTTTCAGAGATGAATTAGAAGGCCATATTTTCACGTAAAAATCATTAGGCCTAATATTGGGGTACAGCGAGGAGGCCCAATTAGCTAATCTAATCGTTTATGATAAAACTGTGTTTCAGTGAAAAATTAGAAAGGCAGATTTCCAAGTAAAAATCATTAGTTCTAATATTGGGGAGACCTCATCCTTCGTCACCTGACAAAGGACGGGGTCTGAAACGCTTGTAGGGGTGCGTGCCACACTTACACAGCTGAAAGAATTTGAAGTATCTTCTCAATAGAGAGCACTTTGCCAGATATGTTACTCCAATCACACTAGCACTTTTTCTGAACTTGACAGATGTGCAGAACCACACCCTGTCCACACCCAGCTCCTCTCTTATCCCATTTTGTAGGAAAATTTCAAAATTGCTTAAAAACACCAAAAAGCCCCAAAAAATGTTTGTTGCGAAAAAAATTAGTGACCATTAAATGTGATTTACCAGTTTTCTGGCGTAAACACTTTGATGTATCAGTTCCAGTGCCTTTCCCCTAATGCTTTAGCATTTTTCAGTACTATTGCTATTATACGCCAAGGATAAGATTTTCATAATCTCAATGTCTTTTACACATTTTTTTGAATTGGTAATCTTTTTAAATCTTTGTCCCTTTGTGTTCTTTTCAAGTGAGAAAAAACTGATAACGGAGGCCTTAAACAAGAATCAATTTCTGAAACACTTAGATGCTCATCAAATCTGGGACATAGTAGAATGCATGTATGAGAGAAGATATGCTCAAGCAGAATATATTATCAAGCAAGGAGAACCCGGCTGCCATATCTTTGTATTGGCCGGTAGGTGTTTATCTCTGACTTGAAAATTTACTGGATGGAACCTGTCTTTATTATTGCTTCTACCCTTAATGTTCAGCTGTGACTACTTATAGTCATGGAGAAAAATAGAGCAGGTGATGTGGTCAAGAACTTACCGGCTGCACTCAATGTGTCCTTAAGAAAACATAGAGGCTAAAATGGAAGCTGGAAGCCAACAATGAAATACTGTCTTTACACATAAAAACTTGTTATACTCACACTATTTCTGGAGCCTTAAGAGACCACACTTGGTATCCCAATACTCTTAAGAGCTTGCATTTCACTGGTGTGCCTGCATTATATATGCAAATCCTAACCTCAGCAAACATCTAGCATTGCTGACATTTATCAACATTTCCAAATGTATCTTGTACCCTTTACAGACTTCACATAATATTGTTACTAGATTATTACTGGAATAAACAGATAGTTCATTTATTGACTAGAACTTGTTTCTCCAGAATAGAAGCGCTAACAAAGGCAGCAATGTCAGAAGTGACGTCAGGACGATTAAAATCTGTATTCTTTTGATAATGACGTCAGAATGTTTATTATGGCTCATGTGTGGGAAGAAACATTTCGGTATGCCATAGTCTGGCACAAAGACAGTAAAAATCTTGTTATTTTGGACTATATTTATAATTTTATGACATTTTTGTAAGACCATAGTCACCCATCAATATTTTTATTTGTATGGAAAAAAACTACTGATGTTTATTATTGTTTTGTACTTGTGTCAATTTTTACAATCCGTGTGTGATTCATTTTTCTAATACGTAAAAACAATCTGAGGAAGGTTAACAGACAGTAAAAGGATGCGATTTGTTTTTGTATTTTGTGTGTATTATTGGTTTGTAAAAATATAGACATTTGAAAAGGCCCATAGACTGTCACGTGTCCATATGCAATCTTTTAAAAATCAGATAATACATGTACATGAGAATCAGACATGTGAAGCTGGTCTAAGGGTATCTGCAGACAATGTCGTCATTCTAACATCTGAGTCCCCAAGGTTTTCCTTGGTGAAGCGCCTTCAGAAAAATGTAGCAGTCTTTTTCCTGAAGTGTCATCTGTGTGGGTTCTGCCATCAATTTTGCGGCATTTCTTCTCTGTACTTTCAACTATAAAGAGTGGGCGGCTTCCAAATGAATCTACTTGAAGAATGAACATTATTCTTGTAACTTCTTCATGCTTTAAAAAACCCTTAAGTGGTTTCCAATGTTTTTTTCAGGCTTTTTAATGGGGTTTCCAGGTGTAATCCACCTGAAAAACATGTTGTGCCCATACCCTAAGAGTATGTGCACACAACGTCTTTCAAAGAATTATTCCAACAGGAACCCACCTGAAAAAGTTTTCAATGAACATTAAAAAGATTGAATGTATGCACAGCAGTGTTAAATTGACTTTCTGTGCATATCTTTTGTCTTTTTCAGCTTGTTTTAACCATTTTAGGCTTTGAAATTTGTGAGGCGGATAAAATAAGTGACTGGTCCATTTTGATGATGGCGGTTTCCTGAAATGTCTTACTATAGCTAAAAGTCGGCTGTCACACCAGCGTCTATCAGGTGCATGTGCACATTCTCTAATAGTCAATTTATTACATACTGTTTCCATATTTGGAGCTTGCTGCAGCTAAAATCCTAATTATGAAGGTTGCTGATCGTTATTTTTGCAGTTTTTCATTCATGTACGTTATCAGTACAGAGCTTAGTTTAATGGTTCTGGAATGTGTAATGGTCCACCAAGTGGTGTGTAGTATTACAGAGATTTGGTGTCCACAAAAAACAGCTCTCCCAAAATAAAGTACAATTAAACTTTTCCAAAACCACTAACAATCAGATGTTGACTGATTCCTAAAGTAGAATTATGATTACTGATCAGGATGCAAACAAAATAACTAAAAAGAATTTTCAATCTCACCCAACACTCATGAACATAAGTTGCAGGTAACTCAACAAATTATGCAAAGTATTTTTCTACATAATTACCTACACTGACAGACAGTTTAGTGTACTTACAGTTTAATGGAGATTTGTCAAGCAGAATTCAGCTCAATGAGTAATTTCACGCATAGTTTTTTTGCACAAATACTGTGCTTTTGGATGCCATCACACTTCCTAATATTTCCGTACTGGAAAAAGCAGTACCGGTGCTATCCGTGTAAGGCCTCCTTCACACATCCTGGTGACTCTTGTGCAGGAAAAACTAGCGTGGTACGTGTCGTGTGCCATCTGTATGTACATTTGTGGCATTCATTTGTCCGTGTACTGTCCGTGTATCCGTATTTCACATCCATGTGCTTTCCTTGTGCCATTAGTTTATCCATGTGGTCTGTAATGGCATATGGGAAAGGCAGTACAGTTCGTGCGGTTCCTTGACACCAGCCATCTGCTGAAGTCAACTCTCATCATTATCTCCTGCTCGTGCTGAGATCAGCGCGACCACAAGACAATGATGGGAGTTGTATTCAGCAGCAGCTGTGTCCCTCCTGTGTAAAATAAAGAATTAAATAAAAAATCAGCATGAGCTCCTGCGCAATTTTCATAACAAGCAGAGGGAAAGCCCATGGTGGGGGCTGATGTTAATAATCTGGAGCAAGAAACAATATCCCATAAAATTCCCAGACTATTAATAACAGCTCACAGCTGTTTGCTTAGCCTTATCTGGTCAATTCATGGGGGACCCCAGAAAAAATGAAGTAGGATCTCCCTAAAACTTCAAACCAGCAAAGGCTAAAGAGATAGCTGTGGGCTGATATTAATAGCCTGAGGCGGGGCCATGGATATTGGCTCCCCAGGCTACCAACATCAGACCTCAGCCGCCCCATAAATGGCTCTTCCATAAGATGTACCAAATTTGGCACTTGCTCTTCCCACTTCCCCTGTGGCGGTGGCAAGTGGGGTGATAGGGTTGGGGTTAATGTCACCTTTGTATTGTCAGGTGACCTCAAGCCCAGTGGTTAGTACTGGAGAGGCAACTATAAGACGCTCCCATTACTATCCCCATAGTAAGTATTGAATTAAACACACATAAAGAATAGTCTTTTATTTGAAATAATATAAAACACCCTGTTTTACACATTTATTTAAAAATAAAAAAACTCACCTTACACCTATTCAATTGAAGCCCTTGTACCCAGTAAAAAAACAGAAAATAATAAATAACAATACTCACGTTAAGCCTATTCCAATGAAGCCCAAATCTCCTTAAAAAAAATAAAATAAAAAACAACCATATCCATCACCTGTCTGAAGTTCAGATAAGCCATACTGTCCCATGCCATAATCCATGACTGAAATATGTGGCTTACAACCTGGACGGAGGCATGATTCAACCATCCAGGCTGAAAACCATGGACAATGGTGTTCTGCGAGCGCAGCTACAGTGACAAGCGGTGATGTCATAGAGGTCACCGCCTGTCATTGAAACTGTATTCCCACACTTAACACTTCTAGTGATACAAATCATTAAGCTGCACTTGTGCTCACTGTTTTCCAGTGCTTTTCTGTCCATCAATTTTTCTCCCCTCCCCTTTTGCATCACCTCCATGTGTGCATGTTGCAGCCGCCAAGTATTGATCAATGACATAAATCACTGATCCGCACTCGTGCTTGCTGATATATAGGACTTTTTTTGTCCCTGTCTATTTTGTCCCCCTCTTTGCACCACTCCGTGTGTGTTGTCCTACAGCTGCTGAGCCACTGATCAGACAAACATCATTGATTTGCATCCATGTACACTTTTGGCAAGCACTTTTTTTCCTGTCTTTTTTTTATCCCCTTTTTGCACCACCTCTGTGTTCGTCTCCTACAGCCATGCACATCAGTGATCAGTCTCTGGTTGTTTTTTTTGTGAAAAAAGAATCAAAGGAAATAATTTAGATTAGTTGATAGAACTAGATTAAATAAACCGAAGTAATTTGTGTCTACTAAAATATTTTTACAGAATTTAGTTAGAGTTTGTGTCAGACAGTGAGGAAAAAAGAATCATAACCTTGTGTACATCCTACAGAGGTTGAGCGCTGATCGCTGGCATACGTTAATGATGAGTATCCATTTGTTGATTTATTTTTTTTGATGTGACAAAAGTATAAAAAAGTGATTAGTTGATAGGGCTAAATTAGCAACAGCAAACATTTAGCATAAAAAGGTTCACATGTGTGCGTGCGTCCTAAAGCCCTCAAGCGCTGATCACCAACACGTCACTGATCGGCATCTGGTTATTCTTTTTTTGCGTGAAAAAAGAATTAAAAAAATTATTTAGATTAGTGGATAGGACTAGATTAGGGTTAGTAAAAATAAACTATAGCACTAGGCGTCTACTACAGTATTTTCTACCGAATAAAGTCAGGATTAGTGTCAGATAGTTGCGGGCACTCAGTAATTTGTTTTTAACAACGTCTATTAGAAAGTTTGTTTTTTTATTTCATTTTTATCGTTTTCTTTCTTGATTCTTTTCTTTTTTGGCTCCTCTAATTAAAAAAATTTACACAAAACATTCACACACATTCCCACACCTGAAAAAAAATTTGGTACACACACAAACACCGCATAAGTGATAAAATGTCATGCCACTCGTCCCAATCCAGGTATAGAGTGAAGGAGTCATACGAGTTCCTTGTCTCCAACAATGATAGTGAGGGAGAGGATCCCACCTTCCCTTATTTTAACTCCTTCTCCTCTTCCTCAAGAGATACTGATTAGTGATGAGTGAGCACTAAAATGCTTGGGTGCTCGTTGCTCAGGTCAAGCAAATTGGAGTACTCGGGTGCTCGACCAGAGCAACGAGCCCAATGTAAGTCTATGGGAACACCGAGTATTTTTACCCTGACCCCTCCAGGGGTCCTTTTAAAGGCTTTTAAAACATCTGAAAATGATGGAAACAGTGCTCATATGCCATGGGAACATCATCGGGAATGCCCCTGGAAGCATTTCTGACTCCCAAGTCACAGCTGTGAGCAATGTTGTCAGAGTCTTACGCCATTTTTACAGGAGCACCAAAAAACATGCAAAAACAAAACCAAAATGGATTTTCCTGGGAAATATGTTAAGGAAATGTTCCTCCACCAGTTGGGCTATGTTCACACGTAGAGTTTTTTGATGCGTTATTCAACTTTAGCATTGCATTCACTGGGAAATGTAATTTTAACAGTTTGCAACCTTTTTTGGCCATGTGGTGTGCGACACATCATCAGACACATCTTGTTTCATTTATGAAGGAGGGACTCTGAAAGTCACAAAGTCTATTTTTAGAGAGCCAGCAGTCGGCCCTCACTATTCTTAGAGAGCCATTAGCCGGCTATGGTTTGCTGTTCCCATTATTAAACATTAGGTCTCTTATACTGCTATTACGTATGCAGTGAGTGGCAGGGCTGCCTAAAATTTGGACGCACCCCAGCAACCTCTTGAACAGATGTCATGGATGACCACATGCAACCATAGTTCCCAGTATTCATTTGGTACTCCCATACTGTTTGCTTATGCAATGAATGCAAGGCCTGCCCTTCACCAAAGTTACATGCACCCCAATAAGCCTTTGAAGCCACGTACTGGATGGCCACATGCAACCATAGTTCCCAGTATTCATTTGGTACTCCCATGCTGTTTACTTATCCACTGAACTCAAGGCCTGCCCTGCACCAAAGTTACATGCACCGCAATAAGCTTTTGAAGCCATGTACTGGATGGCCACAGGAAAACCCACTTCACATTATTCATGTGGTTCTCCAATACTGTTTGCTTATGCATTGAATGCAAGGCCTGCCCTGCACCAAAGTTGCATGCACCCCAATAAGCCTTTGAAGCCACGTACTGGATGGCCACATGCAACCATAGTTCCCAGTTTTCATTTGGCACTCCCATACTATTTGCTTATACATTGAATGCAAGGTCTGCCTGCGCCAATGTTACATGCACCCCAATAAGCCTTTGAACCCACATACTGGATGGCCACAGGAAAACCCACTTCAAATTAATCCTTAAATACTGCCATACTGTTTGCTTCTGCATTGAATGCAAGGCCTGCCCTGCCCCAAAGTTACACGCACCTCAAAAAGCCATTGAACACACGTACTGGATGGCCACAGGAAAACCCACTTCAAATTATTCATTAAATACTCCCATACTGTTTGCTTTTGCATTGAATGCAAGGCCTGCCCTGCACCAATGTTACTTGCACCCAAATAAGCCTTTGAACCCATGTACTGGATGGCCACATGCAACCATAGTTCCCAGTATTCATTTGGTACTGCCACACTGATTGCTTATGCATTGAATGCAAGGCCTGCCCTGCACCAAAGTTATGAAAAGAGAAAATTGTGTGGAGACACACAACACACATAGTCTGACAAGCACTTGCTCAAGAAAAAAGGAAAATGTTCCAGCTTCTAAATTGATCCATATTTTATTCATAAAAATTACAAAAAGTCATGATAGTAGTTCACATGAATGCCAATAGTAGCAACACGTTTCAAACACTATGCTTGTGTTCTTTTTCAAAAGATTTTGAAAAAGAACACAAGCATAGTGTTCGAAACGCGTTGCTACTATTGGCATTCATGTAAACTACTATCATGACTTTTTTTCCTTTTTTACTGCACCAAAGTTACATGCACCCAAATAAGCGTTTGAACCCACGTACTGGATGACCACATGCAACCACAGTTCTCAATATTCATTTGGTACTCCCATACTGTTTGCTTATACATTGAATGCAAGGCCTGCCCTGCACCAAAGATACACACATCCCAATAAGCCTTTGAACAAACGTACTGGATGGCCACATGAAACCAAGTTCACATTATTCATTTGGTACTCCCATACTGTTTGCTTATGCATTGAATGCAAGGCCTGCCCACACGTACTGGATGGCCACATTAAACCAAAGTTCCCATTATTCTAATTTTTTTAAGTCACCAAAAGTTTGTCCATGAAGTGAATACAAGGTCTGCCCAAAATTTGCACATACAGTACTCCAATCCCCCAAGGAAGAAATGTGGAGGATGGTCACCGAAAAATGTTTTCCCAGTTTAAAGGAGCAGGTCTCCTATAATTGTAATGCCCATATACTTAGTGTATGAGCTGACAAACATTTCCCCCTGGGGGGTACACATCAACCTACTGTGTAAATATATTTTTTATGGCCATCATATACACCCTTGCAAAAAACTATAGTGGCTGTTACCCTCGTGATAATAAAAATTTTGGGGCAAAAAGATCCTTTTTGTGGAAAAGAATATGATTTTTTTATTTTCACGGCTCTATGTTATAAGCTTCTGTGAAGCACTTGGGGTTCAAAATGCTCACCACACATCTAGATAAGCTCCTGGGGGGTCTAGTTTCCAAAATGGGGTCTCGTGTGGGGGGTTTCTACTGTTTAGGCAGATCAGGGGCTCTGCAAACGCAGCATGATGCCCGCAGGCCATTCATCAAATCTGCATTCCAAAACTGCGCTCCTTCGCTTTTGAGCTCTGCAATGCGCCCAAACAGTGGTTCCACCTCACATATGGGGTATCAGCATACTCAGGACAAGCTGCACAACAACTTTTGGGGTCCTATTTCTCCTGTTACCCTTGTGAAAATAAAAATTTGGGGGCAAAAAGATCATTTTTGTGGAAAAAAATATGATTTTTTTATTTTCACGGCTCTACGTTATAAACTTCTGTGAAGCACTTGGGGGTTCAAAGTCTCCAAACGCGACATGACATCCGATCTCAATTCCAGCCAATTTTGCGTTGAAAAAGTCAAACGGCGCTCCTTCCCTTCTGAGCTCTGCCATGCACCCACACATATGGGGTATCAGCGTAGTCAGGACAAATTGCACAACAGGCGTACTCAGGACAAATTGCACAAAAACTTTTGGGGTCCTTTTATACTTGGGAAAATAAAAATTGTTCATGAAAAGATCATTTTTGTGGAAAAAATATGATTTTTTAATTTTACGGCTCTATGTTATAAACTTTTGTGTAGCCTTTGAGGGTTCAGAGCTCTCACCAAACATCTAGATAAGTTCTTTGGGGAGTCTAGTTTCCAAAATGGGGTCACTTGGGGGGGTTTCCACTGTTTAGGCACATCATGGGGCTCTCCAAACGCGACATGGCGTCCGATCTCAATTCCAGCCAAAAAAGTCAAATGGTGCTGCATCCCTTCCGAGCCCTGCCATGCGCCCAAATAGTGGTTTACCTCCACATATGGGATATCAGCGTACTCAGGGAAAATTGCACAATAACTTTTGGGGTCCTGTTACTCTTGGGAAAAATAAAAACTGGGGGTGAAAAGATCATTTTTGTGGAAAAAATATGATTTTTTAATTTTATGGCTCTACTTTATAACCTTCTGTGAATCCCTTAGGGGTATAAAGTGCTCACCACACATTTAGATAACTTCCTTGGGGGGGTCTAGTTTCCAAAATGTGGTCACTTGTAGGAAGCTTCCACTGCTTAGGTACATCAGGGGCTCTCCAAATGCTACATGGCGTCCTCTCTCGATTCCATACAATTTGACATTGAAAATCTCAAATGATGCTCCTTCCCTTCTGAGAACTGCCATGCGCCTAAAGATTGGTCTTCCTCCACACATGGGGTATCGGTGTTCTCAGGAGAAATTGCACAACAAATATTGTGGTTCATTTTCTCCTGAAACCCTTGACAAAATAAAAATTTTTTTGTCCAAATAAAACTTTAGGGGAAAAAAGTGCGTCTTAAAATCCAAAAAATACGGTATATATGTGTGTGTCCCTGACATCTATATATCTATCTATTCTATGGGTATATATCTATTCTATCTATTCTATTCTAACCTGTCATGTTGTGATGTTACTGTCCACAGCAGATGAATTATCGGCTTTTCATCTCTATCTACCTATCTATCTATCTATCTATCCCATCCATTTCAGCTTTTCTCTCATGTCCCCAGACATGTTTGTTGGGTTCAGCAGAAAAATATGTGGCTTTCCCATTGACTTGCATTGGATCCATTATATTAAATATTTGTACCGATTTTCCCGAATCTGAATATTTCACTATTCACTCATCACTAGTGGTGAGTGACACATTCCCTTTAAAGTCTAGGTGTACAATCCTTAATCAATATGTGAAATGTCTGGAAGTGACCTCCATGATTAATAAAAGTGGGTTGCAGAAAACAATATTTGGTAGTTTCAAATGTCATATGAATAAAGAGGTAGTATTTTAGTTATGTAATATTTATGTGTACAGTACAGTTTGGTATAGTTGACCAATAATTGTAGGAAACCATGTCAGGACATCTTAGTATTTATCTCTAAGTTTTCAAACAGAATTTGTTGGGCGGTTTAAAAATATCATTTTTTTTGCAGAGGGTAAAACTGAAGTTTACCAGCAGAATAAGCTTCTAGCTTCCATTCCAGTGTGGACAACATTTGGAGAGTTAGCAATACTTTATAACTGCACAAGAACTGCTTCAGTCAAAGGTAAATGCATTCAGATCAGACTGTACATCTGCAAAGTTTTGCCAGAAAGTGGTACAAAAACATCTTTAAAGTTAAGTTTGGAATTTTTGTCTTTAGGATTGGATCCAATGTGTGGGATAGTTTTTGTAATAATTATTGGCTGTGTATGCCAGGATGAGTTAAAGTCAAGAAGTTAGATAAAGTCGTCACAATCAAAAACGTGAGATAAATCCAAGTCCCCATACTTTGAGTAGTCGCATTGATGTTCTCCATACTCTCGTTTCTTCCCTCAACATCTCTGTAGGCATTTTTAAGAGCAAAAATTTTAAGTTTCTACTGAAAACTGTGAACACTTGACATGATCTTACTTATTGCAGCCATTTCTAAAAAGGTTGCAGAGCCTTTAGGGTCCTTCTCTAATGACATGAAGAGTGGTGTAATACAGTTATGGTCATAAGGTGCCAATAGAGAGGTAGAATTTCCAAGGTGATTGAATTAAAGTTGCATTATCATCAACTGGGAACCGATGGTATCACTTTCACATTGGTGGTGAATAGTGAATGACTGCAAAGTAGCAAATCAGATCTGACAATGATGAATTATAAGGAGCAAGACTATAAAGAAAATGTTGCTTATATTACGATGTTTGGTTAAGTTTGTATATTTTTACCGCTTCAAAATAAGTTTTATGTCACCTTTTTTTTTGTGTATCAGCATTAACTAATGTCAGGACATGGGCACTTGACCGAGAAGTGTTTCAAAATATCATGAGAAAGACAGCTCAGACAAGACATGAGGAATATCTGAACTTTTTGAGAAGGTAAATGTTAATTAGAATTTTGTTGAAAATCTGTATATATTATATTTTCCTCTTAGGCTAGTTTCACACTAGCGTTTTGGAGCGCAGCGACGGCCTGCGCACGGCCGCCGCTAAACCCCGCCCCCTGCCACGCCCCGCCGGTAGCTCCACCCACCTGCGCATGACGCTGCATGCGCCCTGCGTCCCCTATCCTTATCACAGGGGGCGCAGGCCGTGCGCAGTATGCGTTTGGCGGCGCATGCGTCCTTTTGACGGTGCGCCGACCTGCGCCAAACGCAACCTGCTGCAGTTTGGTTGCGTCGGCGCACCGTCAAAAAGGCACATGCGCTGCCAAACGCATACTGCGCATGGCCTGCGCCCCCTGTGATAAAGATAGGGGACGCAGGGCGCATGCAGCGTCATGCGTCGGTGGGCGGAGCTACCGGCGGGGGCGCGGCAGGGGCAGGGCTTAGTGGCGGCCGTGCCCAGGCCGTCGCTGCTCTCCAAAACGCTAGTGTGAAACTAGCCTTAGATAAAAAGTTTTTATATCTGAATAACACAAATTGAGACAAGAGATGGCATGTTCCAACTTGTGGAAAAATGCTTTATTCCTTTTTCTGTGTCTGCAAAATTGCACTCCAAGTGAACAGTTGATACAATCCCGATTGTTGGTCTGCCAGGAGCACACTACCTAACAGCTAAAGTTTTTTTCAAGAAGGTTGCCCATGTGCACCACCCCAGTTAGTAGTCTGTCTTTGATTGACGTTTATCATATGTGACGGTGGAATAGGTTAATAAAGTCAGGTCAGAGATGGGGACTCTAGGTGACAAATACTATATACAGCTCTGGCAAAAATTAAGAGACCACCACATCAAAACCCTGTCATAGGCAGCCCATTCTCCAGACCTGAATGCCATTGAAAACCTCTGGAATGTAATCAAGAGGATGATGGAAAGTTACAAGCCATCAAACAAAGAAGAACTGCTTACATTTTTGTGCCAGAAGCAGTGTGAAAGACTGGTGGCAAGCATGCCAAGACGCATGAAACCTGTGATTACAAAATCATGGTTATTCCACAAAATATTGATTTCAGAACTCTTCCTGAGTTAAAACATTAGTATTAGTTGTTTCTAAATGATTATGACCTCGTTTTCTTTTCATTATTTGTGGTCTGAAAGCACTGGTTCTTTTTTTTTAATTTTGACCATTTCTCCTTTTCAGAAAAAAACAACAAAATTTATTGCTTGGAAATTCGGAGCTACGTTGTCAGAAGTTTGTAGACTATAAAAAACCTTTATATTTTACTCAAAAATATACCTATAAAAGAGAAAAATCAGACAAACTGAACATTTGAAAGTGGTCTCTTAATTTTTGCCACAGCTATATAATGATTCTTACGGGGGCATCTACACTGCAAGATAATAGTGAACGAGTGTGGGTAAAAACGCTCATTTCATCATTATCTTGCTATGTGAGCAGGCTGTCAATCACCCGAGGAAAAAGTGTTTTGCTTGTTCAGATTTTTTATGCAGCATAAAAGATCATTGTTCTCAGTGATGTAACATCCTGTGTAAACAGGTCTCGTGCTGCCAAGAACTATGGCAGACTTTGTTCACTGACCAATGTTGCATAGATTACTCAGACTTTGGCCTGTATAAGCAGGCATTCAAACAACCGCTGATCAGTAAAAGTTTACCAATCGGTGGTTGTATTGTGTAAACAGACGCTTAGTGTTAATACACAAATATAGACATTTCAATGCTTCTAGAAGGTACACCTCCTTAAGGTGCCTGAATGAATGGTGCATTTTTTTTATCTATCAGATTCTTGCACAAATACAACAGAAGAAGCTTCAGAAGTAAACTTGAAGGCATGAGGATGTATAGTTGAAGCTTCATGGGCCTCTCTAGTTACAAAACTGATGTTATAAATTTAAGCTGTAATACAGTCATGTAGATGAACTTTTATAAGACATGGTGGTTTGATTAAGATTTGTCATTATACAATATTGATGCACGGTGACTGTGTCTGTAATGCACTTTGGAATTAAAGAAGTGGTCCAATCAAAATGTTTATATTTTCAATATATTGTAATCATCATATTATATGAGAAGAATTAACTGGGTAGAAGGACAAAACAAGCACTAGTAAGTACACAGTGCCATATAATACAGTTGTGCTCAAAAGTTTACATACCGCGGCAGAATTTTTGCTTTCTTGGCCTTTTTTCAGAGAATATGAACAATAATACCAAAACTTTTTCTCCACTCATGGTTAGCGGTTGGGTGAAGCCATTTATTGTCAAACTACTGGGTTTTCTCTTTTTAAATCATAATGACATCCCAAAACATCCCAATGACCCTGATCAAAAGTTCACATACCCCATTTCTTAATATAGTGTATTGCCCCCTCTAACATCAATGACAGCTTGAAGTCTTTTATGGTAGTTGTGGATGAGGTTCTTTATTTTCTCAGATAGTAAAGCTGCTCACTCTTCTTGGCAAAAAGCCCCCAGTTCCTGTAAATTCCTGGGCTGTCTAGCATAAACTGCGCACTTGAGATCTCCCCAGAGTGGCTCAATGATATCAAGGTCAGGAAACTGATATGGCCACCCCAGAACCTTCACTTTGTTCTGCTGTAGCCAATGACAGGTCGACTTGGCCTTGTGTTTTGGATTGTTGTCATGTTGGAACGCCCAAGTACGTCCCATACACAGCTTCCTGGGCTGATGATTGCAAATTTACCTCCAGTATTTGCTGATAATGTGCTGCATTCATCTTTGCTTCAACTTTGACCAAGTTTCCTGTGCCTTTGTAGCTCACACACCCCCAAAACATCAGTGATCCACCTCTGTGCTTTACAGTAGGAAAGGTGTTCCTTTCATCATAGGCCTTGTTGACCTCTCTCCAAATGTAACATTTCTGGCTAAAAAGTTCAATTTTGGTCTCATCACTCCAAATTACCTTGTTCCAGAAGTTTTGAAGCTTGTCTCTGCTGTTTTGCATATTGCAGGTGAGATACTTTGTGGCATTTGTGCAATAATGGCTTTCTTCTGGAGACTAGACCATGCAGCCCATTTTTCTTTAAGTGCCTCCTTATGTGCATCTTGAAACAGCCACACTGCTAGTTTTCAGAAAGTCCAGCATATCAACTGATGGTATTTGTGTGTTTTTCTTTGCATCCCGAACAATGTTCCTGGCAGTTGTGGATTCAATTTTTGTTGTTCTACCTGGCCATGGTTTTGTTTATACAGAACCCTGATTTTCCATTTGTTAATCACAGTTTGAATGCTGCTGACTGGCATTATCAATTCCTTGGATATTTTTTGCACCCCTTTCCTGTTTTTTAATGGATCCGTTAATAATTCTTTTACTTTTCCCATGACTCACAATCCAGAAACGTCAGTGGCAGTATGAAAGATGCAAGAGTCTGTTTGGATCCCAGAAACTCAGTCAGCTTTTATGCACAGACACTGATTACAAGCAAACAGGTCACAGGTGAGGATGTTACCTTTAGTAGCCACTCAAACCCATTCAACTTCTGTGCATGTTATCAGGCCAAAATCTCCAGGGTATGTAAACTTTTGATCAGGGTCATTTGGATGTTTTGGGTTGTCATTATGATTTAAAAAGAGAAAACACAGTCGCTTGACAATAAATGGCTTCACCCAACCACTAACCATGAGGGAAGAAAAAGTTTTGGTGTTATCATTCATATTCTCTGAAAAAAAAAAGCCAAGAAAGGAAAAATTCAGCAGCGGTATGTAAACTTTTGAGCACAACTGTATGATGATTGAAATATATTAAGAAAGTAAAATAAATAAATGCAGAAAATCAGAATGAATCAATTGCAGTGTGCACAATTTTGGTAATTGACATTATGCTTAAATAGATGTCTCTTTATCCAAAGTGTTTTTTTGCTGAAGAAACTTCCAGAAGACAAGTTGGTGAAGATCGCAGACTGCTTGGAGCTGGTAATTAGATATTAAACTGTCAGTAGTTTATCCTTAAAATGTGGTATATTTGCCAATAGTACAAAAGAAAAATCAAAAATCATAGTGGCATTGTGGTGCTGACTGCATGTAATTAAAGCAGACCTCAGGTTTTCACTTTATAAAGTACAGTCAGCATCTGTAAGCCCTGTGCTACATCATACTAGAATGCTCTGTATAGCTGTATATGCTCCGCAGGGCACAAAAAATAGCATTTTTAACACTTACAGACAGTGTGGTCCAGTCCGATAGGCATCTCTGGTCTTCATCTTGCGCCTCCTCGCTTCTTACGATCTCCGCCCTCCTTCCCTGCTTCATGTAGATGAAGCATCCTAAGTAGTGTTGAGCATTCCGATACTGCAAATATCGGGTATCTGCCGATATTCGCTGTATCGGAATTCCGATACCGAGTACCGATATTTTAACAATATCGGATATCGGAATCGGAAGTTCCCATAATGCAATGAGCCAGTGTTGTGGCTGTGATTGGCTGCTGAAATGATGTCATCATGATGCGCGGTCTGTGCGCATCATGATGCGTGGTCTGTGCGGGCCTGCCGGGGGTCTGTGCGGGCTGCCGGGGTCTGTGCGGGCTGCCGGGGGTCTGTACGGGCCTGCCAGGGGTCTGTGCGGGCTGCAGGGGGTCTGTGCGGGCTGCCGGGGGTTTGTACGGGCCTGCCGGGGGTCTGTGCGGGCTGCCCCGGGTCTGTACGGGCCTGCCGGGGGTCTGTGCGGGCTCCCGGGGGTCTGTGCGGACCTGCCGGGGGTTGTGTGTGTGTGCAGGCATCGTCCGATGGGACTACAAGTCCCATCGGGCTATGCCTGCTACAATGACAGTGATTGACACATTAGCCAATGATGGGACAGTAGTAGTCCCATCATCCGGCTAATGTGTTGAATGTAAAGAAAAAAAAAAAACATGCATACTACATACATACTACATACATACTACATATATACTACATTCATACAACATACATACATACTACATACATACACACTACATATATACTACATTCATACAACATACATACATATATACTACATTCATACAACATTCATACATACATACTACATATATACTACATTCATACAGCATACATACATACATACTATATACTACATTCATACAACATAAATACATACATACTACATATATACTTATATACTACATTCATACAACATACATACATACTATATACTACATTCATACAACATACATACTACATATATAATACATTCATACAACATACATACATACATAAATACTACATATATACTACATTCATACAACATACATACATACATACTACATATATACTACATTCATACAACATACATACATACTACATATATACTACATTCATACAACATACATACATACTACATATATACTACATTCATACAGCATAAATACTACATACATACTACATACAATACATTCATACATTCATACAATACATACATATAGACATACAGTACATATAACAAAGAGTACATACTCACCATCACTTGTCACTTTGATCCCTGAAGCCAGTGTCATCTTTAACAAATATTAACCCCTTCCTGACATGAGACGTACTATCCCGTCCACGGTACCCGGGCCCGTATGACCGGGGACGGGATAGTACGTCTACCGCGATCAGCGGCGCCCACGTGGTGAGCGCCGCTGATCGCGGCCGGGTGTCAGCTGATTATCACAGCTGACACCCGGCACAATGTGTCAGGGGCGGTCACGGACCTCCCCCGACACGTTAACCCCTTGCACACCGCGATCAAACATGATCGCGGTGTACCGGGGGTTAAAGGGAAGCATCGGCAGGGAGGGGGCTCCCTCCGTGCTTCCCTGAGCCCCCCACGGCAGCGCAATGTGCAGCGCTGCTGCGGGGGGGCTCCTTTCCTCCAGGCCCCCGAATCCAAGATGGCGACGGGGGCCTTTGGGGGCCTGGGGAAGCTGGCTTCCTCAGTGCCTGCAAAGCGCAGGCATGAGGAAGCCTTGTGCACTGCCTGTGACAGATTGCTGATCTGTCACAGTGATCTGTGATGTGACAGATCAGCGATCTGTCACAGGACAGTGATGTCCCACCTGGGACTATGTAATAAAGTAAAAAAAAAATTAAAAAAAAGTGTAAAAATAAATTAAAAAAAATCGCCAAATAAATTAGTAAAAAAAAAAAAAAATATTCCCCAATAAATTCATTTTTTGAAAATAATAATAAAAAAAACCAATAAAAGTACACATATTAGGTATCGCCGCGTCCGTAACGACCTGCCCTATAAAACTGTCCCAATAGTTAACCCCTTTAGCGAACCCCTTAAAAAACAAAAATAAAAAACGAAGCAAAAAATAATGATTTATTATCATACCGCCAAACAAAAAGTGCAATAACGCGCGATCAAAAAGACGCATATAAATATCCATGGTACCGCTGAAAACGTCATCTTGTCCCGCAAAAAACAAGCCACCATACAGCATCATCAGTGAAAAAATAAAAAGTTATAACTCGCAGAATAAAGCGATGCAAAAATAATTATTTTTTATATAAAATAGTTTTCATTGCATAAAACCGACAAAAACATAAAAAAACGACCTAAATGAGGTATCGCTGTAACCGTACTGACCCGAAGAATAAAACCGCTTTATCAATTTTACCGCACGCGGAACGGTGTAAACGCACCCCCCCAAAAGAAATTCATGAAACGCTGGTTTTTGTTCATTCTGCGTCACAAAAATCGGAATAAAAAGCGATCAAAAAATTTCACGTGCCCGAAAATGGTACCAATAAAAACGTCAACTCGTCCCGCAAAAAATAAGACCTCACATGACTCGGTGGGTCAAAATACGGAAAAATTATAGCTCTCAATATGTGGTGATGCAAAAACTATTTTTACAATAAAAAGCGTCTTTTAGCGTGCGACAGCCGCCAAACATAAAAACCGCCATAAATAGTAAATCAAACCCCCCGTTATCACCCCCTTAGTTAGGGAAAAATAATAAAATAAAAAAAATGTATTTATTTCCATTTTTCCATTAGGGTTAGGGCTAGGGTTAGGGCTAGGGGTGTGTTGGGGTAGGGTTAGGGTAGGGTTAGGGTAGGGTTAGGGTTAGGGCTAGGGCTAGGGTTAGGGCTAGGGTTAGGGCTAGGGTTAGGGCTAGGGCTAGGGTTAGGGCTAGGGTTAGGGCTAGGGTTAGGGGCGTGTTGGGGTTCGGGTTGGAGTTAGAATTGGGGGTTTCCACTGTTTGGGCACATCAGGGGCTCTCCAAATGCAACATGGCGTCTGATCTCAATTCCAGCCAATTCTGAGTTGAAAAAGTCAAATGGTGCTCCTTCCCTTCCAAGCTCTGCTATGCGCCCAAACAGTGTTTTACCCCCACATGTAGGGTATCAGCCTACTCAGGACAAATTGCAAAACAATTTTTGGGGTCCAATTTCTCCTGTTACCCTTAGGAAAATAAAAAATTAGGGGCAAAAATATCATTTTTGTGGAAAAAAAGTGATTTTTTTATTTTCACGTCCGAGCGTTATAAACTTCTGTGAAGCACTTGGGGGTTCAAAGTGCTCACCACACATCTAGAAAAGTTCCGTGGGGGGTCTAGTGTCCAAAATGGGGTCACTTGTGGGGAGTTTCAATAGTTTAGGTACATCAGGGGCTCTCCAAACGCACATGACACCCGCAGACCATTCCATCAAAGTCTGCATTCCAAAACGTCACTGCTTCCCTTCCGAGCCCCGACGTGTGTCCATACAGTAGTTTTCTCCCACATATGGGAAATCAGCGTACTCAGGACAAATTGGACAACAACTTTTGTGGTCCAATTTCTCCTGGTACCCTTGGGAAAATAAAAAAATGGTGACTAAAAGATCATGTTTGTGGAAAAAATACGAATTTTTTATTTTCACGCCCAGGCGTTGTAAACTTCTGTGAAGCACTGGGGGGGTCAAAGTGCTCACCACACATCTAGATAAGTTCCTTGGGGGGTCTAGTTTACAAAATGGTGTCATTTGTGGGGGGTTTCCACTGTTTAGGTACATTAGGGGCTCTCCAAAGGCAACATGACACCCGCAGACCATTCCATCAAAGTCTGCATTCCAAAACGTCACTACTTCCCTTCCGAGCCCCGACGTGTGCCCATACAGTAGTTTTCTCCCACATATGGGGTATCAGCATACTCAGGACAAATTGGACAACAACTTTTGGGGTCCAATTTCTCCTGGTACCCTTGGGAAAATAAAAAAATGGTGACTAAAAGATCATGTTTGTGGAAAAAATACGAATTTTTTATTTTCACGCCCGGGCATTGTAAACTTCTGTGAAGCACTGGGGGGGTCAAAATGCTCACCACACATCTAGATAAGTTCCTTAGGGGGTCTAGTTTCCAAAATGGTGTCATTTGTGGGGGGTTTCCACTGTTTTGGTACATCAGGGGTTTTCCAAACGCGACATGGTGTCCGATCTCAATTCCAGCCAAAAACGTCAAGTGGCGCTGCTTCCCTTCCGAACTCTGCCATGCGCCCAAATAGTGGTTTACCCCCACATGTGGGGTATCAGCGTACTCAGGACAAATTGCACAATAACTTTTAGGGTCCTGTTACCCTTGGGAAAATAAGAATTGAGGGTGAAAAGATCATTTTTGTGGAAAAAAATATGATTTTTTAATTGTATGGCTTTATGTTATAAACTTCTGTGAAGCCCATGGGGGTTCAAAGTTCTCACCACACATCTAGATAAGTTCCTTAGGGGGTCTATTTTCCAAAATGGTGTCATTTGTGGGGGGTTTCCACTGTTTTGGTACATCAGGGGTTTTCCAAACGCGACATGGTGTCCAATCTCAATTCCAGCCAAAAACGTCAAATGGCGCTGCTTCCCTTCCGAGCTCTGCCATGCGCCCAAATAGTGGTTTACCCCCACATGTGGGGTATCAGCGTACTCAGGACAAATTGCACAATAACTTTTAGGGTCCTGTTACCCTTGGGAAAATAAAAATTGGGGTGAAAAGATCATTTTTGTGGAAAAAATATGATTTTTTAATTGTACCGCTGTACGTTATAAACTTCTGTAAAGCCCTTGTGGGTTCAAAGTTCTCACCACATATCTAGATAAGTTCCTTGGGGGGTCTAGTTTCCAAAATGGGGTCACTTGTAGGGGGTTTCCACTGTTTAGGTACATCAGGGACTCTCCAAACGTGACATGGCGTCCAATCTGAATTCCAGCCAATTTTGTATTGAAAAAGTCAAACTGCGCTCCTTCCATTCTGAGCTCTGCCATGCGCCGAAACAGTCGTTCCCCCCCACATATCAGGTATCTGCGTACTCAGGACAAATTGCACAATAACTTTTGCAGTTCAATTTCTCCTGTTACCCTTGGTAAAA
Source organism: Dendrobates tinctorius (assembly GCF_039654945.1). Classification (NCBI taxonomy): domain Eukaryota; kingdom Metazoa; phylum Chordata; class Amphibia; order Anura; family Dendrobatidae; genus Dendrobates; species Dendrobates tinctorius. The sequence continues at coordinate 63,056,922 of NW_027361679.1, forward strand.
TAAAAAAAATTGAACCTGAAGTATTTTTTTATGAAAAAAAGTTAGATGTTCATTTTTTTTTAAATATTCAAAAAATTTCATGTGACGCACCTAAAGGGTTAATAAACTTATTGAATGTGGTTTTGAGCACCTTAAGGGGTGCAGTTTTTAGAATGGTGTCACTTTTGGGTATTTTCTATCATATAGACCCCTCAAAGTGGCTTCAAATGTGATGTGGTCCTAAAAATAAAATGGTGTTGTAAAAATGAGAAATCGCTGGTCAACTTTTAACCCTTATAACTTCCTAACAAAAAAAAATTTTGGTTCCAAAATTGTGCTGATGTAAAGTAATCATGTGGGAAATGTTAGTTATCAAGTTTTTTGTGTGCCGTATCTCTGTGATTTAACGGCATAAAAATTCAAAGTTGGAAAATTGCGAAATTTTCAAAATTTTCGCCAAATTTCCGTTTTTCTCACAAATAAACGCAAGTTATTTGAATGAAATTTTACCACTAACATGAAGTACAATATGTCACGAGAAAACAATGTCAGAATCACCAGGATCCATGGAAGCGTTCGAGAGTTATGACCTCATAAAGGTACAGTGGTCAGAATTGTAAAAATTGGCCCGTCATGAACGTGCAAACCACCCTTGGGGGTGAAGGGGTTAAAATAACAAACAAGCGATATACTCCCTGATCTGCAGAAATCCACGAGTACAGACCCCCGTACAGACCCCCAGCAGGCCCGCACAGACCCACCACAGCCCGTACAGACCCCCGGCAGCCCGCACAGACCCCCGGCAGGCCCGTACAGACCCCTGGCAGGCCCACACAGACCCCCGACAGCCCGCACAGACCCCCGGCAGGCCCGCACAGACCCCCGAGAGGCCCGTACAGACCCCGCCGGCACACACAGACACGCACATTGTCCTCCCTCGCAGAGCTGATTGAGGACAAACATACAGCATTCTTGTGTGCTGTAACAGAGGGCTTACAGGTTCTGGCCATTCTTTATATGGAGAAAACCTGGTGACAGGTTCTCTTTAGGTCTGTCTTGTGGAAGTTTCAGCTGTATAACATTGTATATTACATAGTTATTAGTTATAACATTATATCCTAATTTAATGCTTTGACATGTTTCTTGCTTCTTTCAAAATATATGTCATTAAAAATATAATGTGAATGTTGCAGAGAATAGTGTGGGGTACTATGGAGAACACTTGGAGTACATATAGAAGGAGTCACAACCATTCAAAAATAAATTGCATTTTTTTTTAAACATTTTTAAAATCTCAAATCAGATGACAAGGGGGGTGACAGAAATTATTTTTTATGTGTCTCTAAAATGCAAGAAAGTGAAAAAGACGCAAAACTATTTTACCAAAGCACAAGAGAGCTCATTAAAAGAGTTCTGTGTGTGCATGAAACAAACTGAAAAGAGGGTCCAGTTAGTTTATTTTCTTGGGCAGAAACATAATATGGAAGGTGGCCACTTCAAATACATGCGGAGGAATCACACACTCCATTTCTGAAAGATTTAACAGAAAGAAACTATTACAAGGTGTTGACTTTATGTCAGTCCTATGTTCATCATATAATTTAACTAGAAGAAAAGCAACCTTCTATTGAAATGAAGTCAAAGAGCACTTTGCACTTAAGTGTAAATTACACCGCCAATGTATCAATGAGTATTTCATAGAAATTCCCTGGTGTCATTTATTAATTCCATGCCATGATGATACAGTGTTTGCTCTCCCATTTCCCAGGGTTTTGATGATGAAATCATTCTGAACAGGTCTTCTTGGATCTGTCCCCTCCAGAGGGTTGGCCATGTAACGTAACACTGACACAGATGTTACAAATTAATAATTCAGCGTAATTTCACTGAAGAGCACAGTCATTTTTCTTTAAAAGACGAAAATGTGTTTCTAATAGAGTATTTGGAGAACAGACGTAATACCCACAAGAGAATTCCATTCTGATCCGAGATATTAAATCTGGAGGTATGAGGATTAATGGGAGTGCACTTTGCCTGCTACCTCTTCACCTTTCAGTATTTAAAATAGGATGTTTTAAGATTGTTTGGTTTATGTTACTTATTTGTATTTGTCTTTATTCCATTAATTTATTTACATAGATTTATGCCGTATACACATATTTATTTACATTCATATGATGATACATCATTTAAACTTGTTTTTTAATAAGTAATAACTGTTTAAGTTTGTTCAAGAGGGTGGTGAGTATAATTTGGAGGTGCAGATTTAAGTGTCAACTGTATACTGGTGTTTGAGGTAGCACAATAGCCTTGCTGCTTTATAAGACATCAGTAATATGTATCGAACTCCGAACACAGACTTTTTCCCGGAAGTCCATTTTACTGTTTGGGTTTGATGCCAAATAAAGTTTGCTGAAAGGTTGCAGCAAAGCCAATCAACAAGTTTTTAGGCTTTGGGCACTTCTGGAGCCATCACAGCCATACCAAGTATTGGCAAGGATGTGAGTGGCCAGCGCAACACATGAGCGAGCCTGTATAATTTCAGGATCACGGGTGGTGCTGCCAATGTGCTCTAAATAGCACAGGGAAAGGTGTAAAATAAATAAATAAATAAAAATCTATGGGGTCCCCCTATTTCTAATAACCAGCCAAAGGAAAGCAGACAGCTGTGAGCTAGTCTTATTATGCTGGTACGGAGCCAATATCTATGGAGCTTCCCAGCCTATTAATATCAACCCCCAGCTATCTGCTTTGCCTTTGCTGTTTATGAAAAATGGGGGGACCCCAAAAAATAGTGTTGGGTCCCCCTATTTTTAATAACCATCTAAGGCAAAACAGACAGCCAATAAACGCAAAATTAGTGAATCCATTAGGTGGCGCTTAGGCATGGCTCTTCCTGATTGCCCTGGTGTGGTGGAGAGGCATCTATCAGACACTCCCATTTCTAACCCCATATTTAGAAAAAAAAGACACAGACGCAGGAAAAAAAAGTTTATTTAAAAGACTCCTTCTCAGATTCCATTGTTTACCCATTTATTAATTACAAAGGACAGTATTTCAGATGTCTTTTTTTCAGATGCAACTTTAATTTGTTACCATGTTCGTCATAAAATGAAGTGGTTTTCTCCTGGCAAACATTCCAAAAAAGTCATGCTTGTTAAGTTCTTTTTCTAATTGTACTGTCATGATCTTGAACATTTAACATGCTGAGTTCTTTACAGTCTGAGCTGTAGCTCTTGGAGGTTTTTCCTTGTATTTTCTCTAAACATTGCACATTTTAACCTTTGGGGATGAATTTACTGATATATCTGCTCCTAAGTAGATTGTCAACTGTCTTGAATATTTTCCACTTGTGAATAATCTTTCTCTCTGTAGAATGATAGCCTTCAAAATGCTTTGAAATGGTCTTATATCTCTTCCCAGATCGATGGACAGTAATAATTGCTTCTCTAAGATCATTAAAAACATTTTTCCGAATTGTGTTACTAATCTCCTGAAGGCTTCAGACCAGCAAACTGCCAACATTTCTGTTTTTACAGAAGTGCTCACACTTTTGGATGAGCAATTACTAAAGGTCATTTGATTACTTCTTAAATTCTATTGAGGCAGTAAGGGTCTATTTCATTCCTTACACACTGCTTCTGCATTTTGGCCTAGCTTTTGTTAAATAAATTATATGACATGTTTTAATATGTCTGGATATGGAAAACCATCAAATGCAAAGAGGATGTACTTATTTTTTCTCATGACTGTACTGTAGAATTGTAAACTTTATAAGCATATCTATCATTTAATAGTTCAACATTGGGTACTGATTAAATCAGTAATATAGGATTCAGGCTAAGTTCACTCGTAGCGGAATTCCCACGGAAGTTACCGCGAGAATTCCGGAATTCCATTCCATGGGAAAATCGCATTTTAAATTCCTGTGATTTTCCTGTGGAAAAACTAGCAATTGGCAAGCGTAATTAGCTTGCAGAATGCTAGCGGTTTCCAAGTGATCTGGAGCATCGCTTGGAGAACTGATTGACAGGTTAGTCACACTCGTCAAACATAGTGTTGGACAAGTATGACCAACTTTTTACTACTGATGCTGCCTATGTGGCATCAAAAACACACATGTGACATGTCACATGTGTGTTTTTAATCCAGTTTTTTTCGTGCTTATGCATGATTTGAGAGACCCCACCCCTCTCTTGTGTGACATGCACATAAGGAGCTGTCTTGCATCATGTGCCCATACCAGAAAGCGCCTGTCTTAATCCTGCTCATTTAGACACTGTTCATATGTTCAGGTATTAAATACATTAGATAGGGACTGCTTCAATACGGGTTACCTTGACGTTGGTGAGGCAGCTTGGTATACATTTTTTTGCAAAAAAACGTATTGACTAAATACCCTGTGTTTGTTATTACCTTTTATCAGCACTTGCTGACTACTGTTATATGTCTTATTGCAAGGTATTTTGCACATTTGTCATTCTGTGCTTTTTGTTTGTGTTCTATGTGGCATCAGTAGTAAAAGATAAAATGTAAAAAATAATAAAAAAATAAAAAATATTGTTATTCTCACCTTCCGGCGTCCCGCGCAGCCTTCCCGCCTCTCTCCACACTCCCGGTCCCAGTAATCCTTTGCGCGAATGACCGCGAGATGTCATGCTCCCGCGAGATCTTGATGTCATCGCGGTCATTCTTGCAAAGGATTACTGGGACCGGGAGCGTTGAGAGAGGCGAGAAGGCTGTGCGGGACGCCGGAAGGTGAGAATAACAATATTTTTTATTTTAATTCTATTTTTTACAGGGATATGGTACCCAGAGCCCGTAGGACAGTTTCCTCTCCTCCGGACCATGGGTACCATCCGCAAATGTTCTGCCTACTTTTCGCATGGTGGGCACAGCTACATGCGGATAGTAAGCAGAGCAATGCATTCCTATGTGGGCGGAATCACTGCAATTCCGCTAAATTAATGAGCATGCTGCATTTTTTACCGCGGAAAAAAACGCAGCATTAGCACAGCATGGCGGAATCCCATAGGATTGCATGGGATGCTTATTTTTCGCATTTTCACAGCAAAATAGTGCATTTAAAACCGCCGCGAAAACGCGAAAAAAACGCGACGTGTGAACGCAGCTTTACTGTATTCGGAGTCCGGGTTCCATGTTTTCTGTTGTTGAGCTCAGAATCACCTTCTCCTTGCACATTCCAAGAGATAAAGGCTAAACCTCTGGCTCTTTGCAGTCACCTATTAAGGGGGATAAGGAGTTAATTAAGCCCCTTCCACTAGTGTTTATATAGGCAACAAGAAGTTAATCATTTAACTCTGTTAATGTGTTAATTAAGGCATCATTTAAAGCTGTCCATAGAGTTTAGTTTATGGCCTACAACTCTCACTCTTCACTGTTTATATGTTTTTAATGTGGGAAAGAGAATAAAGCCCCCATCACACACTGCAAGATCGCTAGCGAGATAGCTGCTGAGTCACAAGTTTTGTGACACAACAGCGATCTCACCAGCGACATCGCTGTGTGTGACAGGTATCAGCGACCGGCCCCCATGCCGGGTATTGCTGATCGTGCTCAAAAGCCCTGGACTTTTTTTTGATCGTTGATCTCCCACTGGCCAGCACGCATCGCGTGTGGCAGGTGGGAGAGCAACGATCAGCGAGCTTCCAGCTCATATCCAAGGTAAACAGCGGGTTTCTAAGTGCCGCACGGCGCTTAGAAACCCACAGTGTACCTTAGATACCAGCGCGCTGGTGCAGGGAGCTGGTAACCAAGGTAAACAGCAGGTTTCTAAGCGCTGCGCAGCGTTTAGAAACCCGCTGTTTACCTTGGATACCAGCTCCCTGCACCAGCGCGCTGGCATCTAAGGTACATAGCAACGTGCGCGCTCGTCGTCGCTGGTGCTGATCGCTGGTGACACTGCCTGTTTGGCAGCTCACCAGCGATCATGTAGCGACACACCAGCAATCCTGACAAGTTCATATCGTTGTCGGGATCGCTGGTGAGTCGCTATGTGTGACAGGGCCCTAAGCCATTGTCAGACGCTGTGGGAACAAACGATTGAGCACATCGAAATCCCCACATGCCTTATCTGTCATTTTCACAATGTTTTGCTTTCGGTGTAGACATTCCCTTCAGTTTATTTGTAAAAAAAAAAGTAACTCACTAAAAATGAATGCATCTTGTATTGCCTTTTAACTACATCATGTTTATTGCCTTTTCTCATCTTGTTCTCCCCGATTTCAGTAAGTTAGAAGATGAATTTTAAGCTTAGCTTCCCATCTTGTAACTTTATGGTGTATTGCTTCGGTACAGACATCACAATTTGCCAAGCGCCAGATATTTTCTAAAATATACTTTGGCTGTTATTTATAAAAAGCCTTTGTTTTAGAAGATATCTATTGCCTTAGAAATGTTGACTTTTGTAGACATGTATTGAGGTAATCGAGGTGCACAGACAGTATTGCTGGAGAGCCTACAAATTCTATTTGGTGCTAAAATATATGATCACTAGGATCAATTCGCTTGGCTCTGGCTCATTGGCCAAGTCAGTAGCTTCTAGCAGCTGGATGGGAGTTCTATAAGACTCCTACCTTTCAAGATGTCTGATGTGGCTTTTGATAAGTCTGACAAGCGTGATGTTCTCTTTGCGTCGTGACACACAAATGATGTTGCACAAGTCGAGCTAATCAAGATCCACACCAGGAATCATGGAAGATAATAGATTTACAGAGCTCCCATGCAGCTGCCAGAGGCTAGCGAGCTGGCCATTGAACTGGAGTGCTGCAAATCAATCTGCCCATCTCTAATCATCACTATAAAAATGGTGGGTACCAGACCTTAGGGACAATCACCAGGCCTGAGAAAAAAGAGGCCACAGCAGAAGTTAGGCTCGGTGCACACCGGCTGATTTTCTCTCATCCAAGAGAATTGAGCTGACTTACTCTGAGACTTTGACCAGAGTGTGATTACTGTGTGATCCAATTCTCTTGGAAGAGAAGAAGGAGAAAAAAAATTCTCCATCTTCTCCATTCTGTCAGTGCATGTTTTCACCACACACATTGACTTGCATGGTCTAATGTGCTCTGAATACTGGATGAAACTCAGGCATGTAGCTATTTTTTCCTTGGACAGTCTCTGTCTGAGGAACCTATTGGACATGTCCATGGTTCCATACACTAGAATTGGCCTGAGTGTGGCCTGAATTGGCCTGCAATGTTTTGTCAGATTGCACTCGGACAGATAATATAGTCATCTGCATGAGCTCTTTAAGAGAATCAGTTACCAAGTTTTTCCTACCCTGTCTGAGAGGAGCACGATGTGGTAGCAGAGACCCTGATTCCAGTAATCACTTACTGGTCTACTTGTTTCAGTTTTATTAAAATCACTGATTTATCTGCTGCAAATCTACCAGTTCTTTGAATGTTGAGCTATGTATATCCCAGCCCAAACCACTGATTGACATCTTTTTATGTTCACTGTGCATAGGCAGAAAGCTTCAATTCAGTGGGGTTATACATAGCTCATGAATATGGAGGACTACCTGGCCTCAGGTTTACTAGTCCTCTAGTGGTAACCTCTTGATGATAAAACAGTGATTTTATAAAAACTATAACAAGCAGCCAAGTAAGTGACACATCAATGGAACCTGGCTCTCTGTCTCTACACTATGCTGCTTTAAGGTTAGCTACTAGTGATGAGCGCGCATGCTCGGGTGTACTCCGAGTATTTTGGCGTGCTTGGAGATTTAGCTTTTGTCAATGCAGCTGCATGACTTACGGCTGCTAGACTGCCTGAATACATGTGGGGATTCCCTGACAAACAGGCAATCCCCTCATATATTCAGGCTGGCTAGCAGCCGCAAATCATGCAGCTGCGTCGACAAAAAATAAATCTCTGAGCACTTCCAAATACTCAGAGATCACCTGAGCATGCTCGGGAAAACCCAAGCAATGAGTATACTCGCTCATCAATATTAGGTACCAAAAACCTTCTGATATTTTCCCTTTAAGCACTGTATTCCGATTACTATTTTTTTTTTGTAAATAACGGGGCACAGGCCACCTGTTTTGGAAAGAGCTGCTGCAGTTCAAACAAATCCGAGCAGCTGTTTAATATCACTGTGGTCCAATTACTAGGGTCCCATAGTTCAGACCACCACTGATTATAATGTAATGTCACATTCTCACAAAATGCTATCACCTTGTCTTTACAAAAAAGGAAGTTTCCCTTTAAGATGGGATAGAGAGCAGTTTTCAGGTATCAGCTGCACAAACGAAATCTGTATAATTTTGAATAAATGTTGAAAACACTATGCATCTGAATGGAGAAAGGAACATGAAGCATCTTAAAATAAGTATGGTACATAAAAAGAATATGAATGTATTTCCAAAAATTACCTATTACCTTTTACGTGTCAAACATTAAATTGTATTAAAAGATGATATTTTATTCTAGAATTTTAAAAATAATAACAGAATCAATTACTATTTCTCTACAGGAACACTATGAAAAAGGGGAATATATTATTCGTGAAGGAGAGGAAGGAAGTACATTCTTTATCATTGCTAAAGGACAGGTACGACGAGCCAAGCATAACAAACATCTGTACGGCCACGTTCCCCCTGCTACAGACAGTGACATATTTGCTTGCCCCCTAGAGCTGACTAAATTTCCTTTTTGGTTAAAAAAGATGCGGGAGGGGAATGTTGCTTTAATTTTCACAAATCACATTTTCTCCAATCCTTTTTTGTATATAATTGTGTGCGGTTGAATAATGTTGTGCATTTAATGTGGTTTTTGCACATGTTGTACAGGGTAGATATTATACATAGATCTGTATGGAAGTAAGTATCTCACAAAGGGACAAGATTTAAGTAAATATATGTTACTTAAAGAGGTTGTCTACTACTAAAAATTACTTTAATCCTAAATTCCAATCTATTTATTGTCGTAATCTAATCTCTCTTCTAATATCCCTACCATTCCCTGATTACTCTATTTAACTGCTTTATTATTTATTTTTACTACTTCCATTTTGATCCTTCATTTGAGAATCCCAGTGCACACAAGGATAGTCAAACGAGTCATCATCAGAGGGCAGAGGCTGTGAAAGTGACCCTGAATCGAAAAATCATCAGTGACGTCCGTTTCAGGGGCTGGACTAGTCCCTGTTCTACGGAGCATGCGTCAGTTGTCAAATCTGAGATATGCTCAGTAGATTCTGGCAGTGCAGTGACAGTGCGCTCCCCGGCTCTGATCAGAACTTGTGAGCATTGAGCGCACTGTCAGTGTGTGTTGTAAGAAGAATAGCTGGTGCGCAGGAAAAGCAGAGATCAGCGCCGCCTACGCAGGTGACAACACTTGAAGGGTGGTGTTAGTCTCTGCAAGAATTTAGGATTAAATTAATTTTATTTTCGGACCACCGATATCATGATATTTTATGGTACTCAAGAGATTCCAGATATTACCATTAAATGGATTTTGCCTATAGTTACTCATTAGAACACAAGGGCATCATAGACCATAGCCTCTTGCCTAGGTTCAAATCTATGACCTTCTATGACTTTGCTAATTCATATATTACATGTTGAACTATTAATTTGAATGTCTGGTATGTAATACCGCAAGACTGGTCAGCTGGACCTTAACCTTCTACATAGCAGAATGTAGGGAGTTCCAGAAGGCATATCTGTGCCAATTAGTTTATGGCCTGGGAATTTTACAAGACACGGTTATATGAGACAACCTCTTTATTTTTACAAACTTTATAAGATTGCCAGCAGTTTTTTTTCTTTCTGAACAGTTTTGAATTTTAAGAGTAAATGTAATCCTGAAATACTAATGTGTTGCACCATTGTGAGAAAATCCTGACCTTTTCCTTTTATTATAACATTATCCAACAATTAATGAAATTAAAACAACATTAATAAAAATGTGAATAATATAAATGTTATATAAATTGAAGTAAAAGAAAATGTGAGTGTTTATGATGTGAAATTTGGTTTAATAAGAAGCCACCCACAGTTTTTCATTTTCAGGCTCATTGATCGTGTTTTCCTACCTAGCATTTATGTAACAAGCTTCCCCCATTTTATATACTTTGGCAAAATTTAGCAAAATGTTGATTGTAACAAAATTTGTCCAAACACGTGAAAATGGAGTTCTTATATTGAATGTAATATAAGTGCTCAGGTACAATAATATTATGCTTGGTGGAGTCATTGACATTGGATGTGGTTCAGCACTAGCAGCCATGATTATGCTGAACACAATTAAATGTAATGTTGCAGACTTGACTACTATTTATGAAAAGTTAACATGATTTGCAACAAATGTAAAGAGCATACAATGAAAAGCTGCAAAACAATAAGCCATGGCTCATGATATGGTAATGAAAAGAATAAAAATAACTTTATTATTGAAAGTCAGAAAAAATATTATTTGAAGCATTGTTAGGAACATATCTGTATATGTGGCAATTAACGACTTGAGCCCCAAGCCTGTTTTCACCTTCATGACCAGGCCAAATTTTACAATTCTGACCAGTGTCACTTTATGTAGTAATAACTCTGGAATGCTTCAACGGATCCCATTCCTTCAAAATGACTTTGGCTAAGATGTCAAAAGTTTAGCAATTTTCAAACTATTAATTTTTATGCCCTTAAATCAGAGTTATGTCACACCAAATAGTTAATAAATAAAATTTTCCACATGTCTTTTTTCTCATTTCTAATTCTTTCAGCAAAATTTACAAAACCATTTATTTAGGGACCACATTACATTTGAAGTAACTTGATGGGTCTATAAAAAATACCCAAAAGTGAAAATACCCCAAAAGTGACACCATTGTAAAAACTGCACCCCTCAAGGTGCTCAAAATCACATTCAACAAGCCTGTTAATCCTGTGCTTCACAGGAATTTTTAAAATGTGGAAGGAGAAAATTAACATTTAACTTTTTTCACTAAATTTTAATTTAGACCCAATTTTTTTTATTTTTACAAAGGTAGCAGGGCAAAATGGACCTCAAGATTTGTTGTGCAATTTCTCCTGAATGCACTGAAACCCCATATGTGGGGAAAAACTACTGGTTGGGCGCATGGCAAAGCTTGGAAGGGAAGGAGCGCCGTTCGACTTTGGAATGCAAAATTTGCTGGAATAATTTGTGGATGCCATGTCGCATTTGGAGAGACCCTGATGTGCCTAAACAGTGGAAACACTCCAAAAGTGAAACCATTTTAGAAACTATACCCAGAGGGAACTTATCTAGATGTGTGGTGAGCACCATGAACCCCCAGGTGCTTCACAGAAATTTATGCAATAGAAAAGGTGCAGCAAGTACGGGGGGGCGGTGCTGGCCGGACTGGAGAATTTGAAATAGTCAAGTATAAGATAATCAGCCGCACTCTCAGAGGATTGCAATAGTGTTCAATTTTATTTTAACATGGAGTTATTATTTAGCACACCACTGAATATCAAAAACAAGCGATGATGGATAGAGCGATAGTTAAGTGATAGGCTACGTTTTGACCCAGCCTGGGTCTTTTTCAAACATTGCTATGTCCGATTATGCCAGGTACATTGGTTATTGTGCACTGACCACTATAGTGTGGCTTCCCAAAAGGGAAGGGGGCATAAGGCTGGGCGCCATGGGGATCAGGTGTAAAGTGCATTTTGCGCTTTATGCGCTTTACACCTGATTCACCCTGGCGCCCAGCCTTACAACCCCTTTGGGTAACCAAGCTACAGTGGTCAGCGCACAATAACCAATCATTTCATGTAGCTGGCATAATTGGACATAGCAACTTAAAAAGACCCTGGCTGAGTTGAAACATAACCTATTGCTTACCTGTTGCTTTATCCTTCATTGCATTTTTTAATATTCAACAGTGTGGTGAGTGATGACTCTGTGTTAAAATAAAATTGACAACTATTACAATCCTCTGAGAGTGCGGCTGATTATCCTATACTCCACAGAAGTTTAAAATGTTGAGCCGTGAAAATAAAAAAATCTAACTTTACCCATAAAAATTTTTTCTTTTAGTCCCAATTTTTTTTATTTTTACAAGGTAACAGGAGAAAATGGATCCCAGCGATAGGATTGTGGCGGGCTGTGTTTTTATGCATGCCTAAAAAGACGGACACTGCTGGATCATAGGCAGCCAGACAGAGTTCACAGTGTCTCCATCTGCCTCATTATAGGGAATTTTCTGCAGAGGTTTCTGTTTGAATCATGTATTTTAGATATTTACAGGAAAAATAATTATTTTTGCATCACTTTATTCTGAGAGCTATAACGTTTGTATTTTTCTGCTGATGGAGCTGTATGGCAGCTTGTTTTTTGCAGGACTAGATGAAGTTTTCAGCAGTACCATTTTTATTTACATTCATCTTTTTTATCGCTTTTTATTCTGCTGTTTGTTTGGCGATATGATGATAAAGCGTTGTTTTCTGCCTCGTTTTTTATTTTCAATTTTTGCGGTGTTCGCTAAAGGGGTTAACTAGTGGGACAGTTTTATAGGTCGAGTCGTTCTTGACTCAGTGACTCAGCGATATCAAACATGTGTACTTTTTTGTTTTTTATTTCTTTTCATAAAAATATTTGCTTATGGCTACATTATATATATATTATTACTATTATTTTGTGATTTTTTTAATATACTTTTACAAATTTTTTTTTCACTTTTTTTACTTTTTTACTTTGTCCCGCTATGGGACTTTTACTTTTTGCAGTCTGATCACTTGTAAGAGCTTGCTATGCTTTACAAACTGACAGTATTGCACTGGCAAACAAACTTGCTACATCTTGCTCTGAGCATGATGTAGCAAGTTTGTTAGCTCTGGTGACCCATATGTCATCACCCAGGCAACGATCGGCCCCTCAGGATGATGTTGCAGGGGCACCGATCTGAGAGCAGAGGGGGCTCACTCCCTCTGTTTGCCTTTTAAATACTGTGATCGATATGAATTGCAGTATTTAGGGGGTTAAAGTGCTGGGAGCAATGCGGGCACCACTCCATCACTGAGGGCCAGGTGTCAGCTATCAGAATCTCCTGACACCCATCGGTGATCGCACACGCACAGCCACTTCGTATCCATAAGTCATTGGTCAGTAAGTACCAGCCGACCATGACGTATGGATACATCCAATGCCAGGAAGGGGTTAATATTTAATTTGTTGTCCAAGTGAAACATAATATAGCAACTAATCATCAAAATTAATACGAAACCATAAAATTCATTTTGAAAAAGTAATTGTCATCTGTCTTCTAATCCTCACCCAGTAATTATAGCTTCCAGGGAATCAGTGAAACTGAAGAAGGTCAGACCCAGAGATCTCTCTATTTGTACCCCACTACTTAGCAAATAACATCAGTGGATAATAGAAAAAAGAATAGTCAATGAAAAATGTCTACAATTAATAGAAGAATATTTAGAATTGAGAGTCCTCAGTGGTTGATACATTTTAATGGCTAACTGAAAAAACAACACATTGCAAGCTTTCGAGACTACTCAGGTCTCTTCATCAGGCTAGAGACTTGACAAATACAACATCTGAAGAATCACATATTTATACACAACACAGCACAGAAATAACGCAATAGATAAGACAAGTGATGTGAAGCAGAAGTCATCACACAACACAGAACCAGACACCAATCAGAGGACAATTTAACTTTCACACTCTTTATCTATGAATAGTTCCAATATTTATGTTTATCCCTCTCCCATAATGATAGTTCTGCTTCACGTCACTTGCCTTATCTATTGCATAATTTCTGTACTGTGTCGTGTATAAATATGTGACTCTTTAGATTTTGTATTAGTCTAGCCTGATGAAGAGACCTGAGTAGTCTCAAAAGCTTGCAATGTGTTACCATCTTTTCAGTTAGCCATTAAAAGGTATCAACCACTGAGGACTCTCAATTCTAAATATTCTTCTATCTACTGGCTAACACGGTACAAAGATAAATAGATATAGATATATATATATATATATATATCTTTCCTGTACAATTAATACAAATGTTAAAAAATAACAATACAAAGAAACAGTTGTGGTTGCTTTGTCTTTCAACGCCTTTTCAAGAATTGGTGGAGATCACAGCATTTGGATCTCAAAGTATCTAACATTTTTCTAACATTTGTTCCAAGCATTTGTTTTTCTGTTTAAGTTCTTTTTTTTTCTTTTCAATATGTGAATTCATTTTAGGTGAAAGTCACACAAAGCACAGAAGGCTTCAGTGAGCCCCAACTAATTAAAACTTTACAGAAAGGGGAGTACTTTGGTGAAAAAGCCCTTATCAGGTCAGAAATTATGCACCTGCCTTTATATATCAGAACAATACCTAATCAAATATGAAAATGTCAATTCTATAAACCTGTTGAAATAAATTATCTATCATCTTTATCAACCTATCATAATTTATACCGTATTATATCTATTTATATCTATCATCATACCTATCAACCTATCATCTATGAATCATCATTTATATCATACTTATCATAATTTATCTCTATCATCAACTGTATCATATCTATAATCATCATCTATTCCCATGTCTGTCTTTCTATCTATCTATCTATCTATCTATCTATCTATCTATCTGTCTGTCTGTCTGTCTGTCTGTCTGTCTGTGTATATAACTATCTCCACACGTGGCCAAAATTGTTGGTACCCCTTGTTTAATGATAGAAAAACCCACAATGGTGTCAAAAATAGCTTGAATCTGACAAAAGTAATATTAAATCAAAAGTCTATGAAAATGAACAAATCAAAGTCAGAAATTGCTTTTCAACCATGCTTCCACAGAATATTTAAAAAAATAAAACTCATGAAATAGGCCTGGACAGAAATGATCATACCGCTGAAAATAATGTGACAAAAGGGACATGTTAAATCAAGGTGTGTCCACTAATTAGAATCACAGGTGTCTACAATCTTGGAATCAGTGAGTGGGCCTGTATAGAGGGTTCCAGATACTCACTGTGCTGTTTGGTGACATGGTGTGTATCACACTCAACATGGACCAGAGGAAGTGAAGGAAAGAGTTATCTCAGGAAATTAGAAAGAAAATTATAGACAAACATGTTGTAAGTAAAAGTTATAAGACCATCTCCAAGCAGTTTGATGTTCCTGTGACTACAGTTGCACATATTATTCAGAAATTTAAGCACCATGGGACTGTAGCTAACCTCCCTGGACATGGCCCCAGGAGGAAAATTGATGACAAATCAAAGAGACAGATAATGCGAATGGTAACAAAAGAGCCCAGAAAAACTTCTAAACAGATTAAAGGTGAGCTTCAAGCTCAAGGCGCATCAGTGTCAGATCGTACCATCGTTGTATGAGCCAAAGTGGACTTCATGGGACACGACCAAGGAGGACATCATTGTTGAAAAATAAATCATAAAGAAGCCAGACTGGAATTTGCCAGACTACATGCTGACAAGCCACAAAGCTTCTGGGAGAATGTCCTATGGGCAGATGAGACAAAATTGAACTTTATGGCAAGGTACAACAGCTCTATGTTCACAGATGGAAAAATGAAGCATATGAAGGAAAGAACACTGTCCCTACTGTGAAACATGGCGGAGGCTCTGTTATGTTCTTGGGCTACTTTGCTGCATCTGGCACAGAGTGTCTTGAATCTGTGCAGGGTACAATGAAATCTCAAGACTATCAAGTAGAGATGAGTGACTTTGCCTTTTTTAGGGTCGAGTCGGATTTCATGAAACCCGACTTTGTCAAAAGTCGAGACGAACGAAATCGTCTGACTATCGGGAAAAGTCGAAGGTCCAACTGAAACACGAAACCCAATGCAAGTCAATGGGGAAGCAAAGTCAGCAGAGAGTTGAGGACACCTACATGCCGGACTGCTTTTTTAAAGTGCGCAAAATCGCTCTCTCTCTCTCCCTGGACGCTGCACATGTCATCTCATTGCCCACAATGTACTTCCTTGCTCTTTGGCTGAAAAAAAAAGTCACGTGCAAGCGTTCTGTGAAATCCGACTTTGGCGCTCGGGTCGACGACTGCATGGCCGACCTCATGCTATGGAGCGAAACCCGACTTTGGCGAAAGTCGGCGACTTTTGAATCTGACCGACCTGTTTTGCTCAACTCTACTATCAAGGGATTCTACAGAGAAATGTTCTGCCCAGTGTCAGAAAGCTTGGCCTCACTCACAGGTCATGGGTCTTGCAACAGGATAATGACCTAAAGACCCAAAACACACAGCTAAAAACACCCAAGAATGGCCAAGAGGAAAACATTAGACTATTCTGAAGTGGCCTTCTATGAGCCCTGACCTAAATCCTATTGAGCATCTTTGGAAAGAGATGAAACATGCCATCTCGAAAAGGCAACATGAGACAACTAGAGCAGTTAGCTATTGAAGAGTGGGCCAAAATACCTGTCAAAAGGTGCAGAAGTCTCATTGACAGTTGCAGGAATCGTTTGATTGCAGTGATTGCCTCAAATGGTTGTGCAACAAAATATTAAGTTAAGGGTAACATCATTTCTGTCCAGGGCAATTTCATGAGTTTTATTTTTAAAAAATTTCTGTGGAAGCATGGTTGAAAAGTAATGTCTGACTTTCATTTGTTCATTTTCATAGATTTTTTTAATTATTATTACTTTTGTCAGATTCAAGTTATTTCTGTCACCATTGTGGGTTTTTCTGTCCTTAAATGAGCAGTACCAACAATTTTGACCACGTGTGTATCTATCTATCTATCTATCTATCTAACATCTCTATCTATCTCAAATCTATTAATTATCTATCTATCTATCTATCTATCCTGTAGTGAAACCTCCACCAAGGGGAGCTGGTGAGGGAAGAGAGGTTACAAACTATGGGTAGCAACACTGAGCAACCACACAGGTGTCACAGGTAACGAGAGAGAATGGTCAGACGAACTGAGTCAGGAGCAGACGTACCAGAAGCCGCAGCAATACACGTAGTCAAAATACCAAGCCAAGGGTCAGAAAGCCAAAACATGAACCTGGGGTCCAAACACCTGAGGCGAAATACGTGGTTGGGGTACAAGCCAGGGAATCAAATGCCAGAGAGGGAACGTAGCAGCAGAGACGAATACCAAGAGACGGGGTCAGAGATCAGTCCGGGTCATACACGTGGATACAAGTCAAAGGCAGGAGGATCGCCAAGGTACAAGGGTCAGAGGCTCTAAACTGGAAGCTTGAGCTATCACTAACACTGGTCAGCAGGCTGTGACAGACTGAAATAGCCCGGCTAGCTCCAGAACGAGGCTGAGGAGATTAACCATCACATGACCAGTCCAGAGTGAAGATAGCAAAAAATAAACTCCAGACTGGACCATGACATATCCCATATCTATCCATCCCATGTCTATCTATCAATTCATCTATCTATCTATCTATCTATCTCATATCTATCTATCTATCATCTATCTGTCTATCTATCTATCTATCCCATATCTATCTATCTATCTATCTATCTATCTGTCTATCTATCTTTCTCATATCTATCTATTATCTATCTATCTATATCTATTCATCACAAAAATCTATGTCATTAATCCTAATCACATTGACAATTTTGCATGCAGTGATGATGTCAGATCAGCAAATATTGTCGCAGATGACAATGAAGTTGAGTGTCTAGCCATGGATAGAGAGTAAGTAGTACAAACTGTTTTTTGTTTTCAACTCTTTATTCATTTTCTGTCTTACAATCAGCAGAGAATAATTTCTTGTAAATTGCCACTTACAAGTCTCTACCTTTGGGTTATTTGTCTCAGGGAGTTCACTGGGAATCCCAAGTGCTTACACTGCAGCTTGGACTGTTTCAGTTTCTGGAGTTCTTATTTAAATTTATATACCCATATCACCAATTTTATATAATGATGAAAACTTAAAAAAATGACTATTTCAAAGCCACAGATGACATGAGAAGTAGTTTCAGACCTGTATGCCTATGTTTTTCAGAGTTGCATATTTTGTAAAATGGATTTCACTTAATAATTTTTTCTTTTACATTTTTTTCGAAATGTCTTCTCTAATCAAAAGAACCACTGTACGGAAAAAATGTTGCTTCCTAGGAGAATTGACAG